>NC_089843.1:203368822-204036322 GCF_035609145.1 Eleutherodactylus coqui | reverse complement strand
TTTACATTCATAATCATGATGATCTTCGTTGTACAAATACTAAGTTAATTTGATACATGTGATTTAGTTTGCTGCCATCATGTGGCCACAATAGTGAACAGCAGATATACTTCGTTTCCACACTATACAGTTCACCATTTTTGTTTTACCATAATTTTGAGCGGTGTTTTTGATTGTACAGCTTTCAATAGCATTTTTTAACACACCCCCATCATAGAAATGGGTCATGAGGTGCGCTAAAAAGTGCCTAAACGGGTGAAAATAAAGCAGACCGTGCTCAACACTCGCGTCGTTCAAACGCTGGTCTGTGAAGACCCATTGAAGTCAATGAAGGCGCTGTACAGTGTTTAAAGTGGCACTTGAAATGCTGCAAAATGCGTTGGGCGAGAGAGCGGCCTCAGGCGGGGTTTACATGACATTTCTGTTACATTTGTGAACCACGGGAAAAATAAGCGTACAAAACGCGCAAAAATTTGGTTTAAATACACATTCTTTTGTTTCACAAACATATGCGATTTTTAAAAAACACGTTTCTTATTTAAAGTGTTTTTTTACTGTGGTTCACAAAAGCTGCAGAAACGTCGTCATGTGGGCATGCAGCCGCAGGGTTGTACTGCAGTGGCAAGTAATACGGTAGGTAACGGCTTATGACGGTATTTTCATAAATGACATCAATACTTTACGTGTTTATTATTCACATCTTTGCTCAGAGTTACTGACGGAGGTTTTCATAGCCAGTGGGTTCCGTCGGGTGACATCGGTGTAGGTCATGTGATAGATTTGGAACAATTGTCATTTTTTTGTTCTAATGACTGAACAGAAAACCAAAATTTCTATTGGAGGTGTGAACAGAGACTAACCTGTTCACTCTGAAAAACTGCTAACCTGCACTGAGAGCTCACTGACAAGTCCAATTACATGCCGTTCATTGAATTCAATAGAGAGGAGAGGTGGGAGAAGCCGAGTGAGAGAGAAGTAGACAGCTAGTAGTATTCTATCATCTCCCAGCTACTACATTCACATCTACACTGCTCAGTACTGCTCTAAAAGCTGCTATTCTGTATATGAGAGAGAAGGGAGCAGAATCTCCTTTTCTTTCTGTCTATGTATGCTACACATCCTAGCAGCCAGTCACTATCCACTAACTCAGGTAAAACGGAGACAAAAATAGAGCCTTCAGACGGGAAAACTGCAAGAAAAATTACTACAAGGTATATATTGGTCAGAAATCGTGTTATTCCTCAGGCGTACGCACGACAACTTATTACAGAAAGTCACATAAAGGAGCCTAATGTATTCATATATGCTAATCCTTTGTTCTGCGACCACTGTTATGATGATTTTATTTAATTTCTCTAATGATAGATAGATATCTGTGTAATACAGTGCCATACAGCAGGGCTCCCCAACTCCAGTCCTCAGGGACCACCAACAGGTCATGTTTTCAGGATATCCTATGGTAAGAACACCGGTGGTAATGTCTGAGGCACCGACAATAATTACATTACCTGTGCAATACTGAGGAAATCCTGAAAACGTGACCTGTTGGGGTCCCTGAGGACTGGAGTTGGGGTACACTGCCATAGAGACATCCTATAATTGCACGCAAAGTTTTCAGCATTTATGTTTCTAACACTATACAGGAGAGAGCTCCTATCTTGGAGGCTGTTCTGTATATGTATACTAGAGTAGTAATTATTAGGAAATTATAGTACAAGTGTTTGTGGCGACACACCGCTGTGCTACGTGGTACATCCATTATGATCCTCACACATCACACACACAGGTCTACTACATCCATATTGATTACCACACATTACACACACAGCCTGGCTCCTCTCACAGCAGTGATGTGACCACAGGTCCTTCAGACCACCGGATCTCTGTGGTGCAGGTAGGTCAGTGTCTTCTATCAGGACTGCTGAGTTGTGTCTGAGATAATAACAGCTTAGTTGCATTCTCATTTTGTTATTTTTGTCCTCCCCTTCCAAGAGCCCTAACTGTGTTGTTCTTCTGTCGGTCAGACTCTGTATTTTATATATGTTGTAAAACCTTCGCTGACGTCACCAGGGGCTGAGCGATGACATCACCAGGGGCATGAGAAGCACTCACATACATACTCACTGATAAGTGGTCATTAGTAGTTTGATTACACTATGCAGGAGAAAGCTTCATCAGACCTCTCTTCTGCATAGTGTTAGAAACATGTGCTGGACCTCGCCCCGGCCTTGAAGCTATGCAGGGAAATCTCAGTGCTGGACGAGGTCTGACACTGGACTGGAAAGGGTTAATGGGAACAGTATAAATCCCTATGCAGTGAACTCTAAATAGTAGCTGCAGACAAAAAGTTATTATTCTACTGGATAGTTGTGTAAAGTTAAATAGGGAAGAATTGAGGCTCTGCATCAGAAACCTCAGACTTCTGGACCTATGTAGGTTAAATAAAATTTAACTAAAAAGGTACACATTCCTGCCAAAGATCAGCTAGACCACGGGATCCTAGAGGATATAAGAAACTCTCCAATGTGATTATTGTGTAATATTCTCCAGATATTCCAGGACTAATGTTAGAATAGCGCCACCTGCTGTCCCTATTGTATCCTCCAGCTTCTCTCTCCACCACTGCATAGAAGCAAAACATGTTCCACCTTGGAGCATTTACTGAGGTGGACCGGCCACAGAAAACCTCCTTAATAGAAACAGCAGGTGGCGCTATTCTGACATTAGTCCTGGAATATCTGGATATGTGAAAATACAAGAAAGCTTTATAATTATGGGCTGGATGTAGCTATAAACAGTATTTTTTACAGGACGGCTCTTTTAAATGTTAACTGCTAAAAAGCCAGAAGCAGAATCAAGGGAGATTAGATAACTGTTCCCTGTAATAGACTAGCATGGATAATGGATATCAATCCCCTGATTTCACAAGAGCACCACAGATGCTATGTATTAACCGGTAAGTCTCTGGTATGTTATACTGATGGCATAGGATATGCCACCACTTTAGGATTGCTGGGAGTCCAACTTCATCATTTTTCCTTAAACAGCAGCACCTCGTCCAACAGGAAATAGCAGCAACGCTCCATTTATAGAGTACCGTATATACTCGAGTATAAGCTGAGTCAATAAGTTTTACCACAAAAAACTGGGAAAACTTATTGACTCGAGTATATACTAGGTAAAAAAAAAGTCTGCAATACTCACCTCCCAGCCAGCGTCTGTGTCCCCGGCAGTGCGGCAAGCTGCTTGAGACTTTTCCCCGCTGTCATTCCCCTGCTCGGCTTTAAATTCCCCTGCCGTCAGCGCGGTGTAAGTAAGCGCTGTGATTGGATCGAGCGCCTGCCAATCACAGCCGGCGCTCGATAAACCAATCACTACCATTTTGTGATGTTATTCACTGAATGGCTGTGAATGATCGAGTGCCGGCTGTGATTTGATCCAATCACAGCGCTTACTTATACAGTGCTAACGGCGGGGGGAATTCAAAGCTGAGCAAGGGGGATGACAGCGGGGAGAAGTCTGAAGCAGCTTGCCGCACCGCTGGGGAGACCATTGCGCCGGGGACACAGACGCCGGCTGAGAGGGGAGTATTGCGGGGTTTTTTTTTTGGTTTTTTTTACCTCACTCTAGTATAAGCCGAGAGGGGCTTTTTCAGCACAAATAAATGTGCTGAAAATCTCGGCTTATACTCTAGTATATACGGTAAATGTAATTAAAAAAAAAAAATACAGTCAGGGCAACATGTCAAAAGTTTTCATCCGTGAGGGACCAAGTGTTCAGACTCCCATTGATCACTGAGATGAAGGGGAGGACAACCTCACCCAAGTGCTGAGCCCCTTCGGCTGCCATCAATCTTAGTCGGGTCCTCTCAGCAGCTGAAGACTGATGCATAGACTTCTAAAAGACATCTTATGCGTCCGTCTTCAGTTGCCGAGAAGAGCAGACAAGGAACAAGGATAGCCGAAGGGGCACAGCGCTCGTTTAGGGGTTTCAGGATATTTTGTCCAATTTCTTTCGTCGTCCAGTAAGACATTTGACATTTCGCCACTGATACTTTATGCCATACTGTAGGAAAGAGATGTGTGTTCTCCTCTCAAACATATAGCCTACATGAAATCACTGTCCGACTGTCCACCTCTTGACCTAATAATGTAGTAAAAAAAGGTGTAATTTTTAAACATTTTGAACTGATCACATGACTGTGTAAAAAAAAAAAAAAGTTTCAAAAGTGAAAAATTTCATCTCATCGATCGGAACCCTTCTTTTATTACTACAATATCCATCAGACCTAGCAGTGGCATAGCAGTCAGCTGACCCTCCACCGCGAGTGCCAAGCTACTTCTAGGCCCAACCCTCCAGAGGTACTTCTGGGCCCAAACGTCCTCCATAAGAAATGACCTCACGGACAGGAGGGAAAGAAGAGGCTGTGGATGTCATACCAGCAGCAGATGTCAAAACTCTGCAGCGGCGCACCATGTGACTGCCCATAGTATTTGGGGATAATAGTATTTGGGGATATCGATAAGTTAAAAAAAAAAAAGACCATTATATTGAAAAGTTTATGGACAGGAGACAGAATTCTGATTAATGAAAAAACGAAAAGGTCCTAGAAAACACCTTTAAAGGATTAGAAAAAAGGTCCTGCTGTGTTTTCAGAAACAGCGCCATGTCTGTCCATGGTCTATGTGCGGTGTTGCAGGTCAATGCCATTCAGTTGAATGGAGAGGAGATACAAGACCAGACACGACCAATGGACAGACATTGGCCTATTTCTGGGAAGACAACAGACTTTTTTTTTCTTGTCCTGGACAAACCCTTTAAGCAGCCCACAGTGTACTATTTGTGAAGCGTATAGCGATGGCGGCACTAGGCAACTATAATCAACATTAGATCATATTGGAGGGGTACCAAAAAAGGTAACAAACAGGACATCCGATTTCAGGCTGGTCCCCGCAAGGAATAACAATACCTCACAGTAGGTCAGTGTGAGATTACCCAAGCTGAATCGCCACGGAAATTAAAGCAGAGGCCGACCAGGGAGGCGGGTCCGTACTCAAAAACATTCTCTTTTTCTCTCAATGTCATATTGATAAGACTTCTGTTACAATGTATTTTGGCAGGCGCCCCCTTTAAAACCCCATACTGTATGTGTTAATTATAGGCTTTGCTCATGCTTTTTACTAGCCAACATTTTACAGCGTATGTCTTTAAGGAAAAAAAAAAAGTTTAAACTTCTGACGTTTCGGATAGGGCAAAAGTTTTTGTTTTTTTTTAATGACTTACACTTTAAGAAAAGAGAGTTTCATGCAAGTTGGGTGCGATCTGGTTAGTGAGGAGGAACATACAGACAGGTGAAGGCATCAGACAGGGTTGGCTTTTGTCAGAAGTTACTTGCAAACTATATGATTGTGTGAGACAGCAGACGTAACTATTCATCAGCCTAGGATAAAAGGATTAGAGAAGATTCTACGGTAGGCAAGCAAAACCAAACAAAACAGCAGATGAACAGGTTTATTTAACATATTATGGAACATGAAGAGTGACTCTTACAGGCAGAGACTTATCAGAGGGCCTTGCAAACATTAACGAAATGTGAAAAGGGGCCAACTCTTCTTTCAGGCATCATCATAGGGCATCACTTGTCCGAGGGAAGGAGGTAAAAATGATGTAAAAGCAATAATAATAATAAAAAAAAATAAGTAAGAGACCTAAAAGTCTCCTCTTTATAATCAGTGTCTTCTCTTAACCAGCCCTTTCCCACGTCTTTTACTCCTAACCAACCTGGACACAATGCTGCCCCTCAGATACGGAGAAAGAAGTTGTGTGTTTAATGTTGGTCCGTAAGTCAGGGCAAATTCTGGCTGAGACTTGTGTGTGTCCAATTTACTGTGAAGCAAATTAAGCCTTCAAGGTCCCCTTACTTGATCTCAGGAGGTCAAATTCCCTGTCCAGTAACTCTTCTTCTGTTAACTTGGAGAAGTTATCATCACCAAACGGATTCCAGCCCGACATGTCCGGGGGGTTGTTGCTGTTCTGTTTCGGTAAGCTAGAAGGGGGTTCCTTTTCTAGAATACCTGCAGATCTGAGACATCGACAAATACAGTGAGTATAGAGGCTTGTGATTTTACTCTTTTCAGACCTGCAATAATTTGTGTTAGGTCACATGACTGACGGTGGAATGGAGCTAAAGGTGCATGTTACATAGGCTGTAAATAAGCCCGCTCTTACCAGAGCTGAACCAATGCCCGCTCGTTCACCGGCTGATCTTTTGCACATTCACATGGGCCAATAGCTATCAGGAAAATTAACGTTTGTGCCCGATAAACTGCCCACGTGAATCCACCTAAAACGGCAAACTGGTCTACGGCTGGGTTCACACAGGGCGTATTTCTGGCAGAAATCCCGCGGTTTGGCCGCAGTGAAAAACCGCAAGATTTCCGCCGGGAAAGCGCTGCTTCAAACTCCGCTGCACCTAGCTGCAGGTTTTGAAGCAGCTTGGCTGCACACTTTTCCGCTGCAGCCGGCGCTCCCATAAATGGACAGCACGGCCGCAGCGGAAAAAAAAAAAAAAGAATTAGCATGCTCCGCCCGGCGAAGCCACGATGGATTAGCCATACCATGTGGACGAGATTTCTGAGAAATCTCGTCCACATGGCTGGCTAATCCTGGGATTAGCAGCCACAGGTGGATTTGCTGCGGCGAAATTCCGGACGAAATTTCCGCGGCAAATCCGCCCTGTGTGAATCCAGGCTAAAAGTAGCCGTGTGTCTGAATGGAGAGAGCGACCTAATTAGCGCAAAACAGCGAAGCAAAGTTTTTCAAAGTTATTTTTTAATTAGTTTTAAAATGTGAAATTGTGCACAAAGTCTGAACTTAATGTTGGCTGGAGTTCAGTACACAGACTTTGTACATTGGGTCAGATGCTCCTTTGCAGCACACTGTAAAGTGAGAATCTGTAGCTGAGACATAACATAATTTCCATATAAGTCTTCAAAATGTCCCATGATTTCAACAGCAGGTTACAGACGGCCATTAACCCCTTCCCGCTGCAGGGCGTAAGTTTACGTCCTGGCAGCATGGTACTTCCCGCAACAGGACGTAAACTTACGTCCTGGAGATAGCGCGGGATCACATATGATCCCGCGCTATCCCGCAGCGGGAGCCGGCTGTCAGTCACAACCGGCATCCCGCTGCAACAACGGGGGGACATCGGAGATGCGCCCCCCGCTGTTAACCCCTTCCCTGCCGCGATCTAAGTAGATCGCGGCAGGGAAAGAGTTCACAGAGGGTGTCTCCAGCCGGAACTCGCGATGTCATCGCGAGAGCCCGGCCTGTCACCATGGCAACAGGACGCCAGACACTGGCGTCCTGTATTGCCTATGCCTATAATCGCTGTACAAGCGATAAGGCATGGCAGAGCAGTAGCTCTGCCATGCCTTATACCAGCGATCATCAGGGCAGTGGTTAAAGTCCCTCAGAGGGACACAAACAGTGTAAAAAAAACAAAGATTAAAAAAAGAATTTAAAAAAAATGTAAAAAAAAAGAGTAAAAAAACCCATTTTTTAATGCTTTTTCTCAAATTAGCATAAAAAAAGGTAAAAAAAAAAAAAAGATCCCACATATTTGGTATTGTCGCGTCCGTAACGACGCGTACAATAAGTTGCACATGCTTTTGACTGTGCACGGAAAAAAACGCTTAAAAAAACGCTAAAAAACTGAGGCAAAATGCTAATTTTTAGCATTTTGCCTCACTAAAAACGCAATAAAAGTGATCAAAAAAGCCGTATGTACCCCAAAATGGTACCAATAAAATCTACGGCTTGTCTTGCAAAAAATAAGCCCTCATAGAGTGCCGTATATCAAAAAATAAAAAAGTTACAGGACTTTGAATGCAGCAATTTAGAAAAAAAAAAAAAGATTACCCAGAAAAAGGGTTTTTATTGCAGAAAAGTGGGAAAACCTAAAAAAAATGTAAGAATTTTGGCATCGTTGTAACCGTACCGGTCCGCAGAAAAAATGGAATGTCTCATTTATGCTGCATGATTAACGCTGTAAAAAAATAAATAAAAAAAATCTATGGCAGAATTGATGCGTTTTCTCTCCCTGTTATCATTAAAAAAAAAAAAAAAAGTTTTACAATATAGTCTATGTACCCAAAAGTGGCACCGATAAAAACTACAGTTCGCCACGCAAAAAACAAGCCCTCATACGGCTGCGTCGACGGAAAAATAAAAAAGTTATGACTTTTGATAAACGGAGAAGAAAATCCGCCAAAAATTGTTGCGTCCTTAAGCCCAAAATAGGCCATGCCCTTAAGGGGTTAATGGACTCTAATAAAACCGTCCGTAAACCAAATACCACAGACAGGCCATGTAGCTTGTACAAGCGTTCAGCACCATCAGTGGTGGTCAGAAAGCTGGCAATGGCCTGTATGAATAGCATAAGTTGTGTTTTCCGTGTTACTATCCTGTAGCTTCTATACAGTTACGGCTTTTCTGCTTGTTACTCATTTCACTGCCAGATCACCTATAAACATTAATGATATTTAAGCTCTGGTATTAACCACATATAAACTGATCCTAATGCACCTAATAAACCCTGCAAAACCAGTCAGACTACTTCATAACTCAGAAGGTGTAATGCCAAGTACAGGCTGTGCACAGAATACTTCCCTCATTGTCAGCCATGATTTATGGATGGCAGAGGAGAAGAAATGACGGATTTGATTGTCGACAGAGAACGTTTAATCTATCCTCATTACAAACCTATACCGTAGCCAGAAATGTTCTGGTGTTCCACTTCAGCTGGAGTCTAACCTAACGGTTTTACCTACTTCTAACCCCTTTAGTGGAACGCCCGGAAAATCTCCGAAAAATAAGTGTTGAAATGTGCTGAAGACGACCTAAACCTGCCACTGAAGGGGTTAAACCTGTGTTCACTTTCAGGAGACGTCATCTTCTCCACAGCGGCCTTGTAAGCCTTACATTACTTTTACACGTAGCTAAAAATCGGTTGCCCAAGTAAATGAGCAAACAATGACACGGTTCACTTGGGTTTTTACATGGATTTCACCCATTTCAGAGTAGACTGAAATCCACATGTGGTAACGGGAACCCATCATTAGATTCATGATGCCCTAACCAGCATGAAGGAGGAACTGGCGCTTTCTGTATAAAGCACTAGGAATTCCTCTGAAACACTCCGGCATCTCAGAGAAAGCTTAAAGAGAAATGTACTAAAGCCCAGCATTTCCGACAATGGGCTTAGTATACAGTATATTCCGGCATATAAGACGACCCCCGACTTTCCGTCTTATATGCTGGGAATACAGTGTGAAAAAGAAAAAAAAGAATACTAACCTCCGGCGGCGCTGCTGCAGGCTTTCGCTTCCACGAGCACGATGGCAGAGCATTGCTTTCTGCAAGTGGGGCTTGAATGCCCCGCCTCCAGAAAGCTAATGCTCTGATTGGCTAACTTAGTCTGGCGTTAGCCAATCACAGCCATTCAATGACGTCATAAATGGCTGTGATTGGCTAACACCAGACTAAGTTAGCCAATCAGAGCATTAGCTTACAGGAGGCGGGGCATTCAAGTCCAGCTTGCAGAAAGCAATGCTCTGCCGGCGTGCACAGGGAAAAGACAGCCTGCAGCAGCACCGCGGGAGGGGAGTATTAATTTTTTTTTGGAAGACTGTATACCCAGCGAATAAGACAACTCCCGACTGCAGAGCGGATTTTTCGGGGTTAAAAGGTCGTCTTATACACCGGAATATACAGTAACTCTCCCCAGAGCCTCTTCATGTATTAAGTGCATCCCCGGCAGATCCGTGTGCGTTCACATACATGCCTGGCATAAATTATACATAAACATGTTGGTACAGGGTGGCCATGCCCTCTCTGGCAAACCACTCCCACTTTCCCCAACTGTGGCAAGGTCATCGCAGAAGGCTGAAAAGCCAAAACATTTTTGCGCAAGCAGCCATTGTGACAAATTTTGCAACTTTTCAACACCAGTTTTCTGGCGTTAAACCTTCTGAAATGTTCTGGGCACGGGGAGAAGGGTCCACAGGTTAACTTCCCTTCTGACTTTTCTCTGCCCGGCTTAGTTTGATTGGCATGTCTCTCCCTATATGTAACTAGGGAAGCAGGATGGGTCACTGTATACTGCAAAATTACCAGTGCATGAAATATATTCCAGACAGAATGGATTTTAATGAAGACTGAATTCAAGAATGATGTTT
The DNA here is from genome assembly GCF_035609145.1 of Eleutherodactylus coqui. NCBI lineage: Eukaryota > Metazoa > Chordata > Amphibia > Anura > Eleutherodactylidae > Eleutherodactylus > Eleutherodactylus coqui. The sequence continues at coordinate 204,026,081 of NC_089843.1, read as the reverse complement.
GTGCATCGGCCATAATGTAATCTGTGCGAAATAGAAAGAGCAAAGACACTGAACAAAATCCATCAACACTGGCACATGCAGTTGGAACTCTACCAATATTATCATATGGCATGCCATGGAAAATACCCTTTTAAAGGGTTTTCCCACAACTTAAAATCGCTCCACGACCACTCTGTTCTTCCTCCTTGCTGCTAACCCGGACATGTGACTGCTGCAGCCAATCATAGAATGGTAGAGTTGGAAGGGACCCCGGGGGTCATGGGGTTCGACCCCCTGCTCAGTACAGGATCACTAAATCATCCCAGACAGATGTCTATCCAGCCTTTGTTTAAACACTTCCATTGACGTATTACTCCCCACCTTCCGTGGTAACCTGTTCCACTCATGGATCACCCCACTGTCTAATATCTAATCTGTGTCTCCTCCCTTTCGGTTTCATTCCATTGCTTCTAGTCTGTCCTTGTACAGATGAGAATAGGGCTGATCCCTCTGCACTGTGACAGCCCTTCAGATATTTGTAGACCACTATTAAGTCTCCTTTCAGCCTTCTTTTTTGCAAGCTAAACATTTCCAGATCCTTTAACTGTTCCTCATAGGACATGATTTGCAAACCGTTCAGCATCTTGGCAACTCTTCTCTGAACTTGTTCCAGTTTGTCTATGTCTTTTTTAAATTGGGGTGCCCAGAACTGGACACAGTATTCCAGACGAGGTCTGACTAAGGAAGAGTAGAGGGGGATAATGACCTCACGTGATCTAGACTCTATGCTTCTATTAATACATCCCAGAATTGTGTTTCCCTACTTTGCTGCTGCATCACATTGTTGACTCATGTTCAGTCTACGATCTATTAGTATACCCAAGTCTTTTTCACATGTGTTGCTGCTTAGCCCAATTCCTCCCATTCTCGATGTGTTTTTTTTTTCATTTTTCTTGCCCATATGTAGGACTTTGAATTTCGCCTTGTTAAATACCATTCTGTTAGTCGCCGCCCACTGTGCAAGCTTTTCTAGATCCTTTTGAATACTCTCTCTCTTCCCCAGTGTTAGCTATCTCTCCTAGCTTTGTGTTTCGTCATCAAATTTGATCAGTTTCCCATCAATTACCTCCTCCAGATCATTTTTAAAAATGTTATACAACACTGGCCTAGGACAGAGCCTTGTGGTACCCCACTTGATACAGTCTTCCACTTGGATGTGCAGCCATTTATGACCACTCTGAGTACGATCACTCGATCAATAAGTATGGTATGAGATACTTTGTCAATGCTTTACTAAAGTCAAGATAGACTATATCCACCGCATTTCCCTGATCAACCCCGTCGGTGAATCTGTCATAGAAGGAAATTAGATTCATCTCGCGAAATCATTGACCAGTGACCTTCTATAGCCAGTGATTGGCTGCAGCAGTCACATGATCTAGTTAGCAGAAACCAAGAAGGACAGAGGGGCTGTGGAGCACTTTTAAGTTTTCGGAAACCCCCTTTAAGTTAACTACAGTGTAAAGACAACTAGTCAGCAACAGTATGACTGCCATTTACAATAATATTCAGCAACTACTTACATGTTGGTACTACACAAGTTCCTCATTGCTCCCACCTGTTCTTGGTGGGGGGCAGCATATGATACTAAGGCTGGAGTGAACTCCTGAGGAGAGGTCAGATACTGAGGAGGATGGGACTGATGATGGAGCAGGGCTTGTTGCTGCTGTTGTAACTGAACCTGTTGGTACTGGTGAACCTGGGGACAAAGACACGCATGAAATGAAGCACATTACAGCTAATAGCTCGGCTCGTGCCGCACACCACCATGTGGATCTTTCTGAAATCTGTATTTTTATGGTTTTCAGAGCTCCAGATCTTCTGCCTTTGGTCATACAGCTATAGCGTTAAAAGGCATTGGCCACTTAATAAGGAATATTAAAAACTAAGCAGAAGCTACATTTTCAGCTTTGTCCCTTTCTTTGGTATTCATCTCCTTGTCCTGACAGCCTCCTCCATATTAATACATGGGACATAGGAAGCCGCTGCCATAGAGAAGGTTGAGTGATATGTATGGTTACATGGCCCTCCATCTGTAGATATGCTATGGATGGGAAAGCTGTTGGGGTGGAATGAACCAACCGACCAAGCAGACATGCAGGGGCCGCAGCTTCACTGATACGGGAGTAAGGCCTCCTGCACATGGGTGAATTTGCATTGCGGAGTCCGCGGTGGGCATCCATCTCAAATATCAACCCATAGCATGCTATGGCAAATCGCGATTTCATCTCCATAATTTAAAATCGATTGCGGTTTTTCCGCTCACGGAGAAGAAATCGCAGTATCATTTTTTTTTTCTTAGTGGTTAGTCACAGCCGGCTACTGATGTGTCGACTCACTTCTGGGCCAGTCCCATCCACAGAACATAATTTTACGTCCCACTGCGTCACGTATCAGTCGCCCCGGGGCGTAAACAGACATCCAGTGATGTTAAGGGGTTAACGTGGCTGTCCGGATGCTATAGGATTCTTTTAAAAATAGATCCAAATCTAATAAAAGTAGCGGTACTTGTCCTCAGCTCTGGCGATCCAGCACTGCAGCTTCGCGGTTCTCCTGGTCTCGGTTTTTATTGGAAACCACATGAGCGCAGCGGTCACTTGTGGTTCTCCCGGTATTATCTCTCACATGTTGGGAGCCATGATGCCACGAGAACGACATGCTATTGCTGATTGGCTGCAGCGTTTAGTTGGTTTCCGTTCCAAAACAATCAATCAGAGGCTGCAGCGATACGGCGCCATTCTCGTGGCATCATGGTTCCCAGCATCTGAGAGGTGATGCCAGGAGAACAACAAATGACTGCTGCAGCGGCTTCCGATTGGCTGCAGCCGTCGTGTGGCCAAAACAAACACTAGGAGGACCAAGGGACTACAGCGCTGGATAGGCGAGGTGAAGGATGGGTTAATACAGCGGCTTGTATTGCTTTCACAGATTTGGATCTAGTGGTGACTGCAGGTAACAAGAATTCATTTCCTCATTCAACCAAATGGCCATGAGAAGAGAAACAGAGGGTTTGGAGCTTTGTAACAGGAGCTTGGACCCACAAACAGATACTTTAGATGATGAAATATATCTTATCACAGAGAATGTCACAGAAGGCGTCGCAGTCACATCAACTTATACTTCCCAATATACTTGAAAGCTAGGAAGTAGCTAAAAATTCATGGACCTTGGTGCAAAGTTCAGCTTGCCGTCTCACCTCTTGCCTAATTGTGCCCAATTCTCTCTGCAAGTATCCCGGTGTGGAGACTGCCATCGCCTCTCCTGAACCTCACCATATATCTGGTGTGTTCACTCTGAGGCATAGCTACAGTTACTAACTTCATGACTACCAATGTACAGGAATGTTCAAAATAATAGCAGCCCAACATCCTTAACCTGATAAATCACTGGTTTTGCCGCTAAATTTGAGGAATTAAATCATTAATTGAAATTGGAGACTTCAGAATAGCAGCCATGAGGCGTTACATTGGTGAAGCCATTAATTCTGCGGAACAACAGGTCTTAACTTTAGCCTTTGTTTAAGGTAGGAGGAGGCAAATGTTGCACATGTTGATTCTAGTGCATTTCCTAAAATACTGGTGAACATGGGTCGTTCCGTTCTGATGAAGGACAGACTTGGATTAAAAAGCTGATTGGAGAGGAAAAAACATAGAAAGAAGTGGAGCAAATTATAGGCTGCTCGGCTAAAATGATCTCAAATACCTTGAAGTGGCAACCCAAACCCGTAAGGAAGCGGGGAACTAGTGTTCAAATGGTTCAAAGAATAGCCAGAATGGCCAAGAATTAGCCAATTATCACATCTAGAAAGATCAGAGAAGATCTGAACCTACTAGGAAGAACTGCTACAATCAGAAGATGATTACGTGAAGCCAAGTTACCAGCAAGAACTCCCCGCAATGTACCTTTGTGGGGAAAAAAAGACATCCTGAAGAGGTTAAAACTGAAAAGGGACACATTGACTGGGCCAAAGATAAATGGTGCAACATTTCATGGACTGATGGAAGCAAAACTGTTCTTTTTAGGTCTGGTGGCTGCAGACTGGATGTCAGACGACCCCCGAGCACTGAACTGAAGCCACAGTACACCGTGAAGACCGTAAAGCCTGGTGATGCAGAGCTCATGACATGGGGATGTGTCTCGTACCACGGTGCTGGGCCTATTTCTCGCATACGAGTGTTCATGGATCAGTCTTAATATATCAAAATACTTTGGGAGATCATGGTGCCCTCTGCCGAAGAAGAGATGTCTGTAAACACAACAATGACCCAAAACACACCAGTAAGCAAACATCTTGGTTACAAACAGGATTAGGATAATGGAGTGGCCGGCCCGATCCCAGGACCTCAGTCCCATCGAGAACTTGTGGGGCGACATCAAAAATGTGGTCTATGAGGCAAAAATCAAAAACTGCAGAAGAACTGTGGAATGTAGAACAATCTTCCTGGACTGGAAAAGAAGCTCAAGAGGGGCCAGAAGTTAGTGGCCCCCGTGCAGCACAAAAGGTCACGCAGTTCTGGGAAACAATGGTGGTGCCACTAAATACTAGTTCAGTGATCCAAGGCGAAATCTTAAACCTCTTTTCAGTTTATACATTTTTTTAGTTTTTATCGAACACTCCTCCACTGCTATTTTTTTGAACAGCAAAAAGTCTTTTTCTTTCCTTTATGTAGAGGATTAACACAAACTGGATAAACCTTGTCATTGTTTTGATTTTAGAATTGACCGTGCCGGATCTCTGGGGCATCGATGGAAATGAAAGTTATGAGAATGATTTTGAATTTTGTTTGCTTTTCACCGCCATTTCTTTTGAACACTGCTGTACGTGCGATTACAAATCTATCCAATGCAGTAAAGCACTGATATTCATGTGACTTACCATGGCTGGATACTGAGGTGCCATATGTTGTTGCTGGTACAGGGAGTGCATCAAATATTGTTGCTGAAGAAACTGTTGCTGAACCGCCTGTTGATACTGAATGCAAAGACAGACTTGAGATTAGTGCATCACTGGTCACTTCTACAGGATGTCCTTCATTAAAGCTCTTGTATCTCACCGTTTTCTCTGTACGATGAGGACATTACATATTCATGCAGACAGCGACATAATAGAAATATATCCTGGGCAGCACTAATTCTATCTAACCGGAGACATTGGGCTCAGAATCCCCTTTATGTTGGTTTACTCTACATGGCCAGGAATCCGATCTACTCTTGTTGTCAGAATCCTCTTATGAGGACTGGTCCAATACAAGAGCGGACGTCAGTCCATCTAACGGCCTACAGGCAGAGCCCAGTGTACATAATAGCTAACCGATAGAACCGATGGCTCTGCTCACAGATTTTCAGATAATAGATGAATATCAGGGCATTTCCTAATATACAGTCATGAGGAAAAACTAAATAACCCTCTTTGAATTATACGGTTTTATATATCAGCATGGAATAAAAAATATCTGGTCCTTGGAAGGTCTTAAAGGGGTTGTCCCGCGCCGAAACAGGTTTTTTTTTTTTTTTCAATAGCCCCCCCGTTCGGCGCGAGTCAAACCCGATGCAGGGATAAAAAAAAAACAAAAAACGGGTAGTACTTACCCGAATCCCCGCGCTCCGGTGACTTCTTACTTACCTGGTGAAGATGGCCGCCGGGATCTTCACCCTCGGTGGACCGCAGGTCTTCTGTGCGGTCCATTGCCGATTCCAGCCTCCTGATTGGCTGGAATCGGCACACGTGATGGGGCGGAGCTACGAGGAGCCGCTCTCTGGCACGAGCGGCCCCATTCAGAAGACAGAAGACAGGACTGCGCAACCGCGTCTAATCGGGCGATTAGACGCTGAAGATTAGACGGCACCATGGAGACGGGGACGCTAGCAGCGGAACAGGTAAGTGAATAACTTCTGTATGCCTCATAATTAATGCACAATGTACATTACAAAGTGCATTAATATGGCCATACAGAAGTGTATACCCCCACTTGCTTTCGCGGGACAACCCCTTTAAGATCTGATATGAATAAGCCTACAGGCTTGTTCGTGCACCACACTTTGACCCCTTTGCGTGACCTTTGGTGGATGATCTTGGGGTCATTAGGTGTCGGACATCCTCACCACCGCTGTAAAAACATAAAATTTGAGTTTGCTACATTGAGTGACCCATCGGGCCGGGTCAAAGTTCCTATGTTAAGTCTAACGGCGCAGTTGTGCTTCAGCCAACAGCACCGCTAGGGAGAGTCAGGGCTCCTTCACACTGGCGAGGGCGTTTTGGGCCGTGAATCACAATGTTCTCCCATTGTTGTCAATGGGGTCGGTGCTGCTGCCGCGGCCCCATCGTAATCAATGGGCGATATTACAAAAAGAAAGAGCATACTGCGATTTTTTTTCCCTGCATAGCATCGCAACGCGCTTCCATCGTAGGGAGACATCGTGAATGTGAATTAACCCATTTTATGTTCACGTAGCGAACATCGCGTCAATCTAGTTAGATAAATACAACCTTGGATAAACGGTGGTCACACATGCACAGTCGTACTTTTCTCTCTGCTCCACTAGTTATGTGGAGCAATTCCTGATGTGGTGAGCAGCTCCTCAAGTGAGATAATCAGCAATTCTTCTAATGCTGTCTCGCTCTCTTGGAAAACATCTCTTGTGACAGCAGAGAAGACGCCGGAGCTTGAGCAGCAGCCGCTCACCACGCAAGGGTTCTTCCATATATCCGGTGAAATTGCAAGAGAACCAAGACTGAGCATGTGTGACCCACCTTGGAATATTTACCAAGGCAGATGCAGAGAAGAAACAGCAGGTGGCGCTATTCTAACATTAGTCCTGGAATATCTGGGGATACAAAACTTTTTTATTTACGAAGTCCTTAAAAAAAAGTTTATAATTCTGGGTTAGGTGCAACTATAAATATTTTTCATGCGACAACCCCTTTGAGATTAAAAACAGACCTGCTTTATGTAGGCGTCCTGGAGCAGCTGCTGTTGCTGCAATTGATGTAGCTGCTGTAACCTCCAATCTCCCGGCTGCAGTTGCTGTAGGACTCTGTGCTGCTGTGAGGACTGCTGGCTGTTTTCCTGACCCAACAGTGTGCTAGGCCCGTTGCCCGGTCGTGCACTTGTATCTGTAGCTGTCGTAATTGGATAAGACAAATATTTGTTAATCATCCCTTTCCATAGGAGTTTCCCATTTTACTATTATTGTACATGATCTCATTTTCGTGTTACATAAGAACAAACCCCCATACCATTGTGACTCTGCTGGCACGGAGCGCTCTGCACCGTCATCTTCACAGGGGTGGCAGCATTTTGAATATTGAGCACCTTTGACTGAGCTGCACTGGAAAACGCCTTGGGCCTCTGCCTTGGAGCAATGGATGTTTCCGTGGGCCCAAGTGAATCTGTTATTCTGTAAAATGAAGAAAGAAAGGATTTTAGAATCAAGTCACTTAGAAAATGTCTTCAATCCAGGAAATAAGGATATTCTGATCTTGTTGAATAACCGTAAACAGTAGAGGGAGATATCAAAAGCAGAAACCGATACAGTTATCCTGTTGTTGGACGGCACTATGCCAGCAGCAACCTCAGATTGTACCACCTGCAACACTTTATCTGGGATCTAAACAAGGAAGCTACTTAGTACACTTCCCTGCGATGTCCTAAAGTGTAGCTTCAAGTCAACCTACTTTTCATTCCGGAGAACAGACTATGTCATGTTCTAGATCAGTGTTCCCCAACTCCAGTCCTCGGGGAGCCCAACAGGTCATGTTTTCAGGATTTCCTCAGTGTTGCGCAGGTGATGTAATTGTTGTCAATCCCTCAGACATTGCCACTGGTGTTCTTACTATAGGATATCCAGAAAACATGACCTGTTGGTGGTCCTTGAGGACTGGAGTTGGGGACTTCTGTTCTAGATCAGCCAGGAAAATTTAGCTTTTTTTTGTCATTGACACATCTATCATTTGTACACTTTCTACAGTAAAGACACAAGTATATTTAATCCAGTTTCATCGGATCACACTGTCCAGCCTTAAATACCCCCATGAAGCCGTTCGAGCCGTCAGTGTCACTATAAGGAAACCGGTGTCTTTGAGTCGGGGTGGGGTGGGCGGCGCTCAGAGGACATACATGTGTCTTCTAGAAAGGTGTTGAATTCCACACAAACATGTTCTGTTCTAGGACTCCTGTATGGATGTATTCTCTACTAGAAGCCTCGCTACATATGTATGGCATCCATCAGAGCCTCGTAAGATGAGACAGAGTCCGGTATGGCTCTGTAATGCCACCATTCTACTTCTCTGCCAGCTACCCGAGATCCAAATGACGCTCAACGTTTACATTTTAGCATACTAAAAACCACAAAAAAATAAAAATATAGGTTTTCAAAATATTTTTGTACAATAAAAAACAATAATAAATGCATCATTTCAAAAGGTCCAATTTTCTCGAGGCAGAGGCATCGGTAAGGGTGGTTTCATACCTACGTTGGAACCTTCGGTCGGAGGTTCCACCGCAGATCCAGCTCAGAAGATTGGAAGTTGGGCAGCCGAGTTGAAACTGAACAGATCCCATTATAGTTAATGGGGTCCGTTTGGCGCTATTTTTGGGTAACCCCAGGTGGAGATGTGAAACCACCCTTTATCCCTGTTGCAAACCATTAGCAAAATAAAACATATTTTATGCTTGCTGAGAATCACAAAGCAACGACCCCAATGCCAATCACATACAACCGTATTATGAATCCATGTGGGCTGCTATGCAGGGGCCTACAGATTTATGGGCTAATACTGAGCCTCCACGTGCCTCTGATTCTAGAAAGGGCACAAGTTTTCCTCACAGATCACATATTACAGAGAAGCACTAAAGGCTATACTCAGAAACCATATACATTTAACGGGATTTGAGCAACTCTTCATACATTTAGTTTAGTGCATACTTCCCACCTACCACAAGGTGGCGCTGTCATTCCATTTGTAAATAGATTATTTCTAAAGAGCGGGACAGTAGTACCAAGGATCCGTTAGACCTACTGATTTCTCACTTGAACCAGTGAATGACATTTGAGTTCGCTCCTTCGCTCGTGCGGCCTGTTTATACATGCAGATACATTGTTGGCTCATTCAAAGGAGAAACGGCTCAGTCGTCCACATTCACGGTGTAAGTAAATGAAAACGACTAAACGATCGGTATTTAAACCGCATGATCAGTGAACCAGCCAACGAGGATTCTTAAGCCTGCATCAAAATAAACGAATCGCAATTGATTTATCATTCGGCGTTCGCTGCGTTTACACTGAAGGATTAGCGTTCATTAATGTTAATGGTCTTGGGGTATCTGAATGTCACCTCACCGATTAAAGCGATCGGTTCATTTACTGTCTACTGTAACAGAATAAACAGAGCAGAAGAACATGTGATGAGGAGCGAGCTACACATATAGCCAACCGTATCATAAAGACCAACTGGCATTACATATATGACTGCATGTGTAGGGTCTATAGATGCTCAGTGCCCCATAGGGACATACAAGACATAACTGCATGTCAAAAATAAAGGGGATCATGACATTGTGGATTGGCAGAGGACATGACACAGGGGACATCTAGATTGTTACACACCTGTGTGACTTTTACCTTATGCATACTTTGCAATGTCATTGGTGCCCAGAATAACACCTGAGCGCTCACCAGCCAAAATTGTGCTTCAAACTGTTATACAGTGGTGCCTTGGGTTAGGAGTAGAGATGAGCAAACGTACTCGGATAGGCACTACTCGTCCGAGTAATGTGCCTTATCCGAGTACCGCTGTGTTCGTGCTGAAAGATTCGGGGCGCTCCGCTGCTGACAGGTGAGTCACAGCGGGGAGCGGGGCAGAGCGGGCGGGAGAGAAGGAGAGAAAGATCTCCCCTCCGTTCCTCCCCGCTCTCCCCTGCAGCTCCCCGCTCCGCAGCGCGTCCCGAATCTTTCAGCACGAGTACAGCGGTACTCGGATAAGGCACATTACTCGGACGAGTAGTGCCTATCCGAGTACGTTCGCTCATCTCTAGTTAGGAGTTTAATTCATTCCACAACGGAGCTCTTAACCAAAAGCACTCATAAATCAAATCAAATTTTCCCCATTGAAATGAATGGAAAAGCCATTAATCCGTTCCGCATTACGAAGCTCTTCCACTGTTTTCAATGGAGATGGCGTTGCCCATTGAAAGCAATAGAACACAGGCACCCACGCAGTGATTTTCAGGTAAGGGCTTTGAATATAAGCCCTTCTTTGAAAATCATCCCTAGCTGTAGTAAAAAATATACACTCACCTGTCTGCCGGGGTTCAGGTGCGTCTTGCCACCACTTGTTCTCCCTGCACTGCTCTGAAGCTTTTCAGCAGGCGGAGATTAAAAATGCAGGAGGAAAAAGCAGCAGTTAGACACGCCTGAGCCCCGGCAGCGGCGGACAGGCGAGTATGTATTTTTTACTACGGGTAGGAAAAATTTTCAGGGAAGGGCTTATATTTAAAGGGGGTTGCCGGCAGCCCATTGCTTTCAATGAGGCCACAGGCAACTCGTAACCAAGTTTTTGCTCTTAAATCAGGGCAAAAGTGGGGGGTAGTGAGCAGCACCGGTTCAGGGTTTATGTGGGCCCTTGGGCAACAGAGTCACTGTGGGCCACCTTACTTATTTACAGGCCCATCAAGCCCCTTTAGTAGTTTATAGCTCTTGCTGTGCCCCTGCTCCGTTAATAAAGTCCCTTAAGAATACATTGACATAGGTAACAACGAGTTGCACCCAATATTGCATCTTACAGTATAAGGGTGGGTGACCACACATCTGCATGTTCCATTCACGTGAGAGATGTGCACAAAAATAGAACATGTTGCGACTTTTCTGTCTCGTAGCTTCATTGCAAGAAAAAATAAATAAAAATAAAAAATAAAAATCGCCCGTGTAAATACCCTCCGTGAAAATAATGGGTTGTATATTTGAGTGAGTTTTGTGCATCTTGAAACGCCTGTGTGAATGCCCCCTAAGTCTTTTATAGGCCCTACTATGCCCCGAGCAGTTAAGGCACCACCGTGCCCTGGCAATAAAATAATCCTGCTCCCACGGGATTCTTCATCCTCTGCTTTGGCCTCTTCTGGCCTTGAGAACGATGCAGACGGCAGGATGGCATCATCGGACCACCTGTGTTACAAAGGCGGCACTGGATGGCAGAGTTGTAAGTGCTCGGTCTTCTGCAGTGCCACCGTCATAGCACCCGCATCACGCATGCAATCAGAATAAGGACCGGATCACCACTGAGTGCCCCCCCCCTAAGCTCAGTTGCCCCCCGTCACCGGGTTTGCCGGGTGTGGATGCCGTTCCAGGTCATAAGGACCGGAGTTTGGTAAACCCAGCCCCACACAGAGAATCAGAATTACTCATTCTGGAAGAAATATTGGAAGTTTGTATTCAGTCCCTACAACTCTGTAAAGATGTATTTTAAAAATATACTAAATAAATTACCAAAAAGTGGAAACCTCAGTTTTTGTTTTCCGTTCACAATAGACTCACCTGGTTTTTATCTGAGTCTTTTTAGAGGCAGCCTCGCTGGCGGTCAGGGGTTCTGGAAGCGCTGGAGGGATTGTAGAGTTCTGCAAAGAAACATAGGTATATTGGGGAGGCGTTATCAGGCTGTCTAAAAGAAAAATGGGGTTTGTTGCCCGAAGCCTCCAATCACGGCTCAGCTCTTTCTCACAATGCTGTTGAAAAATTAAAGCTGAGCTGTGATTGGTTCAAACATCTACCCCACTGTGTTTAACTGTAATTTTCACATAAAAGTTAATTATGGCTGGCTGTGATGAGGGTTGACCGCTGTCTAGGGTTGTGTGGATGGGTCGGTGAGCGCCACACCAACTTCTATCTTGTGTAACAAGTACTGCTCAGTCACAGAGCTGCTATAGGCGGCAGACATGCTCGGTCCACAGATGCCCATAACCCAGGGATGGTTGATTGGTGGGCTTAGAATTCGTCATGTTTTGTCATATTCTTTGTATTATTACTATACTACTACTATCAGTATTTGAATGTGGTGCTTTTTGTGTCCCCGTCAGTTTCCCTTTAACCCAATGAAAAGTATTTTATGACAGTGGGATACTTTTATGGATTTGCTGCACTAGGATCGCACATGCTTTCCTACCAGGGGATGGCTTTAGATTATATCTCAGGTCATTCCATTTCACTGTACAAGTAAAATAAATAATAATCTTTCTAGCAGCCCAAATAAGCCCCGTCTGCACAGAAATGTCTTGAGAAAAAATATACGACTTGTGGCCCAAACTCACATATACATTGGGCACTGGGGATTCCCTCTTTGCTAATTTAAAGGCAAAATAGGAAACTTGATAGATGTCCGGTCTTCTTTCCTGATCAGGTTCAAGCATGTACCCTGCAAAGACAAAGTCACCATTACTACAGAGGCCTGTTTTTTTCAATATTGATTTTTTTTTAATGAAACTTATAGATAAATTAATTCTTTTGTTCCCATAGTGGACTTGAACTTGTGATCATCTGATCACTTGTACAATACAATACTGCAGTATTGCAGTGTACTGTGGGGCATGTTTATCCAAGGCCAGTGTTTTACATCCCAATCTTTGAAAAGCGATAATTGAGAAAGATGTATTAAATCTAAGACGATGCACAAGTTTCTTATTCCATCTGGCACATCTTAGGCCATGCAGGCGCCCTTGAACCATACGTTATGCCAGTTTCTGGCATAAATTTCAGTAAATCTGACAGACAACAGGCATCCCCTCTCTCGCCTGCCAAGCCTGGTCCACTTTTTACATGAGTAGTGAGGACAAAGTAAAAAACAGAAAAAAAGTTACAACTTTTTGTGCAAGTGGATACATAAATTTGGTGTAAAGTCTTTTATGAATTCCCATCTGTGCTTCTGAAATAAGCCCATCAAGGTCTGCCTGTGGCAGGACTTATAGGGCTGAAATCAATAGTAGGGGCCTCAGGCTTCATTGTCACCATGCCCCTCTGGCTAGCTGCTTGGATGCCATGGTCAATAGCTACCACAGCATCTAAGTTATTAACTAACCTCAATCTTTTCGCAAATACAACTTTGGAGCTTCAATAACAATCAGAGTATCTTTGAGGTATTGGACTTCCACTGATTAGCTGGAACAGAGATCATATCTCTCTGTTGAAGCAGGCACACCAATGCAGTGACCACTGTGTAATGCCTCGTTTCCCCTGTAGTACTGCTGTAGAGAATTCAAACGCTTGCTGCCAGGTTCCTCTGTAGATTAGGGGTCCTGGCAGAACTACATCCTTCTAATCAGCTTATTTTTGGGGCTCAAGCACCAAACATATTATAGAAGGACTCTGGTTCATGCATTTCACCATCTGCTGGAAGCCTTTTTGTTTTTAGACATCATGGAGGGTAGATCTCGTAAAGATCTGCATTATCCTCTCTCTCTGGAAACTTTGAAGTTGGAATCTCACAAGTTGTTCTTAAAGCCAAAGTCAGAAGTAGATAAAAAAAAGGCAAAATAGAGAGAAGCGTGTGTTTTTTTTTTTTTTATTTCTTTTGTGGTCATGTCTCTTCTGAAAGAAAATCTGAATCTACCAAAACGTGAATGTGAGATTCTGATCTAACATAAATGAACGTACAAACTGCAAAGCAGGCGCAGTGGGTGAAACGGCCTAAAAGGGTGAGGATTATTATTGCTCCACATAATCTACTTCAGTGTAAAATGATCACCACTTACTAATTAAACAATGCAGCTTGTGGTCATATCGAGAATTGTCTGGTATGGTGAAGCTCCCATCACAGATAGCGACTTGACTTTCTCCAAATGGAAGGGTAAAAAAGCAAAGCTTGTATAATAAGCAGCCCAAAGCCTGAAAAACAGAATACATACACAAATGATCCTTCCATGAGAATGTAACCTCACCAAAAAACTCATACTGTTTGGAATCTTCTAAAGCACATACGTCAAACTCAAAGCCTGCCATGCCATTTGTGGCATACGACGAGCTCTGGAAGCAGAAGGACCGACTCTCCACTATCGCCGGAGAACACAAATACTGCCCGGCAGAGGGGGAAGTGCCAGCACAGGGAGCGGGTGCCATCTTGAGCTCCGGCACACCTCCTCACAGCTTTGTTCAGCTGATCACATGTGGTGGCATAGCTCCTACCGGCTACCCAGGCACCCTAGCCACCTTCCAAGGTAGGAGGCTTCGTGCTAAAGAAGTGGAAGCAGAGAAACATCATCATAGTGCAGAGAGCTCCATGGCTATGTTAAGGAGGAGTTACATTTAAGGTCTGGGGAAGGCAAAGGCAAACCACCCCACCAACACAGTCTGTCACAATGGAGTAAGTCATGACTCGGTGCTTGCACCAGAGGGCTTTAACATTTAGGGTTCATTCTCATAGGCATACACAGTTTTGGTCTGTGAAATACGCAGCATCTACACAGAACAAATCAAGAATTTTCATTGGATCTTTTGACCTTCTTTCATTTTCTCTTGCATGCGTATTAACTGCGTTTTTTCATGTGTAAAAAAAAAAAAAACAACACAAGAGGGTCCTATAGATTTTCCCCAGCCACCATTCGCAAATATGTAGTGAATACGCATGTATCATGTGTATTTACGCAATCCCATTGACTTCAGTGTAATATGAACCAAAACAGGACATGCTACAATTTTTTTTTCCTGCAAGTAAAATACATCCATGAAAAACGTGTCTGCATCCCCCAATGCCAACCAATGGGGTTTACAATAATCAGTGGGATGCTACATTGTTAAATGAGCCAAGCAGAGCTAGAAGTGCGGCTTCCACGCTTTAGAGACGAAAAACGAAGGAGGCTAGAGAAGACTTCAGCAATCATACGCAGCTTCAGTTATCTCAGAGTCTGGCGTAGCACTATTAAACAGCATCCCACCTATCGTGCCTAAATTTTGTAGCATCACACTTGTTAGGGGTTTTGGTTAAGCATTAACTAATAATGTCTTATGCCACACATTTCTATAATCACTGTAGGATTCTTTATGGAGAAGGAAAGTCAACGCTACCAAAAGGTATCTGAATGGCAACAGATGAAAAGTCAATGATGAATGAAATACCCCTTCTGCTGGGATCATAAGGCAGGTGAGGCTGGGCAGAGTACACCGGCTCGGGGCAGAAGCTCTGCAGATTGTCAGGCTATGCTCACAGTAGTGTAATAGCTGCTGCTTATAACAGAAGCCATAAAGCAGTGACAGATCCACAACACCGACCAATGAACTCCATTGTCTTCTGCTTCGGTCCATCACTATTCTGATTGGGATCATACTAAGGCAGGTGAGTGAGGCTGGGCAGAGTACACCAGCTTGGGGCAGAAGCTCTGTAGATTGTCAGGCTATGCTCACAGTAGCGTAATAGCTGTTTATAACAGAAGCCATGAAGCAGTGACAGATCCACAACACCAACCAATGGACTCCATGGTCTTCTACTTCGGTCCATCACTATTCTGATTGGGGAGCAAGAATTTGCTGCATGCTGTGCTATTCTGGATGTCAAAAATGAGAGAAGACCTGACAGATACTCATTATGCGAATATGAACAGATAATGTGGCGACAAAGACTGAAATGGTGAATTTCCAAAGGGCTGCTAAGCAATAAGGAAACCCTGCATGAAAGTCATTATAATAATTACTTGCTCTAATTAAAATTTAATACTGACTCTTCTTTAAGTAGAATTACAATTTATAATTTAATTCCACTAAGAG
This sequence comes from Eleutherodactylus coqui, assembly GCF_035609145.1. NCBI lineage: Eukaryota > Metazoa > Chordata > Amphibia > Anura > Eleutherodactylidae > Eleutherodactylus > Eleutherodactylus coqui. The sequence goes on along the minus strand of NC_089843.1, from coordinate 204,010,301 downwards.
AGGGAAAATGTAAAACTTGCCCAGTAGTTCAGCAGGAAGGCATATTGTCATTGGACGTAGTTACTATTGCATTAGGGTCTATGTGTTGTCAATCAATCCCCTCACGGTCCTATGTCGTACACTGCTGAGTCCGGTGACTGTCTCAGCAGTCACATAGGTGTATGGACATGCCATTGCTGCAGGCAAGTAAACCGTCCAATAGGGACTACCAGGTTGGGCACTGGAGCAGCAGGGGATTTAACAGGTATTTTATGAGGTTTCCTCTCTTTGGCCAAATAGTAAATAAACTTACCAAAGTGTTATATAAATTACGGAGTCCTGGGTGAGGAGTGATATGTTTCAACCATATATTAGGTGAGATCCCATTCTAAACCCATGGATGTTAATTTGGAGTTGGTCCCTCTTAGCCTCTTGCGGCTATAAGAGCCTCCACTCCAGTAGGAAGGCTTTCCACAAGATCTTAGGAGTGTCAGTGAGGGAATATCTGCTCATCCAAAAGAGGTGTATGAGATCAGATGCTAATGAAAGACATGAAAAGTCTGGGCACAATGTGTGTTCCAATTCATCCCAAAGGTGATTGATAGGGTTGAGGTTAGGGCCCTGTGCAGTTGACTTAAAGGGTTGTCTGAATTCAATTTTTTTACATATAGTTTTGGGCCCAAGAAGCCCCAAACTGTCTAAAAGTACTATACTCACCGTGGCGCCGAACTGCAGTCTGGTACCACGGCATTGACGTCACCAGGTCTTCTTGTCTGGTGACGTCCCGTAAATCTGCCACGTGGAACTGTAATGTAGATTCACATATCAAGTTCCTGTTGGGCCTTCCATTGGATGCAGCAGTCCCCAGGTAAACAACCCACATGACCACTGCAGGCTAAGTAAATAGAAAACCGGAGCACCAACTGATAGAATACTGGATATTTTTTTTTTTTATACAAAATGAATCCTTCCACTGCCGTCAATGTAATAATTAGTCAAAAAAACCCTTTAAGTTCTTCCACGAACTCCTCAAAATGTGTAACATATGCATTCCCCCAGATGTTTCCCCTCTATTTTCATTCACTCAGTCTTGCAGTCACCTTCCACTCAGGTTGCAAACGGAGAATAAATTACACCCAAACATAGTCCAGAAAACCGTCTTTCATAGAAGTCATATGCGAGAATGGCCCATCAGTTCCGCTGTAAAGCAGCCTCTAAAAACTGCTGTAAAGCATATCTCTGTCGTTCAGGCAAGATCGAACCCCCTGTAACCATGTACAGACCATATGATAAACTCTACAAATCAAAAAATAAAAATATTTCATATTTGGCTTTAATTAGTGTGAGAGTAAAAACTTAATTTAGGTGATACTCAAGGGTTGTAGTAAGCCTTATCAATCAGGTATGCCTTATTATTTTTTGACGCATCAGAGAAGAAAACATTGAGAAATAATCAGTGATGTTCCCAAGCTCTTCCGTTTTATTGTTCTATTGCAAGAGGTTGTACAGTTTAACAACCCCCACAAAGTCAGTAAGTCAGTAAGTCAACAATTCAAAGCCTACAGCCTGTGTGATACTTCTATCTCAGTAAAACATCACAAAGGTTAATTATCACAAAGCGGCACGTGGAACATCTGAGACCCTGTTAGTAAAAGAATATGTGTCTTTAGTACACATACTTCTTACTATGCACCGACACTACTGCATAAAATATAATTCAATACTTTCACAATAGTAAAAAAATATATAAATATATTATATATAAAACACATTCCCGCTAAAGGCATTTGTAGAATGTAGAATTAAAAAAAAAAAAATCATACTTTATTGGAAATGAAAGGCTTAGGCCAAAAGATGCCCCACAACATTGACTCCCTCCATCAAATTGTACAATAGACACTATGCATTCCTGCAGGTCACGTTCTCAGAACATCCACTAAACTCAGATTTCTGTATCAGACGGTCAGATAGTGAAGCAGGATTCATCACTCCGGAGAACATGTTTCCACTGCCCAGTGGTGGCATGCTTTACGCCACTTCAGGCAAAGCTTAGCATTGCACGTGGTGACTGTAGGCTCCATTATGGAAACCCATTTCAAGACACTCCAGCCACATAATTCTTGGTGGATGTCCCCTTTTCAGTCAGTTTGAATCTCTGTAGCAAGTGATGCAATAGAGGATGGGCTTCAGTGATGCAATAGAGGATGGGCTTCAGTGATGCAATAGAGGATGGGCTTCGGTGATGCAATAGAGGATGGGCTACGGTGATGCAATAGAGGATGGGCTACGGTGATGCAATAGAGGATGGGCTACGGTGATGCAATAGAGGATGGGCTACGGTGATGCAATAGAGGATGGGCTACGGTGATGCAATAGAGGATGGGCTAGGGTGGCATCCTAGGACAGTGCCACATTTTAAGTCACTGAGTTTTTGGCGACCACCCATAACCAGTAGGGGTGTACTTTCGGCTACGTAGTGTAGCTCGTTCTATTGAGTATACATTAGAGATGAGTGAACGTACTTGGTAAGGGCGATTTCGCAATCGAGCACCGCGATTTTCGAGTACTTCACTACTCGGGTGAAAAGTAATCGGTGGCGCTGTGGGTGAGCGGGGGGTTGCAGAGGGGAGTGGGTGGGGGGGGGAGAGAGGGCTCCCACCTGTTCCGCGCTGCTACCCCCCACTCCCCTCTGCAACCCCCCGCCCCACAGCACACCCGAGTACTTTTCACCCGAGTAGTGAAGTACTCGAAAATCGCGGTGCTCGATTGCGAAATCGCCCTTACCGAGTACGTTCGCTCATCTCTAGTATACATCCATTGTAGTAATTTTTATGGTTATTTTCTACTGTTTATTTGTAGCAGTCTGAGATCAAAAAGCTTCCCAGCAAAATACTGAAAATTTGCTGCATAAATACATTTAAAAGAAACTGCAAACACGTCAACTGGTGATATGGAATCAGTCACTGATGAAGTCACAGTACAACCGGCTCAGATGTCTTCGGCTATCACAATCCAGCTGATGGATCTGTCAGGCCTGTAGAACCAGCCTTCATGTTAGCAGATGAGATGGCAGGATCAGGAACCCGTCCAGGTTTGCAGGAAGAGCGGTGCCAGACTCCAGTATTTACCATGTATGGCCAAGAACACGTTGCAAAAACCCAAATAGGCCTGATCTGAGAACTTGTCACCTCTGTGATGGAATTCCATAACGAAGCGAGTGCCGCTCAGCCAACTCCTTTTATATGTCTGCACTTCACAGCGCACAGTTTTAAATTAAGAAAAGCACATGAAAACAAAGCACCGCGATCTCTTAGCGAAGTTCATTCACTTCGGACCGGTATTCATTTTTATCTAGGTTGTCAAAGGAGCAGTAAAAGATGTTGTCAGCCGAGGGCGGTGAGAGACCATCAGGTATCAGGAACCACAGCTTCAGATTTGTGCTGAAAGTGATTTAACCCTTTCCAATCCAATTTGTATTCTGGTTTTCCTAGGGGGCTTACTCTTTTTCTGCTGTTATACAACAGCGCTATCTGCTGGCTAAAGCCAGTACTGCATGAGGTGACACGTTGGATAGGCTCCGACAGCAGAGAGGCTGGCAATATACAGTAAGAGAACCCCGACGGACGTCTTCCAACATCGGAGCTGTACAGCCTTAAATCATAATGTCTTTAGACGTCAGACAGTGGATTGGAAAGGGTTAAGTGAGGGGCAAAAAAAAAAAAAAAGATAGGGACCAATTTTCAAATCTCCAAGACCCCTTTCAGGCTCTGAGATCTCATGGCGATACGTTTCCTACTGCAGTGAACAGGACTGTTAGGCACGCGCCGTCGCAGTAACTTGCAAAATAAGGGTGTGAAAGCGGACTTTCATTTCAAGACAATTGTAGCTTCTCCCCTCCTGGCCACTTGTATATATTGCATAATGCTCATATTTACTAGTTCAGTTAAAAACACTGATTTTGACCCGGATAATGTGGGTGGAGGAACTCCACATTCTTATGCACTTTGAGGAGCTGGGGGCAGAAGAACCAGAGGCATAACTAGACTTTCAGCAAACGTTTGACATCTCATAGAGACGCAACAAAGGTACTAGTCAGTGGGGGTCCCGCTGCTGCCAAGACCCCTGCGAATTAATAGAACGCGGCATTTTCAGCTGCCAGAAGTAGCCGTAAACTGGTGAAGATAACCCACAGAGCTCAGGTAAGTACTGCAGCCCCATCACTCTAGAGACCAGAAGCGGGACCCCACTGATCAATACTTTTGGCATGTCTCTATAAAATATCAAAAAGTGTAGTTCTGCTTTAAATTGAATCACTCCCAGTGGCCAAAATCAATCATTTATGCTATAGGTGTTTTTTTTTGGTGAAAAATCTGTCAGGATAACAGGGGGCCCATTCACCCAGATTCGTAGAGGAAGAGATTGTGCCTAGCATGTCACGGCTCCCATGGAAAGACGACCACACAGAAAGATGGCCACCACATTCAGTACTTTGTGAACTGCACAACAGTGGTCAAGGCTCCTCATTGTCTGGATATGGCCACCTACTAGGCTATTAGTACTTACCTGTTTCTGCTCCCATGCTGTGTGTCACTTCTCTTCCCTCTGACATGGATGCTACATGTAAGCAGGCACCAGACTAGTATGTATGTGATCAGATGGTTGGGGGCTGCCTAGAATGGCATTGTGGGGCACATGATTGGGCATCGCTGCTTTATGCAGTGAAGGTATAAGGTGTATTGCTACTTTTTGAAAGCAAAACCACCGTATGAATTCCTTACTTTCCCCCATATGTAAGCGCAGCGTTCATGTTCCTTGCCAAGAGCCTACTTTAGGGTTCTCTCCTATCGAGAGAGGAATGCTTTCCCTTTACATGAACCCTTCAACGGCTCCAGCGTCATACATTCCTGAAGCATCATCATCATCCTCTAGTAGACCGTACAGTCACCGCACATACTGTATTACGGGGCTGAGCAAATCGTAACCCTCACTGACTGTTACACACGATGAGAAGTGCTTTATAACTCGAAGTAGTGACTGCATGGTTCAAGGACAGCCTGAAGGACAAACCGGTTGATGACGGCGCATGCCAACGGTGAGTGTTCTGCATACAGGACGTGGCAGTGCCCGTCTCTTGGTGACTAGGATGAATCAACAAGAACGTTGTGGAGGTCTGGCCATATGTCATCTACAAGTAGATGGAGTCCGGCCTATTATAACAGGGTAGAGCCGATATACCCGGCGTCGTATGAGAGCTGTGGCTGCAGGATCTGCAGAGCCGCAATTACTGGGAGTCCAGGAGCAGCCTGAAAATTTGACTTCCTCATTTTTTATCTGTGTAGGGGGTGCAGGATGGGGAGCCCAGACCAATCACTTGTGGAGGCAGGGACTCGGTGTTTAGCCCTTTAGTGAAGAAGCCTGTTTGCATCTTAATGACCAAGTCATTCTCGGTTATTTTATCGTCGCGATCCAGGGCCTATCGTTTTTTTTTGGGGGGGGGGGGGGGGGGGTTGGAAGAAAAACGAAATTCCACCATTTGTTTTTTGGATTTAATTTTCAGGGCATTCAGCGTGCGGAATACATTTAGGCCTCATGTCCACGGGCAAAATAATAATTAAAATCCGCAGCGGATCACCCGCACGCGGATCCGCACCCCCTAGGGATGCATTGACCACCCGCGGGTAGATAAATACCCCCGGATGGTCAATAAAAGTGATTTTAAAAAAATATGGAGCATGAAAAAAAATGGACATGCTCCATTTTCGTGCGGCTCTCCCGCGGGGACGGCTCCCACAGACTTCTATTGAAGCCTATGGAAGCCGTCCGATCCGCGGGAGACCTAAAATAGGAATATACTCACCTGCTCCGGATCTTCCCTTCTTCGCGGCTTGATCTTCTCTCCGTCGCGGCCAGATCTTTTTTTCTTCGGGCCGACGCATGCACGCGGCACGCAATCGGCGTGCTGTGCACATCCGCCGGGCCGAAGAAAGAAGATCCGGCCACGACACATAGACGATTCAAGCCGCGAAGAAGGGAAGATCCGGAGCATGCGGAGAGGTGAGTAATTGCTATTTTCAGCCCTCATGTCCGCGGGGCAGGAGGGACCCGCTGCGGATTCTCCATGGAGAATCTGTAGCGGGCCTGATTTTCCCCGTGGACATGAGGCCTTAGTGATAACATTATTCTCTAGGCCGGCCCGCGATATCACCTTTATACAGATTTTTATGGTTTACTATTTTTGCACACTAAAAACATTTTCTTTTTTTCTTCAAGATTTGCTTTTCTGTCGCCGCATTCCGAGAGTCGTAGAATTTTCATTTTTCCATCGACAGGGCTTTATGGGGGCTGATGGACTCTGGTCTTCAATTATCCAATTTTTGGAAGCAGGATTAACAAAACAGATATTTTTGGTATAACTTACAGTAAAATCTTTCTCGTCACGTTCATTGGGGGCCACAGCCTAGACCATGGGATATAGCCACTGCCCTAGGAGGCGACACTAAGCAAAAAAGTGTTAGCTCCTCCCCCCTGGCTATATCCCCCCTGCAGGCACTCAGCTAATTAGTCTGTCTGAAAGCAGTAGGAAGCCAGTGGGAGTATGATTATACATATTGTGTTTTATACATATCAAAATACATATTTTGGCATAATTCTCTGCCAAACAATGACCGAAGAATAGAAAGTTCCAGCAACCGCTTAAATAAACAAGGGGTGGGTGCTGTGGCCCCCAATGAACGTGACGAGAAAGAGATTTTACGGTAAGTTATACCAAAAATATCTGTTTCTCGTCCGTATCATTGGGGGCCACAGCCTAGACCTTGGGACGTCCACAAGCAGTCCCGAAAATATATATGTTGGGTGGACATTTACAAGTTTGACCGTGTAGTCAAAGGACCGCCGCCTGCAAGATCTTCCGGCCGAGAGCGGCGTCCGATGATGCAGATATGTGGACCTTATAAAACTTTGAAAACGTATGTAAGGAAGTCCAGGTGGCTGCCTTCCACACCTGGAGCGCTGAGGCTCCGTGACGGACTGCCCAGGAGGCCCCTACCGCCCGTGTGGAGTGGGCCGTAACCCGAAATGGTGGCGTGCGTCCTTAGGTGCGATACGCCTCTGTTATCAAGGACCTTATCCACTTAGATAGGGTGACCTTTGAGGCTGCCGAGCCCCTCCGGAATCACGAAGAGGGTGTCAGTTTTACGGAATTCTTTGGTTCTTTTTACATAGATCTTCAGCGCCCTTACCAAGTCCAGGCGGTGCAGCGTTTTTTCCTTTTTTGTACTGGCGTTGGACAGAAGGAAGGCAAGACAATTTCTTCATTGATGTGAAACTCCAAGACTACTTTCGGTAGAAATTCTGGTGACGGTCTCAGTACCACTTTATCTTGGTGGAAAGTCATATAGGGGGTTTGTATAGACAAGGCCGCCAGCTCCGAGACCCTACGAATAGAGGTAATAGCGACGAGGAATACTACCTTCCAGGTGAGTAGCCGCATAGGAATCTCTCTCAGTGGTTCAAACAGTTGGTCTGTCATAGCCTCCAATACGAGATTAAGATCCCACGCTTGAACCGGTGGTTTCAACGGGGGGTGTCGTATGGGCGACTCCCTGCAGAAATGTTCGCACAGCCATTCTGCTTGCGATTGGTCTCTGGAACAACACCGTCAGTGCTGATACCTGCCCCCTTAAAGAGCCTACCCTTAATCCTATTTCGAGGCCCGATTGTAGAAATGCCAGTATTCTGGCCACCAAAAATTGCATCAGTTGCATTCGCCGTTCCTCACACCAGCTGAAGAACCGCTTCCAGACTCTGTAATAAATAGCCGACGAGGCCGGTTTCCTGGCACGTCTGGCGTGCCCCATTTTTGACATATCGTCCGGAATACTTCTGGGTGTAACCCCCATTCGCCGGGATCCGTTTCCCGACTTAGGTAATCCACCCAGTTGTCTACTCCGGGAATGTAGACTGCTGATATTGAGTTCAGATGATTCTCCGCCCACGTCAGAATGCAAGCTACCTCGTCCATCAGCGACGTGCTCCGTGTGCCCCCTTGATGGTTGACATAGGCTACAGCTGTGGTGTTGTCCGTCTGGATGCGCACATCCTTCTTCTTGAGACTGGACCCGAAGTGCCGAAGAGTCAGGTAAATGGCCCGTAATTCTAGGATGTTGATGTGTAACATTGATTCTCTCTGAGACCAAACTCCCTGAACAGACTGGCCACCCAGTGTTCCGCCCCAGCCTGAGCGGCTGGCATCCCTTGTCAATACTATCCATTGTTTTGGGCCCAAAGACCGTCCCACCTGAAGTCCCCCAGGTTTCAGCCACCACCTCAATGCACCCTGGACTTGAGGGGTTATCCAGATTCGTTGTTCCAGGGTCAGTTTGGACCTGTTCCAGCGGGACAATATCAGATGTTGAAGCATCCTTGACCGGAACTGGGCAAAGGGGACCGCCTCGAAGACTGCTACCATCTGGCCCAGAATACTCATACAGTGTCTGATGGTGAACGTTCTCTTCTGCATTAGAGACCGAACACCGTGTAGAAGCTTGTCTACTTTTGTTTGAGGTAGTAGAACTCTGTGCTGGCTGGTGTCGAATATCATGCCTAAGAACTCCAGCCGTTGTGCTGGTATTGGGCACGATTTGTCACGGTTTATTATCCAGCCAAATTCTTCTAAAGTTTCCATCGTGACGCGTAAACTCCTGATGTTGCCGTTCCATGATGGTGCTTTTACTAGTACATCGTCCAGGTATGGTATGGCTGCTATACCCTTTGCATGGAGTAGTGCCATCACTGCTGCTAGTACTTTCGCAAATCACCTCGAGGAAGTTGACAGGTTGAATGGCAGAGCCGTGAATTGGAAATGCCTTCCCTGCGTCTCGAAACGAAGGAATTTTTGGTGTGCTTCCTGAATCGGAATATGGAGGTATGTGTCCTTGATGTCTATTGAGGACAAAAATTCCCCCGGCTGCATGGAGGCTATCACGGATTTGATCGACTCCATCCGGAAATGCTTTGTTTTGATGACTTGATTCAGTCTCCTTAAATCCAGTACTGGCCTGACCCTGCCGTCTTTTTTGGGCACTAGAAAAATATTTGAGTAGAACCCTTGCTTCTCTTGCGCCCCTGGCACTGGTTTTACAACCCCCTGTGCCAGAAGATTTTTCACTGCCAATTGAAGATTGGCTACTCCTTCCGGGGTGGCAGGCACTCTGGACTTGCAAAACGAATCCTGAGGTAGAGTCGCGAATTCGATCGCGTACCCGGATGCCACGATCTCCTGGACCCACTTGTCGCTCACGCGACTCCACCATGTCTCCCGAAATTGGGAGAGTCTGCCCCCCACCCTGGTGACACAGATGTTCCAGGTCGGGATCGCCATGCTTGTCTCGTCTTGAAGGTTGGACCCTTCCTTGCGTCTGTCGGGGTCCTCCTAGATTGGGACCACTGCCCTGACGCAGGACAGGACGAGAAACGCCTAAAGGACCTAAACGGTTTCCTCTTCAATGGAATCTTTTCCTTTCTTGTTGGAATTTGTGGCAAGGACGTGCTTTTGCTGCCTGTGGCGTCCTTTATCAAGTCATCTAACTTAGGTCCAAAGAGCCTATTTCCCTCAAATGGCAACTTTGTTAGGACTATCTTGGACGCTGAATTGGCTGACCAGCTCTTTAGCCAGAGGGTTCGCCTTGCCACGACAGATGCGGCGGACGCTCGAGCCACGAATTTAGCTGCATCTAGCTCTGCTGCGCACACGAATTTGTTCGCTTGTATGATACTGTCTGTTGCTTCAAGTAGTTCACTAGGTGGAGCGCCTGCCAGAATGTCTTTCCGCAGCTGTTTGGCCCAGGCTATGGACGCTTTACTGACCCCTGCGGCCGCGAAGATCGGCTGCAGGGCAGTGCCCGTAGCCTGAAACACCGATTTCGTCAATGTATCCAGTTTTCTGTCTTGAGGATTAGCCAGAGTTGCCACTTCGGCTGTTGGCAACGCCGTGCCTCTAGATAGCCGTGACACCGGGGATCGACTACCGGGGGTACCGCCCAACCCTTTTTCAGACTCCCTGGGAATGGGTATGTAACTTCCCAAGTTTTCCCAGGTTGCCTAAATTTTTTGTCAGGGTTCTGCCATTCTTTATTAAGGACGTCCGCAAAGTCCTGATGGTCTGGAAAGACCTGTCGCGATCTCCTCTGCCGTCTAAACGACACCGTGGAAGGAATCGTCTCTGCTGGTTCCTCCGTTACTTGGAGGGTTTCTCTTACAGCTATTACTAAGCTGTCCATTAGGCTCGCCAGCCGTGAAACCTGTTCGTCGTCTAGATCAGAAGCAGACGAGACCGCAGAGCGTTCGTCGTCTTCTGATCCACTGCTCTCGCCCGCTGTTTGGGCCGTATCCTGAGAAGCCCGCGAGCACGATGCTCGGGGGGAGTCATGGCGAGCCGGGCCGGTCTTGCAGAGTACCGGGACCGTAAAGAATGCCTAGACCTGTGATAAGTATGGACGGACTCCCTGGACCCATGGGAGCCATGAGTCTCTGGACCGGCCGGACTTGCAGGGTCTAGATGACCTCCTGGTATGGCGAGATTTACGGGAGGTGTCCTCGCTGCTGCGGGACCTCCTTCTTTTGCGTGCCCTCCCGCACGCATATTCCGAAGAGGAAACTTCCGAACTGGATTCTAACCGGCGTAAAATCGCCGCAGAAGATGTGGCCAGGCCGGAAATGGCAGTGGCCATGGACCTCGCTTACTGGGGTTCGGGCCCTGGCTCCACAGGGGCGGCGGGGGGCACCGAGATCCCTGGAACCGCGCGTGCCGTGGTACACTTAGCGCAGCAGGGGTCGACCTGACCGCAGGCAAACTTAACGCTGCAATCTGTGCAAGCGTAATGCTTCACCCTCCCCTTGGCCGGGCTGGAACCCTCTGATCTAGGGTCAGACATGGCAAAACAGAAAACCTCAGGGTAGAGGGGATGCTACGTACTGCCACAGGAGTACCTGCAGGGGGGACAGGGGAGACACCGCGAAGTGCTGCCTTGGCAGGCCTTACCCGGTCTAGCAGCCGTTTAAGCGGTTCCCCTGATCCAGCTGGAGCCTCTGGTCCTGAAGCTTGAAGGCCGTCAGGTGTCGACGTGGGTCCACCACACGGAAATAGTAGCGTTGGTGACCTGGCAGGTCTGTGGCAGAAACTGCTGCAGTGCTGCTACAGCTGCTGGTGCCCGTTACAGAAGGTGCTGCTGCTGTTCGGGTGCTCACTCTGTAGCCACAAGTCTGCAGGGCCGTATAAGGGCTGGATGCTGCGTACTGTGTGCTGAGAGCTGCGCACAGCCCTGGGCTCAGTAGTGCCAGACAAACGGACTGTCTTGCTGCTGAGAGCAGCCATTCCTCTGCCAGGCTGCTTCTTTTAAGTCAGCCGCGGTCGGATGGGGTGTGGTCCACCCGAGATCCAGAAGTGACGTTTTCCGGCCCAGTGTCGGCGCCCCGCCCCCCGGAGCGCCGCACCCGGAAGTGACCTGCCCAGCCAGCGCCCCCGCGTCCTGCTAGCATGCCGTGCTCCTACCCCTGCTGCTGGGAGAGCTGCTGCTGCCATTGCCATCATGATGCCCGTTCTGCTCCACTACGTCTGCTCCTGAGGTACCTTGCGTACTGTCAGGGAAGCCACAGCCTGGCCACACGTCGAACTGTCTCCAGCAGTGCTGCCCCCTATGCGTCACTAGTCAGAAAGTGCGCCACTCCAGGGAGGGGGAGCCCTATGGCTGGCGGGTAACCAACACCAATGCGCATTGCAGGGTCAGGCCCCTTTTTCTTCTCTGGGTGAGACGCCGCAGAAGTGGTGAAGACACCCCCTGCCTGCGTCTCCCCCGGGAGGCCAGTAGAGCCAGGGAAAAGCCCTGGATTCCCGCGAATAGCCACGTCTGCCTCCTAGCAGACACTAAGCTGAAGACTAATTAGCTGAGTGCCTGCAGGGGGGATATAGCCAGGGGGGAGGAGCTAACACTTTTTTGCTTAGTGTCGTCTCCTAGGGCAGTGGCTATATCCCATGGTCTAGGCTGTGGCCCCCAATGATACGAACGAGAAATCTGTAATTCTCGCCTGTTTTTTTAAAATTTTTAACGGCGCTTTCTGTGTTAGTAAAAATGATACGGTAAATTAATTCTACAGGCTCATAATATTATGTTAATACCAAATTTGCAGAGGTTTTTTGCAACTCTACAGTTTAAAAGAAAGAAATTTAATACATATACACTCACACAATATATATATATATATATATATATATATATATATATATATATATATATATATATATATATATATATATATATATATATATATATATATATATATATATATATATATATATATATATATATATATATGGCAAAATGAGCTATTTTCACCATGATTTCTTTCTTTCATGGCGTGCACCATGCAGTTACATAATGTACTTTTTTCTCCAGATAATTACGGACGCGGCGATAACAGATTTGTAATTTTTTTCACATAAGGAGGAAAAGGTGGAATTTAACATTTTTTATCTTTCCAATGTACTTGATGCTTTACTTTTTATTTTTTTTCCCACTAGTACACTTAAATATCACCATCTTTTATCATTCTTATAATACACTACTATACTTCAGTACTGCAGTGTATTATAAAGCCTATGAAGCTCAGCCAAAGGCTAAGTCACATAGGCCACAATAGCTGGCAGACCTGGAGGCCATGTTCAAGCCTCTGCGTGCCATAGCAGCCCATCAGGACCCGGTGATCACACTGCACGGCTCAGATGGCTTTTAAATGCCGTAGTTGCATTTTACCACTTTATGTAAAGGGTTAACAGCAAGGATCAAAGGTTTCTCCGGTCCCAGCTGTTTGAGCAAGTGCCAGGCTGTTACAAGACAGCAGAGGTCCTGCTCTTCCTGGCACTGGAGACCCGTGCCAGGCTTCTGATGCAGCACTCTAAAACAGGCGATCGCATCAGAATAAAGTCCCCTTTTCAGCCGCCGTAAAAAGGCGCTTGGATGGTCGTTAAAGGGTTAAAGGCATCTCTATTACTGATATTTTACTCTTGTACATCTCTTCTTGGGTCAGACTCTAACTCTCACACTCAGGTTTTTTTGGGTTTTTTTTTTTTTTTTTTACCAAAATGTTAAAATACGAAAAATGTTAAATAATAAGAAAATCCACGGATGTGTGGCTAGAACATTAGTTTTTTCCTATTCGGACGGCTTCACGCAATATTATTCAGTGCATTAAAATGTTTTATGAAAGTGCTGCACATTTATAGGGCTTATTCACACAAACACGTGCGCAGCATAGTACACGGGCAAAATGTGGGGGCACAAAAGGCGAGGAATAGAACCCATTGATTTCAATTCTTCCATGTACCTTTTTTTGCGCGCACATTTCCTTCACACAATAAAAAAAAAAAAAGCTGAATCTTCTATTTTTGTGTGTATTGCGCTCAAAAAGGCACATACTAATTAAACTTAACTGCTCATTAAAGTCAATGGGAGCGTGCTTGCATGTTTTTTCACGTGCGCAAGTACATACAGCCCCCAAAATACTCAGCATAAATGCGCAGGTAAACATGCTCACGCTCCGGTGGTGCCGGCCTTAATGCCGGTCGCTTACATCAGTTTCCAGAGGTGATAATTTTTTAGAAACTGTTGCACATGAGGTTCTTCTAAAAATTTTTTTTTTTTTTAAAAGCCCACGAAAAACATCAATGAAAATGCTACAAAATCTATGAAGCAGCTGTGTGTATCCAGCCTGCGCAGGTTTTATGGCAAGGGCTAACGCCAATCCGTGTGCCCGCTGAAAAGACGACATATATTTGCAAAATGACAACAGAGGAGTTAGAAGTCAGAAAAAATAAATAAATCACAGAAATCTGAATATCAAGGTAAAAATATCATGAAGCTGTCAGAGCGCCACCTGGGGCTCATCTATAGGAATACGATCCGTCACTTACCCATATATCAGCCTTGGTGGTAATTGGCTTCCCGCCATAGAGGTTGATCATTTCAGGCGCTCTGTATGACAGCGTGGTATACCTGCAGGATAGTTCAAGCAAGCAGTGTTGGTGAAATAGAAGCGACCGGCTGCGTTCCTCAAACAGAGATTTCATTGGCAGAAATGGTCATAAAATATTTCAGTAGGATTCATTCCTGATATTTTTAGTAGCTGTTGTCCAGTTTTTAAGTAAACACTCAGTATTCGAGAGGAGCGAGCGTGCTCGTTTAGGGCAATTACTCGAACGAGCGTTGCTTATTTCTAGAGATGAGCGAACGTACTCGGATAAGCACTACTCGTCCGAGTAATGTGCCTTATCCGAGTACCGCTGTACTCGTGCTGAAAGATTCGGGACGCGCTGCGGAGCGGGGAGCTGCAGGGGAGAGCGGGGAGGAACGGAGGGGAGATCTTTCTCTCCTTCTCTCCCGCCCGCTCTGCCCCGCTCCCCGCTGCGACTCACCTGTCAGCAGCGGAGCGCCCCGAATCTTTCAGCACGAGTACAGCGGTACTCGGATAAGGCACATTACTCGGACGAGTAGTGCTTATCCGAGTACGTTCGCTCATCTCTACTTATTTCGAGTAACTGTCTACTCGGGCGAAAAGATTTTGGGGGGGGGTGGAGCAGGGGGGAGGGACAGGGAGGGGCTATCTTCCACCCTAGCAAACACCCTCTCACCACGCCGCCCCCCGAATCTTTTCGTCCGATTAGGCAGTTACTCGAAAAAAGCGATACTTGTTTGAGTAATTGCCCTAAAGGAGTACGTTCGCTCATCTCTACTCAGTATAGTATAAAAGTCCTGCAACTTTCTTCTGTGCTTTGTGTTGCACTTCATTATTTAAGATCTCTGCTTGCTGTCAGTGAAGGAAATATTTTCTAGCTCCTGATGGACACTCCGGTGGGTTCTCCTTCGCCGACGTTCTCCTGATGTGAACGCTGAAAGCTGATGCTCAAATGCATTGAGAGGTGCTGCAAAGTAGTTCTTCCATTATAAAACTAGAACAGGCGGACTACTTAGCAGCACCGCCCAATGCACTCAGCTTTTAGCTCTCCCACCGGGGATACAACGGGGGAGGTAAGTACAACACTTACATCTCCAGACGCATCTTAGCTTATAGGGAGGGATAAAAGTAGGTGCCAAATTCTAGCTAAGCTCTGCAAGGTTATAGATACTAAACTGTATAGGTCTCCTCCCTACAGGGTCACACATTTTGGGGGTAAAAAGAAATTATATATATTACATACATACATACATACACACACACACCAAATTATCCATATTTTAGGTTAAATGACCTTATGATGATCCAGTAAAGTGTTTAGATACAATTATTGATAACTAGATATAAAGACACAATTCTAGCCTCTTACAGTCTGTTGGGTTCAGTTCCCAGGATGTGTTGTCACATAGGCCTCTATAGGGACCGAGTACATATTTTCCCTTGGACAAGATATACCGTGTTTCCCCGAAAATAAGACACCCCCCAAAATTTGCAGAAGTCTCAAATATAAGGCACCCCCCGATAGTAAGGCATAGTAAAGTGTGCAGGCAAGTCAAGAGGCCTGTCCCCTGCTGCCATCCCCGTTGTCTCCTACCTCCAGATGTATAGGTAGATCTGCAGAGCTCCCCCTGGTGGCCGGAAGCTGTAATACCATCCCTGCTTACAAGTGGTACAGGAACTTCTGTCTGCAGACAGGTACGTTACTTTACAGCCCTTTTTTTTATGGCTCTGTGTGTCAGGCAACCTGTGTGTGATTCTTAAGGCTGGGTTCTCACAGAGCGTATTTCCAGCGGAAATCTCGCAGTTTGGCCACAGCGATAAACAGCGAGATTTCCGCCGGGAAAGCGCTGCTTCACAACCCACGGCACTCAGCCGCTTGTTTTGAAGCGACCTGGCTGCACGCTTTTCCGTTTCTGTGGCTAGTAAATCCGCACCACAACACCGGCTTCTCCCAGCTTTGCCATGACAGATTTGCTGTCCCATGTGGACGAGATTTCTGAGAAATTTCGTCCACAAAGCTGGCCAATTGAGGGATTAGTGGCCGCAGACGGATTTGCCGCGGCGAAATAAGACACCCCCTGAAAATAAGACATAGCGCATATTTGGGAGCAAAAATTAATATAAGTCCTGATAACGTAGATTTTCCGTGCACATTATTTGGTTGCCATGGTTTGCACGTCTTACATTTTCCCCCTAAATACTACATTCTCCTCTCGATGCCATACAATTTTCTCACAAATACATGTTGGCTTTTGATGTTGCAGCCTGGTACTGAGTGCTAGAATTGTTTCTTTATATCTAGTAATCAATAATTGTATCTAAAAACTTTACTGCATCATCAGAATGTTTTTTCTAAAATATGGATAACTTGTGTGTATAATATATTCCTGTGTGTATTTTTTCACAATACATGCTATGACCCGTCTTGCGAGGATTTGCACATCGCAAGATCCAATTGAAAACAATGGGCTCGCATAAACATGCACGACATATGTAGAGAACATAATCACTGCAGATATAAACACCAGATCAATTTGGTTGTTCGGATTTTTTGGGGTGTTCAAACCGCAGTGAATTTGCGCACACAAAAACATGCAAGAGTGTGTGAAATACATGGAAAAAAGTACCTTTCGGGCGCGCAAACACGTGGCGTATGTGTGTGTCCGAAATGCGTTTATACCCGTGTCAGCCCGGCCTCAGTGTGGATTTCGTCCGTAGCGGTTAGATGAAGTTTTAAAAATCTTATCCACTTTATTGCTATCACTAAGATGCATTCACACAATCATACGCATATTTCAGGCTATGCGCAGCATATTCACGTGCTGAAATACGCAGTGTTTTTCTGCTTGACGTGTGTTTAAAAAAAATGCGCTGATGATCACCGCTCCTGTCACACAGCTATGATAGAGGAGATCATCTTCCAGACTGTATACTTAGGCCTCCTTCCCACGAACGTATTTCCGCCGCGGAAATCCGCTGCGTTGCCCGCAGCTATTAGGACTCACGGTGCGGAATTCCAACGCGGAATTCCGCACCGTAAAATCTCCCGTCCTCTCCCACGGCACTCTCTATTTGCCGCGGGTGTACGCGCGGACGGCTTCCATTGCAGTCAATGGAAGCCGTCCGTTCACGCTATCGATAGCATGAAATCGCTTCTCCGCCTACCGCCGCCGCGTCATATGACACGGCTGGTCACGCCATGTGACGCGGTGGGCGTGTCATGTGACGCGGCCGGCGTGTCACATGACGCGTCATGCGGGAGCGAGGACGACGGATTCGCAGGTAAGTTTGGGGTCCCTGGGGGGCGCCGTGACGGGCTCCGCCGCGGAATTCACGCGGCGGAGCCCGTCACAGCCGTTTGCAGCCGGCCTTAGGGTCTGTAGCTTATTTAGAAGCCTGTATGATCTAATAATAATTTAACTGCCCCTCCCCCCCCTGCATAAAGAAATAGGTTAGCTGTGCTGATTAGTGATGAGCGAGCATTGCCCTTAGCGAGTACCTGCCAGCTCGAGAGAAAAGGTTCGGGTGCCGGTGCAGGGGAGCGGTGAGTTGCGGCAGTGAGCAGGGGGAGCGAGAGATCTCCCCTCCGTTCCTCCCCGCAGCTCTGTGCCCGACGCCGGCAGCTGAACCTTTTCGCTCGAGCGGACAGGTACTCGCTAAGTTCAATGCTTACTCGAGTAACTGCCATTAGCGAGTATGCTCGGTCATCACTAGTGCTGATGCATTGTGGGATAGATAGGAAAGTGAAACCAAAATCTTTCAGCATCAAGACGGGGGCTGATAAGGGGGCTACGCTGCGGGGAAGTGTGATAAGCAATTTAGTGAGGGCGGCTGAGATGGAGAAATGTGTTTTCGCTGGTGTGGCCCTTTAGTTCTCACAGCTATGCAATAATACGTGATGAATAACGCCAATGGGATTTCACTCCTGTTAGGACTGGATGTAAGTTGCACATTATCATTATCTTAGTAACTTACTTCTTAATTTCCTCTTCTACGATGCTCACTCCGTCTTTTTGCGGGTTGAGGAATCGGTTTGTTGCGCTCCCGAAGTCACACAGCACATAATTCCCATTGTCATTTAACAAAATGTTCTCAACCTTAAATGAACAGAAAAACAGACGACTTACAGTCTATGATGCTGGAGTGGGTGGGGGGGGGGGGTAATTGGTCTGCAACGAACATTACATCCAGCGCCTGTAATTATGTCTCCAGGCATAGAATACACAAGGAAACTACAATTAGGAGATGTGTGTCTGCATGCTTATACAACAGATAGCCGCTGGTAAAGTCCTTACTAAGGACCGGCATCAGTCTAAACAAAAGGGATCCGCTTGTTAAGCAGGTTACATTCAGGTATAGAGAAGAATGGCAGAAAGTTAGAAGACCGCTATACGGCTTCCGGGCGTCCCTGAACCACAGTGCAAGCCATTATCTTCAACTGCAGAGAATGTGAAACGAGTCATTCCTCCAAGTGCAATATGATAAGTAACCCAGGGAAGCCCCAATGAGTCCTCTGGCTATCGCTACAATCAGTCATTTGAAGCCCTCAGTGAAGAGCCTATCTTTTTGGTTAAAGGACCAAGTGATTGGAGGCATTGCAAGAGCCATAACTCATTGACAAAGCCGTATGCGGGCTCTTTTTTTTGGGGGGGGGGCAAGTTGTAGGTATTCATGGCACCAATCTTGGGTAAGGGAGAGAGGGAAAAACTTTGCCATTTGTTTTTGGCTTTTGTTTTTACGGTGTTCAAGGTAACTTTCTTATCTGGAAGGCACGATTGGTGCCATATCAAGTTTATATAGATTTTTTTTTCCTTTTTATTCCTTACTGCTTTATCACAATAAAAACACATTTTTAAAAGGAGAAACGATTGAATCCTCATCGCCGCATTCTAAGATCGATAACATTTTTATTTTTCCAGCAACGGAGCTTTGTGAGAGTTGTAGTTTTTATTGGTACTAGTTTAAGGTTCCATTGTCTGGGTCATTACGAATGCACCAATGCCTATTAATGTGGTGCTTTTTAACCCTTTCCAATCCAATTCGTATCCTGGTTTTCCTAGGGGGTTTACTCTTTTTCTGCCATTATACAACAGCGCTATCTGCTGGCTAAAGCCAGTACTGCATGAGGTGACACGTTGGATAGGCTCCGACAGCAGAGAGGCTGGCAATATACAGTAAAAGAACCCAGACGGACATCTTCCAACATCAGAGCTGTACAGCCTTAAATCATAATGTCTTCAGATGTCAGACAGTGGATTGGAAAAGGTTAACAATAGGGATGAGCGAGTATACTCGCTAAAGCACTGCTCGCTCGAGTAATGTGCTTTAGCCGAGTATCTCCCTGCTCGTCCCTGAAGATTCGGGGGCCGGCGCGGGGCGGAACGGAGGGGAGATCTCTCTCGCCCTCTCTCCCGCCCGCTCTCCCCTGCTCCCTGCCGCGACTCACCTGTCGAGCGAGTAGTGCCTTAGCGAGTATACTCGCTCATCCCTAGTTATCAATTGTCTTTGGTATTTAATCTATTTGAAAAGCGGTTTTGTAGTTTATTTAAAAAAAAACAAAAAACATTTTTTGAAACTGGATTTTTTTTACCTTTAAATTAAACTAACAGCCTACTAGATTCCGCCAGAGGCAGGGTATAATAGGTCGAGTTACATGGCAGACATGTCTTTGGTAGGCTTCTGACTGTCATGTGAACCCATTGGTACTCTGATTGTGCTGTGGGGTGCATATTAGTACCAATTAGTAGACTGTATACCATGGGGAGCTGAATTTATTCAGAGGGCCGCCTGCTGTTCTCCGAATAAATTCTCTTTGTTCTGCTGGCGGGGCTGACAGCTGAGACAATGCAATTAGCTGTTATCAGTGGTTCCCAGGCAGAGCACAGCCTGTGGTCCGTCTTATCAGCTGTTCTGCTGAAGGACGGATTTCAAGCCGAACGACGAACTGAACTCTGTCATTCAGCAGAAAACTGAAAGATTGGCACATTTACACACAACGATTATCGCTCAAAAGCCGTCTTTTGAGCGATAATCGTTGTGTCTAAATGGGCCTTTAAACTGCCAGGATCTGATGTTGGAGCAGGAACCTGGCTGTCAGTAGTCAGTCAAGCAACTGCCTTATAAAGATATATACAAAAATTAAATCCCATTAGTGAGCTCAATAAAAAGGCGTATTGGCCACCACTAAAGGGTTGTCGCAATGAGAATCGGAGCTGTTACTGTTTCCCAGAAAATTAAGACCCTGTCTCGTATTCATTTTTGCTCCAAAAGAGGCACTAGGTCTTATTTCAGTTTTCTAGCAGGCTCAGTCAACATCCATAACTCCACTCTCCGGAAGTCCGCGCTGTTCTTCAGTCCTAGCCGCTCGTACATCATTGCTCCCTGGTGACAGGCTTCATAAATCCCGCCTCCAGGAAGCGAAGGCTGTGATTAGTTCTCAAGCGCCAAGCTCAGCCAATCAATGCAGCACTCAATGAACCAATCACAGCCATCATTGCATTGGTTTATCCAGCGATGCATTGACTGGCGAGCTGAGGTGCTTGAAGAACCAACCACAGCCATCGCTTTCTGGAGGTGGGATTTATGAATCTGTCACCAGGAAGTAATGATGTAGTGGTGTAGCTAGGGTTTTTCTTTTCAGGGTAGGGCTTATATTTCATTTGCATGGCTAAATTCATTAATTATATTTCGATGCATGGCTAAAGGTCATTTACTATTTACCTTCATTGGAATGCCACAAAGAACAAAAACATATTAGTCCTTACTCTCACCCCATTTATGGGCTGTCAGTGGAATAGGACAGGTTTCCTTGTAGAAAAAAAATAAACTAACATAACACAAGAGAATTCTCATAAACTATTCAAGAGTTGCTTTGTTATGTCTGTTTCAAAATGTTCCATCGACCAGAATTAACTGAACCTGGCATCATTCCTGGCATTATGAAATCCAACATGTATGGTTCACATGTTAAAACTAATGTCATAAATATATCATCAAACTGGCAGGAGAGTAGATGAAATTCTGACCTTTAGATCCCGATGGACTATTGGAGTTTTGCACTGGTGAAGTCTGGCGACTGCTTCACACGAGTCACAGAATATCCTCAAGACTTCAGCTTCAGAGAATCCGGACTGCAACCTCTGATTCATTTGGTTGACAATTTGTCCAGCTGGTAAATAAAATAGACCCTTATTAAACCATTCTAGTGACCATTCCACCAAGAGCAAAATAGGATACGATGCATAGGTGAGTAGACAGAAAAAAACCTGACAAAAAAGGTATACAGAGATACATTAAAACTAGAGAATTAGAAGTAGTATGTGAACCCTTTGGAATGACATGCCTTTCAGCATCGATTGCTAAAAAGGTCCTTTCAGCATCGATTGCTTAAAAGGTCCTTTCAGCATCGATTGCTTAAAAGGTCCTTTCAGCATCGATTGCTTAAAAGGTCCTTTCAGCATCGATTGCTTAAAAGGTCCTTTCAGCATCGATTGCTTAAAAGGTCCTTTCAGCATCGATTGCTTAAAAGGTCCTTTCAGCATCGATTGCTTAAAAGGTCCTTTCAGCATCGATTGCTTAAAAGGTCCTTTCAGCATCGATTGCTTAAAAGGTCCTTTCAGCATCGATTGCTTAAAAGGTCCTTTCAGCATCGATTGCTTAAAAGGTCCTTTCAGCATCGATTGCTTAAAAGGTCCTTTCAGCATCGATTGCTTAAAAGGTCCTTTCAGCATCGATTGCTTAAAAGGTCCTTTCAGCATCGATTGCTTAAAAGGTCCTTTCAGCATCGATTGCTTAAAAGGTCCTTTCAGCATCGATTGCTTAAAAGGTCCTTTCAGCATCGATTGCTTAAAAGGTCCTTTCAGCATCGATTGCTAAAGGTCCTTTCAGCATCGATTGCTAAAGGTCCTTTCAGCATCGATTGCTAAAGGTCCTTTCAGCATCGATTGCTAAAGGTCCTTTCAGCATCGATTGCTAAAGGTCCTTTCAGCATCGATTGCTAAAGGTCCTTTCAGCATCGATTGCTAAAGGTCCTTTCAGCATCGATTGCTAAAGGTCCTTTCAGCATCGATTGCTAAAGGTCCTTTCAGCATCGATTGCTAAAGGTCCTTTCAGCATCGATTGCTAAAGGTCCTTTCAGCATCGATTGCTAAAGGTCCTTTCAGCATCGATTGCTAAAGGTCCTTTCAGCATCGATTGCTAAAGGTCCTTTCAGCATCGATTGCTAAAGGTCCTTTCAGCATCGATTGCTAAAGGTCCTTTCAGCATCGATTGCTAAAGGTCCTTTCAGCATCGATTGCTAAAGGTCCTTTCAGCATCGATTGCTAAAGGTCCTTTCAGCATCGATTGCTAAAGGTCCTTTCAGCATCGATTGCTAAAGGTCCTTTCAGCATCGATTGCTAAAGGTCCTTTCAGCATCGATGGCTAAAGGTCCTTTCAGCATCGATTGCTAAAGGTCCTTTCAGCATCGATGGCTAAAGGTCCTTTCAGCATCGATTGCTAAAGGTCCTTTCAGCATCGATTGCTAAAGGTCCTTTCAGCATCGATTGCTAAAGGTCCTTTTAGACGGAATGATTATCGTTCAAAAGAACAAAAGTGGACAATAATCGTTCGGTCTAAAGTGAGAGCCAACGACTGGGCAATGAACAAGAATCATTCGCTTTTCATTGGCCGTCCATTTCCTGCAGGCATAAAAGCCTACCGTTGGCTCGTTCACTAGTCGTTCGGTTTGAAAAGCAATTGCTCAGTCCCTCTCATCCTCTTATACAGGGACTAAACGATTCTTGTTTGAATGAGCCAGCGATGCATTTACCTTTCCATGAGAAAGAACAAGTTAGCGGTGACGTCACTCACTCATTCAAATGTAAGTCGGCTTGTCTAAAAGGACCCTAATGAAATGTATTCTGATTATTATGAAATCCTGATTATAGACAAACACAATCTAACTAAACGAATTCCAAATCAATTGTTTGTAGAATACTATATGTTGGCGCTATACAAATATTACTATATCTTTTATTGAGCACACATCCATATTTGAAGAAAAAAAAAAAGTTAGTGAACCCTTAAATATAATAACTTGTAGATTACCTTTACCAGCAAAATCGCATCCACTAAACCTTTCCTGTAGCTACAAATAAGACTTATACAATGCAGAGGAACTTTGGGCCATTCCTCCCTGCAAATGTGTTTCATTGATATTCTTTGAAGATGGAACAATGCCTCTACAGCGCCACCTAGTAGAAGGCAGTATTCCTGCAAGTCAATGTCAGACTTTTTCTCAGACCATGTAACATTGATATGGAAAATAATCCAAAGCCAGAATCTTCTCCAGAAGGAAGAGATAAGCATGTAGAGAGAGACTGCTTCAGGGTTTGGGCCCCTCATCAGTGTGCAGCAGGTTGCTGGCCGCCTAGGTGAGAGGTCTATGATGTGGGTCGGGAAGGCTATGGTTTTTCCTTAGAGAGAGCACCTAGAAGATGTGAGGAGACTTATTAGAAGGCCATTCATGCTCCTCTGGAGAATATGCAAATGGGAAGATGGAACAACACCTCTGCAGCGCTGCCTATTGGAAGGTAGCATTCCGGCAAGTCAACGTCAGACCTTTTCTCAGGCCTTGTAATGAAGGCTGGGAATATAATCAATTACAAATTCCGGCCATTACACAGTGGTTGGAGCGATGTCTTCCTCTCCAACCCAGTGTATACTGGCACGGTCAGCGGGTGCCCAGTCATCTGCAGTTACTGGGCAATCAGCTATGGATGACCTTTCCCGAGAAGAGGTCATCAATAATATTTTCATGGAAAGGGGAGTGATAACTCCATCATGCCCCAAAGGGAAAGACTCTACCAAACTCCCCCAACAGAAGGTTTCTAAACACTTTACACAAGTCCACAACGGAGGTCCCATGGTCCATTAGTTTTACTAATATTTTAAGAAACTATGTAGATAGGAAATCTTCTGGATTTCCTGTTTATTCCCTATGGGTCTGAATGAAGCTCTAGTCTTCCCTGACATTTTTAGTATTTTTACCCTCTTCTCATATTGACAATAGCCTGCACTTATCATGATTGTCTTGGCTTTTACAGCTTTATATCCTTATATATGGAGAGGATATTGTGTTTTGTTATCATGGATGTCAATCTCAGACTTTTTTCCCCTATATTACATTTTTTAGCATGTGTTTAATGTCTTTTTTATACTTTTTATCATCACAGTAATGCATTATTCTCCAATTTGGGTATAAGTACGTCTGAATTATTATTTATGCCTGCATTATGCACCAGCACTTTTTCCTTGGTAACGCATTCTGTTGTTTCTTATGTCACATGGAGTCTTTGGGCCCAGCGTTGCCTGCCATTACTGGAGCACAGTGCTTGGTCTCTTCTATGCTGCTCCTTGCAGGGTTACCCTTCACAGGGTGGTCTTCTACCCTGACCCAGACATGAGTTCTACTGGAGGAGCGCATCACTATTTTCCTTCGTGACGCCGCTTCCGGGTTGCAGTCCGTCACATGACAGCGCGACACCTGCTGCTGGACTGGAACGTCTGGCACGGCCATCTTGCTCATGTTTGCTGTTTGTACGAAGACATATGCCGGTATATAAAGCATTGATTGATCCTCATTAAAGGAAACCCGTTGGTCCTCATTAAAGCACCAGCTGGACCAATATTACTTTTGGGGTGGTTTCTTCCGGGTAGAAGGTAGGGGTCCTTCCTACCCTCGCATACGTGAGTCCATGGTTACTTTTTCTTACATTGCTGTCTCTTTAGTCCATTATTGACTGAGTGCCCTTTCCCTATGTTGCCTTGTCTTTCGAGTCTTTACATCCCGACATGGATACTCTACAGGCAGGCAGGCGATAGTTAAAAATCCCCGAGGCGTGCTAAAACGAAAGCCCTTTATTGTGTATTATGACCCAGTCATCCTCAGTCTTCTAAGATGCCTTACAGCTTAGAGATACTGAGTGGATTTGTCATTTCAGAAACAGTTCATCAGTCAAGATTGTAAAGGCCGGTTCGCACTTTAATATCTCTGGCTGTCATGCCGGATCTCATCTAACACACCTACATAAAAATGCAAAGCAGCCAATGTCTAGTTAGGAGTCTCGGGAATCGCAATAAAGGACAAAAAGAGTTTATTTTTAAAAGGTGCATTTTACATGGTTTGAAAGCCTGATATGTGCTTGTCTGTGGATGAGACCGGCATAGCAAACATCCGCTGCGTCGCCGCTCGGCGCACAGAGCTGCAATGATTGCTCTGAACTCCCAACAAACGAGGACGCTAGCAACGGAGCAGGTAAGTAAATAACTTCTGTATGGCTCATATTTGATGCACGATGTATATTACAAAGTGCATTAATATGGCCATACGGAAGTGTATAACCCCACTTGTTGCCGCGAGACAACCCCTTTAAGTTCATCAAATATAATCCCAGAGGAGCATGCATGGCCTTACAAGCCTCCTCACTCACCTCCTAGGTGCCTCCTTAAGGAGTGATCTTACCCCTCCCGACCCACGTTACAGGCTTCTCACTAGCCAAGCCAGGATCCTATTGCACAGTGATGAAGAGCAAACACCCCGAAACAGCTGTCTGTGTATGGATTCGAGCTTGGTTGTAAATTCCCAATCCCTGTAAAGACCTGTATAAAAGGTCTGACATTGATTTGCAGGGAGGCTGCCATCCAATAGGTGGCGCTGCAGAGGTGTTGTCCAATCTTCCTTATTTGCATAAGTTCATCAACATATGAGATGCCTTGTATGCACAGCCTTCTACAGGTCTTGCCACGGCATCTCAATAGGGTTAATGTCAGGACTCCACCTTGGCCATTCCAAAACACAAATTTACATCTTTTTCTACTATTCTTTAGTTGATTTACTTTTGTGCTGTCCTTATAGTGTCTTATAGAAATGTTGTGATACATCTTAGAATGCATTGTCCCCTCAATGGCCACAAGGATGTCCAGGCCCAAAGGCAGTAAAGCAGCCCCAAGTCATGAAGCCCTCTCCCCCATGTGTGGCAGTTGGGATGAGGTATTGATGTAGGTATGAAGGGTTCTTTGTCCTCCAAACATAATGTTGTGCATTTCTATAAAAAAGTTCCACTTTAGGGCTTATTCATACGGGCAGGAATCTGCAGCGATGCTGCAAGGATAAAAATATCAGCATGTTCTATCTTTTGGAGTTCCCTCGGAACACCATGGCCATTATTGTTTTCAATGGCCCCCCGCCCTCCGGTGGACCCGGTACATAGGTGTATTGCTGCTATGCCGGAAAAAGCTTCTTGAAAAAGTCTGTAGACTGGTGGGGGTCCTGGCAGCGGTTCCCACCAATTAATAAATGAGGCATATACTAGCGATAGGTCATCACATGTAAGAGTGGGAACACTAGTTTAAACGTTTATTACTACTGACTGAACGCAAATGCTTGAATAACATACAAACTCCCAGAGTTGACAAGAAACAATGTCAAAGTTAATGTGTTTTCTCTCCCTGCCCTCCAAAAAAGTGTATGACAGTTTCACATTTTATGTACCTAAAAAAACAAGCCCTAATACGGTCCTGGTGATGGGGAAATGGGAAAAACAATTCTGGATTTTGAAAAGTGGAGATGAATATTGCAAAAAAAAAAATCATCGCTCAAAACAGGCCATGTCCTTAAGGGGTTAATGTTTCCACCGCATTGTATAGAATTCCCTTAAATACTTTCCATACTATAAACCTTGTGGATTACTATATGGCCCATGTAATGTGTGGACTTGAAGTGGGGAAATGTGTGCGTGCTACATACAGAACAGCAGAGCATTGAGACGTGTGCAGCTCCTTCCATGCCCCACGGTAAGGTAGTAACTGATACCTACCTCTGCAGAACTCCATAAGGATGAGGATTTCCCATACGTTATCGCTAGCAGAGTTGATTGCACAGTCTAAATATCCAACAATATTCTTATGGCCGGAGAGTTCCTTCTGCAAAACACACAGAAAAAAACTAAGCAAAGAACATAATATCCGCTGTGAAGAGCAAAACATAAGGCGATGTTCACCTGCATCAACCAATTGTGGTAATCTTGCAAATTGTATCCTCTCGGACATCAGAAGAATTTCTGTTGCAGCGAGAGCCTACCAACAGTGGAAATCTGCACTGGGGATTCCACTTTCCTACTCGTTTTGGGGAGCAGGAAAGGGAATCCCCGCGGTTGAGCGGTTGTGTCTGTGGACGGAAGAGAACAGCATCAGGTGGACCCAATTGACTATGATGGGGTAAGCCCGCTGTCCACCCAGGTGGCTGGCTTTTGGACTGAAGATAGAGCGCTGCATGCAGTGCTTCCTTTTCTGGCATCTTTAACTGGATCTGCAATGGAATCTCTGGTTGGAGGTTCCAACGCAGATGTGAAATTACCCTAAAAATTATTGACCATCTTAGAGGGGTTGTACCAAGACTGCAAGTTATTCCCTAACCATAGCATAGGAAATAACTTGCTGATCGGTGGGAGTCTCATCACTGAGACCCCCACTGATCTCAAGATTGGGGATCCCACGTCCCAGTCCTCCTCACTGCTGGGTTACTGCACCCCCTGCAGTGAGGAGGAGACCGAACGAAGCACTGGTTATGGACGTACCCTAGGGCTCCATTCACTTTTAATGGGACCGCCGTATACTTGAGCAGCAACTGCTTGAGCGTCTCCGCCAGCCCCACTGAAATTGATGTAACGCTGACCGCGCATATTCCGCCAGCACTCCCTTCATACTGATATCACTGATGATGGGGGGGTTCAGACAAGGACATGGAAGTCCCATTATCGAAATTAGCTGGGATCTCAGTGGTGAGAGGTTGCCGATCGGTAGGGGTATCACCAATCCTTGCAAACTTTGTACAACCCCTTTACCAGACAGTGGAACGAACCCAAAGCGCAAGATTTCTGAGGATGCGTGGATCTCCCCACGGTCCCCCGTTAAGTTGGTAATCTATCCAACGATTTCTATGTTGACATTTATAATGATGGTCTTGTAATCATGTATCTACATTAACATTGGAGCTCCATGACATAAAGGAGTTATTACTTGGCATTGGACTCTATTGTAAATTTGTGCATTCAACTCAATAACGCAAATAAAAACGAACAGAATTCCTAAAGCTTCTTCTCAAGGTTTTATAGACACGGCGCAACTTGGCTTCATAGGAAAAAAAGCAAGACCACAAAACACATTCTTCTTCAATGACATCAAGCACAAAAGGCAAATCCCTCCATTCAGCCTCGAGGAAGGATACAAACTGCAGTCCACAGAAATACATGCAGACGTCTTCGTTTTTTTCCTTTTCTGTAACAGTTCTTCTTATTCGGGGGGGGGGGGGGGGGGGTAGTCTGCATCTCATTATCCAGCAATCCCACAACATGTAAATATTGCTTTTTTTCCCCCACATACACAGATAGGACTCTTTATACAATTCGAGGGACCTGTTAACAGGACACGTTTAGTGGAATATATCCTAAACCCACTGTGTGGCCCATCAGGGGTGCGGATCCTACGGAACAGCGCTCTTGTTGTAGGTTAGGGCGGCACGACTAATGTAAAGCTGAGCCAGGTTAAAGGGAGGAGCGATATATATATATCCAGCAAGCTTACAGTAAGTCAGTGTTAAGAGTCGTCATAAGCATCAAGGATTTCCTGCAGGCGTTACAGAAAGGAACAATAATACGTGCAAACATAGATAAGACATGAGATGGCGAAAAACAGGCTTTTAACCCGTTTAGGAGCAGCCACAGTAAATTCACGGCGGCTGGTCCTGGGCTTAGAGCACCGCCGATAGTAAAATTACGGTGGTGCTTTAAGTCTTCTGGCTCTGCAATCAGTCAGAGCCAGGAGCAGGTTATCAGCTGTTGGTGACAGCTGATAACCCGGAGCAGAAGGCAGGAGGGGTTTTTCACCCTTTCTGCCTTCTGCTTCCCCGATATCCAGTGCTCAATGAGCACTGTATGGGCAAAGTGAAAGTAAGATGTTCTTTCACTAAGGGAGCCCGGGGGGTCATGTGACCTCCCGGGATTCCTTGCTACTGCAGAGCTGGAGGGTCATACTAGACCCTGGCAGCTCTGCAAGTGACTAATATCACCACAGGGGTTGCTTGTCCCTGTAACTGGGGCTCCTATGGATGCGGCTCCTATGGACGCCCCAGCTACAGTGGGAAAGTGTCAAATAAAGAAAAAAATAAAAATGTGAATGTCCCCCAGAGGTCTTACATGACGTCATGGGGGACATAGATAGTAAAAAACACAATTACATACATAATGCGCTATATGCGCCCTATAAACCAAAACCATACATACTATATATCAAAACGTCGGAAACAAATAGAGAAACCCGTTACCAGACTTTATTTTAGTGTAAATATAAAAATAATTTTAAAAAAAATTATAAAATAAACGATTTTTTTTAGCTTTTTACCCCCAATAAAACTAAAAAAAAAAAAAAACGGAAAAAAAGTCAGTGAAAAAGATATTTTTTTTAAAAAAAACGCCCTATATGTCATTGGAAAAAAAAACGCAGCAAAAATAATTTTGGTAGCTAAAAGGGGGAAAAAAAAATAGAGCAGTAAAACCGCCACATGGGTAAAATCCCTAAAAAGTGTCTGGTCTTTAAGGTACAAAACAGCCTGGTCCTTAAGGGTTAAGTAAAACCCAAGAGCAGCCCATTCAGAGGCTAATTCAAACAAAAAACTAACACATATATAAGTACATCCTCATACAGCATGAATACATAAGGCCCTTTTACACACAACAATTATCGCTCAAAAGCCATCTTTTGAGTGATAATTGTTCTATGTAAATGGGCCCATCTTTCACTTTTCTGTCGAACGATGATTTTATGTTCAGCATAAAATCCATAGTTCAGCAGAAGAGCTGATAGCAGGGACTTCATGCTGTGTTCTCCACGAGGAGTGCCGATAACATTGTCCCAGCTGTCATCCCCACGGCAAAACAAAGGGAATGCATTCAGGGAACAGACCACCCCTGCTCTCTGAATATAGCTCCTGGCGGCTCACACGCATTAATAAGCTACTAAATGGCATTAGTACCGATTAGTAGCTTATGCAAAATGATCAACCAAAAGCCATCTTTTGAGTGATCATCTGTGTGTAAATGGGCCCACAGAGTTAATGGGATTGTGCAGACATCCCCTCCAACATCAGGCATGGAGAGAAGAAGGTGCATGCTGGATGTAGGATGATCCAGCAACTAGTGAGCATCACAAACAGGTCATAGTCTAACTAACAGGACCAGTGCACAATACTTGCTGGGTGCCAGACAAGAGTGCATGTTTGCACAATCTCTTTAAAGGGGTTGTCCAGTTGCAAACTATTGATTGTTTATACTTAGCATAGGTAATCAATAGTAATCAGTGGGGGGAAGGGGGGGGGGGGGTCTGCTGTCATGGACCCCCATCAGCCAGCTGTTCTCTGGTCTGGTGCGCTCATGTCCTGATCCGATTTCTGCATGAAGCGGACAGCTCAGTTCTCACAGTAGTGGCCAGGCTTGGTATTGCAGGCCAAGTTCCCATTGAAATTAATAGAAACTTAAAAGTGACCCTCCGGGCACTGAGAGAAGAAGATGGCCACACCAGATTCTCTGACTACCTGATGCACACTGTACATTAGTTAGCATCATTAGTCCAGCTACGCCTACTTGGATTGAGCAGTGTGTAGTGTCTTAGACTACTAATGCATACTAATGCACAATATGCATCAGGTAGTCAAAAAGCAGTAAGGCCATCTTTGTCTTCCAGGACTGGAGAGTCACTTTAACCTGCAATACCAAGTCGGGCCACTGCTGTGAGTATTGAGCTGTCTGCTTCCTGCAGAAATCAGCTTGCTGCACGTGCACATTGGCCCAGCGAACAGCTAGCTCATTGGCAGGGTTACGAGATGACGAAACCCTATTGAGCCCCTATTTATAAAGTGTCCTGAGGATCAATCATCAATAGTTTACAACTGGACAACTCCTTTAAGGGTGCGTTATAGTCTAAATTAATAAGACTGAGTCCCATGCATCTATTGGTTATTCCCATTTATGAATCTAATCATGATTATTAGTCGAATGGTAAGAAAATTTGCTTCATCCAAACTATGCCTGCCGCTGTATTACAGCTCCATACAATATCCACGTTATAGTACTACGTGGCCCTACTATACATCTGAGCCGTTCCATCTGATGCTGTATATAGAGATAATCCTCCTTAGGACTATGTACCTGGTCCTGCAAAAACCATTTATTTTGTTAGCCAACAGTCGAAACCCAAAAATATTGAAGCTTTGGCAGAGTCTGGGCAAGGCTGGCTGCACACGGCAGAGCTGGATTCTGCACGCGGAATTCGGCTCTGCCAGCAGGGGCGCCGGCATGTACCCGCTGTCTTCCCTTTTGATCTGCAGATGGTCGGCACGGCGAGCAGTCAGACATGGGCAGTACATATTTTTATTTTATTTTTGTATATAAACTCCTGCTTTACCCATGCAAACCCGCGGGATCTACGACCTTTCCACAATTACATTACAGAAGGGCCACAGATCGGACGGCTTCCATTGGATTTAATGGGAGCCGTCCGAGCGGAATCTGCGGAAAAATGGGGGGGGGAATGGAGCATGCTGCGATTTTTCCTCCGCTTGTGAAACTGTAATTGGTTTCTGCAGTTGTGCAGGAAGAATTGAGTTCCCATAGCAAGATGTTGGCGCTATGTGCGGCGGATCCCTGATGTGGATTCCCGCCGTGGCTTATGCAGCAAATATCCATCCGTGGGCAGGAGCCCTAACATTGCAAGGACTGTATTTATATATAAAACTTGGATCTCGTCACTGAGTAACTCCCCCCCCCCCCCCCCCCCCCCTCCAAATAAGTTTTATTGGGTTTTAAAAGTTGACATATTTGTTGCGTTTGAATACAATTTCTGGGCTGTGGAATAGATACTGTAAACATACAATGCGGTGCTGGATAGTGCTGAAGACAATGTACTGAGCAACCCTTTAAGCTCACCAAGTTAGGCCTCATGTCCACGGGGAAAATCAGGCCCGCTCCGGATTCTCCATGGAGAATCCGCAGCGGGTCCCTCCTGCCCCGCGGACATGAGGCATAAAAATAAGAATAAACTCACCTCTCGCCTGCTCCGCATCTTCCCTTCGCCGCGGCGTCATCTTCTCTGAGTCGCGGCCGGATCTTCTTTCTTCGGCTCGGCAGATGCGCAGGGCACGTCGGTGACGTGCCCCGCGCATGCGCCAGCCCGAAGAAAAAAGATCCGGCCGCGACGGAGAGAAGATGGAGCCGCGGCGAAAGGAAGAACCGGAGCAGGTGAGTAAATTCCGATTTTTGTCTCCCGCGGATCCGGGCGGCTTCCATACGCTTCAATAGAGACCCGCACGAAAATGGAGCATGGTCCAGATTTTTTCATGCTCCTTTTTTTTTGTCCGATTTCACACGGACAAATCGCGGCCATCTGCATAGGATTGGGTTTTGTAATGCAATGCCGAAATTCTGCGGGAAACTAGCAAAACTAGCACAGAAAAAGTAAGAACTTGAGTAGTTCATCGGCACCAGTTTTGATTAATGATTAGAGATGAGCGAGCGTACTCGGAAAAGCACTACTCGCTCGAGTAATTTGCTTTATCCGAGTATCGCTGTGCTCGTCCCTGAAGATTCGGGTGCCGCTGCGGCTGACAGGTGAGTCGCAGCGGGGAGCAGGGGAGAGCGGGCGGGAGAGAGGGAGAGAAAGATCTCCCCTCCGTTCCTCCCCGCTCTCCCCTGCAGCTCCCCGCTCCGTGCCGGCACCCGAATCTTCAGGGACGAGCACAGCGATACTCGGATAAAGCAAATTACTCGAGCGAGTAGTGCTTTTCCGAGTACGCTCGCTCATGTCTAATAATGATCCTACTGAAATCTAGCAGACTTTAGTTTATACGGTACAAACTGTCTTAGTTTGAAGGGAAAAAAAGGAAGTACTGAGATCTAAAGAACCCTAAAATCTGCCTTGTTTCGAGGGGCTTTTGGTGCTTACATTTATAAATAGCAGCAGATGAAACAGAAAGCAAGTTTTCATAGAAGAAACCCGGCGAAACACAGCAATTCAACCGTAGTCACATGCAAACAATGTGGGCAGCTTTACAGAGGAAGAGCAGACCGGCAATAAGGGGCTGACTGCAATAACGTCAATGGGAGCCGGCAATACTAGCAGGGCCTTGTGGGCAGAGCGATGCTCACCACAGCAGGCCCAGCAAACAGCTGATCGCAATACCAGATTACAGATTTTAATAGCTCCCCCTTTTCTGGACATGGTGACACCAATTATGTTTATTTTATTTTTTTGACATGAAAAATGGGAAAAATTCATTTAGATTTTTTCATACTTATAAAAACAAGTAAACGTGCACTTTTTTTTTTTGTTTCAGTCCCCGTAAGGGACTTGAACTTACAATATTTCGATTGCTTCTACAATATACTGCAATACTTCAGTATTACAGCATATTGTATTTTTAATAGAGATGAGCGAACGTACTCGGATAAGCACTACTCGTCCGAGTAATGTGCCTTATCCGAGTATCGCTGTGCTCGTCTTGAAAGATTCGGGGAGCGCCGCGGAGCGGGGAGCTGCAGGGGAGAGCCGGGAGGAACGGAGGGGAGATCTTTCTCTCCTTCTCTCCCGCCCGCTCTCCCCTGCTCCCCGCCGCAACTCACCTGTCAGCAGCGGAGCGCCCTGAATCTTTCAAGACGAGTACAGCGATACTCGGATAAGGCACATTACTCGGACGAGTAGTGCTTATCCGAGTACGTACGCTCATCTCTAATTTTTAACGATAAGTCTAATTTAGCCCTGCCTCAAGCCATCGTCAGACCCCAATAGACCGCAATACATGGCAGACCTGGGAACCTTCACTTAGCCTAGGCTCCAGGCTGCCATGTGAACCCCAATGGCACCCCGCAGTTGTGTTGCAGAAATGAAGGGAGGGCATTGATTGGTTGCTTAGATGTGCTGTCAACACTTATAGCGGAATGTAGACCGTTAACAGTAGTGATTGGAATTAGCTCCAATTGCTGGAGTGGCAGACAAGTGTCAGTTTTCGAGCCCGACCCATATTCCACACATGACACCCCCCCCCCCCCCCCCACCTGCTGTATTTTTACAGTAGATGGTCCTTAAGGGGTTAATAATGGCACTGCGTAAGTGATGTGCCACATTCAGTATGCAAGACAGGCTAAAAACGACATATTGCAAGCTTGAAGCCCTGCGCACATATTTGGATGTGTTCAAAAATGTGTCGAAAATGCTATATTTTTGAGGGGCATTTAGCGCTGAAAAAAGTTATGTCAATAAGCTGATAAATGGGTCACATGTAGTGATGAGCGAGCATACTTGGGGGCAGGGAGCTGCGGGGGAGAGCAGGGAGGAACGGAGGGGAGATCCCTCTCCCCCTCTGCTCACTGCCGCAACTCAACGCTTCCCGGGGCCCGCACCCGAACCTTTTCTCTCGAGCTGGCAGATACTCACTAAGGGCAATGCTCGCTCGAGCAATTGCCCTTAGCAAGTATACTTGCTCATCTCTAGTCACATGGCCTCTCATGAGGGGTTATGTCCCACTAATTTCGCTTACCCTAAAGTTAATGAAGCACATAGAATTAAAAGACATCAAGGTTTCAGTTCCCCTCCGCCCAAGTATTCTACAGAGAGCTTGGCCAACTCCTTGTTTTGCTTTTCAGAGTCCCATTCGTTATAGACACAGGAACGTTAATTTGGTAATGTACCATTTAGAACATCAGCATGTCAGCAATCCGTGACGTCATCGGTCCTTCTGATAGACATCCCTAAGCTGCCTTCACACAGCCAAGAAAATGGCAGGAGATTTGTGCGTTGCGAGACGCATGAATATGAACCCAATTCTTTTGAATGCGGTCATATGCACGAGCGATTTTCTCCCCACGTTGCGGTGTTGGTGTGAATCGCAGCATGTCCCATGTTTGGGGTGTTCCATCAGAACGCTTCACCTATTGTTTTCAATGGGGCCAGCAAAAACATTGCACGGCGTGCGAGGTTCATGCGAGTGCGATGCGAGGTTTCCCATTGCAGACCATGGGAAACACTTGCCGATTAGAGATGAGCGAGTAATGTGCGGGGAGGAACGTAGGGGAGATCTCTCTCTCCCTCTCTCCCCCCCCGCTCCCCGCCACAACTCACCTGTCACCTGCGCCGGCCCCCGAATCTTTAGAGACAAGCGGGGAGATACTCGGCTAAGGCACTACTCGCTCGAGTCATGTGCCTTAGTGAGTATACTCGCTCATCTCTATTGCCGATCCTTTCAGCCAAGCTGGAGGATGGCTGCTACCCTGAAGTGATGCAAGTGTTTTGGACACTGCACGCTCAGGATGATGCACTGCAGTCTGGGTTGCAGGAATACTGCACTGCAATTGAAGTAAAACCACCTGAACAAGGACTGGGGGGCTACAGAGCTCTGAAATCCCCTTCTCAGTGGATTTTATAATTATGGACACTGCTAAGTTGTAGAGTGAATACCAGTGACAGGTGAAATGAAGGATTAGTATGTTGTGACGATGGCATCTGTGGAGTAGTAGATCACACAGCAAGTGAGCGCCTGAAGTGGATGTGTTAGAAGAAGAAAAATGGGCAAGGTTAGCCTGGGTTCACACCAGGCGGATTTGCTGCGGTTTTGCCATTGCATCATCGCACTGCGGCAAAACCGCTGCGTTTGCAGTGCAATGCAGCACAAAATGTGTTTGGACAAAAAGCTGTTCTCACAGCTGCGGTGCGGTTTTTCAAGACGTAGCATGTCAATTCTTTTGACTTTTCCGCAGTGCTGTTTTTGTCCATAGACCTCTATGGACGCAGTAAAATCCACACCAAAATACGCGCTGCGGGGAAAAAAACGCTGGCGGATTTTTCACGCGGAAAATCCGCAAGACAAAAATAACCTTTGAAGTGGTTTTGCGCCAAAACCGCAATGGAAAAAAAACGCAGCAATACCGCAACAAATCCGCCCCGTGTGAACCCAGCCTTAAAGTCAACTTTTGGCAAGAACTAAAATTGTCGCAATTAGACCACCAGGCTAGAGTATCTCCAAAATCATTGGTCATCTAGGGTGTTCCTGATACGCAGCAGTAAGTAACTACCAAAGGTTTTCCAAGGAACGGCACCACGGCACTCAAGGCTCAATGATGGGTGTGAGGAGTAAAGGCCAACCTGTCTATTCTGGTCCTACTGGAAAGCTACTAGACCACAAATTGCTAAAAATGTAATGCTGGCTGTGTTGGGGTGGTTTCATACCTGCGCTTGGGGTTCAGTTATCCTGCTCCGTTTGCAGGGCAGGAAAAGGGGGAATCCCTGCAGCCAAATGGCTCCGCCTCAGGACCAAACCGAACCGACCCCTATAATGCATGAAGCGCTTTTTCTTCCGGTCTTTTGATCTGGATCTGTGACTGAACCTCCGACCAGAGGTTTAGCTGGGGAACTGTCCAACAGGCTGGATAGCTCACTGGGGAGAGCTGCCAACTGGAGCTCAGGAGGTCCCGACTCTTAGAGAGGTGTCAACACAGAGTACATCACTGCTTGTAGCCACAGACTGGTCAGAGTGCCCGTGCGGACCCCTATGAAAGCACCTAATATAGGCAAGGGACTAACAGAACTAGTTCATGGAGCGATGGTAGACGATCACCTGCTCTGACCAATCACATTTTTTTTTTGTGCATCATGTGGACAGCAGGGTGCTACAAATACAATGTCAATGTGACAAACGGTTACTAATGTAAAAGCATATATTTTTTTATCTGTGTTAGGGATGTCAGTTTGAATTATAATTGGTCTGTTTTTGGCACAGAAAAAACAGAATTCAGATGGAATTTCCATTTTCTTCCCGATGGATTTCAAAAAAACACAATGCTTTCAGTTTAATTCCGTTCTGTTATAATTCCGTTTTTCAGAATGAAGGGCGCAGTCTGCAGAGCTATTCTGTTATTAAACAACTGAACCATAAGGGTTTGTCCACACAGGGTGGTCGGCTGCAGAAAGTCCACAGCAGATCTACAACGCAAAAGCCACTTGGTGCGAATTTTGATGCAGAATTTGGTGTGGAATTCCCTATTAGAAGAGGTGGAATCTGCAGCACAAATCCACTACAGCTAATTGACACGCGGCGTATTTACATTCTGCATCGCGGGTCAATTTCAGCACTAATTTTGGGCAGACTTTCTTCGCAGCATACAAACAGGATCTTGACAATCTCCTTCACATCGTTGCTACTGGAAATGCTGTGGATTTTCCATACGAACGGTCTATGTGGCAAATCCACCCTGTGTGGACAGACTGACAGAAGGGGATCAAACAAAGCATTCCAAAATCAAATGAGGGAAAAAAATGGAAATGTTTAATTCCATTTGAATATTGTTTTTCTGTACTAAATTGTCGAATTTTAAACGGACGCCGCTAACGCAGATGTGAATGAGCCCTTACAACTTACACAAATCCTGTCCCGCCAGTCATTATGAAGCGGATATATTTACTGGCTGCCATAAAATGTATCATATAAAGGAAAGTGAAAAGCGTCCTATACTTAAAGGGGTTGTCCCGCGAAACAAAGTTGGGGTATACACTTCTGTATGGCCATATTAATGCACTTTGTAATGTACATTGTGCATTAATTATGAGCCATACAGAAGGTATTCACTTACCTGCTCCGTTGCTAGCGTCCTCGTCTCCATGGTGCCATCTAATTTTCAGCGTCTAATCGCCCGATTAGACGCACTTGCGCAGTCCGGTCTTCTCCCTTCTGAATGGGGCCGCTCGTGCCAGAGAGCTGCTCCTCGTAGCTCCGCCCCGTCACGTGTGCCGATTCCAGCCAATGAGGAGGCTGGAATCGGCAATGGACCGCACAGAAGACCTGCGGTCCACCGAGGGTGAAGATCCCGGCGGCCATCTTCGCAAGGTAAGTAAGAAGTCACCGGAGCGCGGGGATTCGGGTAAGTACTATCCGGTTTTTTTTTTAAACCCCTGCATCGCGTTTGTCTCGCGCCGAACGGGGGGGGGGGGGCTATTGAAAAAAAAAAAAAAACGTTTCGGCGCGGGACAACCCCTTTAAAATGAAGTAACCACGATAGATGGTACTTGTGTGTTACTTCCGCTTAGTGTATGACCCATCATAAGCCCTTCCATCTGTACAAGCTTGTGACTGACCACATAAAGCTGACACGCTCTATATGGGTTTCCTGATAGAAAAGTAAGCTGTTTTTGCCAACTATTTGCTGACCTGACATTGTAGCCATCAACAAGAACGCTCCATGACTCAAAAGAGCAAGGAAGTGCAGAGAAGACAAAGCCTGAAGCTATGAAGTGTGGAGGGATCAGCAGGGATCCGCCCAGCACTCCTCCAGATATTAAAGCTCAACCATTTCCTCCGGCTTCATCACAAATAGAAACAGCCGCATCCGACAACTATTGATTTATAGCTAATAACTGCAGCATCACCATCAGAACCATCTGCCAACACTACAATACAGACCCAACCTTCTCAGCAATGCCAACTGGGGGGAGCAGGGTACAGGCCTGGGTGCTGTACCAGGGGCAGATGAAGGATGTTTAGAAAATAACAGCAACCCTAGATTTGTTCTTGCCTGTAAGACCAAATATAGAGCGTCATTACAAAGGATTTCCCTGATCTGAAGCACTTCTAACCCACAATTAAGGACACTCAGATACATATAATTGATATCACTGAAAAAAAAAAAGAGAAACTCAAAAAGTTTTGCTGTACAAACTTCAGAAAAGTTTTTCCAAAAATCAGAGGTGATCAATGTGGCCCTTCTTGTCACGGGACACACATGGAGTCTGTAGTCAAGTTCCTGCCATATATGTTGTAGTGGATCACAACCGACTGATGCAATGGCTTCTGGGATGCGTCCTCACAGATCATGGTGGGGGGTAAGCGGGGCATGTAGACTGTAACGCTCCCCTAGAGAAAACATCACAAGGCATAAAGTTCGAGGGAACGTGGAGGCCAAGGAAGAAGTTCACTATTATCACCACTATTGTTTTAATGTATGCATTGGTAGAGGGGTTCACCGAGGGCGCAGTCACTTAAATAGTCCAGATAAAGTCTATACAGCTTTATTTATTCCAGCAAGAGATTTGTGGAAACGCAGCCGCTTGAAGCACCTAGACTCGTGCAATACAAGGAATAAACCCCTGCCCGTCTGGACACTAACTACGCATTGCTTTGCTCATCTAGCAACAGCATGCAGCGTTTGTCAGCAAACAATCAGAATTACACAGTAGATTTAAGTGCATCTCCAAGGCTCTGCCCCGGACTACCTGGGATTGCAGTCTATGTCCCAGTAACCAGCTCAGTGGAGACAGCGGAGCTGACTAGGGACCAGGGCAAAAATCCCACCGCTGAATTGGCAGAGTGATTGATGGGTCCCACTACCCACCTACCCATCACTCCAATGAAAATCCAGCCCGTAATCTACAGGTTCACTGATCAGAACCATCAATTCTGGATCTTCATTTCACCCAGCGTTGGCATCTGTGTGAACCATAAGCTTCCTCCGGCACTTTACACAAGGGCGTTTATATAAAAGTCAGTAGACAGTACGTTCTTGTCTCCCATTTTTATTACTACGACAAGTGATGAAAGTTAACTAGAGTTTGTCAGGACCCACATCAAACTTTAGAAGCTTTTACAAATTCTTCCCTGCACAGCAGCACTACTAGGGACAAGCTGTACTGGGAACTGTAGCAGGACAATGCTCACTGGCACCATAGAGACAGCCCTTGTTCATATGCCAAAGGATGTCAAAGTGAGGGGTCCGTCGCCTGAAGTCAGCTAGAACAGAGAGCGGCCCTGTAACAGCCCCTCACGCTTCCCTAGACCCGTCCGGACGACAGTCATTTATCTGCATAGTCGGTGGGGTTTAGTACATTTCACTTCCAAGTGAGAGTCAGAGGTACGCCTGCGGGAAGAATTATTTTGGCCCAGGTGTTACTTCTGTTACTTAAAAACACGTCCCACTGGCAAAAAGGTAGGCAACGTAGCAATTTGAGGCTACTAAACACACATCAGAGGAAGATGGCCGCCACTTTCTTGTGCTCTATGGAATCCCAGCGGCCGAATGGCTCAGTCTCTGAAGAGCGCCGGGCAGAAGCCATAGACTATAACGGGGTCCACCTGCTCTCCACCCAGATGCCGGGCTTTTGGGTGGAAGAATAAGCACTGCAGGTAGCGCTTTTGCCTCCGGTACTTTCAGCCGCCTCTGTGACGGATCCTCCGGACGCAGCTTCTGACGCGGAGGTGAAACCACCCTATTTTGAACAAGTTCATTGTTTTGCTTAATTTACGTAAACAAAGTCCTACGTCACAAACCTTACCGCGCGCCGGAAGCAGCTCTACATTTGTTTTACACTGGCTGGAATGTAAGAAATTCAGTTTGGCATGTAGAAGTAGATCAGATCGCCTCTGTATCAGGAAGAGATACTGATTCAGTTCAGACAGTAACACTTGTAATGGGAGTTTAGCAACATTTAATGTGAAGCTTTCATGAGATAATAGCCTAAGATTGTGCACATCTACCACCAACCTCACAGACACATGGAATGATTGCTCCTTATCTACCAACGCATCGTTTACTCAGAAATAGGATTTAGTCATATTCTTTATTGAGGTATTTCTAACATTTCCGCAGTGGGGATCCCCATGCGGGAGGGGGGGGGGGATTTAGGGGATTCGGCTAAAAAAAAAAAAAAAAAGTGGTGCATTTTCTTCTGTCTAAAAGTTAGGCAGATGAGTGGAAACCAAATGTACCCCAATATAGTCAATGCGTCCATTCAGGTGCTGCATGGTTCCATCCTCAGACAGAGCCGTTCGGTCACAGGCATTCCCCTTTCTGGCTTCCTGAATGGAACAGGGAAGTGGAACTCCAGACATTGATGTGAAACCGCCCTTACACTGTCAAAGGTAAACTACAATAAGTAAATCGTATCTTTTTTTAATAGAATGATATTCTGTATGACAACATGGTACGGCTGGTTCACATCAGCTTTTGGTGGTCCCGTTCTCCCAACTGCTCCTCTGGCTGAACAGATCTGTCTTGACACAGAAAAAGACCCATTTACCATAACGGCGTCCGTTCGGTTTCCAGCTGGGCTTCTGGCTTGTTTTTAAATGGAATTCAGCAACGGAGGTTCTAACCGGAACCTCTGATGTCATATTGTGAAGTCATGCGTATCAGAAGCAATGTCAGAAAATATAATTTTACTGAAAAAGTAATACAAGCTTGCTAGATGTGGTTGAAAAAAATCAACAAAAGGTGATTTTAGGACTATTTGGTCTTTTTCTGCTGACGATTCAGTGTCTACATCACAACTTCAGCACTGGAACCAACGGTTGGAGGTTCTGTCGCAGATCCGGCACAAATTCCCGCATTGCATGCAGCACTTTATCTTCTGGCTGTAATCCGGTCAGCTGAGCAGAAAGCAGACAGACCTCATTATAGTCAATGGGGTCCATTACGGCACGGGCCAGTTCAGCCACAGGGCTCCCCCTTTCCTGCTCCTGGAACCCCCGACACCGGTGTGAAGCCACCCTTAAGTTATAACTAGATACATTTCCTCTTTAGTATGAGAACAAACTACAAAGTATCGACTGTAGCCAAGTCTTCTGAACACAATCACCATTGCGATTTTCAGACCAGTTGCATTACGCAGCTTAGATTAATCCTGGATATTTTAGGACACATTCTTGGACTCCCTACAAGTTTCTGAGAATTAACGTACTATGGATTTTTAACTAACTACAGTACAGAAGAACTTCAGCCTCTCTGATGAAGACCTTCAAATGCTTCACCCAGAGCCCGGCGTCAAAGATGAATAATTCATGTCATTTTATTTATCCTGTACCGCAATATAAAAAGATGGCAGAGGCGCGGCGGACTATTTTTAAATGTCCTTTACATTGTGCTCCTCCACGGATTGTGATGCCTAAGAGGCCTTTGTCTTTGAAGCAATGACAGCGCAGGACTTGGAGAGCGCAGCATATGTAGTAAGATCGATTATGACTGCTCAGACATCATGGACAGGGAAGGAAAAACGGGTTTACTTTTTCAGATCAATTTTTTAAGTTCAGACAAGAGAGTTTGATCACAAGCAAGTAAATTAGGAGCAAAATGAGAATGAATGTCGCCGCCTGCTTTAGAAAACATGGTGTCCTATCAGGGCATTCTCAGAGGGGTTTTCCCACTAGATGCATTTATCCCCCATCCACAGTCATTTCAATGAGCACTTTGCAAGGGTGTATTCCCACGGGCGAAATTAATGCAGGAGTTCCATCCGATAGTGATATGGACAGAACATACTCGCTGAGGACAAATACTTGAGCGAGTATTGTCCTTTTCGAGTACCTGCCCGCTCGTGAGAAAAGATTCGGTTGCCGGCGGGGGTGAGCATTGTGTTGCAGGAGTGAGAGTGAGTGAGTAAGTGAGAGTGATCTCCCTCCCGGTCAGCCCCGCTCTCCCCCACCGCCCCCCTGCCGGCACCCAAATCTTTTCTCACGAGCAGGCAGGTACTCGAAAAAGGACAATACTCGCTCATCTCTCATTAGGACCATTATTTTCTATGGGATCTTTTAAAAAAAAATTTGCATTGCACTCATAATTAGTGCGATTTGCATGTGAATGAAATGCGATTCTTACCACTCTGAAAGGATCACAAGTGCTTCAATAGTCTTCACTGGTCAAAATAGCAAGTACATAAATAGGAGGTGATGGTTTGTTTGTTTTTTTGGTTTTTTTTTTTTTTAAACCAAAAAAAAATGCGTTGCACTCACATCCAGTTTCCCAACTTTACAAGAAACTGTCCGGTGTGAATGCCCCCCATGCTTCTCATCTCTGGGGCTGCACAGTTGCTGATGAGTTCCACTGCAGATTACCGTCGACTGTTGGGGTTCACTACCATTTACACCGTGTATATTAGCTCTATATTGAGATGGCGATCCTTCTAGAAGACCGTTTTGTATAAACACACCCGGAAATTATTTGATATGTGTAGGTCCCCAAAGCAGATCGATACAAAAACAATTTTTTTTTTGGAGCATTTCTAAAACAATTACTGGCATGAACGGTCAAGAAACAAAAAATATTTAAAAGTTACAAATTAAGGCCGAGCTCACATGAACGGGTCCGATTTTACAAGCAGATATCCGCAGGGGAATACCTGTGTATGATCGCGGAAGCGAGTTGCATATGTGTGCGGTTTTCTGCGCGGATGTACAGCTATGACAGCGTATCGTCTGCACGTAAGAATGAACACAAGGAGGGAATGACATCAGAAAGTAGCCCAACCCCCTGGAAACACCCGTATATCGCTCAGGCGACCGCCCATGCAACCTACTCTTGTGCTGTCGTGCTGA
Source organism: Eleutherodactylus coqui (assembly GCF_035609145.1). Classification (NCBI taxonomy): domain Eukaryota; kingdom Metazoa; phylum Chordata; class Amphibia; order Anura; family Eleutherodactylidae; genus Eleutherodactylus; species Eleutherodactylus coqui. The sequence goes on along the minus strand of NC_089843.1, from coordinate 203,966,881 downwards.
GAACTTCTCGGAGAGCCTTCAGAATGGGATACTGCTCTCTTGGCCTGACTGGTATACTACTTATTTTGGAAGTAGTAGAAACCCTTTGAGAAAAAAAAAAAAAAAAACAACACACAAAAAAAACCCAACACTTATTCTCCCAGAGGAAGAGCAGAGAAGAATCGGCGGAGGTTGCAGGCAGCAGTCTGGATGGTGTGCTGCTCCCCAGACTCCGTCCTGCACTGTCTGCCCACAAACTCCTGCTTTATTTATACCATTTGTTATCTGGTCTCATAGCAGCGTGCATACGAATTTGCGTCAATACACAACTTAATTTCTTCCGCTAATTCCTACACACAAGCGCGAGTGAAACGGCAAAAGTCAATGCATTTGAATGCCGGCGTATAACCGCGTATCATACGCGTGGACGGCAATCGCGGAGTCCGCAATTCAAATCCGTTCGCGCGAGATCGGCCTAATAAAAAAAATCTGAAATATGTGCTAGATATGAAACATATCATACTATCAGACCGAGATGATACAATTGTCGGACTAGTGAGGTGTTAGACGTACACCTATGTTAGGACGGGCTTCGAGAACGTGACCTACCATAATGGTTATTTCTCTCTTGCAGATGTTGAGGTCAGGCACATTGTTCACATACATTCTCTTCAGAGCGCAGCGCAGCCCTCCATGAGTTCGAACAAGAAACACAGTTGAGAAACCACCTAAAAAAAGGAGAAGAAAATCCACAGATGTAATAATGGTCACAATTAGGTCAACCAGACTGAGGAACAAATAGGATTCCATTAAAGGACATTCGTGTAGTTTGAAAAGCCACAAAACAATTAGATTTGTTGGATATTTTACATTTTATATGACGCTTTCATAGCAAATGAAAAACCTGGGAGATGTGATTGTAGGCTTGTCGTGACGTCAGTGCCGCCTGAGCCAGAAGACAAACCACGTTCTAACGGGAGGGGAGAAATTCAAGGGGTTTTGGATATTGTTTATAATTTAGTTATCAAATATTAAAAAAAACGGGCTGGTTGCGCCGTTTCCGTAACTCCCATTCACGTCAATGAATGGCCGGTAATTATAGCAACGGTTAGAGTCCCCCACGAGGCCGGGCTCACATGAGCGAGTGGTGACCGCATATTACGTGCGTGGGCGTTACACAAATAATCCGCTATTTGCCACAGGCTCCCATGTTGGCACTCAAGGTCATTGCGTAGCTGCTGCGTGTCACCACACGGGGCGCCATGGAGTGAAGGGCGGCTGTGTGAGCCCAGCCTTAAAGTATTGATTCAGAAACAGCAGATGAATACCACAGTGACACAAATTATCTTTCCAGTTGTATGAAGCATGGCAGTGTAACTAAATTAGCAGCGGTATTTTACACCACCCCTTCCCCACTGGTGACAGCATTTTAACCCCTTCCTTCCCACAACTTCCCCACTGACAGCAGTGATTTAACCCTCCTTTTGACCCCTCCCTTACTGGCCGCAGCACTTTAACCCTTTTCCCCCCCCACACCCTTTTTCCACAGGCAGCATCGTTTTCATCATCCCTCCTCCACCAAGACTGGCATTGTCCTCCTTACCTCTCCCCTCAGACTTGCATGTGATGTTGGAAGCGCAGAGAGCACTCTATAGGCTCTTACCTCTGCAGACTGCCATTCACCTATATGGTGAAGGACCTGTGATGGTCATGTGACTGATGCCATCACAGGTCCTTGATTTACCATTCTAGGCTTGGAAACTGCATGATAATGCAAGACCAGTATAGTCCGTAAAGTTGGATCTTTGGCAGCGATGGCCAACCCACTGAATGACCCGGCTACGAGGAAACTGCCTGGACTAGCAGATTCCCAGTTAAACTCTTACACCAGCCAGAATTTAATCAGCGGGGCCCTATGGCCCCACGTTACTTAAGTGATGCACCTTTTGTCGTTACATACTTCGAAAGGCCTGTCCTGAATACAAACATATGCAATGAAATCTGTGAGAATTGTCCGAGCAACGCATTTGTGAAACTAAGCGACGCACATCTTTTGTGAAGTCACCTGAAAAGAGAAGTAAAAAAACTTAAAAAAAAAAAAAGGCCATTATGGAATTCTGTTATAGTACAACACAGACACAGCCAAGTTTAACCCGACTGATAACTTTCTTATGGCATTTACAAGCAATTATTACATTATCCTAATACAAAAAAAACAGTTGTTAAAGCTATTAAAAGGACAAATAAACTGTTATAGAAAGTTATCTTACCGCATTAAGACTAAAGTTCCGTTTTGTTGCATCCGTACCTTGATTTTTTTTCTACGTACAGTAACTTCAAACACTTTAAAATTTGAAATTGAGAAATTGTTTTTCTCCGCCATTTCTCGGGAAATAAGTGTTCAAATGATGCAAACTTAATCAGAAACTCTAATTTTTCAAAAATAATTGAATCCTTTTAGAGTTTTTTTTGACAGTGAAGGCTGCAGACGTACTTTACCGCGGTTATTTGGAGGGTCAGTAAACAAACCCATTTAGGGTCTGATTATATTGAGCTTGTACTTTACATATACAGTAATATATTGACCCGCACATTCCATCTATATTCCAGGAATACCACTGCGCAGTTCAGTCGGCTGAAGTAAAACTAGGTTACTTCTTACTCAGTACAAGAATGTCTATTCATCTCAAAGTGAGCGTGTGATAAAAGAGCCGAGCGCTTATCTGTTGTGTTCACAAACACTCTACAACTGTCCTCAGCAGCTTCCCAGCATGTCTCTGGCGCGGCACACCGGAAACAAAGGCCACATTGTTAGCCTCCTATCACACGCCTTCAGATGGAGAGAAGGAAGATTTCTGAAGTTCTGTCATTCCACATACAAGAAAAGGTGAAACCTTATATAGACAAAAACGAGCAAAAAAAAAATAAAAAATTCTGCATATCTTTTGCGCTTTACGGCTCCGACTCGTGCCATCAGTTTTTTTTTTTACTGTGCGCGTTGCCATTATCTTATCAAAAAAGCATTGCTTCTACCAAACATGGAAGAAGTTTGACAGTTCACAGAGCGGTGACTCATTACCAAGTTCATCGAACTCCAAACAAAGCTGTGTGACCCCGATCCCATCCCAACATATCAGCCTTTACATGTAGCTTAGTATGTTCAGAAGTGGTGGAAAATGTCACGTAGACGTCCAGAAGAGATCAACAGCAACGAAATACAACCGATGCACATAAAAGGGGGTCATCGAATGAAACCGATTGTTAATAGTTACACCCAGCCCAGAATTCTAAACGTGTCTTGTATTTACAATTATTAAAAAGGTTTATATATATAACTTTATTTTCTCATCAGAGTGTGTAATGGCTTATTTATTTGCCGAATGAGCTGTAGTTTTTTGGGTACCAATTTGGGGTGCATATGACTTTTGATGATTTATTGGGGGGAAACTTTTTTAAGGAGATACATAAAATGATATTTTAATCGTTTGGACTTTTGCCAACGCAGGAAAACAGATGATTTAATGGTTTTCTTTCCGTGTAATAAATGTGGAAAATGTTCTTTTTTTTAGAATTCTGAACGTTCTATATTACACCCCACGAGGGTACTGTACCATGGCATCATGTCTATAATACACTGCAAGACGTCTGCATTGCATGAAATATAGATTAAATATTGCTATCCTACTAATTAACTAGGATGGCAGACCTGGAGCCACAGTCGCTAACAGCTGTGGCATCCAAGGGACGATACAGTTGGGATTGGAGTCAGCGCTGATCTTTGCTATGGCAGCAGAATAGCCTCAGCTCTATTTTGGACCCAGAAAATAGAACCCATTGATTTCAATAGGTTTGCTTTCGTTTTATTTTTATGCACAAATATTTCCACGCTTGAAAAAAAAGTTTTGTGAGCACTAAAGGTCCATACATATTATATAGCCATTTAACCCATTAAGGACCAGGCGCGGTTAATATACGGCGTCTGGTCCTGGGCTTCAAGCACCGCCGATAGTAAAATTACGGCAGCGCTTTAAGCCTCCTTCCTCTGCAATCAATCAGAGGAAGGAACGGGTTATCAGCTGTTACTGACAGCTGATAACCTGGGGCAGAATGCAGGAAGGGTTTTTAATAGAGATGAGCGAGCGTACTTGCTAAGGCAAATTACTCGAGCGAGTATCGCCATTCTCGAGTACATGCCTGCTTGCCCGAAAAGATTCGGGGGCCGGTGGTGAGATCTCTCCACCCCGCTCCCCCTGCTCACCCCCGCCGGCCCCCGAATCTTTTCGGGCAAGCAGGTATGTACTCGAAAATGGCGATACTCAAGTAATTTGCCTTTACAAGTACGCTCGCTCATCTCTAGTTTTTAAACCTTCCTGCCTTTCCTTCCCTAAGTACATAGTGCTCAATGAGTGCTGTGTACTAGAAAGTGAAAGCAGAACTGTAACTTTCATTACGGGAGACAGGGGGTCATGTGACCGCGGGGGTTCCCTGCTACAGCAGAGCTGGAGGGTCATACTAGACCTTGGCTAGCTCTGCCAGTGACTATTGTCACTACAGGGGTTGGTTTTCCCTGTAACTGGGGCTCCTATGGATGCCCCAGTTACAGCGGGAAAGTGTCAAATTTAAAAAAATAAAAAATGAATGTCCCCCAGAGGTCTTATATAATGTCATGGGGGACATAGATAGTAAAAAAAACATGATTGCATACGCAAATAAAACAAAATTACAGAATAAAACAACAATATATACACATAAGAAGGAAAAAAAAAAAAAAAAAAAACCGTTGTCGTATGCGCCCTGTAAACCAAACTTTTTTTTAGCTTTTTACCCCTAATAAAACTAAAAAAACGGAAAAAAAAAGTCAGTGAAAAAGATATTTAAAAAATAAATAAATAAAAATATCGCCCTGTGCGTCACGGAAAAAAAAAAAAAGAGCGCAGTAAAAATAATTTTGGTAGATGTGCACAAAAAAAGCCTAGTTTGTTCTGTCAAATAGCATCGCTGAGGCATGTGCAAAAACACATATGCCCGTGTGCAGCCGCCCTAATTGTGAGTTTTCCTTGAGCTACTAGAGACCTGCTGCTATATCTCTCATACACAACACACTGAGAATGAAAACAAAGGTGTGGTACCATGTTAGCCAGTAGAGCAAAATGTGATTGTTCCTAGCAAGACAAACCACATAATCTTGTAGATATACCACCTTGTAATGGCTAACAAAAATACATGATGTGATAGCGAGCTTGCGAACCTCTCGGGCCCTTCTTAGCCTGACAAAGAGCCCGAGAGGTTTGCAAGCTCGCTATCACATTATGTATTTTTGTTAGCCATTAAAAGGTATCATATCTACAAGATTACGTGGTTTGTCTTGCTGGGAACAATCATATTTTACTGAGAATGGAAATATAGTGCTCCCCTCTGTAGCATGCCTTCAGAAGACGTAGTATGGAGGACACTATACAGCATCACTGAGCAGTGTAACTGTGAATACAGCACCATGGTGAGAATGATCATTTACTACTGCCCTCAGTAGCAGCAGTCCTTGTGTTTCCCACTCTGCAGCTGTTTCCTCCACCCTTCTTTGAGGAACATCTAACTGTGATCAGCTCTCAGAGGAACGGTGTTGTCTCACAAGACAGATCTTCCAGTAAATGCAAAGTGAATCATCAAGACGGGGAGGGGGGAGCAAGTGGCTCAGAAGTGGAGAAAGGCTTTTTCCTCTAACAACATACATTATAAAGCTTTCTTGTACTATTCGTTTAGGCAAATTCTGGTAAAACTATTCTGCCTATAGAAGTCTAATATAACTGGTAACCTTGAGACCAGTATAATATAATATTATATATCAAAATCCAACAAAGAACCAGTAAGAAAAAAAAAAGAAGACTTAGTGGCAGGGAAAGCATGGTCTGCCACTACAGATGACAGTGCGGAGAGGACAGCTGGTTCCATGTTGGATTTTGATCCTGTAATATCATTAACCATCATATAAGCTTTTCAGCTTTGGGCCCATTTATAGTGTTTAACTGGCATTTAATTATCTACTTCTGTTACTGAAGATCAAGGTCTGGGAAGACCAAAAGGTCCACATCTTCTAAAGGAGTATTGCCTCCTCCTGTTCTCGCCTACCGCATGCATTAACTTATTGGATCATGCAATACATTTTACTGGACTTTACTATTGATGGCCTATCGTTAGGATCGGTCATTAGGATCAGATTGCTGGGGGTCTAATTCTCAGCAACTGCTGTTTGAAGTGATGGTAACACTCCAACGAGAGTTGCAGTCTCTTCACAGATACTGATAATAGGAGGCACAGAGACGTATATTTTGGAGTGGCGGCGTCTTGCATTTCAGCCCTACCTCTTGCACTTGAATGTCACCGAGTTGGAGAAAGGCGAGTAGTTCAGCCTCTTCTACAGCCTGTGACATCACATTCATTGGTCGCATAGCTAACAAACAGCTGATTGGCAGGAACAGAGTCAGACCCCCCCCCCCCCATCTGATATGGATGACCCATAGTATGGGCTGGTCATCAATATGCAAATAACCCCTTTCAGTGCATCGGTGATATGTGAGTGCAGCAGTTTCTTCTGGGTATCTTAAAGGGGTCTATACACTTCTGTATGGCCATAATAATGCACTTTGTAATATACATTGTGCATTAATTATGAGCCATACAGAAGTTATAAAAAGTTTTTTACTTACCTGCTCCGTTGCTAGCGTCCTCGTCTCCATGGTGCTGACTAATTTTTGGCCTCCGATGGCCAAATTAGCCGCGCTTGCGCAGTCCGGGTCTTCAGCAGTCTTCTATGGAGCCGCTCGTGCCAGAGAGCGGCTCCGTGTAGCTCCGCCCCGTCACGTGCCGATTCCAGCCAATCAGGAGGCTGGAATCGGCAGTGGACCGCACAGAAGAGCTGCGGTCCACGAAGACAGAGGATCCCGGCGGCCATCTTCAGCGGTAAGTATTGAAGTCACCGGAGCGCGGGGATTAAGGTAAGCGCTCCGGTAAACTTTCTTTACTTCCCTGCATCGGGGTTGTCTCGCGCCGAACGGGGGGGGGGGGGTTGAAAAAAAAAAAACCCGTTTCGGCGCGGGACAACCCCTTTAAGGATTGCAAAGTCCTTTAAACGAACCTGTTAATTCTGGAGTACGCATCACCAATCAAGTGGAAAGTGCATTCTACTGTATTGTGTAGCAGCTAATTCATCGTGTCTGAACATGACCTTTAACCCTTTATTAAAGGTATTGTGGTATCATGGCCCATCATCACCTCAATCAGAAAGCCATAACTTCATTTTTCCATTGAAGTAGCAGAACAAGAGCTGGTTTTCTGCAGGATGAGTTGTATTTTTTAATAGCATCATCTTGGGGTACGTATAACAGATCAGCTTTTATTACCTCTTTCATGGGGGATGGTTTTATGGGTTACCTATCTAACCCACTAGATGCCGCAGTAGCTTCTGACCACGGCATCTGAGGGCTTAAACTGCCAGGACTGGAGTTATCAGAACTGGCATGGTGGATTCTGTCTTTACAATATTCATGGCAGCCGTGATGATGTGCCACAACTTGTTGTACTTAGTGGATGAATCTATTAGGATCGGTGTTCTCTTCCACACTGAATTATACTAGGTTCATCAGGTTGGTGATTTTTGATGTAAACGGGTGTGAGCTTGTCATTAAGATCAGTTTATATCAGAACATCACATCTATATAACATCAGATAGTGTTTGAGCCATTGCTACAAATTCCAAAGTACATGTACAAGACAGAGATCACAATCAAAGTATATTAGTCTTCAGCAAGTGGCAAGTCCAGTCCAAAAGGTATCTCAGAAACGGTTTATTAAGACACTCAAAGGGTAGTATCATTTGGTATGCGACATGTTTCGGGGTAGCCCTTCCCCCATTTCGCTAGCATAGAAGTAGTAACATTAGCAATAAGCAGTTATAAATGTACGTATAAAGCTTGTGATCTCACTATTAGGTAAATGTGAGGTATTCCATGTAGCCAGTTCAAAAAAATGAAAAAAGGAGAAATTGTTCATTTTTTAAAAATTTTTACTCAACAAGCTCTTAAAGGGGTTGTCCCGAGGCAAAAGTGACATTTTTTTTCTGCCCAGTCCCCCACTAAATCAAACATTACAATGTACACGTGTAAAGAAGGTTTAAAGAAGGTTTCTACTCACCATTCTAGCGTTTCATCAACTTATAAAACTTCTTCCAATGATGGCCACCGGTCCTTTCCCAGGGATGCACCGCGGGCTCTGTGCAGTCCATTGCCGATTCCAGCCTCCTGATTGGCTGGAATCGGCACACGTGACGGAGCGGAGCTACGCGATGACGCGTAGAAGGGGGCGGAGCCAGAACGCAGCTCGTGCCCGGACCGACCAGAAGGGAGAAGACCCTTCTGCGCAAGCGCGTCTAATCGGGCGATTAGACGCTGAAATTAGACGAAGCCATGGAGACGGGGACGCCAGCAACGGAGGGGGTACGTGAATAACTTCTGTATGGCTCATATTTAATGCACGATGTATATTACAAAGTGCATTAATATGGCCATACAGAAGTGTATACCCCCACTTGCTTTCGCGAGACAACCCCTCTAAGGCCCATTTAGACACAACGATTATCGCTCAAAAGATGTCGCTCAAGTGACTTTTGAGCGATAATCATTGTGTCATTTGTAGCCCAAGATTATCGCTCAAGATGAGCGATCACCTTGTGCTGCCAGAGGAAGATGCAGAAGACAAGCAGGGTGTCCCCGCTTGTCTTCTGCTTCCAGATGTTTTCTGCAAGGAGCGCCCGGCTGTTATACAGCCAAGCGCTCAGAGCGGTCACCCGCTTGTCTTCTGCTTTCAGATGTTCTCCGCTCGTAGCACCCAGCTGTTATACAGCCGAGCGCCCCGTGCCGAGCATGGAGAACAGAGCTGGACCGCTCTGTTCTTCATACCTCACCTGTCATCAGGGAGTGGGATACATCTGAAACAATAGTATCAGCTGTATCCCGCTGTGAATCCCTGAAAAGGCTCATCGTCAGCACGCTGAAAGACAATGATGAGCGACGGGGTAAGGAAAACTACACGATGTCCATGCGGTTACACACAACGGTTATCACTCAAAAGACGGCTTTTTAGCGAATTTTGAGTGATAATCGTTGTGTCTAAATGGGCCTTTAGACTGAAAAAAAGCTTCTATGATAAACATTCTCCTGAGAGGTGGGTGTCGTCTTCAGTGAACAGGACTAGAACACTGAGCCAATCAGATGGCTTACAAAAGAGTGGGGCTCCGGAAAATATGAATTGGGTGGAGAGGGCCAAGTGGTATGACTAGCTTTCTTAAAGGAAAATCTCTTTAAAATTTTACAGCACCGTCCTGCCCAAGAAGGCCCTTCAATAACAGAGTCATGACTAAAAGGGATGATCTAGCACCTTTAAGACAGTAAAGGGGCTTTTAGAGGTGTTTCCACTTGATGTAAATGCTGTGGCAATATTAAGCATAACATTAGGAAAATATGGGTTAAAGGAGAAGTGGAACCATTCTTAAGCTTAAACACTATATGAACTGTGAGTCTAGTGACGTCATCTATTTATTGGAATAGCCGTGCCAAAAATTATATGTAGGTGGAACAGTAGATACATTAATCCCCCAGCAGGAATCGTAGATACATGACTCTACCTTTGAGGGTCTTAATGAACCGTTTCTGATACAACTTGCCACTTGTTAAAGATCAATATACTCTGAACTGGTGGATTTCTGTGCAGTAACAGAGTACGGGGGTCACTGATGCCCCCTTCTAATCGTAAGTTAGAACATCCTATTTTATAGCTTTACAATGATAACACTACTTCTCTTGTCATTATAATTGCATATTGTGCACCCCGAGTCCATACAGGTCACAGTCTTGAAGCGCCCTCCATGGTGTGGATGTGTGGTTCGAGTGGTGGCACAAGCAAACAGATTGAATAGGCCAACTTGGCTTCTTGTTGTGGGGGTTGATTCTAAATAGGTCCATCCCCAACACCCATTGAAGCATGGCTATGCCTAGAGAACATTTACTGGGAGGTCAAAGGCTTACTAGCTAGATACATTTCTACCAAGCTATCCAGAGAATATACAAGATCCCTGTCCCCATTCTGTAAGGCAGTCACGTCCAGGCAGAGACTGGATGCAAAGCCGCTCCGGTGTGTGCAATCAATGTCACAATAAAGACCAAAAACTTCAGATGGCGATACCGATCCTTGTGGAACAGAGGCCAGGGGACCTCCATTCTTCAGGCAGGTATAGAAGCAAGTGCTAACTGTCCGACAGGCCATTTGCCCATTAGCGGAAATAGTTGACAGCTGGCCACTCATGGACTACCGGGATGTGGAGCAGTACGCTTTCACAAACCTTTATTTCCTATGCAAGATGAAGACACCGGTGTTGAAGGGAATCAGTTGCACCCGATAACCATCATAAACTAAGTTAGTGCTTATGAGACGGGCCAAATGGAGTCTGGGGGCAAATGTTTTACTTACCTAAGGGCACACACTGACTGAAGAAAAGACTCAGTGTCACGCTCAGGGGCGACAGCAAGTGAATGTGGAGCCAGGTAAGAACTACAACTCCAGGCTCCACATTCCCGGGCCTACAAGCACCATAACTTAGTTAATTGGAAGTGACAGGTTCCCTTTAAGCGAGGACAAGAGAGGCTAAATTTAGATAAGCTCTAAGTATGTGAAGCGCTCGTTTATTTTGCAGAATGGCTCCTATTAACACGCTAAATGTAAGTATAAAGGTTTACAGGGGAGGCGACTGCTGAAGATTGTAGATACTAAATCACCTGTTCACGCTGGAATGCAGAAGGTTAATCCGAATACATTCACTTTCATTGCTACGTTTGCTTCTACTGAAGATGCCATGTGGGCATTCATTATTTTAGGATTACGTGTATTAAATGTAAGCTTACAAGGAAATGTCTTCCATACTTGAAGGATAAAACCTTCTACACGTCCCTCAGGGCTGTATCATGTGTCACATCTATTCAAAACATACAAGCAGCAATACATTAACTCAGGCCGGCTCACACGACCGCAACTCGCAGCGCGCCACCCGTGAAAGGCACGCGCGTGGCACACAGCAAGGACACTGCACACTTGCTGCATGCTGGCCGTCGCCATCTACTATCTTGGCGTATACGTGTGCTTCATGTGCGCCAAGATAGAACATGCCATGATCTTTCTTGTTTATGCATTTTGTGAGTGTCAACATGGCCGCCCATGGGGGACTGGCACAGCCTATTCTGCGCATGGAATGCGCTGTACCAACATGGTCATGCGAGTCCGGCCTCAAACAGTCAATAACTAACTTATTAAATTACAATCAAACGCCAAAAACGGAGGGACATTTACTGATGTCGTCTAAACGTTAGGCAGTGCAAACTTAGACTGGACGTAACATGCGCCGGTTTATCATAGGAGCCCTGCTAAATGAAAATCATTCCAAGTGTTAAAGCTGTCTAGTCTAAATTCAGACCACCTATTAGTTGGCTTAGAACGTGCCAATGTCTTGGCAAGTTTCCAACGTGTTGCGCCATTTTGGGCACAATTTAGGCCACACCTCTGTAACGGCAATTTGCGCCAGAAAACTCCTATTTGGAATAGTAAATCTGCATCCATATTTTCTACCGCTGCTCATTTTAAGTACTGGATGCTTTTTTTGTACCCGTTTTCTCAACTGTTCATTAATATGTTGTAATTGGAAGAAAAAAACTTGATCAAAATTAAAATTATAGTAAAAAAAAAAAAAACTACAAGTGCAGTAAAGCTATTAAAACATCTTATATAAGAAATCTACAGCTATTCAAACCTGTCCTCACTGCAGCCGCAGTCCCCAAGATCAGAACTCTATGGATATTTGATATTACTTATAAGTGGTGTTGAGCAATCCGAAGCAGGTGTCAGTCCGAATATTGCGAAAGGTTCAGTTTGGCGCAAACCCAGACATCAGCCAGTTTGTCTCAGCTGAATCTGCTAAATTTCTTCTATTTTCGTCTTTGGTAAGGGCAAAAAGAAGGAAAAAAAAAGGAAAAAAATAAAAAAATGGAAGAACAAGCAAAAAAAGCGAAAAATATGAAAAATTTTTCCTTCATCGTTCTCTATTTTTCTTCATTAGCTTTGTCTTAAAAACTGTTTAAAAGCACTTCGCTACACTCCTCGGTGACCTAAGAGGGTTATACAGGGTTTTTATATTATCCGTGCAGGAAGTGGCAGCTTACATGGTGGATCATAAAATCCCCAATCTTTTATTGACTCCAGGCGGAGAAGAGAGATGTGTTCCTGTGTACGGGGCTTTTATGGCTGTTCGTGTTATATACACCCGTTTTAGGAGTATTCGTGAAATTCCAGTTTCATGCAAACTAATTTGGACCGAACTGAAATTTTTGCCAAAATTCAGCAAACCAGACAAACCAAACCTTTGTGAAGTTCGCTCATCACTACTAGAATGTTAACGGGGACGGTCATGTCCAGGTGTCCCGACAATTCCACTTTCCAGAAAGTTACAGTGTACAAATAATGCAACCAAAAGAAAGTCTGCATGATCTGCTAAATTTTCACCCATCCATTATGCATGAATATGAATCCACAGATGAAGCCATTGACACCAACGGGAGCGCACGTAGTAACCCACTCACACCCCCACCAAGGCTTAATCCACCCCAAACGTATCTAGATGACCAATTATCACTCTTTCCTATACGTTGGTGAAAGGCAGATGCAAAGCTATTGCCACTGACCCCTTTTTCCACTAAAGGGCTTTGAATTCATTGATTGTTGGCACACATGGATGGCTCATAGCCAGCAGTAGTGGGAGAATTGGTGGCAACCAAATCCCTAATGGAGGTCTAACGCTGGCTTGAACGAGTCCGTACTTAAGCTATGCTTCTTGAAAGACATTTACTAGATCACCATTGTGTTCCGCTTTGATGTGCCGGAACCCAAGTGTGTCAGCCTCGCCTATGTGATTACTTGTGGGTTCTTTGCTAAAAACGTATTGTGAACTTTTCCCATGTACCCCAATCCACACATCTATGGCCTCAGATGACACCTTCAGACAGTTGACATATCAATATTTCTTTCCATCGACTTTGCTTTGCCGCCTCTATATTTTCATTTCTCTCACTTGTCCTCTCTGCCTTGTTCATGTTTATCGAGGCTTACCAAGAGAACAACAGAGCTGTCATTCTGTCATTCCAATCCGTCAGCCACTATTACAATGCAATTACCTTGCAACAGGTTGTATGGTGAGATTACACCGCTCTGCGCTTCTCTGATTTTATGATCACTGCTAAAAGTGCTACATTTCTTGGATTTCATGTTAAAATGCATAGTATTGCAGAAATTAGAAAAAACTGCCAAAAAAACCCCAGCAGTTTGGAGCTCTGCAATAAAAAAAAACTGAGTTCTGACCCCTGTAGATGAAGGGGGCAGTAACTTTTCAGACAACTTCTAGCTGGTATTAGTATTATCATTTCTGTAATATACTTGCATTAACAATGTTGTTGCTTTAGCACATTTCAAGTGGCTGCCACAAGGGGTCCCCCTTCCAGCTCCTCTGCAATCTATTGTCTGTGGTTGGGTACAAAGCTTCTGTAGTAACAAGGACACTTGAATAGCAACAGAGGGAGGAATTATCTTCACAGGTGGCTCTTCTGCACCTACAGGCTGCAAGCTTACAGATCTGCAGACACTGTGATAGTGATCTCCACTATTTCTACCTCTCCTGTTGTCACAGTGAGTAGTGGTAAGTGGGTGTACACACACATTATAGTGGGTGTACAAACACACATTTGGCCAGAATGTGTCTAAATGCCTGAACTTCCAAGAAAAGCAGAAATGTGTGCATTCAGATACAGCACCAGACAGAGTGCAATGCAGTAGGGGGAGTACGGACATGGACCTATTGGCAGAATGCTAGGCATGCTACATGCTCCCTGAAAGTGGACTGCAAACAGCAAAGCAACAGAAAAATGCCGAAAACCACCTGAGAAATCAGAACTTGTATACATGAAATGGTGCAAACAACAGCAAATGAGGGGTAAGGAGAACCTGGTATATTTAACCTGCGTGTTCAACAAATCAGTAAAGGATTGTAAACCTATTTAGTACAAAAAGTAAGTATACTTTAAAAGGGGTTGTCCAGTTGTAACCCATCGACAGCAGGAGTCTGCCTCCAAGGATCCCTGCCGATCACCGGCTCAATATACTCACTCACGCACGGAGCAGATTTCTGTAGGAAGTTGACTGCTTTGTTTCCGCTGCATTGGCCAGTTCCTATTCATTTCAGTGAGAACATTACCTGCAATATATAAACTGGCCACTGCAATAAGGATGGAGCTGTCTGCTTACAGCAGAAAGCAGCTGCGAGTACAAGCACACATGCCCAGTGAACAACTTGTCTCGGGATCAAAAGGGAAGTAATATTACCTGCTGCTCTCCCTTTGTAGCTTTCTTCCCCAGGACCGATTCCTTCTGGTCCCTTTTCCGTCTTTCAAGATGGCGACTTTAGTCCTGCCCTAATTACTTCATGGTGCTTTCCGATTGGCCAGCATTGCTCATATGGACAGTGCTGGCCAATAAGAGCAGCATCAAATAAGTAGGGCAGACATCTTGGAATACCAATAGGTACCCCAAAGTAGTAGAATTAAAAATGTAACTCATTCTGCAAATATCAAACCCTCATGGGCATCATGTGGGGGTTCAATCATTTTATTTATTCGACTACACCTGTATCGGACTATGGATGATGTTTTTGGATGTGGAGCACAAGTGCAGACGTACCAGTGAGCGGTTGTAGATGCTGAACAACAGGTTTTCATCATTGCATGTGACCACGTTTACCTTTCTACAACTAGATATTAGGAAACTGCACACAGATGTAGCAGAGTTTAGCTGGTTGTAATAAACTGCTGCAGAAAGTTCTCTCATCTTAGGCTCTTTCACATCTGCATCGGGGGGGTCCCACACCGTTCAGAGAGCAAGAAAGAGGACACCCCGTGGCCGAAGGGTCCATCTCATGACTGCAATGAGGTCCGTTCGTTCTCCGCTGCATGCAAGACTATTCCTCCAGTGTTTTGTGGTGGGACAGATGTGAAGGCAGCTGTAAGCCATTAAAAAGCTATTGTTCTCTTATTTTAAAGGGGTTGTTCGAGTTATAGTTCATAGATAAAAGCCCTTCTGCATGAAGCATTGCGGATATACTCCTCTACCGCGGCGCTGCTCCAGGTCTTTGATGTGATGTCATACTTACAGGCTTCCCTAGCCAGTTTGCATGACGTCACAGCGGCTGCAGCCAATGATAGAACTCCACGCCCGATCACTGAATCCTGATATTGGCTGCAGAGGACTGAGCAGCGGCGGCGCCGCACACAGCGGCAGCGGGGAGAGGAGAGTCTAGGTCTAGTTGTTATTTTACTTCATGCAGCAGATAACACTGATGAACAAAGATTTCGCTACTGGGAGAAAAAACAGGTTATTTACATGAAATTGAGTGCGCCCTCAAAATTCACCTAGAGTGCCTAGATCTTAACCCCTTAAGGACCGGACTGTTTGTAGCGATTTTACCCATGTGGTAGTTTTACTGCTTTATTCTTTTGCCTTCAGCTACCAAAATTGTTTTTGCAGCGTTTTTTTTCCGTGGCGTATAAGGCGATTTTTTTAATATCCTTTTCACTGACTATTTTTCAGTTTTTTAGTTTTATTGGGACTAAAAACGCCAAAAAAAAAAGGATTTAACTTTTTTTTTTTTAATTAGTATATTTTACACAAAAAAAAGGCTTGGGAATGGGTTCCTCATTTTGTTTCGGACGTTTTGATATATAATATGTATGATTATGGATTACAGGGCGCGTACGGCGACGGATTTGGTTGGGCGATTTTCTTTTTTATGTATATATTTTTATTTTATTCTGTAATTTTTTTTTCTTATTTATGTAACTATTTTTTTTACTATGTCCCCATGACGTCATACGAGTCCTCTGGGGGACATTTGAATGGTCTAATTATATATATATATATATATATATATATATATATATATAAAAATTTTTCTTGTAGCTGGGGCATCCATAGGAGCCCTAGTTATAAGGGAAAACATTCCCTGTAGTGACACAATCGTCACTGAGCTGATCAGGGTCTGCTAGGGCCCTGAAGATCTGCTGTGCCAGGGGATCCCGACGGTCACATGACCGCTGGCTCGCGTAGTGGAAGAAACACTTAGACTTTCACTCTTTAGTATATAGCACTCATTGAGCGCTGTGTACTAAAGAAAGGAGGAGGCAGTAGGGGTTAAAAACCACTTCTCCCTCGTCCTCCGGGATATCAGTTGTGACTAACAGCTGAATTCTGACCTGCTTCTGATTAACTGCAGAAGTGGGGGCTTTAATCCAGCGCCATATCGGCTACAGTTACAGCTCAGGACGAAGCACCATAAATTCACTGTGCTTGGTCCTTAATGGGTTAAGTTATAGGCCAACTACAGTTCGGCAACAGCTTGGTAAATTAGCCCACGTACTGATGCATGGCAGCATTATAATTGCTGCACCATTACCTGCATCACGCCCTCCAGCGCCTTGTCTACAACACATCCTGGCAGCAGCAGCTTCTGGGCAGTAAGCTGATGTCAGCAGTTGCTAGGCCTATATAATGCGAGATGGGCCAAGTGTAAGCTGCTAGTAGACAATACTGTTTTCTTATATAGCCAGTATGTCCGTTTTAGCCTATAGATGAGCAGGCGGAGCTGGTAACCATCCAGACAACGTTTGCTATATTTGTGGTAAATACACCACATGCGTTCAGCGCAAAAACCTGACAGAGTGAAGATTCCTTACATGTATTTTGGGTGTAAAGTTGGAGATCAAGACAAAAGCTGGGCCCTGTGCTGCCCTACTCTGGCCTCACACAGTGGCTCGATGGCAAGAGGAAGGTAATGTGTTTGCTGTGCCTATGATTTGGTACGAACCGAAAGCTCCTCACTCGGCCGGCTATTTCTGCACGACCAACGCTGCTGGATTTTTAAATAAGAACAAGTAATAAATGGTTTCTAGAGATGAGCGAGCGTACTCGGAAAAGCACTACTCGCTCGAGTAATTTGCTTTATCCGAGTATCGCTGTGCTCGTCCCTGAAGATTCGGGTGCCACTGCGGCTGACAGGTGAGTCGCAGCGGGGAGCAGGGGAGAGCGGGCGGGAGAGAGGGAGAGAAAGATCTCCCCTCCGTTCCTCCCCGTTCTCCCCTGCAGCTCCCCGCTCCGTGCCGGCACCCGAATCTTCAGGGACGAGCACAGCGATACTCGGATAAAGCACATTACTCGAGCGAGTAGTGCTTTTTCGAGTACGCTCGCTCATCTCTAATGGTTTCTCCTGATTGTGAGCCTTCATTACAAAGTGGTGCAGCGGCCGTCCAGAGCAGGGCGCACTGCTGGCAGGTACAATGTGCTACATGCATCACTGGTTGATCCAACGAAGGTGAACCTTCCACCCCTTCACAGTAAGCCGGGCCTCATGGAAAACGGTGTTGTGTCTATGAAGCATGACGGAAATGGTTTCCAGTATCTGAAGGACAAGTTTGTAAAAACCAAAACCGAAGCCAAACTAAAAGCTGGAATTGTTGTTGGTCCTGAAATACACGAATCAATGCGTGACGACACGTTCAGATTGAGCGCGGTTGAACTCGCCGCTTGGGATGCATTTCTGCTAAACTTTCTTGGCAAGCATCGGGCTGAAGACACGCTGAACTTGTAAGCAACATGTTAGCAGCGGATCAGCAACTCGGCTGACGAATGTCACTCAAAATTCATTTCTTACATTCTCATCTAGATTTTTGGGGTGATGAACATGGGAAAAGACTCTACCAGGATATTGCCCACCATACCCAACATGATGGGCAACGAATGATGGTTTCTGCAGCGGTCAACAGCAGACAAGCCCTTGTGAGCAGCGTATGTGCATTGTGTAAGGTTTGTTAATGTGAACAAGTCTTTGGAATGTCTCAGTACAATATAGTTATGGACAGCGGCTGGATAACCAACATCAAGTGAGTTTCTCGCATCTGTATGAATAGCCAATGATACGGTGTATCACTTCAGAACCCGACGTCCTGGACACAATCAGATTACAGATTTGGACTCAATGCACTCAGTTTAGTATAGGACACATGAAACACCCCAAAGTAGCAGACAAAGGTTTTTTTTCTGGGATCCAGTGTAAATCTATAACCCGGACAATCCCTTTAAATCAACAAAAGCCTTTGTAAAGTAGTTGGAAGGGTAAAGAAACTGTGACAGTAAAATGTATCAGAACACATTCATTCATGTTAAACTTTGCTACATCTTTGTAACAAATGTATCATTTACTTGTATCCTATGAATTCCTCCTTTCCCTCTTGTGTCATTACAGCCTGTATGTGCCAAGGAACTGGCATGGCAAATGACAAGGAATGGATTATGGCAGTATGTGCAAAGGAGGAGTTGGAAATCATCGGCTTTAGATAAGGTACATGCTGAACA
The DNA here is from genome assembly GCF_035609145.1 of Eleutherodactylus coqui. NCBI lineage: Eukaryota > Metazoa > Chordata > Amphibia > Anura > Eleutherodactylidae > Eleutherodactylus > Eleutherodactylus coqui. The sequence continues at coordinate 203,948,359 of NC_089843.1, read as the reverse complement.
ACCACAATTACTAATAGTTTCTGCCTTTCTCTACTTGGATGGTAACGCTATGCTCCATATGAGATAACGGAGGATGGGAGCGCTCCTTTCCCCCTGTGACGTGGCCTGGAAGCTGCAGTCATTCACGGCCCATCAGGGCAGGCAGTTCGCTGCCTGGCTGGGTCTGTGTGTTCCTACAAGAACTGGTCTAAACCAGATCACTTCCTTTACGAGGAACAAGCAGCAGAACAGCAGGAGAATCCAACATAGGAAACCGGAAAACAAAGGGGTCAAAGGGTTCCAATCACTAACTTAACCATGTGCATGCTGAATGTTCCAGCGGCGTGGGGAGTACCGCAGTAACGCGACGGTCCATACATGAACCAGTATACGAAGAGAGCTGCATTAGAAGCAACTATTTCAGATGTATTAATTACCTATCGGATTTTTCACTTTATAAAAGACGCACCTAGGTTGTAGAGGAGGAAAGTAGGAAAAAATATTTTGAACTCCCCGGCAGGGAGGGAGGGAGGGAGGGAGGAGGAATAAAGAGCAGTAGTACCGCCTCCGATGAAGTATATACCACTAGGTCAACTTGACATTCAGGATCCAGAGTGTAAATGTAATGGTGATCTTATTACTTGTCACCCAGCTTTCCAGGAGCCCTGAATGTATGACTAGTTATAGCGATGTATGTGGTATACATGCTTGCATAACTCTGCAGTTGCCATTCAGGATCCTGGAAGAGCTGAGTGACAATCTAATGATTATTCCGTTAGTGGTCACCCAACTTTTCAGCAACCCTGCATGGCACGTCTTATTACGGTAAGGTATATATGAGGTCCCGGCAGGCAGCTGTGTGACAAGGACATTGCTGCCTTTAGATTGATGAATTCAAACTCAACCTCAGAGCTTTTATGCTACTTAAAGGGAATGTATCATCAGAAAATGATCTATTATATAAAAATCACATTTTAGTGAGAAACATACTTCTTAAGAATTTTTGATTTTATTTCTTAACATTCGGTCACAATCTGTATTTTTAACAAAAAGCCTCAAATCCTGCATTTTCACATTGATCATATAGCCTAATAATGGTCTGATAGAGTCTTTAACCTCTTCTTGGTCCAGGGCATATATGTATGATCTGAATGAGAAGGGCTTTCCTCAAATGGGCATACAATTATGTCCTATGGATGGCGCTGGCTCAAAAGCTGGGTCTGCACCATGCACAGCAGGAGCCGGCTGTGACCAAGAATCGGCCTCCTGCTGCAACACTGGAATCGGTGAGAACACAGATCCCCGCTGTTAATCCCTTGCATGCCGCAATCAATGCCTCCTTCCCCAACGTCACCGGCCCTTCACCGTGTAAATGCGATGGGCCAATTGGTTTCCATCGAGACTGGAAGCCAGACAATGGCGATAAGTGATAATGCTTTGCTGTAAAGAAGTAGTTTCAGGTTCAAAAGCCCCCTACATGGACAAAGAAGAAAAAAAAATGTAAAAAATAATAAAATAGTAAAAAAAAAAAAAGTATAAAACTTTTGCATACGTTCCCCTCTTTTGTTTTAAAAAAACACGTTTGGTATTGTCACACCAGAAGCTACTCCCCAATTCCCACACGCAGATTAGCCCCTTTCAATTAAACTAATCCAGGTGTGGATTTTCTGTTGCAGAACCTGCATTAAAAAAAAAAAATTGATGCGGCGATTGTTTATTTTCATAATATGCATTTCAAATTTCAAAATCTAATGTACTGGCATAACTCTAGATGCCAGTACGTTGCGCCCATGCACAGGTATGCCTTTAAAGGGACTTTGAAAGAACAGTCCAAAAGGGGCTTACTTACTTTTTCTTGCAAGTAAGATTGTAATAAAAAAGGAAGAAAAAAAAACTGATTCCGTGAGGGATGAAATCTAAGCTAGTTTATAATGTCCTATTAACCCTTGCTAATCCACTGTCTGACGTCTGAAGACATCATCATTTAAGGCTGTACAGCTCCGATGTTGGAAGACATCCGTCGGGGTTCCCTTACTGTATATTGCCAGCCTCTCTGCTGTCGGAGCCTATTCAATGTGTCACCTCATGCAGTACTGGCTTTAGCCAGCAGATAGCGCTGATGTATAACGGCAGAAAAAGAGTAAGCCCCCTAGGAAAACCAGGTTACAAATAGGATTGGAAAGATATCAGCCCAATGGCCGGTTGTATTCTGCATGACTGCTACAAGCCCAACTACAGGTTGTATAGACTTTTTGATACAGAGGAGTAAACAGTGATGTAGCTGCACAAGACATACGGAACCTTCAGAAGCAAGTTCAATATTTAGAAGGGCTTCCATCACGTTTATGCTGCCTGAATTACAAGCAGCGTGGACCTGAGACAGAGATCCCCGTCGCTCCCCGAGGATTTTATACTGAAATGCTGCAGTGTCAGAATTAATACCTTTGATGTTGGACTTGTAGCTGATCTCTGATAGAGGAGGGCGGCCATGCCAACCTCTCGCCGCCCGCAGCATGAAGACCGACACCTCCTCTCCCTACTTGTGTATAGGAGGACATCGGTCACTCTGTATGCAGCGAGCAGGGAGTGCAGCCCACCCCCGTGACTCCGAGCTCAGCTCCAAGTCAGAACTTCATAGTGTATTTATTCTGAATGCTACAGTGTATCGGAATAAGCCACTCGTGGGAGCAGCAGGCGTCCCTGTCCCACATCCCTGCTGCCTGCGGTGCGGGCAGAATGAACCTGAAGACAGAATACCTTTAAATTTGACCCTTGATACATTTACCCTACTGTGGAGAAGAAAGAAAATGGCAATTTAATTGCTGGCAATTCCGACTATCTACAAAGGTTACATGAGAGCTAGTTTTTCTAGATTGCTTAGGTGTGTTCAGCGCACACAGGATATGATCAATTTTGTAAAATCGCTCACGCTTGCTTTCAGTAACACCTGCAAGCTTCTTTCATGTACAAAACATATCCAAGTGCGGAATCAATTCGGCATGGAGTCTTTATATTTGTATCGCCCAACAGGGTAGCCGACTGACCTCTTCAGCAACCTTGTATTGTAAAGGCTTGGGACTTTCTAAATATAGATGCCCAACAAAATACTTGCAGCATGGATGAATATAATCAATGGCTATTCCAGCAAGCCGGGGTTGAAAAGTAATAAAAATAGATACGTAATACACTAAATTGGTAATTTCATAGCAAAAGCCAACTACGCATGCTACTCAATTCTACTTCTGCATTGCAAATTCTAGCACATGTAGGCTATACAATGTAGCAAACTGAGTGGTGAAAGAATAAAACAATACAGATCTACAAAACTGAAGTCTAAGCTCTTCTATATTAAACTCTGTAAGGCATTTTTTATTCTGTAGTGAAATGTTCTAATATCCTCAAAAATGCAATAAAAAGATCCCCTGGTTGAGGGACAACAAGCTCCCAGCTGGTCTGGTGCCGGGGACTGATGCCCATCTCTTGTCCAGCGCTGGCAGTAGAGGTGCAGTCTAAGGGGTGACATACTCCACAGGGGTGAGAGATCTGGCAGTGCAAAGCTTCCCTGCCACCAACACGGTCCTAATGACTTACAATGGGTTCATTAAATGGACAGAATAGTGCAACATTCTGCATGGTTTTAAAAGGAGCATCAAGTATGAATATACACCTACCTGCAAGGCGGAGGATTAGATTGGCAGTTGCAATATCTCAGTAGTTCCATTTGTTTGAGATTATTATATATAATCAATGGCAATCTAATTGACTATAATAAGCTATTGCATATAGTGCAGACTGATTGGTGGAAGATAGTAGCACAATCACTGGATGAGCAATGCGGCCCTTCAAAGTGGGTGACATGATTTTTGTGTAACACAAGATGTGCTGCAAACAGTCTAAATATTGTCTAGGATCAAACCACTTGCATCTAAAAGTTGTGTGGGTGTTATGAAAGGGGTTGTGCCAAAATCCACTTTTATCATCTACAGGGTATTTGATTGATAAAAGTTTGGTCAGTGGGAGTATCACCATTAGGACACCCACCAATCCTGAGAATGGGGGTCCTGTGTACCCCCCTGCTGTGAGTAGGAGCTTGAATTGAGTGGCAGCCGAGCATGCATGCTGGTGCTCTATACAATTCTATGGGACTGCCGGAGATGGCCGAGTACAAGTGCTTGGCTATCTTCGGCAGTCCCATTCCAATGAATGGAGTAACAGAGCCGCCACTCTATTCATGCCCCTCCCCACTGAGGGGAGGTGAGGTGATGAGGAAAGTAAACCACTGGACTCCTGTTCTTGGGATCAGTAGGGGTTCCATTGATCAGACCTTTATCACTTGTGCTGTGAAGAGGTGTTAAACATTGTTTCTGGCTTAACCCCCTAAAGAGGTGTGAAGAATTAAAATACTCCATTCATTGGAATAGGACTGTCTCTTTAAATCTATGCTTCCCATGCTCAAACATAATAAAAAGACTATTACTCATCTTTTACAACCCCCCCCCCCCCCCCCCCATATAATCCTCCCCAAGAAGTTCAGAGTCTCCCCCGAAATGTACCATTTACATACGACAGTGGCCTGGGTATGAAACGTCACAGGCTGCTGCAGCCAATCACTGAGCTCAGCAAACGAACTTGGGCTCTGCGATTGGCTGCAGCAGCCTGCGACATCCCATACATAGACTGACTATAACGTGTAAAGAATAGATCACACGGGACATGCATGGAGCTCAAAGAGGCGAGTATTAGACGTTTTATTCTGTATAGCATGGGGAAGATAGATTTTAAAGAAAACTCAGAGAACCCCTTTAAAGAATGTCTGTCATCTGCAATATGTTGTCCATTCTGCAGGAGTGAGGTTATAGAGCAGGAGGAGCCAAGCAGAGGGACATATAGCTTTATTGGGAAAGATACAGTAGAATTTGTATTTTAGTCATTTATATCTCTGCTCATTCTGAGCTGAAGGGTCCAGTGGGTGGAGCTATTAGTGATTAACAGCTTCCTCTGTATGTACACAGCTGGCAATTACTGATAGGACCGCCCATTGGACTGTTTAGTACAGAATGTGCAGAGCTTCAAATACAAGTTCTACTGAATATTTCCTTATAAACTATATATCAGTCCGCTCAGCTACTCTTGCTCTATAACAGTGATGGCGAACCTGCAGCACGCAGAGCCATCGGCCGCTCACCACAGTACTGATTACTGGCTCGTGTGCCGCAGCTTCCAGCCTGTAATCACGCTGGCAGCGCTGATCCCGGCGCACTCTCTGACGTCAATGTGCAGTCGGGATCCTCCTCCCCAGAGTCATCTGCTCCGCAGTTCCGCAGGAGAGGGGACAAGTGAGGAAACTTCTTGGGCTGCACACTGACGTCAGCGTGCACCCAGGCTGAGCGACAAACAGAGGAGAAGCGATGCTAGCAGCAAGGAGGAGGTAAGTATATGGGTTGGGGGTCAGGGGACTATTACTACTGGCGCTACTGAAGGGGTTCATACTACTGGCGCTACTGAAGGGGTTCATACTACTGGCGCTACTGAAGGCGTTCATACTACTGGCGCCACTGAAGGCGTTCATACTACTGGCGCCACTGAAGGCGTTCATACTACTGGCGCCACTGAAGGCGTTCATACTACTGGCGCCACTGAAGGCGTTCCTACTACTGGCGCCACTGAAGGCGTTCCTACTACTGGCGCCACTGAAGGCGTTCCTACTACTGGCGCCACTGAAGGCGTTCCTACTACTGGCGCCACTGAAGGCGTTCCTACTACTGGCGCCACTGAAGGCGTTCCTACTACTGGCGCCACTGAAGGCGTTCCTACTACTGGCGCCACTGAAGGCGTTCCTACTACTGGCGCCACTGAAGGCGTTCCTACTACTGGCGCCACTGAAGGCGTTCCTACTACTGGCGCCACTGAAGGCGTTCCTACTACTGGCGCCACTGAAGGCGTTCCTACTACTGGCGCCACTGAAGGCGTTCCTACTACTGGCGCCACTGAAGGCGTTCCTACTACTGGCGCCACTGAAGGCGTTCCTACTACTGGCGCCACTGAAGGCGTTCCTACTACTGGCGCCACTGAAGGCGTTCCTACTACTGGCGCCACTGAAGGCGTTCCTACTACTGGCGCCACTGAAGGCGTTCCTACTACTGGCGCCACTGAAGGCGTTCCTACTACTGGCGCCACTGAAGGCGTTCCTACTACTGGCGCCACTGAAGGCGTTCCTACTACTGGCGCCACTGAAGGCGTTCCTACTACTGGCGCCACTGAAGGCGTTCCTACTACTGGCGCCACTGAAGGCGTTCCTACTACTGGCGCCACTGAAGGCGTTCCTACTACTGGCGCCACTGAAGGCGTTCCTACTACTGGCGCTACTGAAGGGGTTAACACTACTACTAGAACTACTGTGGGGAATATTATTATTACTGAGGGGGCCCTTACTACTGCTGGGGCTACCGAGCGGGGGCCCTTACTACTGCTGGGGCTACCGAGCGGGGGCCCTTACTACTGCTGGGGCTACCGAGCGGGGGCCCTTACTACTGCTGGGGCTACCGAGCGGGGGCCCTTACTACTGCTGGGGCTACCGAGCGGGGGCCCTTACTACTGCTGGGGCTACCGAGCGGGGGCCCTTACTACTGCTGGGGCTACCGAGCGGGGGCCCTTACTACTGCTGGGGCTACCGAGCGGGGGCCCTTACTACTGCTGGGGCTACCGAGCGGGGGCCCTTACTACTGCTGGGGCTACCGAGCGGGGGCCCTTACTACTGCTGGGGCTACCGAGCGGGGGCCCTTACTACTGCTGGGGCTACCGAGCGGGGGCCCTTACTACTGCTGGGGCTACCGAGCGGGGGCCCTTACTACTGCTGGGGCTACCGAGCGGGGGCCCTTACTACTGCTGGGGCTACCGAGCGGGGGCCCTTACTACTGCTGGGGCTACCGAGCGGGGGCCCTTACTACTGCTGGGGCTACCGAGCGGGGGCCCTTACTACTGCTGGGGCTACCGAGAGGGGGCCCTTACTACTGCTGGGGCTACCGAGCGGGGGCCCTTACTACTGCTGGGGCTACCGAGAGGGGGCCCTTACTACTGCTGGGGCTACCGAGAGGGGGCCCTTACTACTGCTGGGGCTACCGAGAGGGGGCCCTTACTACTGCTGGGGCTACCGAGAGGGGGCCCTTACTACTGCTGGGGCTACCGAGAGGGGGCCCTTACTACTGCTGGGGCTACCGAGAGGGGGCCCTTACTACTGCTGGGGCTACCGAGAGGGGGCCCTTACTACTGCTGGGGCTACCGAGAGGGGGCCCTTACTACTGCTGGGGCTACCGAGAGGGGGCCATTACTACTGCTGGGGCTACCGAGAGGGGGCCATTACTACTGCTGGGGCTACCGAGAGGGGGCCATTACTACTGCTGGGGCTACCGAGAGGGGGCCATTACTACTGCTGGGGCTACCGAGAGGGGGCCATTACTACTGCTGGGGCTACCGAGAGGGGGCCATTACTACTGCTGGGGCTACCGAGAGGGGGCCATTACTACTGCTGGGGCTACCGAGAATGGTAATTACTACTGCTAGGGCTCCTGAGAGGCGTTATTACTACTACTGGGGCTACTGAAAGGGGTTATTACTACTACTGGGGCTACTGTGGGGAATATGATTATTACTGAGGGAGTTAATAATATGACTGGGGCTACTGAGAAGTGTTATTACTGGGGCTGCTGAGGGGGTTACTATTGTTACTAAGGCTACTGTGGGGGACACTATTACTACTAAGCCCGCTGTGGGGGTCATGTACCCGCAGCTGATTTTATGCTTTGCGGTGCTCCCCCTCACCTCCGTAGACTTTCCGCAGTCAGAGCTCCCCAGCTTCCGATTCCCAGTAGCCTGGTCAGGTGCGGTGCTGCTGGTTAGGCGAGGCCACTACAGGCTGCTGAGAACCAGAAGCCAGGGAGCGCTGACAGTGGGAATCCTTTGGAGGATGTAAGGGGAGCTCCGCATAGTATGAAATCAGCTGGGGGTACGCAAATGATTTCCAGTCAAAATCTGTGCCAATGGTAGTCCAGTACTGCAGCTAGGGGAAAAAAAAAAAAAAACAGAGCGTTCTCCTCCCTGCCTATTTTGAAATGGCCCTTGTCATTTGTCATCTGTCATTTGTATAACGACGAAGGTTGAAAAAAATAAAAAAATAAAATTATATTTTATATATATATATATATATATATATATATATATATATATATAACATTGTGATAAGCCCCACCCCCTGACATATTGGCACTTTGCTATAAATAAGTGGGTTTTGGATGGAAGTTTGGTAATTCGGTCTCTTTAAAGGGAACTTGCAACTAGATTCATTCTGCGCCAATTATGGGCAGAATGAAATAGCAGTGGGATGCCAAATTACTTCTCAAGGCTGTGGACCACAGACGTGGCGTAAAAAAAACTCATTAAGGTGAAGGTTTACTGGAGGGCACAGCATAATTACTAGGATTTTTGCCACAAATTGGCATATATTTTAGTAGCTCAAACTGTGTGACACTTAAAGGGGTTGTCCCGCGGCGAAATCCAAATTTTTTTTTTTAACTTACCCCCGCATTCTGCCCCGTTAAAATCAATTCCGTTAGTTATTTTAAAAAAAAAAAAAAAATCACTTACCTGCATCCCTGTTCGCGCAGCATCTTCTTTTCTTCTTTTAAAGATGGCCGCCGGTCCTTTCCCAATGATGCACTGCGGTTTTCTCCCATGGTGCACCGCGGGTCTTCTCCCATGGTGCACCATGGATTGTCTTCTCCTTCCTTGCGTTTCACTGCCGATACAGCCACCTAATTGGCTGATCGGCACCACGTGACGGGGCGGAGCTACGATGACGACGCGCAGACCAGCTCTCCGGCGCGAGCACACAGCAGAAGACCGGACTGCGCAAGCGCGTCTAAAGAAGCAAGAAGACACCGAAATTAGACGGCTCCATGGAGACGGGGACGCCAGCAACGGAGCAGGTAAGTGAATAACTTCTGTATGGCTCATATTTAATGCACAATGTACATTACAAAGTGCATTAATATGGCCATACAGAAGTGTATAACCCCACTTGCTTTCGCGGGACAACCCCTTTAATAAATGTAGCATACCCTTCTCCAGCGCAAAGCTGTTTAATACTGGGGTATGACCAGGAGCTTTATTGTAGGACCCTATAGGTCTTCCCATGAACCGGACATTTCTCCCCGAGCCCACGCCCGTTTCTCAGTGAATATATATTGACAGGTTCTCTTCAGCTTCACCTTTGGTTGCCAAATTCATCCAATTTGTCATAACAACATTGCTTGGGTTCACAGCTGGAGCGCAGGCAGGAACTCTGCTCAGAAAAGAGTGGCAACTTTTTTGTACTTTAAATAAAAATTGTATTTTTTGTTTATTGCTGCATTCAAAGACCTCTAACATTTTTCCTTTTTTTTGTCATCGGTGCAGTGTAGGTTTTTTCCTGCGGGATGAGTTGTACTTTTTAATAGCACCATTTGTTGATCCATGCAATGTTCCGATCCCTTTTTTATTCAGTTTTTTGTAAGGCCAGAAAGGCAAAATTAGCTATTTTCGCCATGTTTTCTGCATTCTTTTCTATGACGTGCGCAGTGCGGGTTAAATATTGTACTAACTTTTTTTTTTCTGGGTCACTATAAATGCAGCGATGCCACGAGTGATTTTTTATTTATTTTTACATAGTAAACGGTGGGGTTTTGAACTTATTATTTTTTTATATACTTTAACTTTTTATTTTTGTCCCACTAGGGGACTTCATTATCTTTTATCATTCTTCTACTAAAATACTAAACTTCTGTATATTAGTGTATTAGAAAGATAATGAAGCTTAGCCAGAGGCTGAGCCTCACAGGCCACTATGGCTGGCAAACCCAGAGGCTAAATTCAAGCCTCCAGGTGCAATAGCAATTCATCGGGACGCATATTAACACATTCTGCCGCAGTTCTCCGGCGCGGCCGATTCACCCAATCAGCTGGCTGGAATCGGCACATGTGACTACACAGCGTGCACGCGGATTGCCTGCAGCAGCCGTGTGCACTACACAGTACAGTTAAGCAGCCATGCACTACACACTCCACTTAAGCAGCACGGGGTTAGGTTTAGGGTTAGGGTTAACTAAACCTTAACCCTAAACCTTAACCCTAAACCTTAACCCTAAACCTTAACCCTAAACCTTAAACCCTAAACCTTAAACCCTAAACCTTAAACCCTAACCCTAAACCCTAACCCTAAACCCTAAACCTTAACCCTAAAGCTTAACCCTAAAGCTTAACCCTAAAGCTTAACCCTAAAGCTTAACCCTAAAGCTTAACCCTAACCCCAACCCTAACCCCAAACCCTAACCCTAAACACTAACCCTAAACCTAACCGTAAACCTAACCCTAAACCTAACCCTAAACCTAACCCTAAACCTAACCCTAAACCCTAACCCCGTGCTGCTTAAGTGTAGTGTGTAGTGCACGGCTGCTTAACTGTACTGTGTAGTGCACACGGCTGCTGCAGGCAATCCGCGTGCACGCTGTGTAGTCACATGTGCCGATTCCAGCCAGCTGATTGGGTGAATCGGCCGTGCCAGAGAACTGCGGCAGAATGTGTTAATATGCCATCGGGACCCTGCAATCACATTGTGGGGGTCCGACGGGTGACAGTGGGAATCCCCGCCTTCTGTCAGCTTTTTCTATGCCGCAGTCACAATGACCGCAGCGTGTAAAGGATTAATCACCAGGGAATATGAATTATTATATATATACACACACACACACACACAAAATTTATTTTGCCTTCTGGTAATTCTCCTTGAACTACAAGAAGTAAATACACTAACTATACTGCTAAGTAATGGCATGAGACAAGTATGCCTTGCAGGATCTGATGACCCTCTGTACAAGTAAAATTATAAAGGGAGATATTATGAATTTCATAAAGATCTGTGGAAAACACATTAAACTTACAAAAAGGAACATTCTTGCGGTTTTAAAGTCTATGACCAAATATCTCCATCCATTTTAACCCAAAATAAGGCATGTAATTCTGGAACCGCACGGCTTCTGAAGTAAAGCAGCCCGTGCTCAGAAGTCTGAAGATCATAAGGATCGCCCATTAACTGTAAGAGGAACATGTAATTCGTGGTACAAAGTTTCCGAGTGATAAACAAGTTCACTTTATAACTTTTTACATTTAGCATTTGGACGGACCGCCTTTAATTTACAGTGGAAATGGTTTTGTTTTTCCTATAGGGATGGAATATATAGCCTAAAAATAAAATAATTTTTTTCAGGGACCCCATCACTAACAAACTTGGGCTTACGTGGTAACAAAATCATATTCGCCCAAAATGCAGTTTGTGTGGTTAAAAAAAAAAAAAAAAAAGGCACTCTAAAAGTGCTGGCCACTAGGGAATTTACGTCCTACCAACTTGCTGACCACTGCTTGTTGCCATGTAACATCTGCGGAGACACCGAGATGGAAGCGGGTCTTTGCTTGATGTTGTCTACTGCGACCCATAAAAGGCTATTGAGAGAAGAGGGTGATGAGAGAGCTGCTGGAGGGAGGCAGAAACAGAAACACTCACACAGAAATCTGGCTATAGCTTCTAATAAGGGTCTTCTCTCACCCCAGTAGTAGAGTCACATCTACACTGCAAAATTTCCTCCATGTTTTGGCTTGTGTGTGTGAGAGAGGTACAGGAGCAGGATCTCCCCTTCTTTATGTGTGCAGTGCATGGGAGACTTTAGAGCAGCCAGCCTCCGCCCAATAGCTCAGGGAAAACTGACAATAGGGGGAAAACTGGTAAAGAAATGCCCTATGCAAGTCATATAATGGCCAGGAATAGTGCCCATCCCCATGTACACACATGGCAGCCTATTCTGAAAAATCACATGAAAAGCTAAACACGCTTTAAACCGTTGAATTTCATTTAAGATAGCTTGATTTTTAGATTCAGTGGTCTTATCAGCCTTGTAAGCTTATTATAAATATGCGGGGGGGGGGGGGGGGATTAATTTAAGGCCAATTAACCTACCTTACAATTTAATAAAGTCAATGCTTTTTAAAGACTTACGTTAGGAGTCAGATATAACCTTGTCTCAGTATAGGTGAAAATCAAATGACAAGTCACTACCGCACCGAACCATTCAAACAAAGCAGAATGATCTTATTATTGAACTAATCTACCAAGACGCATGATGAAGAGACGCGGCTAACACAACATCATTTCATCCGCTCTCTAATTTATCTGATTTCATTTCTGCAATCTGATCTTAGATATAAATCACAGCCAACTTGCAGAAACATCATGCCCAAAGACCAAGCGAGTCTGCAGACATGCTTCAATTAATTACACTCGCTGCTTATTTCCTTGCAGACTAATGCTATAATGAAACATTAATTAAGACCAGAATCCTATCGTTGTAGTCAATCTCATTACCCAGGACAGCGCCAACACTTAAAAGAAAACTCCCTTTTTAAACAACATTTCGCTGGAGCAAAAAGATATCATGCAGATTGTGCCACGAACATTGATGGCCACATCATAACCACGCATGGTGAGGTGGCCAGATGAACCAAACCGTGCCAGGCGAGGACACAGGCGGCTCTATTTATGGAAGAGAATTACCTCTTTTTCTGAGCCTAGACAACACCATTAGGGGTGGTTCACATGGGCGTTGGCTGAAAAATGGCGATCTGAAGCATTGGATTCCAATGAATTTGTTCAGATGGGCGATTTTTGGGGGCACAAAAATCGGCCGGCCGGAAAAGATAGCGCACACGGTGCATATTCCGGCCAACATATTTTATAGTTCTGCACCTATCTTTTGGCCGAAATACGTTGGCCAGTCCCATAAACTCCTATGAAAGCCTATGGGAGCTGCCGGAAAAGGGAGGTGGGAGGAAGTTAAACAACAGCTCTGCTTAACTCCCTCCCCTCTCCATCCCTTGTCAGACGCCAGAAAGATTAGCACACTAGCTTCCACCCTGTCCCACCACCTCCCTTTGCCAGCAGCCAGCAAGGGGCAGAGAGGGGAACGGGAGTTTAGCAGAGCTTAACTGTCTCCCCCCGCCTGACTGTATTCGGGCTGCAGCGTATGTGCGCCGCACCCGGCCTGTCTGAACGGGTGTTTAAACGGGAGATGCAGAGGTAACGTGCGCAGCTGAAAAACGTATAGCCCGTGTGAAGGAACCCTTAAAGAGGTTTGGTCATTACAGCAAGATCCCGTCCACCCGCTGGGCCCGGCCTAAAATAAAAAGCTGGCATACTCACCTATACTGGAGCCTCGGAACGCAGATGAGAGCTGCCGCCAATATCAGCAGCGATTTCCGGTTATACTGCCTGGCGGACGTCAGGTGTCCACTGTGGCCAATCAGAGGCCGAGCGTCACCATACAGGTCACCATACATACTCCCGGTAAGCATGTACAGTCATGCTACGGTCTCTACTCAGCTACAGCGAACACCAGACTTCCACGGAGCCGAATTCACTAGATTTTAAAATATTTTTTGTTAATAAAAAATATATGTTACAGTTTGGCAGTATTTATTTTCGTTTCCTCAGTTTTATTATAAGAATAGGGAAATACTACAGTTTTTGTTTCTATTTGCTGACTTCTAGATTACCAACAAACTTCACTGAAAGAAAAAAAAAAAAAGTTTCTTGTTGTATAGTTTCCAGCCATACTGAGTGCCATTACCTGATCACCACCAGTAGGCTGAGGGTTAATTATAGTACCGGTCAATAGTATTCTGTCTGACAAATATATGCACCCATCATAAGGGCAACACCAAAGGGACAAGTATTTGCAGACAACAAGCCATAACAGAACCCATCTCTGGTCCTTCCGTGCAGAAACTGCTTTAATTAGAAGACAGACACTGACAAGAATGGTTCCTACTCAGGAGGACTCCGTGTGACCGCGGATTACATTATCTGGAATGGTCTGTCACCTGTCTGTCGGGCTCCTGAAATGCCTGCCGAGTAAAGGAGTGATCCAACTAAACTCAAGGGGACTCAAGGTGTGCCATTTTTGTGACGTCTGGTGGTCCCAAGAATAAGACCCCCAGCATTCAAACATTTACCTCCCATCTCGTGGATTTGTGGTAATTGATGTTGGCAGGATAACCCCCTTAAAGGGGTTTTCCAGAGAAAATAGTATTGATGATCTATACTCAGGATAGGTCAACAATAGTAGTTCCCTGGAAAACCCCTTTAAAAGGGGCTGTCTAAGTAATAGCTTATTGGTAAAACCCCGTCTGCATACAGTATCTGCTGTGGTTTACAGGACATCACAGGTCCTGCAGGTCCTGCAGCCAATAACAAAGCTCACTGCTCAGTTGTGGAGCTCTGCTATTGGCTGCAGCACCTGTGACATCCGTAAACCAGGTGTGACTGCAGACTCTAAACAAACATAGGCGCAGAGGACCAGCAGGGTCCGGCGCGGGACACAGGGGATGTATCAGCCTATTTGTCATGTAACTGCAGGCAGAAGGAGTTTTACAGATAAGCTATAACTCGGACAACCCATTAAGTTTTGAAATGAGGTCTGTATGAACACCCCTAGCACCAAATAACCTTTTTCCATCAGTCATGGAAGGGTTACTGGTTGTCTGTGACCTAAGAGGGCCTGCCAGATTGTTAAATTTGAACAAAAGGTGAAATAAAAACTTTATTTTGTGGACATTCAGTTAATTTTTACATAGAAGCAGATAGACGTAGGCAAAGCATTTTACAACTAGTATTTTCAGCACTCAGCCAGTAGCAGCCTGTAGCAGCCAGTTGTAGCCAGCAGCAGCCAGTTGTAGCCAGCAGCAGCCAGTTGTAGCCAGCAGCAGCCAGTTGTAGCCAGCAGCAGCCAGTTGTAGCCAGCAGCAGCCAGTAGTAGCCAGCAGCAGCCAGTAGTAGCCAGCAGCAGCCAGTAGTAGCCAGCAGCAGCCAGTAGTAGCCAGCAGCAGCCAGTAGCAGCTGCTGGCACATGACTCAGTTCCGGTGAACCAACCTACTTTTGTTCCAAAAGCTCCAGAATACAGCATTTGCTACAAAACCCATGAACCAGAGTAAGAGGCGCGATGATGAACTACACAATTCTGCATTCACCACGCAAGGTTTTTTCTTTTATTGCTAACTGGAAAAGTAAATTAGTGAGATAGCCCCATGACACACAAAAGCTGGGGATTAAAAGGCCTTTGAAATGTAATCTCCTGATTTTGAGAACTTTCTTCAAAAAACAGCTCTGCGACACATAAGTGGATTTGATTTCAAGGCCTATGGCTAGATAAAAAGGCATTGAGAAAAGGTAGCCTAGAGGACCTTCATTACGTTTAATATGATGATGCAGTAAGCACTTGTAATCCCAAACCTGTAAGTGCTAAATTGCCCTATTATTACATGTTATTAAACGTAATAATGGGAACGCTGTTGCATTCGCCCAATAAAATGACTAAATGATGTAAATATACGGCAGAGAATGATGGCAGCTTCTGTCTTACTAGTTCAGCATCTGAGGTTATACAAAAGAAAAAGAAAAAAATGTTCCCCCCTCAGACCAAACAACGGCAGTGTGAAGGTGCTATTATAATCCGTGCGCCTACGGCGGGGTCTCCAGTTGTTGTGAAACCAGCAGTTTCACAATAGCTAAAGAGTCACAGACTTGTGAAAGCACAATGGGATTTGGTCAGACAGGATGTCCGTCCGCACTGCACACGGCCGTCCATCACATGTCAGATACCAGGAACTGCAGGAAGGCAGAGCCGGCTCCTTATTGGATGCGGTCAGACACAAACCACCCTTTTTTTTGCAACAGACCTTTGCTACATAATGTCTAAGTTTCCAACATGTATTCTGTAGCAACTCGGATGCTGAAAGCGGATCGCCACAGGCTGATTTTACCAAAGCTGGTAGTCAGAAGATGTTGTAATCCATTATAAGTAAGATTCACAATCTGGAGGAGGAGAAAAAAAAAACACCCAAGTGCTATATTTTGTCATTAAAGATTCCTAATCAATTTCCTAATCAAACAGCAGCAAAAATCCTTTCAGTGGCCCGGATTCCTGTCACCCAGTGGCATTAGGATGGAGCTTCAATGACTTTCAAAAACTAACAGTGAGCCGTTCCTTGCAGGTCCAAATGGAACACTTCAGCACACTTGTTCTGGAAGTTATATACATAGTAACATAGTATGTTAGGCTGAAGGCAGACAATGTCCATCCAGTTCAGCCTGTTTCCTCCCCCCCTTCTTGATCCAGAGGAAGACAAAAAACCCCAAAGAGGCAGGGGCCAATTTAGCCCATTTCGGGGGGGAAAATTCCTTCCCGACTCCATAATGGCAGTCAGAATAATCCCTGGATCAACGTTTGAGAGTTCCTAACCGACTCAAAGACCCGGATCACCCCACCACCACCACCACCCTTCCCCATTTTTCGCTCCACTAAAAGCACTGAACTGACCCCAACCTTGGTGTGAAGGCAGCCTTACTGTCCGATAATACTGTTACTGCTTAAAAATGCAGCAACAACTACATGGTAACCCAAAAAGGTGACTTCTATGCTGAGCAGGAACAGGAAGCTTCATCTAGCTACAGGAAGTGAGGGCTACACGGTAACATGACAGTCAGTTATCTCAGATGACAGCTATACATCCTATTGTAATACGTGAGAAATGTATCAATGCATTTATGAGAGTTTTCTGGCAAAGTTGCACAGAAACCATAGAATTTTCTCATTATGCACTGGGATTAAATACACTAAAAAAGGGAGTGTTTCTGCACGTCCTTCAATTAATTTTATTTCTTTGACCTGGATAACGAGTGGAATGGTGGTATTTATTGTACTTTATAGCCCAGCAGTGCAGTACTTCTGGTTCGAAGGTTCTATGCACAAGTGTAACAGGAAATCCCAAATATATTGTTGTTAGGGTGCCTGCATATATCGGTCCTTGAATACACAGCATATACACCGGCTGGAATACGCTGCTGCCTTGTGTTTTTCTGCCCATTGGCAGTCTTTTAAGGCCTCATGTCCACGGGGAAAATCAGGCCCGCTACGGATTCTCCATGGAGAATCTGCAGCGGGTCCCTCCTGCCCCGCGGACATGAGCGCTTAAAATAGGAATTTAAAAGAATTAACTCACCCGCAGCGGGCCGGGAGGGTCTTCTCTTCCTCACGGCCGGTTCTTCTTTTTCGGCCGGCGGATGAACTCGGCACGCCGGCGGCACGCCGGCAGCACGTCGCCGACGTGCTGCGCGCATGCGCCGGGCACATCCGCCGAGCCGAAGCAATAAAGATCCGGCCATGAGGAAAAGACCCTCCCGGCCCGCTGCGGGTGAGTTAATTCTTTTAAATTCCGATTTTTGTCTCCCGTGGATCCGGACGGCTTCCATAGGCTTCAATAGAAGCCCGCGGGAGCCGTCCCCGCGGGAGACCCGCACGAAAATGGAGGATGGTCCAGATTTTTTCATGCTCCATTTTTTTTTAAATCCCTTTTATTGACCATCCGCGGGTATTTATCTACCCGCGGGTAGTCAATGCATCCCTGTGGGGTGCGGATCCGCGGGCAGGAGAAGAGTTAAAATCCGCTGCGGATTTTAATTCTTCTTTTGCCCGTGAACATGAGGCCTTACTCATGTAAATATGCTGTGCATTTACACACTTAAAAAAGAGCGCATAAAATTGCACCGATTCAAGAGAGCGGACAATTTTCCCAGGAGTGACCGTCCCAGCAAATTCATCTCAAGGTCAGACCATGCAATGCGCAAAAAAAACCAAAAACAAAACACTGTTCTCCCAGCCAGCAGAGACGGTACTGCTTCTAGTTGCCCATGTGATTTTTTTGCTGATGCATCCTGGGGTTGATAGCTAGTGAAAGAGAAAGTAGGGACAAATCTCAATATCGAGACGAAGCCTAATAAGCATCAGACAACAGGAGGTAGCACTGCATGAAAGTGACTGCAATATACATAAGAAACATCTAGGACTATGATAGGCAATCAGGTGGGAGATAGAAAAATGTGTATTTACCGGAGGGACCCTTTATATCTCAAAGAAAAAAAAAACTTTAACTCCATAAACAGTCACAAGAGTTGAAAAACCCCTGACAGAAATATCACCTTTTTATTGTAGATTTCGGTCTAATGTAAACACAATTGGCCCATAACTCCCATCAGGTCACTAACTTACTCATTTTAGCCTTAAGGACCAGTAAATCATTTACCCTTCTGTGTTTCAGCAGACACATGTTTTCTCATCAGTGTGGTTGTATAAGACGTATTTCGCAGGATAAGTTCTAGTTTTTTAGAGTAACCAATTCCGTGTGCAAATGGTGCCCTGTGCACGAGGCCTGTACAGTAGAGCACACACAGACCGTCGGCTCCTTTGTACAGAGCTCTGTCCAAGGAGAGATATTCCTTGAGAAGCAATGCTTCTTGGGGAGATCATCTTTGTAGATACAAAATCTCATGGAGAATGTCACAATTTTTTTATGTTGAAACCGTATGGAATCAGATAGAAAAACCCTTTGTATGCCGCGATATAAGATGAGGGGATACCGGTGCGTCTTGTCTCCACCAGAAATATGGGTGGAGACCTGCAGAGTGATAGGTAACGCATTGGTAACGCCCTGTTAACACCCCCCTCAGCTCCTGCATCCCCGTGACATGGCCCTGGCAGCTCACACATGTCCCTGGTAGACTTCCATCTGTGCTTGCCCCCATATTTCTGGTGGAGACAAGATGCACCAGTACCAGATGAGGGACTTGAACCTTTAATGACAACCTTATTATGTCTGTATATAAAACTAAATTGTAAAACTGTTTCTATGAGCTCTAAAGCTCTCCCCACACAGCTAATATGTGACTGCCTATATAACACATGATTTAAACATTGCTTTAGTTACCAATGGTGTATGTAGTAATGGCGAGTGCAGGGACCAGTCACATTAAGGACCCACAGGCTGAACTGACTTGTTCCATTTGCCTCGATAACTTCACAGATGCCGTTTCTACACAGCGCAGTCCCAAATTTTGTCAAGCATGTATCACCCAAGCATGGATGGGCATTCACAGGAAGTTTCATGCCCTCACTGTCAGAAGTTATCCAGATGGAGGTATCTAAGATCTAATCCTGTTCTGGCAAAAGTAGTGGAAATTTCAGCTCGCCTGTCTGCAGCAAAAGGAATTAAAGAAAGCAAGAAACCGTAAAAAGCACCAAGAGCCACTCAAACTTTATTGCAAGAATGGTGCAGAAGAAATCTGTGTAGTGTGCAAGGAGTCTATTACAGGATCATAGCGGAATACCAATAGAAGCAACCACTAAACAAATTAACCGTGAAGCTCAAGATAGTCTGCAGGCATTAAGAATGGAGCTGAAAATGTTGTGAAACTAAAAACGTAAGAAGAAAAGAAGCTCGAGAACTTCAGGCGGAAGTTTTTCAGAAAAGCAAAAAAATGAAACTAGATTTTAAAGATTCGCTGACAACTTCTGACTGATAAAGAAATCGGCCATTAGTCACTAGAAAACATACAGAGGAGAAACGGATCTGTCAGCAGAGCCAACAAGCAGCAACCATCCCTCCAAAGAGTCACTGACCACCTTGAAAAGTTTTCCTGTTTCAAGCAGCCATACTTGTGTGGACAGATTACAGACTTGTTTTCATACTCCAAGATGTAGATCCAACGTATAGAGGAACTCAGAGTCTGAATTTTCCACAGTTGCCCAACTTTGGACTGCAAAAATTGTCAACTTCCTGTTATATTCGGGAATTACTAAAAGGAAACTAGCTCAGCTCATCCAACATATACCATAAGATAAGCCAACAACTGCTTCTGCACCAACTGCACGTTTGAGGGCATTCTATTCTTTGGCACACCATGGCAGAAGTCGGGGGCAGGGAAGATGCTCCGAAGATAGAGACAGTGCCACAAGTTTTTATCTGGGGATAGCTTCCCCTTATAGACAGCATCACTGTGAAGTAACAGGATATCTGCAGGATTCGGTCATACACACATAAAAAAGGATACACAGAAAATATAGTATTTGGAAATAGCCCACGGCCTCAGTCCAATTTACTGCAGCTACCAAGACCCAAAATAGTCTATTTGTCAGCATCACAGACTGGTATTGGCAGTTTTATGAACACTCATCGTAAAAAACGAATCCCTCCCCCAGACGTTGTCGGACTGGAATGAAACTTTGTGTGATTGTAATGTTGATATAAGTAAGGGATTGCAATCAGAGCAAAAAGGATAGTTTATTGTGGGAAACTGACCCTTTGTAGAGAGGCTCTAGTACCCTGTTGTACCACCTCTAGCTTGGATACAAGATGTGATACGGGCAGGCATGGAAGCTCTAGTACCCTGTTGTACCACCTCTAGCTTGGATACAAGATGTGATACGGGCAGGCATGGAGGCTGTAGTGCCTTGTTGTACCGCCTCTAGCTTGGATACAAGATGTGATACGGGCGGGCATGGAGTGTCTAGTATCCTGTTGTACTGCCTCTAGCTTGTATACAAGATGTGATACGGGCAGGCATGGAGACTCTAGTACTCTGTTGTACCACCTCTACATTGGATACAAGATGTGATACAGGCAGGTATAGAGGCTCTAGTACCTTGTTGTACTGCCTCGAACTTAGATACAAGATGAGATACGGGTGGGCATAGAGGCTCTAGTACCTTGTTGTACTGCCTCTAGCTTGGATACAAGATGTGGGTATTGGTGTATCTTGACACCACCGGAAGCTAGGGGTTTGACAGGAGGAAGGCAGGTAGGTCCTAGCAGCAGTGTGCATAGATTTTTTCCAGTGCGGCAGCCTTCGGCTGAGGGTTACTACAGTTTTTAGCCTTACATTATTACCTATAAATGCTGCCATGTTACCGCTGTAACATGGCTGTATTTACATGTCATAATGCAACTCTAACAACTATAGTAACCCTCAGCCGAAGGCTGCCGCACTGGAAAAAAAATAAATGCACACGCTGCAGCGTGTCAGGTGCGTCCTGGTCGCCATTTTCACCCAAGCGTGGTAAGCAGGTGGGCCCCCCCACTTCCCCGTCTCCGCTGCCACTGCTGTCGTCTCATGCGTCAGTTCTGGGCCACGTCTGCGAGCTGCGTAGCGGCGGCCGCATATCTGCTCCATGACGGCCACTCCCGGGAAAGCAGTGACACTTCGGTTTGCGGTCCCTGTTGCCGACAGCGGCCAGCGGTTTTAGAGAGGGGGTTTCCGCCTTCTGGCCAGCAGCCGCCGAGAAAGGCACATGCTCCTGGGGCTGTGCAGCACCGCCCGCCTCTGCGTGGCTTTTGTACGTTACTTTTGTGTCCTTGCGGGGCCGAAGGTGGACGCCACTGCCGCCGCGGAGACCCCTTGCTGCAGATGCTGCTGACCGGCAGTGGCCGCTGCATGGCTTTTCTAATGAACTTTAGTGAGCTTGCAGGACCTGAAGCAGAAGACTCTTTGCAGCCAATCAGGTACTGAGGGCGTCACCACCTGTCAATCTTGACTCCACCAGGAATTCCTGGTGGAGTCAAGATACACTAATACACAAAATGTAATACGGGGTTCATGCAGGCTCTAGTACACTGTTGTATCACCTCTAGCTTGTATACAAGATGAGATACGGGCAGGCATGGAAGCTCTAGTACCCTGTTGTACCGCCTCTAGCTTGGATACAAGATGTGACATGGGGGGATATGGAGGCTCAAGGATCTTATTGGGTTATAAGGTATCCTGTGGCACATCAGTTGACATTTGCTGTAACTGGCCCTCTAAATCGTGCAAGCTCGTAGGCTGTCGAAGTTGGCATTCCAAATGGTCACATACATGTTGTACTGACGACACAATTTGGCAGGCCACAGAAGTGTGACAATGTTGTGGGGACATTCCTATGACATCCTTTTGTCTGCAGAAAATGCCTTTTGGAAGCCGCCATGAGATGTACACGTGTTCAGGACATCCTGTAGCCACAACGCTGAGCTGTCAGTGTCCCTCCAACCACTATTATGGGTGACTGACTGTCGTGTGAGAGGGCCCCTCAGACCTCACACCAGCAGGGGGCAGTATGCCCCTCCACAGCAAAGGCAGGAGGCGGCAGTAGATGGGTGTCAAAGGGCATACATGTAAAGGGCACTATGAGATCAAATGTCCTTCAACCAAGCGTCTGAAAACTCTTGATAGACAGAAGGGCCTGTAACAACGGGGCCACCTGTATCTGGATGGCAGACAACGATACAGTTCCAGTTGCTCATGTGATCTGTCAAGGGCGTACAGGGCCCGGTCGCCTTGTGTGCCCTCACAAATCCACTGGTCCCAACACCTGCTAACAGTCTGGTCAGATGCTCCTCTCTACTGGTGGTCTGTAGGGGGCGTCCTGAGCCCAGTCACCTTGTGTGTCCTCACACATCCACTGATCCCAACACCTGCTAACAGTCTGATCAGAACGGCCCGGTGGTGGGCAAATCATCGATACGACCATCCAGCTTCTCACACTCCAATAATGCGCCCCTCTCAGACTCTGGTAACGGGGTGAAATCTCTTCTCTGCGTCGTAGAGGCGTCTAGTGGTCAACAAGCTCTACACAAGCGGAAGAAGAGGTCACTACACACAAGGAGCTCCGAGAGCCTCTTATAGGCCAGGGGTGAAACCAGGGCCTCCGATGACAAGACCGTCCATCTAAATCACTACAACTCTCATCATCTGTATATCTGACTGAGATGGAACGGCTTGCAGAGTTTTACAGCAAAACAAAAACTCCTCCTAGGGGTTAGAATTTTTTTATGAAGAGTATAATAAGGATTACATACAGTAAAGCTGTACAGACTATTCCGATGAACTGCAAGATGAGATTTTTCTTTAGAAAATCTATGAAGTTTGATTTAATAAAAAGGAAACGCCCAACATTTTACATTTACCAGAAGAACAGATTCCTCTTTTGCTGTCCTTCCGTCTGTGATGTGCAACTAGACAGATGATGAAATATTAGTCATTTGCACTGGAAGATCCCCCTTGTTTTTGAGCAAACCATATAATGGTTTTGGAACTCCCATCTGCTTCCTGAGGCCTCTAGAACTCCTCCACATCACAATCACAAGGCACCAGCAAGCTTTCATGTGGAGCCGATTGTATCAGTTGGGAAAGAAGAAGAGTAAGAACTTTAGGAGGTATACCCCCTTATTACTTCTTCCTTTGTTTGAGATTAGTCAAAACATAAAAAAATAGAATACACTGTCAGTCAACACCAATCCCTTCACTAGGCCAGTCCACACGACCGGATCTGTATAGCAGATTCAGCGATCGTATGATCCGCGGTAATACACTGCTCCATCAAATGCAATGGATTGAAGAATTCTGCTCGCATTAGCGGGTCGAAATTGCGTAAATTGCTCGTGGAAAATAGAACGCAGCATGTTCTATTTTACCGCAGATATCTGTGACATAGAGCTCTTTGTGCTCTATGGTCATGGATATACACGCAGCCCATACGTAATTACATTGCCTGTGGGCTGCAGGTACCCGCTTCGCTGTTAAGTGACGGCACAGGAAATATAAACAAACAAACAAAAAAAAGTGGATTATACCCACCTGATAATCAGGTTTCCAGTAGTCTCCACGACAGCACCAATGAGATTGCCTCCTCCTGGTAGGACAGGAACATACTGAGAGGTTAAAAGCTCCCCCCCTTCCCCACTTTCCTCAGTGGATTCTAACGAATTGCCGGGGCAGGAGCTAAACTTAAATTTTTTCCCCTAACCGGGGTTTTTTAATTTTAAATTTATTATTTTATTTTTCTAGGGCGGGAAAGGTACGGGTGCTGTCGTGGAGACTACTGGAAACCTGATTATCAGGTGGGTATAATCCACTTTTTCCCCCAGTCGTCTCCACGACAGCACCAATGAGACGTACCAACTAAAGTTTATTAGGGTGGGATCGCTGCCGAGAGGACTTTGCGGCCGAAGGCCATGTCCTCGTCCTGCTGCACTTTTACCCTATAGTGTTTAGTAAACGTGTGGGGTTTTTTCCAGACTGCGGCCTTGCAAATTTGCTCGACCGAGGCTGAACTGTGTTCGGCCCATGAGGACGCTACTGCCCTTGTGGAATGGGCTTTAAGCGCTAACGGGATCTCCTTCCCGAGGGCTTTATAGGATTCTATGATGGCCAGGCGGATCCACCTGGCTATGGAACTTTTCGCTGCTTTGCTACCCTTATTTGGGCCACTGAACTGGACGAACAGGTTGTCATCCCGCCTCCAGTGGCTCGTTGTATCTATGTAGGTTAGGACTGCTCTCCTAACGTCCAGGCAGCTTAGGGTTCTTTCCTCCTCGTTTTTTGGGTGGCTGAAGAATGAGGGGATTATTATATCCTGGGACCTATGAAAATCTGACACTACTTTCGGCATAAAGGCCGGGTCTGTTTTAAATATTAGTTTGGTGTCTGTAATTTTCATAAACGGGTGGCGGATGGACAAGGCCTGTAGTTCGCTAACCCGTCTTGCGGATGTAATGGCTACTAGGAAGATGGTCTTGATTGTCAGCGTTCTTATAGGTAGCGCTTTGATCGGTTCGAATGGTACCGCTGTCATGGCCCCTAGAACCCAATTAAGGTTCCAGTCTGGGAACAGGTTTATGGGCCTAGGGCGTAATCTAGCTGCTGCTGTTAGGAACCTGTGGACCCATCTATCGTCTGCGAATTTTGTGTCGCAGATAGCGCTAAGGGCTGAAACCTGGACTTTTAGGGTGCTCGGGGAGAGGCCCATCTCTAAGCCCTCCTGCAGGAATTCTAAGATTAGCGGAGTGTCGGGGATAGAATCCCCGCGATCCCTTCCCTGTCTCCATGAGGAAAACTTTCTCCAGACCTTCTGGTAGATCAGGTGGGTCGTCTTTTTCCTACTGGACATTAGGGTTTCTATTACTTTCTCTGAGAATCCTTTCTGTCTTAGCGAGGATTCCTCAAGAGCCATGCCGTTAAATGGAGTTTGTCTAGGCCGGGGTGGTTCAGTGGCCCCTGCGATAGAAGATCCGTCCAGGTAGGCAAGGTGACTGGGTCCTGGACGCTCAGTGTTGTCAGAAGACCGAACCAGCTTCTTTTTGGCCAGAAGGGGGTCACTAGGATTAGCGTGCATCCCTGGGTTCTGAAGTGTTGTAAAACCCTGGGGATTAGTGGTATGGGAGGAAAGGCGTAGGCCAGTCCTTGTCCCCAGTCCTGGCCCAGGGCGTCTACCGCTATCGGACGATCTCCTGGCCGGAGGGAGAAAAAGTTGCCTACTTTCGTGTTCTCCCTGGTTGCGAAGAGGTCCAACTGTGGGGTCCCCCACCGGTTGGTTAAGATTCTGAATGCCTCTGGGGAGAGGGACCACTCTCCTGGGTCTATCTGCTTCCTGCTGAGGAAGTCTGCTTTTCCATTTAGTGTCCCCTTTAAGTGGGTTGCCGTGATCGAGAGGATCCGGCCCTCCGCCCAGTGAAAGATTTTTTGTGCGATGCTTTGCAGTGGGGGAGATCTTGTGCCCCCTTGGTGTCGTATGTGAGCGACCGCGGTGACATTGTCTGACAGTATTTTTATGTGATGGTTCTGTAGCGAGTTGCCCAACTGCTGTAGAACCTGCCAAACTGCCTGTAGTTCTCTGAAATTTGAGGATTGTTCTTTTATCCTCTGAGGCCAGGGACCCTGAAAGAATTGGTTCCCCACATGCGCTCCCCATCCACAGGCGCTTGCGTCTGTTGTGATGTGGATGGCTGGGTCTTGTAGCCAGTGAACCCCTCTCCGCAGGTTCTCTGGGGATGTCCACCAACGCAGGGATGTTTTTGCCCTGTTTGGGATGTACATCCTTGCCCCTAGCGAGGACTGCCTTTTGTCCCATGAGGATAGGACTACGGCCTGTAGGGCTCTGGTGTGGGCCTGGGCCCATGCTACTCCTGGGATGCATGATGTCAAGCTCCCCAGAAGAGACATTGCCTCCCGAATTGTGCAGAATCGTCTTCGTAGGAAGGTTTTGACTATTCTGCGGATTTTTTGTATTCTCTCCTTGGGTAGGTAGGAGCATTGCGATTCTGAGTCGAGAGTTATTCCCAGAAACGTCTTCTGCTTGCCGGGATCTAGGCTGGATTTTTCCCAGTTTATAATCCATCCCAATGATTGGAGAAGTTGTAGCACTGTCTCCAGATGTTTGGTTAGGAGTTTTTTGGACTCTGCTATTAATAGAATATCGTCCAGGTACGGTACTACTAGGATCGATTTTTCTCTCAGGTGGGCGGCTACCTCCGCCATAATCTTGGTAAAGATTCTGGGAGCTGAGGATATCCCGAAGGGCAGGCATCTGAACTGGTGGTGCTCTGTTCTTCCGCCCATGTCCACTGCGAACCGCAGGTATTTCTGTGAATCTTTGTGGATCGGGATGTGAAAATACGCGTCCTTCAGATCGATGGACGCCATGTAAGCTCCTCTGGGGATCAACTTTATTGTCGAGGAGATGGTTTCCATTTTGAATCTCCTGTATCGGACGCAGGTGTTCAGGTCTTTCAGGTTTATTATCGTCCGGTGTTTCCCGCCGGGTTTTTTTACTAAAAAGAGCCTGGAGTAATAGCCCTGGGTTTCCTCGTTTCGCGGTACGGGAGATATTGCGTTTAACCGCTGCAAGTCGCGCACGCTTTGCCCTAGTAAATGTAGCTGTTTTTTTGGGGCTCGCGTGGTAATGAATTTCCTTCTGGGGATGGATACCAGCTCTATCTGGTATCCGTGCTGTAGGATCTTTGGGATCCATGGGCCCCCGCAGATTGCGGCCCATTGATCCACAAAGCTCCCCAGCCTTGCCCCTACGGGGATGGCGTCAGGGTCTTTGCTTCGGCTCCCCCTGATGGGGGTTGAAGAGGATATTCCTTCCTCTGCCCCCCTTGGGGTAACTCCAGCGGCCTGTCTTGCCCTTGCCTCGGTAGGCCTCGGGCTGCTGCATTGGGGCCCGGGGAAAGGTCTTCACTCTCTGTGGTTTTTCCTCAGGGAACCCTTTTTTCCTGTCGGCCGCCTTCTCTAGAATTTTATCTAGGTCCGGTCCGAATAGAAATTGGCCGTAGAAAGGGAGGGCACACAATTTGTTTTTCGAGGCCAGGTCGCCTGACCATGACCTCAGCCATAACACCCTTCTGGCTGAGTTAGCGCGGGCTGTGGCTTTTGCTGAGAGTTTGACGGTCTCGGCTGCGGCGTCCGCTAAGAAGTTAGTGGCCATGCGCAGTATGGGAAGGGAGTTAAGGATCTGATCCCTCGGCGTTTTGTTGGTCAGATGTAGTTCCAGCTGCTCTAACCATACCCCCAGGGTCCGCGCCACGCAAGTGGCTGCGATCCCTGGCCTAAGGATGTTTGCCGCTGCCTCCCATGATTTCTTTAAGAGTCCCTCTGCCTTGCGATCCATGGGGTCTTTTAGCTGTGCGGCATCCTCAAAGGGCAGAGTCGTCCTCTTGGCTACCTTGGCCACCGGGACGTCTACCTTAGGTATTTCGTCCCAGCTTGCGCAAGCTTCCTCCTCCAGGGGGTATCTCCTTTTTACGCCTCGAGCGGAGTAGGAACCTGCGTCTGGTTTACTCCACTCTCTCTGAATTATTTTAGAGATGTTTTTGTGGACCGGGAAGGTATGTTTGCGCCTCTCCCCAAGTCCACTGAATATCTCATCCTGTCGGGTCCGCGGCTCTCTGGGCTGTTCTATTTTTAACGTAGCCCTAACTGATTTAATTAGTTCCGTCAATTCATCTTGATGGAACAAATATTTCCTGTAGTCCTCCTCCTCTGAGGACTCTTCGGCCGCCTGCTCCTCTTGCTCTGATCCGATGGAGTTCTCGGAATCAGAAGACTCCTCGGGAACATATGCCTTTCTTTGGCGTTTTGCTGGCGGTGCCGGCAGTGACGTTAGAGCTGATTGAACCTCTTCCTTCACCAGCTTTCTAACGTCATCCAGGAATCCCCCCGATTCCTCTCTGACTAGCCTAGCCACGCATGCCTTGCATAGAGGCCTCTGATACGTGGCTGGCAGTCTCGTCCCGCATTCCACGCACTTTCGCAGTTTTGTTCTGGGGGGGATGTCTTTTTTATCCCCCTGACAAACAAAGCATTTTTGCGGGTAAACATGCAATTTTTCCATACACAACATACTGGATATTTGCATCGTATTTTTGCCGCACTGGCTACTTACGGCCGCTGAGGCTGAGGTTTCAGCTGTCTCTGGGGCTGGAGCACTCATCTTTATACCAGTGCTGCAGACACCCTGCGACCTGTGATGCTGGTGTTCTGGCTTCTCTCAGGTTCCTATTTGAATTTTCGCGCTCCTGCGCTAAGCCCCGCCCCCTCCGCTCCTAGTGCAGACGCGATGACGTCATCGCGCTGGACGTGAGATGCGGCGCCCCGCCCCCTGCCGTCAAAGGGCTTCCTGGAGCGCCGCGCTGTAATTTCTGCCGGAGGACGAGGGGGACTGAGGCTCCCGCTTTGAACCCCCTATGGGCCGCCGCGGGAGGAACCTGGCCCGGGGGTTACCACCCTGATGTGGCGTCCCGGGAGTCGTCTGGCTGCGAAGGGATGACAGGGTGAGCCACTGCCTTCCGATCCGCCTGTATGTTTTCGCTGGCTTCTCCACCAGCTCCTCTCATAGATCCTGCCTCCTGGCAGGACAGGAAGACACTGAGGAAAGTGGGGAAGGGGGGGAGCTTTTAACCTCTCAGTATGTTCCTGTCCTACCAGGAGGAGGCAATCTCATTGGTGCTGTCGTGGAGACGACTGGGGGAAAAATAGGTCTACTGTGCATGACCGCCTGCGTGAGTACAGTCATACGCAATACCGTACACCGCCATATGTAGGGTCACGGTCAGACTCACAGCTGGAATCCGCTGTGGGCCTCCGTTTGGACCCGGCCCTAGAGGGAGGTGTCAGTGTAGAATTAGGCTTGGTCTGTGTGAATGTACCATTGATATAAGTCAGGGATTGCAATATCAGAGAAAAAAGATCATTTATTGCAGTAAACCGACCCCTTATAGGGAGGCTCTAGTACCCTGTTGTACCACCTCTAGCTTGGATATAAGATGTGATATAGGCAGGCATGGGGGTTCTAGTACCCTGTGGTACCGCCTCTAGCTTGGATACAAGATGCGATACGGGCAGGCCTGGAGGCTCTAGTACCCTGTTGTACCACCCCTAGCTTGGATACAACATGTGATACGGGCAGGCATGGAGGCTCTAGTACCCTGTTGGGCCACCTCTAGCTTGGATACAACATGTGATACGGGCAGGCGTGGAGGCTCTAGTACCCTGTTGGGCCACCTCTGGGTTGTATACAGGATGTGATACATGAGGCATGGGAGGCTCTAGTACAGATTCTCGAATAGGACCTGCAGTGTGTGGTGTCACAGACACAACTTGCTATCGGCTCTGTTAATTCGGCCTTGGTAATCCCAATAGCAGTAGTGACTCCCGTAAGGCCTCATGTCCATGGGCCGGCCCGGTTTCCCCGTGCAGAATCCCACAGTGGATTCCAACCGGCTTGCAGACATGAGGCCAAAATACATTTTACTCATCTGTCCAGACACTGTGGGCCTCTCCCCCGTAGCGGCCGGATCTTCTTTCTTCTGCTTGGCAGATGCGACATGCCGCGCACATGAACCGTGCCTTCTTCTATTCTATTTTTTAAACTCCAGCCCTCCTGGGGTCCATGGCACGTCCGCAGTGTCAGTTACACACGTGCCGCAGATCCGAACGGCTTCCATTGACTTCAGTGGAAGCCTGCGGAAGCCATCCGTGTGGGAAAACCGCAGAAAATGGAGCATGCTGCATGTTTTCCCACACATGCAGTTCGCACACCAGGGGAAAAAGACACCCGCAGGTATTTAAATACCTGTGGATGCCCAATGATAGTCTATGGGCATATTGAGCTGCGGAATGACAGCACCAGAGGCAGCAGGGGAGATGGAAAAAAGCATAGGAGAGCTGAAGCCGGCGAGGGAATAATGGGAGAGCAGCAAGAAAAGTCACTTACAGGGTCGCTAGCAGCGAGAGCGCACATGGCACCCCAGCGGGGGGAGAGTGACAGGGTCGGCAGCAGCAGAGATGGGATGTCACAGCCGGGGAGATGATGGGCACCCGTTCTCCTGCCCAGGAAATTTAAGTTGTGGGCGTGCATTTTGTTTCCACCCCTTCTTCTGGTGGAGACAAGATACACCAGTACCAAGCGGGACATGCCTCCTGCCATGTGGGACTGCCGGACAGCTGGGAGGGATATACATTAGAACCTCAACTAACGTCATTAATCTGTCCGGAAGCAATGGACTTTAGTAGAAATCAATGTTAGTTGAGGACATTATTGCCATAGGAATTAATGTAAATCCAATTAATTGGTTCTAGACGTTCCAAAAAACACACCAAGCCCCATTTAATAGAGAATAGCTCTGGTCTTTAATACCAAAAACAATAACAATACTGAATGAATATAAAACATAACTGTAATGAATAAATTAACATTTAACAGGTTTTTGCACATTTAGCATACAGTTCTTTGACATAGGACTGCAGGGACATCATTAGCAGTACGTAACACTGTGTTATCTGTGCTGACATAGGACTGCAGTATTTATTTGCAAATGTTTCCTTACTGTACTGTACTTACATTTTGCAGTACAGTGGGGATTCAGGAGGCAGGCAGCGTTCAGCCAGCTCTTTGGGGATTCAGCTGCTGTACTGTGTCAGGAGGCTGGAAGACACAGCAACGTTCAGCCGGCACTGTGCACTGTGGAGGAGTAGGCGCGCGCTAATGCAGGAGAAACAGGAAGAGACTGGCATCAGCTGCCCGCCGGCTCACTGAGCGGCGCTCGGGGTCATGGAGCGGTCGGCGCCCTTATCTGAGGAATGCAACTTTACATGAGGGACCGCCGCTGCCCTGACACATCGACTTAAGTTGAAAATAGTGTTACTCAAGAGCAATGCTACTCAAGGGTTTACTGTATATGTAATACATAGTCAGATCAAGTTCACCAAAACAAGAGCCGTTCTGGTTCCTAGCAGACCCTCCTGGGCAGGGGACCTCCCTATATCATGTTATAAGACAACTCTTGAAAGATATAAAAAGGATTTGTCCTAGATTACAGATGGCACCTAATTATAGAAAAACGGTTGTGTGATCTCTCTTAGCCAATCAGTCAAAAACGACGCACCCTCTTATAGCCCAGGGGGTGCACATGGAGTGGAATTGCCGCAGGATTTCCATGCAGGCTCTCCGCAAGTAAATTCCATTGTATTTACAGTAGCAGCAAAGTAGACACGTGTTTTTTTTAAATTATCCACAAGCTGCAGAAAGAACCCTGCGGCAACGGACTCGCGGCACGAAATTCAAAACCGCGACATGTCAATTTCATCACCATCTCCAATGCGGAATTCAAGCTCTCTCAATGAGGGGCTGAATTCTGCACAGGAAGTCTTGATAAAAGCCGCACCAAGGCCGGCATTCCACGGCTGATCTGAGGCGGAACGCCCGCTGTGGACACTCCGATGGAAATCAGCCACATGTGGACCAGCCTGATAGGTGTTTGTCTCTGGCATAGATCCTCCTCAATCAGCAGAAAACCATAGCGTACTTATGTGATATAATCTGATCACAGTCCTAGGGGAATATCGACTGGACCATCAAATTCCAAAGTTCTCCTGAAAAATAGCGTCCGAACCTTCTGTTGGGTGTTGTGGGAGTTTTTCTCTTGCTGCATCTGCTATTTTTCGTCAGGTGATGTTGGTAGAAGTTTGCAATGAGGTGGGTCCTACGGCCGATCAACGCCCAGCTATACTCTTGTTTAGAGGCGCTGCAAGAACACATGTCCATGGGATAAAAGGCATAAAATGAGCCATATGAAGAAAGCAGCAATGCCTTTACACAGTGCAAAGGGTGGTAGAATAAAAGGCGATGGGCATTTTTCTCCCTCCACACGCATTAAGGAATTTTACTTTGCAAAGGAAACACAGAAACCTCTAGACATTCATCTGTGTTGTGACGTCTGGCCCAAATGGAAACTAGCAGGAAAGTGACAGATGGGATTTAACTATGTTGTCTTGTACCGCCAGACTGTTGTGGCATGGAGGAGTCAGTTTGCTCAATAACTGCCACTTGGTAAAAATATGCTGACACACTATGCAATCAGTACGGAGAAGAGAAGAGGGTAGAAGAACTAATTGGCTCCGGCCGTGCCAAGATAACAGGAGCAAAAACGGCAACAATGTAACCAAGTACACTTTGTATTACTTAGTCTACAATAAAAAAGCATGAGGATATGAAAAACGGAAGGCCATTAATACCTGAGTGCAATAAACAGTTAACATACTCGTTATGCCGCGTTCACAGATTGTTACACTGCAGGTTCCGAACAATTTTTTTTAAATCGCAGCAAGGAAGCATCACAGGACTGCGACACGAGAACACAGCCATAACTCGCTTTCATTTAGTCCGGAGTGTCGAAAACTTTATAGTTGAGGTCTAGTTAAAGCGCGGTCTCTCGAAGTCCCCCCCCCCCCATAACTTATTTTAAGTCAGTTGATAAAGGACATATACGTGGGGTCCAGCGGAAGGAACAAGACTTGGCACCCCTCTATGAGCTTATAGGTCGGCCGGCAGTTGATTGCGCAGGGTTTCTGAAACTGAAGCAAGGCTGAATTAGAAGGGGTCTCACATGAACGGATGTTAATTGCAGAATCCACGATTGCCGCCTGCGCAGGAGATCCACGGTAAAACGCAGGCATTGAAAGGAATGCATTTTCGATTTTTCATTCATATTCGCAGATACGAGTTGCGTGTTATGCAAGTGGAATACAAATCGCAGCATTCTCTATTTTAGCACGCATTCCGCACGGACTGCCCCCATTGAAGTCATTGGATGCCAGTTTTCCATCGCCCATACACAATTAACATTGCGTATGAGAGGCGGAAATGCTTGCAACCTCAGAGGAAAATAAGATAGAAAAGCCAACTGGAGGGGAGAGGAAAATCTTTTATTCCACGCAGAAAATACTTGTACATCCATCTGGAGAAACGCTTGCATCTGCAATTTTCTGTGATCATTCGCAATTACATTTCGCGAAGGATGGCAAGTCTTCTGCTGTGGAAATCCAACCTGTTCGTGTGAGCCTGGCCTTAAATCTGCAAAAGGACTGCTTTCTTGGAGGCAATCCCTTAAACAATGGGAAGCTCATTGCACTTACATTCCCACTAAGTGCATCACAGAAGGGGAAATCAAGAATTAAAAACAATCACAGAAAAATGGCCGTTCCTTACTGACTGAGGAGTGCATATAGATGCATCCTCCTCTCACCATGCAGGTAGCCGACTACCAAATGGCGGAGCCAATAACACCTGTGCAGGACACCGATGAAACACCCACTCACACTGCCTCCTGATAATGAGGGGGGTGGATGCTTGGTGTACACTCCCACACATAGTGGATACAGGGTGCCAGACCATTCTGATATATGTAGTTCACCATGCAGACCAGCAACCTATTAATGACGCCATGATAATTCGGCGGGTTGCCCTGCATATCCATCAGTTAACCACATTGGTACTGCCACCCTGGGCTCCCCCTGGAGTCTTAATGCCGCACTGCATGTGAATGATAGATAATAAATGCAAGGCATTGGTTGGATGTTGGCCAAGATACATGAGCCCACTAACCACTTCACGGTAGTCAGCTACCTGCATGGTGAGAGGAGGATGCATCTATATGCACTCCTCAGTCAGTAAGTCCTGATTGGCTGGAATCGGCACGTGACAGGGGCGGAGCTACGCGATGACGCGTACAAGGGGGCGGCGCCAAAATGCCGATGCTGCCGAGCGGAGCCGAAGGGAGAAGACGGATCTGCGCAAGCGCGTCTAAAAAAAGCAAGAAGACACCGAAATTAGACGGAACCATGGCGACGGGGACGCTAGCAACGGAGAAGGTAAGTGAATAACTTCTGTATGGCTCATATTTAATGCACGATGTACATTACAAAGTGCATTAATATGGCCATACAGAAGTGTATACCCCCACTTGATTTCGCGAGACAACCCCTTTAAATCAACGAAGGGTTCAGCAGATCTGCTCCGCCTTCACCCCATCTGAATATACAGATAGTTTTTTTTATTACTTTACTTTTTCTGACTTAAAGTTGGCCAAACACTTAAAAGAACTGCTGGGACAGCTAGTTTCTCCGGTTCCCTACACAAAAAAAAAATGCCGCTTCCAGACACCTATGTATACGGCTTCTGATCTGTGGGAAGAAAGGATGGGGTATGCCAAGATCCAACATGCAGTTCTTCTTTGCGCGGAGCTCTGCCATTGGAGGAGAGTTGGGGGAGCAGCAGATTCAGGTTATTCCAATGTTAATGCGCAGCTTAACTCCCAGGAAGTAAAAGGATAAGTCAGAGATAAGAACTCACTTCCTGTAGAATACTTAGTAGAAGCAAAGTTCATGTTGTCCGTATGAGCTTGTAGCGGTAGTCACATGAATGTGAACGTCACACCTCAAGTACGGTTCATTTACAGAGCATTGCTAATACAAGTAAAACACCATCACTAAGGCTGTCTTAGAGGAAAGACGTGTCTTCTAGTTACCCGGTCAACTACCAGTCAATAACATATGTACTGTAGAGACCGACCACCGGCTATGTAACTCATGGGGGGTCCGTGCATTGGTCCGCTCCCACAGCTCACCTACACAGTAGCAAGAGGTAAAGGGATATATGGCATATTCACAGGAGCCAAGACATGGACTGGGGAGCCGGGGGGTAGCGCTGGGGAGCCAGGGGGGGGGGGGGGGGGTAGCGCCGGTTACCTGCTGCCTGACAGTGGGTGACTGGTCGGCGGCGTTGAATCCAGGGGTCCGGTCGGCAGCTGCGTGGCGTCTGGTTGCCATGGAGACACAGCTGGTAGCGTCTCGGGAGCGCGCACGTCGGGCTGCAGCGAGCGACGGGGAAAGAGCCGGCGGCCATCTTGGGGGAACTTTTATAAGTTGCTGAAGCGCTGGAACGGTAAGTACAAACCAGCTAGAAAAGTCATTTACAGGGGGGCTTAGTAATGTGTGCTTAATTAGGGGGACTGGGCAAAAAAAAAATTCACTGCTTCCTCGAGACAACCCCTTTAGGGGAACTTTTACACGTAGCGATAATCATTCACTCGGGTGTTCAGCTTAAACTAAACTAAAAATAAAAAAAACAGATTTCCCGGATCGTTCAGTTCTCTGTGCCGGCGAATAGGAACCGAACAATTAGCACCGCACGCGAACAGACTAATGTGCTTAGAAGAACACAAAACTGCAAACCAATAGGAAGTGCTTTTATCTAAAAGTTATCCAAAAATATAT
This sequence comes from Eleutherodactylus coqui, assembly GCF_035609145.1. Lineage (NCBI taxonomy): Eukaryota > Metazoa > Chordata > Amphibia > Anura > Eleutherodactylidae > Eleutherodactylus > Eleutherodactylus coqui. Next base: position 203,913,043 of record NC_089843.1, on the reverse strand, counting down.
TAATAATTGGTTTTAAACTTTTGCTCCCTTTCGGCCGCATTGGGGGAACGGCATGCACAGCAATTCCCTAATTTACAGCAATCAAAATGTGTTGTTTTCTTTTTCACATCTCCGAAAACGGATTCCTGTGGGGTGTTCCCCGTAGGCAGAGTTCAGGACTTACCAAAAGCAGTCCAAGAAAGGACAACCGGCAGATCGGCTCAATGCCCGCCGGTCCTTTCCCTGAGATGCTCCTGCAATGCTAATTGCTGTTAGCAATCTAATAGTATATAGTGCTCATCGCAGCTTGCAGCGTACAGGGGCCACATGACCACTGACCGGTGGAGGTTCCCATGTGGGCCACATGACCACTGACCGGTGGAGGTTCCCATGTGGGCCACATGACCACTGACCGGTGGAGGTTCCCATGTGGGCCACATGACCACTGACCGGTGGAGGTTCCCATGTGGGCCACATGACCACTGACCGGTGGAGGTTCCCATGTGGGCCACATGACCACTGACCGGTGGAGGTTCCCATGTGGGCCACATGACCACTGACCGGTGGAGGTTCCCATGTGGGCCACATGACCACTGACCGGTGGAGGTTCCCATGTGGGCCACATGACCACTGACCGGTGGAGGTTCCCATGTGGGCCACATGACCACTGACCGGTGGAAGTTCCCATGTGGGCCACATGACCACTGACCGGTGGAAGTTCCCATGTGGGCCACATGACCACTGACCGGTGGAAGTTCCCATGTGGGCCACATGACCACTGACCGGTGGAAGTTCCCATGTGGGCCACATGACCACTGACCGGTGGAAGTTCCCATGTGGGCGACATGACCACTGACCGGTGGAAGTTCCCATGTGGGCGACATGACCACTGACCGGTGGAAGTTCCCATGTGGGCGACATGACCACTGACCGGTGGAAGTTCCCATGTGGGCGACATGACCACTGACCGGTGGAAGTTCCCATGTGGGCGACATGACCACTGACCGGTGGAAGTTCCCATGTGGGCGACATGACCACTGACCGGTGGAAGTTCCCATGTGGGCGACATGACCACTGACCGGTGGAAGTTCCCATGTGGGCGACATGACCACTGACCGGTGGAAGTTCCCATGTGGGCGACATGACCACTGACCGGTGGAAGTTCCCATGTGGGCCACATGACCACTGACCGGTGGAGGTTCCCATGTAGACCCCTGTCCACCGCTAACACAACTATGATGGTGGCCTGGGCTGATGAATCACGTGGACCGCCAGATGCGTCCCTTACCTGGAACAACTGTGGCACCAGGATGCAGTAATGGAAGAAGGTAAGCCGGCGGAGGCCGTGCGGCACTCCGGGCAGGATATGGCAACAGAAAGCAATTTCGGTGAAGAAAAAAAAAAAATATATTCAACTTTAAGGCCGGCTGCACAATAACCGGTCGGATTCCGGATGAGGGATCCTGCAGCAGAATCCGACCCCGTTCCTGGCCAGTGACCCCCGTACCTGTCTTCTTAGCTGTGCTGTGTATGGTCCAGACAGCTTGCCATCTGACATGCGGAGGACAGATACCCCCACGCAGCCGCTAGACGGTGACATGAAATCCGCGACCTGTCCACAATGTGAAATGTAGATGGACTGCGGGTCGTACGGCTTCCATTGACTTCAATGGAAGCCGTCCATGCGAACACCACACTAAAATACAGCATGCTGCGATTTTTCCTCCGCGACAAAAAAAGCGCTTTTCCATAGGGTGGTATTTGATGCGGAATCCGCTGGCGGATGCCTGCTCCGAATTCCGTAATGCAAATCCGCCTGTGTGCCGGCGGCCTTCTAAATAAGACAAAAAAAAAGTTCATGTGGACTTTTTACTGCGCTGTGACCGCTGCAACAATTAAACCCACCAACAATGGCGCAATTGCCTTTTTATTTTTATTTCTCCCCACTTAATTTTTTTAAAGTTTTTCTGTGCATTAAACGGTACATGAAAAATGCAACTTGTCCCACGTCAATGGAAAAATTAAGACATTATGGATCTTGTAAGGCGGGGGATGAAAAACGAAACTAGGAAAATGTTAACACTTCTGGTGCTGAAGTGGTTAATAACATAGGATATCAGCAAGTGTTCGTTCTCATGCCATAAGACTAGAAGTTACAGAGTAGCCAGCTTCTAAGGAAACATTCTGCCGTACTTTGCCTACAGCTAAAATATGAAAAAATACTGAACGTCCCGGTTATAAAGTGGATGGATACAAAAGCTACCGCTAGGTAAGTAAGGCCCATCTCAGGAAGCCATCCACATGTGGGTGCAGCAGGGGTTAACAAACGCTTCCGATCTTTTCAGATTTGTTATTCACCTGAGAGTATGAACATCTAACAACACCTCAATACTCCCTGCGAAACAGAAAGCTGACAGCAAACAGCCCGGGAGCGGTCTGACAGCCGCAGCCCCTGAGGGGAAGGCTTCCTTGTTTGATCAGCAGAAGCCAGTTCTGCCAGTCTGATTGTGGCTGGATTTGCTCATTTACTAGAGGACTTGGATGTTTCAGCTGCCTCTAAACCAGGGCTGTCAAACAGAGGGCCAAATCAGCATTACGGTGGCCTTCAAAAGGGCAATTTATAAGGGCTCCTTCACATTTGTGCTCCGTATTATTGCATACGAAGGAGGAAGAAGGTCCAAATACGCAGTGAATGCATGTATTTACGGTCTGTGAAAATGCCGCGTATTTCATGGACCGAAACAGCATATACCCGTGTGAATGAGCTATGGAGCTCTATGCACTGTGATGGCATTTCTCCCCTTCCACCTCTTCAGCACTGAGCTTCCTACCTTGGAGGATGACACTTTTTAAGCAGCAGTTTGAATAGGTTTGGGCTAAATGCATGGTAATGTAATACTCAATATACTGCTGTAGGGGGCAGTACTTTCAGCTTAGTATCTGGCAAGGAGCAGGATGGTTTTAGCTCCCCAACATGAGACAATTGAAAAAAAAAAAAAATCTCAACCGCGTGAAAGCAGCCTCAATTCTAAACACAAGAGTGAGATGAGGCAGAGCTTTTCGGCCCGATATCGCGCTCGTCTGTGTGTTTTCAGGGGCTTGGGAGCTAAACCCTCAGCGATCAGATGATTGGGGTGTCTGGGGTGAGACAACCCCTTGAAGCACAAAGATCTTTTGTTCTAGCAGTTGATGGTGGTCCCATCAGATCAGTGCGATCACTTGGTCTCTCGACTCTGGGGTCACCAAAAGGAATGCCTCCATTTCCAGCGCTCTACAAGGGACTTAGCGTCCGTTGCGGTATTAAAGCGAAGCATATTAATACCAGCTGTTATCTGGGAGGAAGGACGGGTTCTGTGCAGCAGGAAGGCATTTACAGTCATGGCAGCGATGTCAGAAGACGAGGCTGTTCTGCGTTTACATCCATCAATGCGAGCGGCACAGACGTACGACCCGTCTGAGATAAGGTTTTGCAATATGGTAGCTATTTAAACGTGAAAACATTTAGCAAGCCGAGTCCAAACATGTTCCGCTGACTAATATTCCATGTGGTATCAGACTGGATATCCTACAGAACATTATGTAATGGATGCACAACAATGCCAGCGGGTTGGCTTCTCCCACGCTGCCAGGACCAGTTCTCTTCTCTCAGGAGATGTCTAGGACTGTGAGAAAGGAGCAAGTAATTCAAGGACTTCAATAAACTACAGAATCCAATATAGTTGTTTTTAATGTTTACCAGCTTTAATTTGCCGTTTACTGGAACTGCAATAGAGGCGTCCCAATAATCTCATGATTATATAGTCCGTGGACGGACAACATTCTGCAGCTTTCATTACGGGAGCCGGCTTCATTTTCTAGAGGCAATAGGTACCACTAATGACATGTATGGAGAATAATCCAAAAATGCACCAACAGCAAAACGTTATAGATTGTAGTATGTGCACTGGGATTTCTGCTGGCCTATGTTATCAAGTAGAAGACGATGGTGTATTTCTTTTCTTCATATCATCTGTACAATATTCTAGGTCTTCAAGGATGGTGGCTCAGTCGTTAGCACTGCTACCTTGCAGTGTTAGCATTATAGGTTCAAACCTGACCAAGGGTGATGTCTGGATTGGCTTTTTAGGTTTTCTTTGCATCTATTCTTCCTGTTCTAGTTCTCCGACAAGGAAAGAACAAGTATGGTGGCTCAGTTGTTAGCACTGCTGCCTTGCAGTGCTGGGGTTGTAGGCTTAAAATAAGAGCAATGGTGATGACTGTATGGAGTTCTTTAGATGTTGCCCTTGATGAGATTTGAACCTAGGACCAAAGCATTGCAAGGCAACAGTGCTAACCACGCTTCATTGAAGGAAACCGAAGATTTTCCACTTCAATACTTTTCTATGGGCTTGAAAACGAAAAAAAAAAAAAAAGGGTCATTTTTCTCTGTTTTACTGCTCCCTCGACAAAACGCTAGTGTGAAAAGGCCCTTCGTTATACTTGCCCCTAAGCTTGCATGTTTTGAAGAATCTCCGTAGATAAATAAGCGACCAAGCACCTATCAGTCATTCGCATCATGCACAGAGCTCACGCGGAAACTTTTGTTTTCCTGTTGGAAAGTTGTTTTTTTTTAAACTTCCTGATTATGAAATGGACTTAAAACTGCTGAAGTACAAGAAAAAAAGCAAGAAGAGCTGCTTTCACTGAATAGATTTAAAGGCCAACATCCTTTATTGTTACAGTTTTAGCCTGAAAGGCACGGCCGTAGCGAATATCTTCAGAAACCAATACACAAAAAGAAAAAAAAAGTACTGAAGCGCTTCCAGCATAGCAAATGCTTCAGAAACGGGGAAAAAATAAGTTTATACCCAACAGGTTGGAATGGAGTATAATCCAACGCTTGGGCTGCAGAAAATGTGAAATGACCAAATTTGGCAAATGTTTAGCTAGATCCGCACGAAGCAAAGACCATTAAGATTCTGCAGAGATAGCTTGGAGCGAAAGACTTGGATGAAATTACATCATACAAACTTGTGCTTAATCTTCTTAAAAAGAAACATAGTGGAAGTCAGGCAAGTGGGCAGAGCCCTGCAGGGGTACAGCATGCGCACGGCCGGCTTTCAGGTCACATCGCTACTACATGGATGAGTGAGAACCTCAGATGTTACAATATCCTCCCAGATGCTAATTATTTCTAGCACAGCTCTCCGGGTGGGAGGAAAACGAAAGTGGGGATTACAGGATATCATGCAGATGAATGCCACTGGATCTGTATGCTTGACATGTGACCCAGTGATTACACCTCTCGGAGCCCAAACATGAGCTGCATCCTGTACCGAGAAACTAATGCAGATACTTGCTTAGATACATAGTAGCGAGCGCAGGCAGGCACACATGATACACTGTGTCTAACGGACCCCCCTCGGGCGGGACAAGGCAGCCGCCTCCTCTCAAATGAATTTCGTTACATTTTGTTTTATACGTTTCTGTTCTTTCCCAGGTCATTTGGCAAAATAAAACCCATCTAAGGAAAGACTGCTTTGGAAAGAAGAGGAGTTTCATCCTCACCTGCCTAAGGTAAATAAGCAACAGTATATGGATAAAGCACTGGCCACAAGTACAGTCACACCTCTAGATTCTTGGTAATCCGTCTGGAAGCCATCGGCCAAACTTGAAACCAATGAAAGTCGAGGCAATCATTTCCATAGCAATCAATGTAAATCCAATTGATTTGTTCTAGACATTGCAAAAAACACCAAACCAAATTAAGAGAATAAATGTGTTTTTTTTTTTTTATTTTTATTTTTTTAAGACCAATGAAAATAATAAACGAATATAAAAGACTACTGTAAAGAATAAATGAAGATGTTACTCTGTTTTATCTGTGCTGTTACATGGGACTGCAGGTCACATCTATTACATCATCTGTCCTTAGGGTTACCACTGTGTTCTCTGTACCCGACTGAGGGCTGGAGGTAATGGTTATAGATTTTTGTCAATTTTTCCTGTTCTGTATATTTAGGCTGTGGATTATTAAGCATTATATGGTTTTTTGTGGGTGGTATCATGTGGTTTCCTTGGTGGTATCATGTTTTGAGTTTTTGTGAGGGGGGCGGGGGTTAGTATTTATGTTATGTGGGTGTGTATATAAAAAATAAAAAAAATAAAACTTATGGTTTACAAGCATGATTGGCAGTGGACCAGGGGATGGGTAGAGGGTGATGCATGTGTGTGTGGGGGGGGGGGGTCAGAATATGCAGCACTACGGGATTGTGATAGGTTCTTTTGTTTTTGTTATCTTTAGGTTCTTTTGTTTTTGTTATCTTTTGTAATGTAGATTTGGTTGTATAAATGGGATCTGTATGATTGGGGATGAAGCCGGACTGGATTTCACTCTTCTCCTGTTTCTGTAAAATTTTGTAAATATGAATATATGTTTGGCAATTATTTCTTGCAAGTATATCTTTTCTATTTTGTAAATCTGTATATATGCTTCTTGCGACTGTATTTGGCTAATTTTTCTGTTATTTTGCTACGTTTGTTATTACGCCCTGTAATGTTTTTTACCTTTATAATAAAAAGATTCACTGTGTTCTCTGTGCTGTTACATAGGACTGCAAGTGACATCATTATCTGTCCTTAGCGTTATCACTGTGTTCTCTGTGGTGTTACATAGGACTGTAGGTGACATCATTATCTGTCCTGAGCATTATCACTGTGTGCCATCTGTGCTGTTACATAGGACTGCAGGTGGCATCATTAGCTGTCCTAAGCGTTATCACCATGTGTTATCTGCGGTATTACATAGGACTACAGGTGACATTATCTGTCCTCTGTGTTATCACTATGTGTTATCTGTGATGCTACATAGGACTGCAGGTGACATCATGATCTGTCCTCTGTGTTATCACTGTGTGTTAGCTGTGGTATTACATAGGACTGCAGGTGACATTATCTGTCACCAGCATTATCACTGTGTTATCTGTGATTTTACATGAGACTGCAGGTGACATCATTATCTGTCCTCAGCGTTATCAATGTGTTCTCTGTGCTGTTACATAGGACTGCGGGTGACATTATCTGTCCTCAGCATTATCACTGTTTTATCTGTGGTTTTACATAGGACTGCAGGTGACATCGTTATCTGCCCTCAGCATTACCACTGTTATCTGGGTAAACATGGCCACTTACATTACACTTCAGTACGGTTTTACTAGCGCCCACAGAGACGCTGGAGAAGGGTGGGTAGCGTTTCAGCATCAGGAGACGCTGAGCAGGAGATCACGTGGGCCGCGTCAGCAGCAATGCCACGTGGGCCGGCGGTCGCCAATGAAGCTAGAAGCAGTCAGTGAAACTAGAAGCGAAATTCTGGCCTTAAAAAAATATATATATCAGTGAAACTGGAAACCGACTGAACTAGAAGACAATGCCACTAGAGGTGCGACTGTACTGCGGTGTAAAGACCGTGGATTTTCGTCCGATTTTCGTTATAAGAATCAAAATTGAGCAATGGTCTTGTTTTTACCGACGGACGTTTTAACCAATCGATAATCGTTGGAAAATGGTGGTCGCCAAAAATGTTATGAGTGTGAGCTTTCATTAAACCCTGGCAGAGCGGCTTATAGGGGAAGACATGGGCCAATAGTGAGGCCCCCAAAATATGTTGGGTTGGCCATAGCTAGCCTATAAAGTAGGATCTACTGACCAAATAGCATTACCTTCAGGCCGCTTCCAGATGAGCGTATTTCAGATCTGTACTCAATCTGTGCTTTGCGGACCGTAGTATGGGGCTAATGGAAGTCTAAGAGTCTACCGACATGGGAGTATAAAGGCCAGACATATATTAAAACCGCAGAGTAATCCGTTTTACAGATGTGATACGCCCACTGACGTCCATGGAGAATAAACAGATGCATCTATTACAGCACATCGCATCAACGACAATGAATTCAAACATTGATGTGAACACATAAAATACCCCTGGAATACTGATCTAGCGTCAATATGTGCCTATATTATGGAGGTTTACAAATATGCTTGTGTGAAACTGGCCTTAAAGGGGTTTTCTGGGCACAAAATGGAAATTTTGAAAATGCTGAAATCTAGGAGGTACAGCTAAGCAGCAGCAATCTGTAGCTTTTTACGGGTCGCTCTGAACCCTCTTCTTCGTCCCATGCAGCCCCTGATCTGCCGCGGTGTCTACATGTATCACTTTCACAGTAAACACAACAACAGACGGTTGCCTACAACTCCCAGCATGTATTGAGCTTGTCTCCCTGCCAGCACTGTAGCTCCGCCCCCAGCTCACAGGTCCTACAAGTCCCAGCATGCACAGAGCTTGTCTCCCTGCCAGCACTGTAGCTCCGCCCCCAGCTCACAGGTCCTACAAGTCCCAGCATGCACAGAGCTTGTCTCCCTGCCAGCACTGTAGCTCCGCCCCCAGCTCACAGGTCCTACAACTTACCAGCACCAACCTCCCTCTCACTCAGAGAGCCAGAGAAAGCCGGCTGAAGCAGCAGACAGGGCCTTCCGGAACTCTGAACTGCACATGACCAATGCAGCGCAGTGCTTCTGCTCCTGTCCTCCCATCATGCACTGCTCACAGGAAGTTGGAGGCCATGTACAGGAGAGGAAGTAGCAAATGCAGATAGGATATCAGAGGAAGAAGTGGAGAGGTTTTCGGACAGAGTCATGTGAGAGATTGAAAATGGAGCAAGTAGATTCCCTGTAGCTGGTCTAGCTATTACAAAGTGACTTATTGTGATGATGTACATTACATTTAAAAAGGTTAGTCTGTACCCCCTTAAAGGGGTTGTCCGGGTACGAGGCAACTTTGTAAAAGCTGATCCAGGCCTGTTAAAATCAATAAAGCCAGTGGTACTTACCCATCCTGTCCCCAGTGATCCAGTGCTGCAGCTGCACCGTCTTCCTAGCCTTGCTACCACCTACCTGCTGCACCCAGTCACAGCGTTCTCCTGGCATCACTGCTCAGATGCGGGTTGGCATGATGTGAAGGCAGATGACCGCAGCGGCCTCCAACTGACTGTAGCAGACAGGTGTAAGACGTCTGAAAGCAAAGACTGGGAGGACCAGGGGGCCGCAGCGCTGCATCGCCGGGGCAGAGGACATGCAGGATTGCTGGCTTTGCTGTTTTAACAGGCCTGGGTCAATTATTAAAAAAATGCCTTAAACCTGGACAATCTCTTTAAAAAGGTGGGGGAAGACAATCCCTGTCCATATGTTCTATTATGGGATGTGGAGGTCTTAGAAGCTGGGGGGGGGGGGGGGGGGGCTGCAGACTCCCATCTATCGGAGTGTAGACCCACTAAGTAAGAAGGGCAGCTCATGCCGACAGACTCACCCCGGCTATTCATCCATTTATTACATGGTCACCCATTTAGCCGACGAGCAGAGTTTTGGGGAAGCTTCTGTAGTTTCCTGAAAACTAGGAAGGAGCAGTCAGCAAGATTTATGTGACATTTGCAACAAACAGCACCAGTTGAGGCCAGTTTCACACGGATGGAAAAAAAAATAAAAAATAAAAAAATCGCGCAATTTTACGGCAATGCGATAGTGCAAGAAAATGCATGTTTGTAAAACCAATGCTTTTCAATGGTTTCCTTCACATTAGCGATGTTTTATTGATGTTATGTTGCGAGAAGAAATAAATCGCAACATGCTCACTCTGCGATGTGCAAATTATTATAATTTTTTTTTCAAAAACCTTTTTATCATGACGGAATCCTTAAAAAAAAACAAAAAAAAACTACTTTCTAGGACTTCCGCTTCCATTATCTCATATGCAAACTGTAAAAGTGACGGATGTTGCCATTTCGCAAGGGAACCCCTAACCAGACCCCCTCAGAACCCTGGCTGGGAAACGCTGCCATAAGTTATGAAATCTACCTTAGCAATGGTTCCAAAAAAAAAACGAAAAAAAAAAAAAACACTATTTAGAAACTTTTCAAGACTAACGCTCCACCTGTAAAGCTATGAATCGCTGAAGCATTTGTATATCAATCAAGCTTTTAATTGCACCAAGTATAAAGCCTTTGCAGTTTGATGACGGCACACACGACTCCCATCAGTTTAGAGGTTGTTATGAATTAGTAATACAATTATTAAACACAGGAAGAAAAAGTGCAACAAAAGGACGATGAACAATGGAAGCCTGCGCTGGAAACAGCCATATCTGAGGACTGGAGGTCTGCGCCGAGCTCTACACGAATGCCCTTTTCGAAGTGACCTCACATTTTTCAATGCTTATTTCACCGTGTCCTTTTTATCAACAGATTCCCAAAAAGCAATGAATCTAACAAAAAACGTTCTGCTGGAACATACAAAGTTACATGCACAATGACACAATGTATCAGCAGCGCGGAGCTTCAAGGCAAGGATGGCAACAGAGAAAACAGTTACTTTTTTCTAGAATTCCTGATAATATGATGGTACATGCAACTATGTAGCAGAGGCACACGACACACAGAACGGCTAGAAAGTCCAACATGTTAACACACAGACCTGAAGGCTGCTCATAGAGTCCTATATGGAGAAGTCCTTCTCGAAAAACAAAAGGCTGCTACCAAAAGAATCTAGCGTGATATAAAGCACCCCCCGAGGCTATCTGTGGTTGGACCAATCACTGTAAGCCCCAACTAACTACAAGGCAGGGAGGCAGATTTACTACTGAAGATAGAAGACTTTTCTGGCGCAAATTGAACCCGTTTTATTTCTGCGTTTTCGACACTTTGAGGTGTCGGATTCTGGTGCGTTTTCATTCAATAACCATATTGGGATGCCACAGGCGGGTTTGCTCAGTTGACAGGCGTAAATCCATGTGCGGGTCCACATGAAAATCTGTTGAAGAACCCCCAAGTCTCGGCCTTGAAGTTCTGCCACGGATTAAACTATGAGATCCACGTTTGAAAACGTATAAGAACCTGAGAGTTTACATCCTGTGTGAATGAAGCCCAGGGGGGGATTCATGCAGTTTGTAAGCCAAAGCATGAAGTGGATCCAGCAAATAGAAAATACTAGAGGTGAACGTCTGAGGCCATGTGCACACGGCAGAATTCACCTTAGAATCTTCTGCGCGAATTCCGCCTTAAAAAAAAATAAAAAAAATATTTAAAAAGTGTCAAAATCCATATCTTTTTTTTTTTTACATGATTTTTGGCACGGATCCACATGTGGAAGTTGCCTGCTAATGGGCAAAATTCGTGCGTGGAATTCCACTACAAAAAATGTAGAAGTGGGGAAAAAAGGCAATTGCACCTTTTTTGTGTGTGTGTGTGATAACCTTTCATTTACAAGCTGCAGTCAGCCTGTGACGTCCTGTAAACCCCCTGCTACAGCCAATGATAGGGCTCAGTGATCACTCACTGCAGCAGCCTGTGACGTCCTGTAAACCCCCTGCTACAGCCAATGACAGGGCTCAGTGATCACTGACTGCAGCAGCCTGTGACGTCCTGTAAACCCCCTGCTACAGCCAATGACAGAGCTCAGTGATCACTCACTGCAGCAGCCTGTGACGTCCTGTAAACCCCCTGCTACAGCCAATGACAGGGCTCAGTGATCACTGACTGCAGCAGCCTGTGACGTCCTGTAAACCCCCTGCTACAGCCAATGACAGAGCTCAGTGATCACTCACTGCAGCAGCCTGTGACGTCCTGTAAACCCCCTGCTACAGCCAATGACAGGGCTCAGTGATCACTGACTGCAGCAGCCTGTGACGTCCTGTAAACCCCCTGCTACAGCCAATGACAGGGCTCAGTGATCACTGACTGCAGCAGCCTGTGATGTCCTGTAAACCCCCTGCTACAGCCAATGACAGGGCTCAGTGATCACTGACTGCAGCAGCCTGTGATGTCCTGTAAACACCCTGCTACAGCCAATGATAGGGCTCAGTGATCATTGGCTGCAGCAGCCTGTGACGTCCTGTAAACCCCCTGCTACAGCCAATGACAGAGCTCAGTGATCATTGGCTGCAGCAGCCTGTGACGTCCTGTAAACCCCCTGCTACAGCCAATGACAGGGCTCAGTGATCACTGACTACAGCAGCCTGTGACGTCCTGTAAACCCCCTGCTACAGCCAATGACAGGGCTCAGTGATCACTGACTGCAGCAGCCTGTGACGTCCTGTAAACCCCCTGCTACAGCCAATGACAGAGCGCAGTGATCATTGGCTGCAGCAGCCTGTGACGTCCTGTAAACCCCCTGCTACAGCCAATGACAGAGCTCAGTGATCACTGACTGCAGCAGCCTGTGATGTCCTGTAAACCCCCTGCTACAGCCAATGACAGGGCTCAGTGATCACTGACTGCAGCAGCCTGTGACGTCCTGTAAACCCCCTGCTACAGCCAATGACAGAGCGCAGTGATCATTGGCTGCAGCAGCCTGTGACGTCCTGTAAACCCCCTGCTACAGCCAATGACAGAGCTCAGTGATCATTGGCTGCAGCAGCCTGTTTATAGGATGGCACAGGCTGACTGTAGCCTGGAAACATTAGTTCACAGATAGACCAGGAGCCGCAAGCGCGAGACAAGCAGAAAGTAGAGAGAAATATCAGTTCTTTCTTAGGTTTCTGCCATTGGGAAGTCATTTTAACACAAGTCTTAATTCGTACAGCCGTTTTAACAGATGCAATCGGTATTATCTTTGATCATAGCTCTTGTGCGCAGATGTCGGCTGTCAAAGATGACCGACATCCAACATGTATTGCATGGGTTCTATTTCTAAGCCCGCGCCATACACAGACACCCGATGTGCACAGTTTATGTATAGCGCATGTCAGGAAAGGGTTAAATATTGTCCAAACAATGAGCCTTTACACTCCACTTTTACAAACTAATGAGCATTCCACAGATGCCACTTTATTCAGGGGTATACGGTACACATCAGATGGGACATTATTTGTGAGAATCGAAGGCCAAGTGACTTGACACACGCCCATGTGGGCCACCAAATCTCCTGCCAGTCCCCTGCCGCTAATTGTGCGGATCAGCGAGGGGTCATCATGGCCGCCTTCACCAGTGGCTTGGGTAATGCGCGGCCTCATTCAGCAGCTGCAGTCCACGTCTTTGAGTCTAAAACCATATTTATGAGGACGTCTGAAGGAGCAGCTAATGAACACTCAGAGTTGGAAAATCACTGGAGTTTCCCTTTCAGCCTGCGAAGACTCTAAAGATACAGCAAAATTAAGCAATTACAATGTTTTGGAAATTTCTGTGTTATTTCCTAGAAAATGGCTGAAAGTGATAAACTGGCAACCTTCCCTAATAGAAGGAAAGCTGCTAATGTCACAGAAGGTAAGACTCTGGCTGTTATACTTGGCCAATCAGATTTGTGCTAAGAAGATAAAAATCAATACAAGTTTCTCCGAGTTGCTTTACAACCTGAAGTACCGATGAGTGGACAGCAGGGGCAGCACTGAGCGCAGAGGGGCGCTGGTGAGACATTCCGAGACGAGCGGACGGGCACCACTACATAGTAAGGGTCTGCCTCCTGGACTCTTATAGTTGCAGCAACAAGGCTCATCAAAAGGGGGATGTCTCCGTCATACAACATGCATGACCGTCCCCTGAGGTATGCTGGCCCCGATTCCCCATCGGCCATATCCGCAGGTTCCATCAATAGCGATATAGACGGAACGCATGCGTGTTAATAACACATTGATTTCAATGTGTTTAGTCACATGAGCGATGCTGAGAGATTGAATGATCGCTGCATGTCCTTTTTTGGGGCGATTCCTCACTCGTGATCCATGCAATTTTTAGGCTGGATTCACACGAACGTATTTCGGCTGGGTTTTCACGCCCAGCCGATATATGTCATCTATCTCTGCAGGGAGGAGGCTGGAAGAGGCGGGAGCAGGAACTGAGCTCCCGCCCACTCTCCGCCCCTCTGCACTATTTGCGATGAGGAGAGGCGGACAGGGGCGGGGCTAATTCTCCCAACTTAGCCACACCCCCGCCTCCTTTCATTGCAAATAGGGCAGAGGGGTGGAGAGGAGGCGGAGAGGGGGCAGGAGCTCAGTTCCTGGCTCTTCCATCCTCCCCCCCCTGCTGACAAGGACACCGTATATCGGCTCGGCGTGAAAACCGAGCTGATATACGGTCGTCTGATTCCACCCTTATGCAGATCCAATATTAGTATATACAACGCACTGCAAGGTGGGCAGATTTTTTAATGTTTTTTTCGGTCACGTTTCATATATTATTTTCTAAATGCAGCGTGCATTGGGTGTAACTTTTTTCAAACTTTTTGTTTTCACATGGGTTTTACTACAGGACTGGGAGAAGCGCATGAATAAGACACATCATGTATGAGTAAAGCCCCCAGCTGAACACGCTTAAAAAAAAACGAGGACGTTTGTTTTTTGGGGTTTTTGTTTGTTTCTTTTTTAAACACGCTAGAAAAAACAAATAAACAAACCTTGTGTGTATAAAGGAAGGCTAACGGGCTTCTCCAAGAGGTGCTGCTACACAGACTAAAGTTGATGAATGTGTGAATGTCGACAATTTCAACCAAACTCATGTCCGTGGGATGGCCTCGTCCGTGGGATGGCCTCGTCCGTGGGATGGCCTCGTCCGTGGGATGGCCTGGGTGCTTTTTTTTTTGTAATCTTCTGGTGGTGGCAATTAGCGAGTTGCACTGCAACCCTATTGAATCCAATGACTGCGAGGTGACAGGGGTCACAGGGATCTTTAGTCGTGGCCCAAGTCACTGTGTACTCCCAGTCTTACTGACGCAGATTCCACATGGAATAGCTGCGGATTAGCGCCATTTAATTGCAGTGGGGCCCATCTGTACGTGGATCCGAGGCAAAAACACAACGTTTCTTTAAAACAAAAAAAAAAAAACACCCCTAGCCGATTTCGTTACGACAAATCTCTCAAACGCGAACACGACCCAACGGTGTTTTCACGCAAGTGGAATTATTCCGCAAGTACGTTGTGGAATTACGCTCCAAAATCCCAAACAGCTAAATACGGATTTTGATATGGAGTTGCCAGTAGAACTCGGTCATTGTCATTAAGAAGATCCGTACCTTGTGGAACATTCTGGGAGAAAGCAAATTTCGCAACATTCTTGCAGAACATTCCGCAACAAGGCAAAGCAATAAAACGGAGTCCAGATATCACTGTAGTATGAAACTGCTGAACTACAAGATCACAATTCTGTAAGATACATCGAGGCTCAAGTGAGGGTCAGCGGGGTTGGCTTACACAGTCCCCAGTAGGGGAGCTCCACATAAGTCAGTGGCGACCCCGGGATGTAGAACTCATCCATACACTCCAAATACAAAGACACATATGTAAGGAAGAACCCTCCACCGACAGCGATGGTCCCCAGCGGCTGAAGACACCGGAGAAGAGAGCGCTGAATGCAGGGCTTTTCCTTCCATCTCAAAACCGGGCAGCTGAGACGAAAGCAGGCAGAACCCACTATAGCCAATGGTGCCCGGCAGGAGCTATTCGGTTCCGTACGGCCACAGGGATTCCCCTTTTCTGCTCCCTGAATGGGCTAGTAAAGTGGAATTCATGCCGCTACCCAAAGCTACATACTGTGACTTTGGTCTCACGTATGCCAACATATAAAATGCCTTTAATCCTAGGTTTGACTTCCTACTACGTTGGGCAGAGCCGGCCGCGGTGGTATTCTCTGGGGTACAGTCACCTACTCAGGGGCGTGTGTCGCACTCTCTGGCTTTAGCGTCAGTCTGCTGTAGCCATAGGACAGTATAGTGGGGTACACTACCCGTCCGTGGCCACACCGAAGCCAAATATTACTTAGATGGAACGTGACATGCTGGATGGGACAGCTGCGAGGCGGAGGCACGCGGCGCCCGGGCGGCTCAGGGTTTACAGCTCTGCGCTCCCTCTCTGGGGGGAGTGGGGGGGGGGGGGGGAGAGAACTAAAATAAAACTGAAAGGAACAGATCTGGTTTTCGGCATTCATTTCAATAGGATTTAGAGAATAAAGGGAAGGCTTCACTTCGCTTCCGTTCCGCATCCGTTTTTTTGGAGTGGAAATTAGCGCAGTCCGCAGCGTTATTTTTCCATCCAAAAAAGTAAAAAGTACAGAAACCTGCCAGAATAGGAGCGGACTCAGGCCCCTCCCACGGGCGCTCTTACCGCGAGCGTATAATATATGTAAACTGTAACGCTCCTATTCAAATCAATGGCGCCTCGCAGACACGTGTTCCACCACGGCGCTGGATGGCGCTTTCCAGCTCTGCGATTTACAAGCGCCGTCTGCTCTACCTTGGTCTGTTCAGCGCACCTCATCACCCATCATAACGATGGGGTGCGCGAAAACACGCCGTCGGCCGCAGGGAGCTGTGGCTGAGAGCGAAGGTAAAATCGCGGCAAAGCGCTGCGGTCATCTGTGAGAGCGGTCGAAAACCTCATTATTTGCATTCCATTTTTTGGGGGGGAATGGTTAAATCCCATTGAAAACCGATCATTTTTTTTTTCTGTTTTACTCCAATTTTTCTCTTCTCCAGACAAGGAGCAGACAGACGGACACCCTGAATGGACGCCAGCGCAGGCGCGTCCGCGGCATCCGGCGGCTCTCACATCTGCGCTCGGGGTTCTATTCGGGGAGCAGGAAAACGGGAATCCCAGGCCGCGGGGTCACATGACAGAACCGAGCAGCACAGAGCGGACCCCACTGACTACAACGGGGGTCCGCTCAGTTTCCGCTCAGATTCCCGAAACAAAGCGCAGCGCTATTTCTTCCGGTGTTTTGCGTCAGATTTGCGGCGGAAGCTCCGACGCGGATGTGAACGCGGACAGACGCACGGATCCTCTAGGCTTCAATATACAAGTAACGACAATTAAGAAATGCAGAATGGGGTTACCTTCTGCCAGCGGCTCTTCCACGGTGACTTGGTGGCGCCCAACGGTGAACCCTCTGCCCACTGTCACCCCGCCGCTGACAAAATTTCCGGATGATCCGGTGCCAAGGCTCGGTCCACAGCCGCCTCCTCCACCACTTTCTGATTTGGGCATCCGAGAGAACTTCTTCATGGTGTCTTCACCTCCTCCGGCACCAGCAGGACTGGCAGAGTCAGGGCTCCCTGGCACCCTCAGCAGGCAGGACCAATCACAGGGCTGGCACACACAAAGGCTGCTGGCACACAGCGGCGGGCACGGCTACATACAGCGGCTCTGCAGCACCAGCGCTCACATCTGTGCCCAACAGCCGGGGAGCGTGGACGAGCTGCAGACCAGCCGGTGCCCCATGCGCTGCCCGCCGGCCACGGTGCCCATCTGTCAGTTACACGGGCTCCCGCACTCCTCCGCCCCGGGCCGCTCACTAGTTCTCGCTCTCTCGGGCTGCTCAAGTGCTGGAAACGGAAGAGGAGAATCCGAAGTTCATCCATTCAGAGGCCAAAAACCTCCTCCTCCTCCTGCTGCCGCGGCCGCTGCCAGCCCCTCCTCCGGCCCGCCCAGGAAACTGACAGCGCGGGCGGGGAGCGGCCCTCACAGGTCCCTGACGAGGCGGGCGGTTCCCTCGCAGTCCTCACAGGTCCCTGACAGGGCGGAGTGGGCGGTTACCTCATAGCCCTGACAGGTCCATGATGGGGTAGAGCGGGCAGTTACCTCACAGGTCCATGATGGGGTAGAGCGGGCAGCTACCTCACAGGTCCATGATGGGGTAGAGCGGGCAGCTACCTCACAGGTCCATGATGGGGTAGAGCGGGCAGTTACCTCACAGGTCCATGACGGGGCCGAGCGGGCAGCTACCTCACAGTCCCTGATGGGTGGAAGCTGGCAGTTACCTCACAAGTCCCTGACGGGGCAGAGCGGGCAGTTAGTTAACTCACAGTCCTCACAGGTTCCTGACGGGGTTGAAGCGGTCAGTTACCTCACTGTCCTCACAGGTCCCTGACTGGTGGGAGCAGTTAGTTACCCTACAGGTCCCTGACAGGGCAGTGCGGGCAGTTACCTCACAGGTCCCTGACAGAGCGGACGGTACCCTCACAGGTCCCTGACAAGTGGGAGCGGTCAGTTACCTTACAGGTCCCTGACAGGGCAGAGCGGGCAGTTACCTCACAGGTCCCTGACAGGGTGGGTGGTTCCCTTGCAGTCCTCACAGGTACCTGACGGGGCGGGCGATTCCCTCACAGGTCCCTGACCGGAGGGAGCGGGCAGTTCGCTCACAGCCCACACAGGTCCCTAACAGGCGGGAGCAGGCAGTTACCTCACAGGTCCCTGATGGGCGAAGCAGGTGGGGAACAGACCTCACAGGTCCCTCACAGGGCAGAGCGGGCGGTCCCTTTAAAGTCCCCACAGGTTCCTGACATGGCAGAGTGGGCGGGGAACGGACCTCACAGGTTCCTGATGGGCCAGACCGGGCAGTTACCTCACAGTCCTCACAGGTCCCTGACGGGTGGGAGCGGGCAGTTACCTCACAGTCCTCACTGGTCCCTGACTGCGAGGGTGGGAAACGAGCCCCACATGTCCCTGACTTGGCGCGAGCGGGCAGCTTCCACACAGGTCCCTGACTGGGCGCCAGCAGGCAGCTCCCACACAGGTCCCTGACTGGGCGCGAGCACGCAGCTCCCACGCAGGTCCTTGACTGGGCGCGAGCAGCCAGCTCCCACGCAGGTCCCTGACTGGGCGCGAGCAGGCAGCTCCCACGCAGGTCCCTGACTGGGCGCGAGCAGGCAGCTCCCACGCAGGTCCCTGACTGGGCGCGAGCAGGCAGCTCCCACGCAGGTCCCTGACTGGGCGCGAGCCGGCAGCTCCCACGCAGGTCCCTGACTGGGCGCGAGCAGGCAGCTCCCACGCAGGTCCCTGACTGGGCGCGAGCAGGCAGCTCCCACGCAGGTCCCTGACTGGGCGCGAGCAGGCAGCTCCCACGCAGGTCCCTGACTGGGCGCGAGCAGGCAGCTCCCACGCAGGTCCCTGACTGGGCGCGAGCAGGCAGCTCCCACGCAGGTCCCTGACTGGGCGCGAGCAGGCAGCTCCCACGCAGGTCCCTGGCTGGGCGCGAGCAGGCAGTTCGCACACAGGTCCCTGACTGGGCGCGAGCAGGCAGTTCCCACGCAGGTCCCTGACTGGGCGCGAGCAGGCAGTTCCCACACAGGTCCCTGACTGGGCGCGAGCAGGCAGTTCCCACGCAGGTCCCTGACTGGGCGCGAGCAGGCAGTTCCCACGCAGGTCCCTGACTGGGCGCGAGCAGGCAGTTCCCACACAGGTCCCTGACTGGGCGCGAGCAGGTAGTTACCACGCAGGTCCCTGACTGGGCGCGAGCAGGCAGCTCCCACACAGGTCCCTGACTGGGCGCGAGCAGGCAGTTCCCACGCAGGTCCCTGACTGGGCGCGAGCAGGTAGTTACCACGCAGGTCCCTGACTGGGCGCGAGCAGGCAGCTCCCACACAGGTCCCTGACTGGGCGCGAGCAGGTAGTTCCCACGCAGGTCCCTGACTGGGCGCGAGCAGGCAGCTCCCACACAGGTCCCTGACTGGGCGCGAGCAGGTAGTTCCCACGCAGGTCCCTGACTGGGCGCGAGCAGGCAGCTCCCACACAGGTCCCTGACTGGGCGCGAGCAGGTAGTTCCCACGCAGGTCCCTGACTGGGCGCGAGCAGGCAGCTCCCACACAGGTCCCTGACTGGGCGCGAGCAGGCAGTTACCACACAGGTCCCTGACTGGGCGCGAGCAGGCAGCTCCCACACAGGTCCCTGACTGGGCGCGAGCAGGCAGTTACCACACAGGTCCCTGACTGGGCGCGAGCAGGCAGCTCTCACACAGGTCCCTGACTGGGCGCGAGCAGGTAGTTCCCACACAGGTCCCTGACTGGGCGCGAGCAGGCAGCTCCCACACAGGTCCCTGACTAGGTGGGAGCAGGCAGCTCCCACACAGGTCCCTGACTAGGTGGGAGCAGGCAGCTCCCACACAGGTCCCTGACTAGGTGGGAGCAGGCAGCTCCCACACAGGTCCCTGACTAGGTGGGAGCGGGCGGTTCTCCCATGTTCCTGACAAAGTTGGAGCAGGCAGTTACCCTACAGAAATGAGGTAGAGGGTCAATGATAAAGGAGAATACTGGGAGGCTGATTCAAAGGGTTAAAGGACTCGGACCACTTCATCCACACTGCAGTCCCACATACAGCCTGCTCCAGCCCAGTCCGAAGGGGGTCTTGGGTGTAAAACTTCCATCAAAGCGCCTGGATGCATGCTTGGTACTGATTGAAATAAGTGTTTTCAAAGGGTTAAATCACATGGTGGGCTTCTGTTTCTACCCTCTAAAACACACAGACAGGTATGTACCAGCTAGTGACCACCAGTATGTCTTTTTAAGGCCTCACCAATCAGCTTTTAACCCCTTAGTGACCAGCCTATTTTTTTCCCTTCAAGACCACAACTGACATAGCCGTATGAGGGCTTGTTTTTTGGTACGTGTTGCATCTTTTAACCCCTTCAGGATGCTAGCCTTTTTTCTTTTCAGCTTTTACTCCCTACTAGAGATGAGCGAACATACTCGGTAAGGCGATTTCGCAATCGAGCACCGCGATTTTCGAGTACTTCACTACTCGAGTGAAAAGTACTCGAGTGCGCTGTGGGTGAGCGGGGGGTTGCAGAGGGGAGTGGGGGGGAGAGGGAGAGAGAGAGAGCTCCCCCCTGTTCCCCGCTGCTACCCCCCACCCCATAGCGCACCCAAGTACTTTTCACCCGAGTAGTGAAGTACTCGAAAATCGCGGTGCTCGATTGCGAAATCGCCCTTACCGAGTATGTTCGCTCATCTCTACTCCCTACTTAAAAAAAAAAATTATAACTGTTCTATTGATCCATGAAAGTAGATGTCTGATGGCTTGTTTGTTGTGGGAAGAGTTGTATGTTTCAATGGTTTTATTTAGCGTAATGAAAAAAAAATTGTAAGTGGAGTGAAATGGAAAAAAAATAAGATTCTGCCATCTGTGTGTGCAGGGGGGGGGGGGCTACAGTGTACACTCTGCAGCACGAATGACATGAACGCGTTATTCTGTGGGTCGGTACGATCACAGTGATACTAAATTTTTCTTTTTGCTGTACTACTTACAAAAAAATTTAATTTTTTTTCCAAAGATTGTTTATCTTCCGCCGCCATGACCTTTTCATTTTTCTGTCAGTCTACTTGTATGAGGGCTTGTATTTTGCTAGACGTCCTGTAGTTTCAGTTGGCACCATTCTGGAGTACACGTGACTTTTTGATCGCTTTTTATTAGATTTTTTTTTTGTTGGAGATCAAGTGCCTAAAAAAAATCGCATTTGTGGCATGTAATTTTTTTTCTCTCCTGATGACGTTTGTCATTTAAAGAGATATTAAAGGGGTTGTCCCGCGAAAGCAAGTGGGTCTATACACTTCTGTATGGCCATATTAATGCACTTTGTAATGTACATCGTGCATTAAATATGAGCCATACAGAAGTTATTCACTTACCTGCTCCGTTGCTAGCGTCCTCGTCTCCATGGTGTCTAATTTCAGCGTCTAATCGCCCGATTAGACGCGCTTGCGCAGTCCGGTCTTCTCCCTGGTGAATGGGGCCGCTCGTGCCAGAGAGCTGGTCCTCGTAGCTCCGCCCCGTCACATGTGCCGATTCCAGCCAATCAGGAGGCTGGAATCGGCAATGGACCGCACAGAGCCCACGGTGCACCATGGGAGAAGACCCGCGGTGCATCGTGGGTGAAGATCCCGGCGGCCATCTTGCTAAGGTAAGAAAGAAGTCGCCGCAGCGCGGGGATTCGGGTAAGTACTAAACATTTTTTTTTTTTAACACATGCATTGGGTTTGTCTCGCGCCGAAGTTCTAATCTCCCCCTCCTCTGTATCTGGCAAGCCTTTTGATGTACAAGAGGATGGGAAACGCTTTGTCCTGCTGGCTATAAACTGGCTAATGACAAGGAGATGCTAAATAGGCCCCCTACTGGCGTGGATTGACACCTTGGATGGTTCGCACAGACATCCTGGTGCCCAACTTCACATCAGAAGAAAATCTTTTATTAAAGGATATTTGGGCGCATGAAATTCCTAGCCCGATATGAAATATATTTTCAGAATTAGGTGGCCCAGACCAAAAAAAAAAACACATCTACACGCTTTGAGGTCCGAAACCCAGACCCTCATATCTGGGAAAATACATCTCCGTATGTAAAATCATGGCTAAAAATATTCAAGATCAGAGGTCCTCCCGCCGAGATATGACTGAAAATGGGGATTTATGATTTTTCCACAAGAGATACAGGACTCCAACCCTCCTGAATGGCATCATAGGGGGCGGGGGAAGAAATGTCCTGAGGGACCCTTTATAATGTGGGACCCCAGTCCCATTTGTCAGACTACAGAGATACGCCCTCAGTCTAAGGCTGTCTCCTTCGCTTCAGTGACTCTGGAACATTGGACCGATATCCAAATCCAGTATTTTCTTTTTTTTTCCCCTGTTTATTTTAAAAATCTGTCCTGTGTATTCATATTATGTTTCCTTATTCTCCCATGTAACAACCTTTTTTGTATATCTTTGTACATAGCTATATTGCACTGCTAAACCTTTCTAGAATAAATCTACACTTTATCAGTCAAGCCTTGTCCGTCTTAAAAACTAACCATAACTCCGAAGAGTAGACATCGTTCACCATACAGTGTAAATAATGCGTTCCTGTGATAGATCAGACTTGTATGTACACAGCGAAACATTTATTATCTTTTTAATTAATAAAACTTTTTTTAAACCTGCGCTAGTGACCCTCACACCTCCTCCAATCCCTCTCCCCGATTGTCATCTTCCACCTCCCCACTATATTCAACCTCTCTCTGACCTATGGCATTTTCCCCTCCTCATTTAAACATGCCATTATATCCCCACTGCTAAAGAAACCGACTCAACCGATGCTGCCAACTACTGACCCATCTCAAACCTCCCCTTCATCACTATTTACTCTCGCCTTATAAGCTATCAGAAAACTCTCTTATTGAGCCCCTACAGTATGACAGAAACTACCCATACAAAAGTGTCAAACGACCTCCTGACGGCTAAATCGAGAGATGACTACTCTCTACTGATCCTCCTCGACCTCTCTGCATTGTTTGACACTATTGACCACAAACTCCTCCTCAGTATGCTTCACTCCATCGGCCTAAAGGACACTGCTCTCTCCTGGTTCTCCTACCTATCTGACCGCTCACTCAGCATATCCTTTGCTGGCTCTACCACCTCTCCTCTTCCCCTTACTGTTCGGCTCGGTCCTCAGTTCCCTCCTCTTCTCCAATTACACAGCCTCTATTGGACAAACCATCAGGAGATTTGGCTATCAGTACCATCTATGCTGCCGATACCCAATTATACACCTCTTCCCATGACATCACAGCACCATTCTTCAGAATGCCACCGACTGTACGCTCTCTCTAAAACTATGTCCTCTCTCTACCTAAAACTGAAACTCTCAAAAACAGACCTACTGGTGTTTCCATCCTCTACTAACTGACCTCATCCTGACATCGCCATCTCAGTGTGTGGCACCACCAGAACTCCCGGACAGCATGCCCGCTGCCTTGGGGTCATATTCGACTCCTATTTCTCCTTTACCCCCTATATCCAATCTCTTGCCCGAACATGTCAGCTGCACCTCAAGAACATCGCAAGAATTCGCTCTTTTCTCACGGTGGACACGCTAAAAACGCTTATTGTTGCCCTCATCTGCTCTTGGCTCGATTATTGCAACTCGTTGCTGATCGGGCCCCCCCCCCCCCCCCCCCCCCCCCCCACACACACACACACACACACACACACACACCAGACTCTACCCTCTCCAATCCATCCTGAATGTAGCAACCAGGCTCATATTCCTGTCCGGCCGCTACTCGGACGCCTCTGCCCTGTGCCGGTCACTGCACTGGCTGCCCGTCAAATACAGAATACAATTCAAACTCCCTACCTTCATCCATAAAGCCCTCCATAGCACCGCGCTGCCCTACATTGCATCCCTCACCTCAAACCACCACCCAAGCCATGCCCTCCGCTCCGCTAATAAAATTAGATTAAGCGCTCCTTTAATTCGAACCTCTCATTCCCGTCTCCAAGACGATTGCAGAGCAGCACCAGTCCTCTGCAACGCCCTACCCAAAACTATCACAGACACACAAAACGTCCGGCATTCTCTAAAAACACACCTCTTCAGGGAAGCATACCGTATCCCTTAAACCAAACCCCTCTGCTCTCCGCCTGATAACATGCTCCCTGTTCTACTGACTGCAATCCCTGCTAGCCACCATGAACTGCCCCCTGCAATTCAGCCACTATACGGCTCAATTTGACCATTGTCTATGTATATAGCATTCCTCACTTTCCACCTCGCCATACCGCACACATCTCCAGCCCCTTTACCTTCTGCATCACCCCATTATCTGCTCGTTGGAGCAGGACCCGCACCTGAATAAAGTTTGATAAAAAATATAAATTCCCTCTCACAAAAAAGCCTTTTTAGATAAAATGCCCCCAAAATGTAAAAAAAAGCAACACATAATAGGTATTGCTGCATTCCTAATGACTCAGACAATGAAAATATTTATTTAAAAAATGCTAGTTACTATTTTTTTGTTTGCCTTCCAAAAAGCGCAATAAAAAACAATCCAAAAGTCACCTTTTTTTTCCTCAAATTGGTGCCAATAAAAACTGCAACTCTTCCTGCAAAGAACAAGCCCTCTCACAGCTCCGCTGCAGGAAAAATAAAATGGTATGGATCTTAGAGCCCCTTCACACGGGCGTATTACTCATCAGTATTTTGTGAAACAAAACCAGGAGCTGGTCAACAATCTGGAAGAAATGCATGAAATTATACTTTCTCTCTACTTCTGGTCTGGGCTCACAAATACTGGTAAACTATGCGCGTGTGAAGAAGCCCGTAGGGCGGTTTAACACCTGCAGAGGAGAATCCGCTGTCCAGCTCCGGTCGGTGAGCAGAAAAGAAGAATTGCCGTGGCCGAACGTCTCAGTCTTAGGGCTTATTCAGATGTGCGTATATCGGCCGGGTTTTTTATGCCCGGCCGATATACGCTGTCCCTTTCTACAGGGTGAAGAGGTGGGACGGGCCTGGAGCAGTGCACTGAGCTCCAGTCCCCTCTCTGCCGCTCGCCACTGTTTGCAATGGGATGGGGGCGGAGCTAATTTCCACCCACTCCCATTGCAAATAGTGGCAAGAGGCGGGAGCTCAGTGCACTGCTCCCGATCCGTCCCCCTGCAGAGAGGGACACCGTATATCGGCTGGGCGTGAAAACCCGGCCGATATACGCACATCTGAATAAGCCCTTAGGATGCAACTAAACCACTCCGAGCGGACTCCACTGACTATAATGGGGTCCGTTTTCTTTCACCCAGCTGCCCCCGGGCTTTGCAATATCTTTTAAGGTCCCATTGAAAACAATGGTCTAGGTGTTCCGAGGGAACGCCAAACTATAGAACATGCTGCAATTTGTATCCACGCAGCATCTCTGGAAGTCCATTTAAAAGAAAGGAGTTCATATTCATGCGAGTTTTGTGCGTCTCGCAACGCAGAAAACTCGCGGGAGATTCTTGCCCGTTTGAATGTAGCTTAAGGCTGCTCTCACGCCGGCGTTAGGGTCAGTTCAGGGTTTCCATCTCTCTGCTCCATTTTCGGAGGAGAGAAACGGAAATAAAATTGATCCTATTTCACCCCACCCCCCATAGAGTTCAAAGGCGTTTCAAGAAATACGGAAAGGCTTCAGTTTGCTTCTGTTCAGTTGGGTTTTGTTTTTTACGTGACAATAACAGTCGGCAGCGTTATTTTTCTCTCCCCCAAAAAAATGAAACCTGACAGAATGGAAGCTGCAGCATTTACTTCCTGCTTTTTTAAAATCCCATTGAAAGCAAAGTCTGGTCTTCTGATCTTGGGAAGCAGTTCAGTCATTTTAGGCCCCGCCTCCAGCAGAGTCTAACTAGGCTGTTGTCATAGGATTGTATCATAGCAATCAAATGATCACATCGTGTTGCAAGACGCACGAATATGAACCCCAAGCGGCATTGCGGCGCGGAAAAAAAATTGTGGCATGTCCTATCTTTAGGCATTCCATCAGAACGCATTGTCCATTACTTTCACAGCGAGCGAGTGCAATGCTAGGTTTCCCATTGAAAACAATAGGAAACACTCCGCTATCAATACTTTCCTGAAACGATCTGAGGCTTTTTAACGCAGAAACGTCTCGCATCCACAAGAACATCGCATGTTGGCGAGCGTGATATTGTACTCTCATGCGTGAAATTAGCCTCAGCGACTAGAAAATAGTGTCAAAAAAGTACAATAAAGTTTAATTTAAAGAAAAAAAAAGCCGTGGCTCGATGAACCAATCACAGCCATTCAATGATGTTAATCAATGAATGGCTGTGATTGGTTCATCGAGCGCCGGCTCTGATTGGCAAAACATCTGGCATCAATATATGCAGATAGTAAGTGTTCTATTTGGGCTCATGTCCATGACTGTTTTTTCACTGCGTATTACGCGTGCATTGCACTGACGTGTGATATGTGGTGAATGGAGTCAATAAAAGCCATTCTGTTCTGGTATTGTTTTAAGTACAAATTAATCACAACATGTCTGTGCCTTGAAGAAAGGAGCAAGGGCAGCAGTATATGGTGCAAAAAACAATCATCCAGGAGGAGGAATCTTTTACTCCCTCGTTGTCAAGATAACATGCGACATTTCGACTCGCGTATGGTGTCTTTGTCAAGCCTTGACAAGCTCTTGACTATACCGTTCCTTGTCATCTGTATGTGTGTATTGTGAGGGAATAGCGGTTAGGATCGGTAGCAACCTGGGCATAAGCAGTCAGAGACAGTGACACATAGGATAAAGTCTTTAGTCCAGGCTTCGCCTGGGTTTATTTCCAAGCAAACAAAAGCAAAATACAGGCCTTAACATCAGGCAAACATAACGTAAATCCTGCTCGTCCGAGCACTTACTATACATGGAGCGTCCCTGTCTACGTACTGGTAAACAAATGGCTCCTGCACACAGCCAGCCAGCCAGCCAGCCAGCCAGCCAGCCAGCCAGCCAGCCAGCCAGCCAGCCAGCCAGCCAGCCAGCCAGCCAGCCAGCCAGCCAGCCAGGACTCTCAGACCTGCAAAGGTCTCAGCTCTCTCCCTAGGCCCTGTAGGACCAGGCTTTATAAGGTCTGGTACCAGCCGCACCTGGTACGTGGGAGTGACCATCCCACCCTTCACTTTGGTCACTCCAGGAAAAGCCGGCCCGGATTATGCGGCTTGGAGCCACTTACTTACTATATATGTTAAATTGCAGCATGCTCTATTTCTCTGCGTACCACACATCGTGAGGCCTATACATTTGTATAGGCTGCATATGATATGCTGTCCGTATGCAATACATTGCTTATGGCGTTTCCATACGCATTCAGTGAGGATTTCAATGTGGATTAGGCTGGATTTTCCTTACAGAAATATTGCAGATTTATTTCTGCTGCATGTGAAAGTAGCCTTCGGCCGGCTTCACACGGGCGATGTAATCGCGTGGGATTTATTAATGCAATGCGGTGCATAGTGTTGTTTTTAGTTTTTATAAGCCAGAGAGAGAAAAAAATTAGTTTCAACAGAACCTTGCCACTGCGGAATTGACGTGCTGGAAAACGCGATGCAAATCCGTCCGTGGGCATTCACCCTTACTGAGCAAAATGCATCTGAATTCTGGCTCGATTTGTACAAAAACCCCGACGTACGTGTTCAGTGCCACATTTATTATTCAATGTGGACATTTTTCTGGCATCGTACTTGACTAGGAACATACTGTAGCAGAATGGGCACGCCTCCGCAGGAAGTTGTGGGGCTTAAAATGTGGCAATGTGCATCAAAACCCTTCATCATCCCTTCATCAGCACCCATCACCTCAATGTTCCTTACGGAGGTCAGTGATCCTTTAGCATCAGTTTGAGTCTCACAGAATTGAATCGGATCCATGGACTGATCCATCCTCTTTATTTTTAATAAGGCAAAAGAACAGAAGTGTGAACCTTACAACATAAGGCTTAAAGGGGCTAGCCAACCTTGTACAAAACGCAGATGAACAGGATAGTACTCTTACTGCAGATCTTTGTAATATTGATAGCAGATGTTCTGAGCTCTTGTCCATTTGAACTGAATGAGAGAAGCCTGCAGTACTCAGAACGGCCACTATCTGTAATGGTGTTCTGGAGTACAAGCACAATCATGTTGAGATGTAACCCCTTCAATCATCTGATCAACTGGGATTCAGATCGGCAGACCCGCAGACCATCAGATATTGATGGTGTATCCTGAGGATAAATCATCAAGTTTAGGGTGACTACCCACTACAGTTTCTTTTTTTTTTACTGCGAAATTCGCAGCGTTTTCTTTTCTGCAGGGGTCTATGGGACTTGCAATGTTAAAATCGCAATCGGGCAAAATCGCGATTTCGCGCGATTGCGATTTTAACCTTACAAGTCCCATAGACCCCTGCAGGAAAAAAAAACGCTGCGAATGATGATAATGAGTTCCTAGGTTTCTAATCTATAAACATGTATCATTTATAACCTTTACCATTCATTATGGTTTTCCAGTGTGTCTGTAGAAATTCAGGTGGTGATGGTGGTCCCCTACAGATGGCAGCCAGTCAATGGTGTTTCAGCAATGGGACTCCATATTATGGGAGAGCCTTGCATCAATAAGCCTAGCAAAAGGGATTTTATTAAGCATGCTACCTCTTTAAGTTTTAGTGAAAGAAGGGCATATACTCTACTTTTCCACTTTTGGTAAGATGTGATTGAATTTTAAATCTCTGCATCATAAATCATAATGTCATCAGGCTAAGCATAGTGTATAATTCATAACTTAGTATGGAACATTTACTTTCATGAGAAAAATGCATTTCTGCATCCCAGCTGCTCAGAAGGTAACAGCTGGTAAATACCTCAGCGCCGGTTCAAAGGCTGAACTCTCTTTTCCCATAGAAGTCAGACTGGAAATTCCTCCGTGCTGCCTATGGAGATTTGTCATCAGTTCTCGAAATTCATTCTAAATATGTATGGAAAAAATCTGGCATTTGGTAATAAAATATCATTTTCCATACTGATTTACATTTAGAGCGCAGACACAGTGATTGAACATAAACACACTAGGCAATTGGTTCTAATGTAACTGGATTCCAGCGCCAAAACGGTAAAGTATCAAATATCTTTTATTAGAAAAACATTAAAAACAGTGGGGGGCAATAAAAAATACTGACTTGTTTGAGCTCAAACGTGAGCCTTAGGGCATCTTCAGACGAGCGTATGGAAAAATACGCTCGCCTAAGTGCAATGTATTTGCGCAGTGAACGAGGCTCGTTTGCGCAGGTGCCTAAGGTCCTGGTGTGTTCTGTTCCCGGCGGGTTTGCACTGTGCTTCGCACATTCCGTTGCGTGTTTTGTATTGCGCACCTCCTCCATAGACTTCTATAGGACCTAAGCACCCTGAAATGTAGAACATGTTCTATTTTATTTGCACCTTGAGAAATGCGTGTGCAAAATAAGAAATGGGAACGCACCCATTGAAATCAATAGGTTCTATTCTCTGCATATTGCGCGAGCAATTTTTGCATGCGCAAATATGTCCGTGTGAATCCGCCCGCATTAATAGCATAATCGTACAAGACAATCACATCTTCTAGATAGGAAAACTAGGATTTGATTTCAAACCGTACATTACCAGCTACCTCACACACACACAAACATCACGAACTCCATATCGTATTTTTTGCTCTATAAGACGCACTTTTTTCCCCTCCAAAGCGGGAAAAAAGTTGATGCGTCTTATAGAGCAAATGTGCCGAAATTTGTTGCGATCGCCATTTTTAGCGCGATCGTGAATTTAACGCACGTCCGCGATTTAGTTAGCCCGATTGCACGTTAAACACGCGATTGCTCGAACAAATGTGCGATCAGTCAGAAGTTTTCTCTCCTCCCCACTGCCGCCCATACGTACCGCTGATTGGTGGTGAGTGCTGGTGGGTACTGCTGCTGCTCCCCACCTCCACCAAACGGCTTCTTCCCTTCCTCCTGCCACACACAAGCACCGCTGTGACATGAAGTGCCGGTTTTTCAGACCTCTGCTGCTTCTTCTGCTCCGTCACCCAGCACTAACCCTGCGCTGTCCCTGGGTGAGTTCAAAATATTTTTTCCCTATTTTCCCGCTCTAACGGGGTTGCGTCCTATAGTCCTGTGCATCTTATAGAACGAGAAATACGATATATATTAGTAGAAATTAGAGATGAGCGAACTTACTCGTTTAGGGCGTTTTTGCACTCGAGCACCGCTTTTTCCGAGTAACTGACTACTCGGACGAAAAGATTCGGGGGGTGGTGGAGCAGGGGGTAGCTGTGGGGAACCTCTCTCTCTCGCTCCCCCCCCCCCCCCCCACTCCCCTCTGCAACCCGCCGCTCACCCCCGGCGCCCCCCGAATCTTTTCACCCGAGTAGTCGGTTACTCGGAAAAAGCGGTGCTCGAGTGCAAAAACGCCCTAAACGAGTACGTTCGCTCATCTCTAGTACAAAATACATAAAATCTGTTTTGTAGTTTCATCCAAAAGGAAATCTAGTACCTAATTTTCTATCCAGATTGCCGCTCTCATTAATAATTTCTACAACCAGTTACCTCCTTGTATAGGTCTTGTGGACTTCTCAATAGCAATAACCTTAAGACGGGATATGTCCCAAGAATGAGGGATATTCCCTCCTAGTAAACCAGTGGCCATCTGTGATTCTACTTTATGCCGGGCTCTTATGAGCGTATTTGAATAGCATATTACACTCACAATGTATGCGCGTGTAATACACAGCCAGTCGTGGCAATTCAAACACACTGATTTTTGCTGTTCCACTCACACTTGCGTATTTTCAACATGTATAATACTCGCGTACAAAAGAACGCAGCATGTTTTATTGCACCACATATTACTCTATGGGTGTACGAAAACGCTGTACATACGCAAATACATTGCTTATGTGCGGTGTTTTTACACAGTGTTACTAGGGGACAATAGTTTAAAAAGCCAGTGCATGACAGCGGGCCTAAGATACACAAGCAAACAAATAATGCTACAATACGCAGCAATGTGCTGCACTATACCCTGGTAAAACGATGCATTTTATACGCAGCATTTCACCATATATTCATGTGAGCCCAGCCTTATGGTCAGCTGTAGGGGAACAAGCCCTCCTAGTGCTAACTTATTCTCCAACAGGGAAATGTAAATTGTGTGTGGGACGGCAGCTGCTAGCAAGTAGTAATGACTTCCCCCAACTAGGTAGCCGGCCTGGCTGCACTGTTCCAGTCTGTCCAACAGGTTGATGTTTATGTTGTTGTGGTTTGTTATTTCTTTAGCTGTTACTTTGGTTGTTTGTCTTCCTCAGTGTTTCCCTGTGACGGATTTTGTTCTCTTGTTTCGTATGTGGATTTTACCCTGCTGTTTGTGCAACTCCGTCTGTCCAGATGCATTACCTCGGTCATTATTTGAATCTGCTTCTGGGTCTGGTTGTTGCTGATTACTTTCTCAGTCGGTGTGGCGAGAGGACATGTTCGTGGTGGTTGGAGTTCTGCTGTAAAGCTAAGCTTTGCTTTTGTTTGTTGATTAGTGTTTCTCTTCTTTTAGTTGCTAGAGTTAGTGGCTGAGGCACCAGACGTGGGGCCGCCTTTATCAAGGCGATAACCTCGCTTTTAGGCAGGACGGTTCTTGTCTTAGTAGTGGGGGTGAGGTTGTCCCTTCCTCCTTTTGTTCTGATTATATGATATTTTACTCCATTCTGTAGTCTGCTCCCTATCTGAACACAACCTTACATTCACCCTATGCGTGGTGCGTCTTATGCTCAGGGCGAACGTGACACCTAGACAATATAACATAGCTCTTATAAGAAGTAGAGTCTCCTGTAATATATACATCCAAAAAAGAAGTAGCATATGGAAAGTGATTTACAGAGAGAAACAAATTGTTACCATTTTGATTCACATAAGTAGTAAATCCATTATATCATTAGAGCAATAACACCAAATTAGGAGGAGGACCTCTAGATACCTGGCTAGAGGAAGGGTTATGGGAGGTATATAAATAACGCTCCTCCAAACATGCCATATATAAATTGACAATAATGGTGGGAAAGACACACCCATAGGATAGCTGCAAATTTGTAGTAAGAAACGAGATAAGGAATCCCAAAAAAATATTTGTAAGGAAAAGATGAGTCACACGGAATATATTTCGAATCAGGAGAATAGTTGCTAAAAGTATCAAGATGGAATTTCAAGGCCATAATAGCTCTATCGTGTGGCATCAGGGAATAACCAATGGTTGTAAAATGTCATATAGTTTTTTATTATTTACTATAATGGGACAAAAAAGTTGGTAAAATTATATAGGAACCCAAGTTTGGGAAAGTCAATACTACTTGTTACCAGCTGCCATCTCACACATACTATTTTATACCTCCCCGTTGAAGAATGCATTCAGGCTAGGAGGGCTTGTTGCCTTACAGCTGACTAGAATGTAGAATCACAGATGGCCATCCCTAAGAGGGAATATCCCAGGAAAATGATTAATGGAGCGAAATCTACTGCAGACAGTAAAGCTGGATCTTTTTACCTGTTGGAGAGATGTGGTAGAGATACAGTGCAATATGTTTTCTAACCCATACATTACACATTTTATAGCCATTACTTATTTGCGCAATGATTTGTCCCTGTTAAGTCAAGATGGTTCTACCAAAGATGTTATAAAATGTGGTCAAAATAGATGTAATCTATGTCCACAGATTATACAATCAATGGCCTCTTTTACACGGGCATTGCGGATAAATCTCATGTTTTCTTGCTCATTCACACAACTGGGTGAAGTATATATATGCCGCACCCCGGAATTCTGACAGATGGGGGAAGAGAGTTTATCGATGTTAGACTCTCCCTTCCTCCCTCCTCCCCCTTTGTCGGCTGATCGCAGCAGCTGAAGCTCACATAGAAGCTTATGTGAGTGTAGTGGCCCAGAGTAACATGGCCCCTCCATAATTTGTGCATACATTTGTCTTGTGTCCACGTGTTGTCAGTGTCTTTCTTGTTGCATGAAATGATGTGTATTGCATGGTTGCAGCACTGAATTGGTTAACTATCTGGTATGTGAGATGTCTGGAAAATGTATCTTTTTGTGTGTCATGTGATCGTGCTTTGTATATATGTGTTTGCAAGGTGTCTGCAGGAGAGCGTCTGTTCCAGTTTTGCAAGAGGAGCGTTTGGAGTTCTGCAAGTGAGCCACACAGACACCTTCTCTTCCGTGTGGGCCAGAATGGAAGAGGCTGACAGATTTCCACCAGCCTTCATTGGGCCTGCTTTACCCAGGATATTCCAGTGTTACCCCTAAACACTGTGAGGTAGAGATAGAGAGGAGCATGGAGTGCCTGTCTTTTCAGTTGACCGGTAGAGAGCTGGAGAGAGTAAAGGTGTTTGGCCAGGAACAGAACCCCACAGATAATGCGGACTGCAGATTATTCTGCTATCCTGTAATTTTCCTCCCTGTCACTCCACTTTGCGTTCTGCACCATTTTTCTGCTGGCGTGCGTTTTTACCATTGTTGGACTGTATATAATTTTCTCAAGTAAACAAGCACTGCTGACCGTTCCTGGCTTTGCTCCTTAAACGTTTACCTGGGTGTGGACTACTTATTTCACCATCTGGATTCACCGCTAAGGAAGGAACGGTGGCGTCACGAGTTACAGGACTTTCAAGGTGATCAACACATCTTGGGTTACCCCCATGAAAGTTTCCCACTGGTAACTTGGACGGTCCTGTTCTACCCCCAGGGGAGGAGATGGTAGAGCCCCGTGACAAGGCCTGACTCTACCCCGCTATCTCCTCGGCGGTGGGCCCACTCCTTGGACACTGCAAAGGGAGGGGGAGGTAGTTTAGCAGCGCTAAAGTCCCTCCTCCCTTTGTTGGTAGCTCCAGTAGGCTTCTATCGGAGCTGTCAGCTGATCGCGGCCACAAGATAGGGCAAGACCTTTCTTTTCTGGCCACGCGTAAAAGCGGATGGTTGGAATCCGCAGCATATGTGCTATCTTTTCCGGCTGGCAACAATGCTGGCAAGGTGATGATGTCACCATCCCCCCCCCCCCCCCGCATAGTAAGCAGGGTTAAAAAATGCTCTAAAACGCCATACGCAGCATTTTAACGCACCCAATTCATTTCAATGGGCAATGGGAAAATAGAACATAGTGTTCATTTTAGCATGCATTAAAAACACCCACTAACGCTGTAAAGACCGTCTGTGTGAGAGACGCATTAAATGAGTAGAATACATTCCTTCTATTCAGGCAGCAGATTAGTTTAGTTACATTTCTATTGAGCGCTGTCTGCCATTTTCTTGAGGCTCATGCTGGGGACATATCCAGCCTGTGTGTGCGAGACAGCTGGTAATCTATGATTTAACGTCATATCCTAGTTTTCCTATATATAATATGTGATTGTGTAGTGACCCAGTACAACGGGGCCCCTCCTAAGAAGTGTGGATGTTGGATATTGTCTTGTGAGTGTTTTCTGTGTTGTGTGATTAAGGGGTGTTGCATAACCGGCGGCACTGAATGAGTTAAATGTTTGAGTGATGTATCTTGTGTATGTCAGGTGACTGAGATTATTTATTGGAATGCAAGAAAATGCTGGAGGGTTCTGGGTAGTTCTGAGTTTGGAGAGAGTGCAGAGAGAGGTTCAAGGCAGCTGTCTGTGGGTACCATCGACCCACAGACACAGAATGGAGGAAGCAGAGAGAGTAAACCTCTGCTGGTGTGATGATCTAAAACCTGAGAACCCGCGTATTGTGGAGCGGCCAGTGAGTGTGGACCGGTAGAGACGCGAAGTGCGTGAGTAAGAGTGAAACCAGACCAGGACCTGTGGATAACTTAGACTGTAGTTTCTCCTGTTTCTCCGTGAGTTCTCCCTGTCATACTTCTGGACTAGTTTACTCTTAAGTTGGTTAAAGTTCAGTAAAGAGTTGCTAAAGTTCAGTAAAGCGACCAGTTGTCCGTCTGTTTCCGGGGGCTGTGTCTTAAAAAGGTACACATGTGAGTGTGAGTTTACTCTGCCACCTTGGAATTCCCCCATGGAAGCTGCGCTTGAGAGGATTTACTCCGCTAACCAGGGATCCCCACCGGTGGCATCACGAATGACAAATGGAGCTAAGGTAACTAAGGACTATGTCCTTCCTTTCTATCTGCCCTCTGGGTGGGAAACGGTAGTGCCTCAGCCAGACTAGGCCAGACTCTACTCCACCTTCTCCTAGGTCGTGGCCTGCTCCTTGGTCGTTCCCCCCTCCCCTTCCCTTCTGGGGCATTGCAATTGTCTTCTATGATTATGCTATGACTAAGGCTCATGCTTCATCGGAAACGCATCCGCATTTTCTTTTTTTTTTCTTTGCACCCACTGTTTTTAAAGTTTTTCTAATAAAGGCTATTTGATACTTTATGGTTATGGGGCTGGAACCAAGCTATATGCTATAATCTTCCCCAGATCTGGTCCAGTGTTTGTGTTTCCATGCACCTGCTGTATTCTCTCAAGGATTGCCAGAACTCTCTCATATTTCTCCTGAGCTGTATCCTAATTTAACAGTTTACCTACCAATGGGTTCTGATACCTGGTATTGTCTCCTTCGGCAGAACTTCCAACAGGCTTTTCTTATAACTATCCACAAGTCTCTGACATCAAGAAATGTTTATGTAGGTGAGGAGTTTGTTTCTTGGGTCTTAAAATTCCTGTACAAGAATTCGACAATTCAAGAACACTAAATATCCTTAATTCAGCCATTCCTCGGTGCGTTTACAAGTATGTTCTTGTCTTAATTTTGCCTCAGCAGTATAAGAAATGAAAGTTGCATTGTGATTGGTTGCTATGGGCAACAAAGACAGATTTTCTTTTAGGCTACGCAGAGATCTTGGAGCAGAATTCACCACCTCATTAGAAAAGGTGGAATCCACCCCAAAAATCTAGTGCTATAATTGACATGCTGTGGGTTTAAAATCTGCACCACATGTCAATTTCTGCACGGCTTTTGTTTGTGGACAAGATTTTTAAAGTCTCATCCACTTTACTGCTACTGTAAATGCAGTGGATTTTCCATGTTGAGAGTCCACACAGAAAATCCATGGCAAACCCACCCCCTGTGAGCTTAGATAGTTTCCATAAGAGTGTGGTGCCAAGCGACTTTTCCATGGCCCATCCTATACAACAAGAAAGATTCAATTAATGAATGTCATATATAATCTGCCAACATTCCTTGGTTTAGGCCAGGCTCACATAATGAGGGGCAAAAACCCTGAAACAGCTGTCTGTGTATGGATTCTGGCTTGGTTTCAATTCCCAATCATTGTTCTAAAGACCTATATAAAGAGTCAAGCATTGATTTGAAGTAATGCTGCCATCCAATAGGTGGCGCTGCCGAGGTATTGTTCCAGATTAATTTTAATGTTGATAAATGTAAACTGATGCTCATAGACTGCAGTAATCGTAGTACTGCATAAATATTGATTGGAATGAAGCTTGAGATAACAGAACAAGAGAAGAATCTGGGTATTCAGGCTAGAAACCAGCTAAGCAGCAATACTGAATATCAAGCAGCAGCTGCAAAAGCAAATCAAATTTTAGGGTGCAGGAAAAGAGAGACTTAAACCACTAACACTTTTGTAATATTACTTCTCTATGAATTCTGTGCAAGACTATATGCAGAGTATGGGATTCAGTTTGGGGCTAGGGAGAGGGTTCAGACATGGACGACTAGTTTATTAAATGACATGGGAGGTCTCTCTTATATAGAGGCTAGACGAAATGGGCTTGACCAGTTGTAGAGATAAGTCAGCTTAGAGGTGATCTCATTTAAACGTATAAATATATGTATGGTCAGTACAAGGAACTAGTAAATGATTGATATTTTCCAAGGACTTACAAGGCACAAGAGGACATTCTTTACAGGTGGAAGAAAGGTAGATTAGATTTATATATAGCAAAGGGCTTATTACAGTTAGAGTAGTCAAACTATGGATGCCCTACACTAAGGCTTTCTACACACAGCCAACACGATATTGGGCCACGAAACTCAGTTGAATATTGCCCCTGTGCGATGTACCTGCAGATGCAAGGCGTTTTTCAGGCAAAAACGCAGCATATCGGTGAAGTTTCGATACTCTTGCGCAAGTTTCACACGTGATAAAAGATCAGAAGTGTTTCCAATTGATTTCAATGGGAAACCTCGCATGCATATCACATGGCATGTGACAGCCATGAGAGGCTTTAAAATTCCCATTATTTGATGACCCAAACTTTCCCCTTACCATGGGCAAAGTATAATTTCTGCTTTGGACCTCTAATAGGGGCACAAGACAATGCCAGGTGAGAATTGATGGCTCTTATTTCCCTGCTACTATGAATTTATAAAGAGCCTGAGACTAGACAAGCTGACAAGCCGAGACAATGTTGCCGAGTAGTAAGCTAGCATTGCCAAAAGTATTTGAAACTGTGTTGCAATGCTCTGAAACTGTGCGACAAGGTAAAATGACTATACTGATAATTCAGCTGCAGAGTAAAGACTGTACTTGCTTACTGCGATGTGTACTCGGTCTCTTCATCTACTTGCAGCATGGGAACCGCCACAAACATGTACTACCACTGTATGTTAACGCCTTGGAAATACTGTACAGTTCCTCTGACAATGAGTTGATTGCCGAAGGTCCAGCTGCTGAAACACCTAGGGGTAAGCTGTTCCAAGAGGAAAAAATATTGGTGGAGTCGGAAAAAAAAGGAGGTAGAGGCAACAAAGTAATTAAAATGGTTAACACTGCACAGCCAATACATGGTCAAAAGAAACCAAGCAGATGCCCACTATTCACAGACATATACAGACACTGAGCATTTGTGAATAGAAATTTCAAAAGACATCAGATGAGAGTACGATAATCAGGAGTGTGTATTAATTCAGCCCAGACTAGGTGGATGTATTTGGAATTACATTCTGGAAAGTTCACAAGAATCTGTTCTGTTCTATGCGTCCTCTTCCTCTCCAGGAACCATTGAAAAAAGTGCGGAAAGAGGGACTCAAGAGGTATCGGATTCAGACAGCTTTTAATATTAAAGTGTGTAATTCTTACATGATGGGAATTTTCCTGAATAGCTAAGCAATACTGGACAAAGCTGGAACCAGTAATACATTCCGTAGCTCGCTAGTGTGCAGATATCTATATATCACCCTTAAGTTCTATAGGATGGCTTCATTAAAACAATGCAGCCAATAAAACTGGAGAAGAGCAATCTGAGGTCAATATCTCATTAAGTGGTGATAGGCAAACTTTTAGCAAACTTTTAACTGTTATCACTTCCACTTCCTTGCACACATTAGAAACTAGGATCATAGAGGAAAACCTTTGTGCTAGAAAAGCTAAATGACAAAACTGAGAACAATAGCAGGTTAACAGAAGAAGGATGTATGAATGAAAGAAAGACGCGAACTCAGGAAGAGGAACAGCAGATCCGCTGTATGCTGGACTTCCACTGGAGACGGCTGCTTCACGCTTGTTTGGTGAAGTTTGTTACCATATGTTAAAACAATAAATTGTCATCATACATATAGCAATCAATAACTGCCTCCCTTGTGACTGCAGTTGGACGTCTACTAATGAAGTGAGCACTGTGGAATATGTTTAACACCATAGAAAAGAAAATGACCTCAAGTGAGGGCCATAAGGCTATTTGGCCTGATACAAACCCTACTAAATAATAACATTTATTTCTTTCATATAGAAGTCCACCTTATTAGAGATGAGCGAGCACCAAAATGCTCGGGTGCTCGTTACTCGGGACGAAATTTTCGCGATGCTCGAGGGTTCGTATCGAGTAATGAACCACATTGAAGTCAATGGGCGACCCGAGCATTTTTGTATATCGCCGATGCTCGCTAAGGTTTCCATTTGTGAAAATCTGGGCAATTCAAGAAAGTGATGGGAACGACACAGCAACGGATAGGGCAGGCGAGGGGCTACATGTTGGGCTGCATCTCAAGTTCCCAGGTCCCACTATTAAGCCACAATAGCGGCAAGAGTGGCCCCCCCCCCAACAACTTTTACTTCTGAAAAGCCCTCATTAGCAATGCCTACCTTAGCTAAGCACCACACTACCTCCAACAAAGCACAATCACTGCCTGCATGACACTCCGCTGCCACTTCTCCTGGGTTACATGCTGCCCAACCCCCCCCCTGCACGACCCAGTGTCCACAGCGCACACCAAATTGTCCCTGCGCAGCCTTCAGCTGCCCTCATGCCACACCACCTTCATGTCTATTTATAAGTGAGTCTGCCATGAGGAGGAACCGCAGGCACACACTGCAGAGGGTTGGCACGGCCAGGCAACAACCCTCTTTAAAAGGGGCGGGGCGATAGCCCACAATGCTGTACAGAAGCAATGAGAAATATAATCCTGTGCCACCGCCATCAGGAGCTGCACACGTGGGCATAGCAATGGGGAACCTATGTGCCACACACTATTCATTCTGTCAAGGTGTCTGCATGCACCAGTCAGACCGCGGCTTTTTATAAATAGTCACAGACAGGTACAACTCCGCAATGGGAATTCCGTGTGCACCCACAGCATGGGTGGCTCCCTGGAACCCACCGGCTGTACATAAATGTATCCCATTGCAGTGCCCATCACAGCAGAGGTAACGTCCGATTAAATGCAGGTGGGCTTCGGCCCAAACTGCATGCCCCAGTCAGACTGGGTGGGTGCCAGGAAGCCACCGGCGGTACATAAATATATCCCATTGCATTGCCCATCACAGCTGAGGTAATGTCATGTTTAATGCAGGTGGGCTTCGGCCCACACTGCATGCCCCAGTCAGACTGGGGTTCTTTAGAAGTGGACACATGCAGTTACAACTCCGTGTGGACAGACAGCATGGGTGGCTCCCTGGAACCCACCGGCTGTACATAAATGTATCCCATTGCAGTGCCCATCACAGCTGATGTAACGTCAGCTTTAATGCAGGTGGGCAAAAAATTAATTGGATTACACTGTAGGTGAGGGCCCCAACTGTACCAACAGTACTAATGTACGTCAGAAAAATTGCCCATGCCCAACCAAGAGGGCAGGTGAAACCCATTAATCGCTTTGGTTAATGTAGCTTAATTTGTAACTAGGCCTGGAGGCAGCCCAGTTAAAATGAAAATTGGTTCAGGTGCAAGTGAACACAGATTGATGAAGCTAAAAGGTCCACGTTTTTGATGGTGATAGAGAACAATGCTTCCATCCGCGGGTGCAGCCTACGTATTGTTTAGGTATCGCTGCTGTCCGCTGGTGGAGAAGAGAAGTCTGGGGAAATCCAGGCATTGTTCATCTTGATGAGTGTAAGCCTGTCGGCACTGTCGGTTGACAGGCGGGTACGCTTATCTGTGATGATTCCCCCAGCCGCACTAAACACCCTCTCTGACAAGACGCTAGCCGCAGGACAAGCAAGCACCTCCAGGGTATACAGCGCGAGTTCAGGCCACGTGTCCAGCTTCGACACCCAATAGTTGTAGGGGGCAGAGGCGTCACGGAGGACGGTCGTGCGATCGGCTACGTACTCCCTCACCATCCTTTTACAGTGCTCCCGCCGACTCAGCCTTGACTGAGGAGTCTTGCTGGGGAGCCAGAAAGCTGTCAAAGGCCTTAGAGAGTGTTCCCCTGCCTGTGCTGTACATGCTGCCTGATCTCTGCGCCTCCCCTGCTACCTGGCCCTCGGAACTGCGCCTTCGGCCACTAGCGCTGTCGGATGGGAATTTTACCATCAGTTTGTCCGCCAGGGTCCTGTGGTATAGCATCACTCTCGAACTCCTTTCCTTCAGGTATGAGAGTGGAAAGGTTCTCCTTATACCGAGGGTCGAGCAGTGTGTACACCCAGTAATCCATAGTGGCCATAATGTGTGTAACGCGAGGGTCACGAGAAAGGCATCCTAACATGAAGTCAGCCATGTGTGCCAGGGTACCTGTACGCAACACATGGCTGTCCTCACTAGGACGATCACTTTCAGGATCCTCCTCCTCCTCCTCCTCAGGCCATACACGCTGAAAGGATGACAGGCAAGCAGCATGGGTACCCTCAGCACTGGGCCAAGCTGTCTCTTCCCACTCCTCCTCATCCTCCTCATGCTCCTCCTCCTCAATGTGCTGAGATATAGACAGGAGGGTGCTCTGACTATCCAGCGACATACTTTCTTCCCCCGCCTCTGTTTCCAAGCGCAAAGCGTCTGCCTTTATGCTTTGCAGGGAACTTCTCAAGAGGCATAGCAGAGGAATGGTGATGCTAATGATTGCAGCATCGCCGCTCACCATCTGGGTAGACTCCTCAAACTTTCCAAGGACCTGGCAGATGTCTGCCAACCAGGCCCACTCTTCTGTAAAGAATTGAGGAGGCTGACTCCCACTGCGCCGCCCATGTTGGAGTTGGTATTCCACTATAGCTCTACGCTGCTCATAGAGCCAGGCCATCATGTGGAGCGTAGAGTTCCACCGTGTGGGCACGTCGCACAGCAGTCGGTGCACTGGCAGATTAAACCGATGTTGCAGGGTGCGCAGGGTGGCAGCGTCCGTGTGGGACTTGCGGAAATGTGTGCAGAGCCGGCGCACCTTTCCGAGCAGGTCTGACAAGCGTGGGTAGCTTTGCAGAAAGCGCTGAACCACCAAATTAAAGACGTGGGCCAGGCATTGCACGTGCGTGAGGCTGCCGAGCTGCAGAGCCGCAGAGCCACCACCAGGTTACGGCCGTTGTCACACACGACCATGCCCGGTTGGAGGTTCAGCGGTGCAAGCCAGCGGTCGGTCTGCTCTGTCAGACCCTGCAGCAGTTCGTGGGCCGTGTGCCTCTTCTCTCCTAAGCTGAGTAGTTTCAGCACGGCCTGCTGACGCTTGCCCACCGCTGTGCTGCCACGCCGCACGACACCGACTGCTGGCGACCTGCTGCTGCTGACACATCTTAAGTGCGAGACAGAGGTTGTGGAGGAGGAGGAGGGTGGTTTAGTGGAGGAAGCATACACCGCTGCAGATACCATTACCAAGCTGGGGCCCGCAATTCTGGGGGTGGGTAGGACGTGAGCGGTCCCAGGCTCTGACTCTGTCCCAGCCTCCACTAAATTCACCCAATGTGCCGTCAGGGAGATATAGTGGCCCTGCCCGCCTGTGCTTGTCCACGTGTCCGTTGTTAAGTGGACCTTGGCAGTAACCGCGTTGGTGAGGGCGCGTACAATGTTGCGGGAGACGTGGTCGTGCAGGGCTGGGACGGCACATCGGGGAAAAGTAGTGGCGACTGGGAACTGAGTAGCGCGGGCCCGCGGCCTCCATCATACCTTTGAAAGCCTCCGTTTCCACAACCCTATACGGCAGCATCTCTAGGCTGATAAATTTGGCTATGTGCACGTTTAATGCTTGAGCGTGCGGGGGCGTGGCGGCGTACTTGCGCTTGCGCTCCAACACTTGCGCTAGCGACAGCTGGACGGTGCGCTGAGAGACATTGGTGGATGGGGCCGAGGACAGCAGAGGTGAGGGTGTGGGTGCAGGCCAGGAGACGGTAGTGCCTGTGTCCTGAGAGGGGGGTTGGATCTCAGTGGCAGGTTGGGGCACAGGGGGAGAGGCAGCGGTGCAAACCGGAGGTGGTGAATGGCCTTCGTCCCACCTTGTGGGGTGTTTGGCCATCATATGCCTGCGCATGCTGGTGGTGGTGGCTCCCCGGCTGATCTTGGCGCGACAAAGGTTGCACACCACTGTTCGTCGGTCGTCTGCACTCTCAGTGCAAAACTGCCAGACCTTTGAGCTCCTCGGCCTCTGCAGGGTGGCATGGCGCGAGGGGGCGCTTTGGGAAACAGTTGGTGGATTATTCGGTCTGGCCCTGCCTCTACCCCTGGCCACCGCACTGCCTCTTCCAACCTGCCCTGCTGCTACCCTTGCCTCCCCCTCTGAAGACCTGTCCTCAGTAGGCGTAACAAACCAGGTGGGGTCAGTCACCTCATCGTCCTGCTGCTCTTCCTCCGAATCCTCTGTGCGCTCCTCCCTCGGACTTACTCCAATTACTACTACCTGAGTGATAGACAACTGTGTCTCATCGTCATCGTCCTCCTCACCCACTGAAAGCTCTTGAGACAGTTGCCGGAAGTCCCCAGCCTCATCCCCCGGACCCCGGGAATTTTCCCAAGGTTGGGCATCGGTCACGACAAACTCCTCCAGTGGGAGAGGATTCGGAACCATTGCTGCCCATTCTGTGCAGGGGCCCGAGAACAGTTCCTGGGAGTCTGCCTGCTCCTCAGAATGTGTCATTGTAATGGAGTGAGGAGGCTGGGAGGAAGGAGGAGCAGCAGCCAGAGGATTCAGAGTTGCAGCAGTGGACGGTGCAGAACTCTGGGTGGTCGATAGATTGCTGGATGCACTTTCTGCCATCCACGACAGGACCTGTTCACACTGCACATTTTCTAATAAAGGTCTACTGCGTGGACCCATTAATTGTGAGATGAATGTGGAGACGCCAGAAACGTGCCTCTCTCCTAATCCCGCAGCAGTCGGCTGCGATACACCTGGATCAGGAGCTCGGCCTGTGCCCACACCCTGACTTGGGCCTCCGCGTCCTCGCCCGTGTCCACGTCCTCTAGGCCTACCCCTACCCCTCAGCATGGTGTATTACCAGCAGTGCAGAAACAGAACGCTGTAATTAAATGTGCTGCTTATTGGCCTGTGGTTGGAGGCTGACTTCCCTTACGGAACGCACAGCAGAGCCAGGAAACAATTTTGCGCATGCCTGTAGTGAGACGTAGGTGCGTATGACTGAGCTAGTGGAATTCACAGCGCAGAAGCAGTCAAGTGGGCAAAGGCCTTAAGTATTTTGCTTCTATTTTTTTAAAATGCTGAGCTGATACAGCAGACAGATACTGTAGGCAGCATATAATATTATGTATACTGTTTCCCTCTGGCGGGATGACGGCGCTGATGTAACAGAGACAGCAGATCCAGGAAACAATTTTGCGCAAGCCTGCTGTAACGCTTAGCTGCGTATTAATTAGGACTACTACCCCCAGCAGATAGATACTGTAGGCAGCGTATAATATTATGTATACTGTTTCCCTCTGGCGGGATGACGGCGCTGATGTAACAGAGACAGCAGATCCAGGAAACTATTTTGCGCAAGCCTGCTGTAACGCTTAGCTGCGTATTAATTAGGACTACTACCCCCAG
Source organism: Eleutherodactylus coqui (assembly GCF_035609145.1). Taxonomy (NCBI): domain Eukaryota; kingdom Metazoa; phylum Chordata; class Amphibia; order Anura; family Eleutherodactylidae; genus Eleutherodactylus; species Eleutherodactylus coqui. The sequence continues at coordinate 203,868,819 of NC_089843.1, read as the reverse complement.
CAGATAGATACTGTAGGCAGCGTATAATATTATGTATACTGTTTCCCTCTGGCGGGATGACGGCGCTGATGTAACAGAGACAGCAGAGCCAGGAAACAATTTTGCGCAAGCCTGCTGTAACGCTTAGCTGCGTATTAATTAGGACTACTACCCCCAGCAGATAGATACTGTAGGCAGCGTATAATATTATGTATACTGTTTCCCTCTGGCGGGATGACGGCGCTGATGTAACAGAGACAGCAGATCCAGGAAACAATTTTGCGCAAGCCTGCTGTCACGCTTAGCTGCGAATTAATTAGGACTACTACCCCCAGCAGATAGATACTGTAGGCAGCGTATAATATTATGTATACTGTTTCCCTCTGGCGGGATTACGGCGCTGATGTAACAGAGAGAGCAGATCCAGGAAACAATTTTGCGCAAGCCTGCTGTAACGCTTAGCTGCGTATTAATTAGGACTACTACCCCCAGCAGATAAATACTGTAGGCAGCGTATAATATTATGTATACTGCTTCCCTCTGGCGGGATGACGGCGCTGATGTAACAGAGACAGCAGATCCAGGAAACAATTTTGCGCAAGCCTGCTGTCACGCTTAGCTGCGAATTAATTAGGACTACTACCCCCAGCAGATAGATACTGTAGGCAGCGTATAATATTATGTATACTGTTTCCCTCTGGCGGGATGACGGCGCTGATGTAATAGAGACAGCAGATCCAGGAAACAATTTTGCGCAAGCCTGCTGTAACGCTTAGCTGCGTATTAATTAGGACTACTACCCCCAGCAGATAGATACTGTAGGCAGCGTATAATATTATGTATACTGTTTCCCTCTGGCGGGATGACGGCGCTGATGTAACAGAGACAGCAGATCCAGGAAACAATTTTGCGCAAGCCTGCTGTAACGCTTAGCTGCGTATTAATTAGGACTACTACCCCCAGCAGATAGATACTGTAGGCAGCGTATAATATTATGTATACTGTTTCCCTCTGGCGGGGTGACGGCGCTGATGTAACAGAGACAGCAGAGCCAGGAAACAATTTTGCGCAAGCCTGCTGTAACGCTTAGCTGCGTATTAATTAGGACTACTACCCCCAGCAGATAGATACTGTAGGCAGCGTATAATATTATGTATACTGTTTCCCTCTGGCGGGGTGACGGCGCTGATGTAACAGAGACAGCAGAGCCAGGAAACAATTTTGCGCAAGCCTGCTGTAACGCTTAGCTGCGTATTAATTAGGACTACTACCCCCAGCAGATAGATACTGTAGGCAGCGTATAATATTATGTATACTGTTTCCCTCTGGCGGGATGACGGCGCTGATGTAACAGAGACAGCAGATCCAGGAAACAATTTTGCGCAAGCCTGCTGTAACGCTTAGCTGCGAATTAATTAGGACTACTACCCCCAGCAGATAGATACTGTAGGCAGCGTATAATATTATGTATACTGTTTCCCTCTGGCGGGATGACGGTGCTGATGTAACAGAGACAGCAGATCCAGGAAACAATTTTGCGCAAGCCTGCTGTAACGCTTAGCTGCATATTAATTAGGACTACTACCCCCAGCAGACACGCAGTAAACTAAAGACGGTCACAGGCAGCCCAAATATAGTATTTTTCCCCAATTTTTTGGAAAAAGCCCACTGCCTATATAGCCTGAATATCTCTTTCCCTGCCTCACCAGTACTGACCCTATACTCTGTACAATGACTGCAGACTGCGGACGCAATGCTCTGCATGCCTGATATACAAAAAAAAAATTGTGCAACACTGCTAAAAGCAGCCTCAACAGTACTGCACACGGTCAGATGTGGCCCTAAGAAGGACCGTTGTGGTTCTTGAAGCCTAAAATCACTCCTAACACTCTCCCTATAGCAGCTCCGGCACCAGCAGCACTTTCCCTGATCTCTGTCAGAATGCATCTGTGGCGAGCTGCGGGAGGGGCCGATTTATATACTCGGGTGACACCTGATCTCGCCAGCCACTCACTGCAGGGGGGTGGTATAGGGCTTGAACGTCGCAGGGGGAAGTTGTAATGCCTTCCCTGTCTTTCTATTGGCCAGAAAAGCACGCTAACGTCTCAGAGAGGAAAGTGAAAGTAACTTGAACATCGCGTGGTACTCGTCACGAGTAACGAGCATCTCGAACACGCTAATACTTGAACGAGTATCAAGCTCGGACGAGTACGTTCGCTCATCTCTACACCTTATGTTTCTAGAAATGCAGTCCAGTGGTGATTGACTGTTCGCTGGACTTCAACAACAAGTTCTAATACCATTAAATGTAAGGCCTCCTGCACACGGGCGACAAAGTCACGTGATTTTGTAGCGTTGCTACAATGCTACAAATTGCATGTATGAGAAGCCCATGGTTTCCTATGGGTTCCTTCACACGAGATGTTTTGTAGCATGCGACAAAACAACACACAAACCTCGCAGGTCCGGCGATATGCCCGCGACACGTGAGGTTTTGTAGCCCATATTTCCCTATGGAGCCTTCCTCTCTGTTGCATCGCATCGCACGAAAACACGGTTTGCATGCGATGCGATGCAACTTTGACAGTAGCAAATGCTACTGTCAAAGCTATAATCTAAGCCCTAACTGCAATAAAAAAAAAACCACACACATACATCACCTTTGACAAGCTGTCAGCCCGGCCGCAGCTTCTCCCCAGGTCCCAGCACGGATCTTCTTTTTTGGCCGGGGATTCAAAAATTCCCGCCTCCTGGAAGCGCTGGCTGTGATTGGCTGGCACTTAGCCAATCACATCAAGTGCTCGATGAATGGCAGTGATTGAACCAATCACAGCCGTTCTTCGAGCACTGGCTGTGATTGGCTAAGTGTCAGCCAATCACAGTCAGCGCTTCCAGCAGCCAGGGATTTTTCAATCCCCAGCCAGAAGATGAAGAAAATCAGTGCCAGGACCTGAGGAGAAGCTGCGGCGGCGCCCCGGACAGCACGAAATACGTGATGTATACTTTTTTTTCTGCTTTAGTTACAGCTTATTTTCAGGGTAGGGCTTATACTTCAAGCCCCCCCGAAAATCCTTGCACGTGATGCTACAAAGTCGCGCGATTTTGTAGCATCACATGCGACTTTGTAGTGGTACAAAATCGCGGTATTGCTGCAAGAAAATCGCAGAGTTGCGATATCGCTGCGATTTTCTCGCAGCAGTGTGGTGTCGCTCGTGTGAAGGCGGCCTAAGACCAACACATTCTAGTCTTAATAGTCTCATGCTGTTTTTGAAAACACCATGACTGCTATTTAAAAATACCAGATTGACCCAACGTTCGTTCGCTACTAGAGATGAGCGAGCGTACTCGGAAAAGCACTACTCGCTTGAGTAATTTGCTTTATCCGAGTATCGCTGTGCTCGTCCCTGAAGATTCGGGTGCCGCTGCGGCTGACAGGTGAGTCGCAGCGGGGAGCAGTGGAGAGCAAGCGGGAGAGAGGGAGAGAAAGATCTCCCCTCCGTTCCTCCCCGCTCTCCCCTGCAGCTCCCCGCTCCGTGCCGGCACCCGAATCTTCAGGGACGAGCACAGTGATACTCGGATAAAGCAAATTACTCGAGCGAGTAGTGCTTTTCCGAGTACGCTCGCTCATCTCTATTCGCTACGCGAACATAAGATGTTTGGAAAAATGGTTGTAAATGTTTTAAGAACTGATTATTTTAATTGGCAAGGACTTGGGAATAAACTACATTTTCAGTGTACCAACTTCCATCTGAGCGTACCCCTTGAAGTGAATTGGGGTATATTTTGACTTTTAAGTTCTGTTTCTTGGAAATGTTGTCCATGAATCTCAGATTTTTAACTTCAGTATGGCGTGATGTTGACCTACGGGAGACACGCATTTGCTTGTAATTATCAGCTCTAAGTTGTTGATTAGGCTTGAACTGTTCACTGCCCTCGGCTTGGTCTTCCACATTTTGGGGACATTGCAACAGTCAAACTGGTAAGCACTATTCTTTATATCAACTTAATATGAACGTCACTTAGCAACACTTGACTCTCCGACACTAGACCAATATACCATGAAACATACAGGGAGTGGACAAAAGTATGGAAACACTGTACGAAATGCATGCCTTAAATTATATGGGATTATAAATCATATTTCACAATACTCACAGTAAATTTTAACAATATCAAAACGGTAGCTCAGTGCTAATGATTAAAATCCCATGCGGATGCCTCCTAATGGTCCGGGAATCATACATGGGTACTACAGCAGAGTTAGCAGGCGGTGCTGTAGTTGTTGCGTGATGCAATGATCTGTATAACAATGCCAACATGTGGCAAGCATCATTTGTCTTCGAGACAGCGTTCTGCGCAGTTGAGAGAGAATCATTGCAGAGCTGTCAAATTGTTGGGGCCCGTATGTTGGGTGCCGCTGTAACAAAGCTGGAAGAGGAAGCTTTGCTGTATCACAAGGCACAATATCCATGTTTATGACCGCACACAATAAGACTGGAAAAAACGCATCCGCTTGTGTAGAGATTATTTACCACTAGACGCCTCTACGGCACAGAGAAGAAATTTTGCCATTTAACAGAGTTTAAGAAGGGGCCAGGACTGAGAGGCAGGAACTAGATCAGGAGGAATATAGAACAAGGCTAGGTTTCATCAAAGGAACTGTCCAAGACCTGGATGGCCTATTGGAGAGCTGCTGACTGGAGTGCAGGAGGTTGTGGGTTTGAGCGCTGACAGAGCGGATTATTAGAACACAAGAAGCTGCATGATTGTATTGACAAATTGCCTGCCATCTAAGCTGTTCTGACCAGACTGTTAGGAGGTGTTGTGACCAGTGGATATAGTAGGGCATGCACAAAAGGCGACCGGGCTCAGGACCCCCTCAACAGAACACCAGTAGATAGGATCATCTGATAAACATAAGCAGCTCCAACTGTTTTGTTGTCCACCATCCAGAGACAGGTGGCACCATTGTTACACCCCTGTGTCTGTCGGAACCATTTCCAGCCACCCATCCAAACCCACCATCGCCTCCATTCGGGTCATGAAAAATGAAACTTTTATTCTGCTACAGAATGAAACCAGGTTGTCTTCAGTGATGAATCCAGGTTTAGTTTGGCACTGACAATGGCCGTGTTCATGCCTGGAGACCAAGGAGTGAGCGCCTGAGCCCTGCCTTTGTTGTGGAGCCACCACTGCTCCCACTGCTGGTGTGATGGTATGGGGGGCCATCACATACAACAGTCGGTCACCCCTAGTAGCAGTATGATGGAGAATGGCACCTCAGCGATATGTTCAGGACATCCTGCAGCCACATGTGTTCCTCTCATGGCAGCTTCCAAGAGGCTTTTTACAGCAGGATAATGCCCGGCCACGCACACAAGGGTGTTACAGGAATACCTCCACAACATTGCCACACTTACATGTGTAGTGACCTGGAGGGTCCTACAGGGTAGTCAAAAGAGTTATCAGGTCCCTGGGACCTCGCTATAGGGGACATAGGAGGGGCCCCAATTGAGATAGACGCTGCTGTTCCTGGAATATCTACCGCAGCAACAGCTTAGTGATTGGAAGACAGGATAGTCAGGAGATAGGCCTGTGATTGGTGCATTGGTTGCTTAGTAGCACCAGAGCCCGCATGGAAAAATAATTTCAAATGTGCATAAGCTGCAGGAGTAAGTTGGCAGTTGCAGTTTGAGAGCAGAGGAGGGCAGAAGCAAAGACAAGAGCAGGAGAGGATTATAGTGTGGCGAGACAGCGAGTGTGTCATCAGAGGAGATAGTGGTAGGAAGCACAGAGAGTAGTGGAGTTTCTCTTCCATCCTGAGGAAAGGAATCAGAGCCAGTCGGAGAAAGAGGCCATCACAATAGTGAGTGTTACCTCCCATTGCGCAGTTAGCCAACAGTAGAGTATAGTCTACCCTGCCCGAGCCCCTCCAGTTTGTCACCGACAGCCCCAGAAAAAGAGAAGGGAAAATCTTTATTGTATTCAAATAACATCACCCTGAGAGAAGTAAGGAATCTGACACTGTCAATGCGGATACAAGTGAGACTGTTGTTGTATTTATAAATTGCTCACGAATCCACAAGTGTGAACTGTCTCTATGACCTGACATTTCATAGTAAATTGTGTGCCTTCAGTTTACTTGCATCTAAGTGGACTGGTCTCCTTATTTCACTACCAGAAGTAAGGTTTTACTCACAAAAAGGCACTGGCGTCACATACAGACATCATCAGTCAATACACAAACTACGCAGAGACTCTGACCAACCGCCTACTGCGCGAGTCGTCATATCTGTCAGAGTAGCTGCCACTCTGACCAAGCATAAGCTAACACCACCCACTCAAGCTAACAGCACCCACTCAAGCTACCGCTGGCTCGCTGCACATGGCTGCCCATTTAACAGATTTAACACCAATAGAACATGTATGGAATAATTGGGGACACCAACATCAACAGCCTACTTGTTTGCACAATCTATAGGCTCAATAACAGCACATGTGGAGTGATATGCCGCAGGATACCATACGGAACTTGAATGCCCCGATTTCCGCTCGTATCACATCTTGTATCCAAGCTAAAAGCGGTACAACAGGGTACTACAGCCTCCCTTCGAGGTCAGTTTTTGCAATAAATTATACTTTTGCTGTGGTGTTGTAATCAATTACTTATTTCAACGTTGCAATCACACAGAGAAAGTTAAATTCCATACCAACAACTCTTTCTACAATAAGTGTATATATTAGACAATGGAAAATATGTCTATTATCATGTTGTATAATTGATTATAATTATTACATATTGAATAATTGATTATACTCTGTGCACTTTTTAATATCTTAACGCTGCAGGATGTAGAGTTACTGTATATACTCGAGTAGAAGCACAGTTTTTCAGCACATTTTTTTGTGCTGAAAAAGCCCCCCTCGGCTTATACTTGAGTCAGGAAAGGGTTAAACCCCCCCCCCCCCCCCCCATATACTCACCTCCAAGCCGGCATCTGTGTCCCCGGGGGGGGGGTGGTACGGCAAGCTGCTTGAATTCTCCCCGCTGTCATCCCCAGTTGTCCTCTCTGCTCGGCTCTGTCATCCCCCACCGTCAGCGCTGTTTAAGTAAGCGCTGTTATTGGATTGAGTGCCAGCCAATCACAGCCGGTGCTTGATCATTCACAGCCAATCAGTGAGTGACATTAAAGACAAAGACAGGGAAGCAGAATCTCCTCTCCTTTCTGTGTGCAGTCTACAGAAGACCTAAAAGCACTTAGTCTCCACCCACCAGCTCAGGGAAATAAGAGATAAAGCCTAGGATGGAGCCAAACAAAGGAAAGCTGTGAACGTAGCGCTACAAAATTGCAAACATTTTCTGAACATTGATATATTGATATTACAGCGAAACAACACTATTTTCAACTCAGAATATGTTACTGCTGTGAAAGTTTTATTATAGCCAGTGAACCCAATTATAACTCAGGGCTCCTATGGTAAGCCATATGTAGCTAAGGAGCCACCAGTTGGGGATCACTGCTCCAGGAAATGATCTGGAAGACATGCAACCATGAAACTTTGTTTAATGTACAGAACCAGTTAAAACGTTGTTGTAAAACATTATATGTTTCTGATGATCTCAAAAACATATTGCTCAAACAGCTGAAGCTGGTCAGCTGGTTGTCATACTGTACACATAAGTTAAAGGTCATCCAGACCTGCTGATTCCCCTTTCACCACTGAAATAAACATCTTTCTTTAACGGAACTGAGTGTGCACATTTATGGTGGGAGCTGGAGAAATAGCTGTTGGCTGCCTGTTATCTCGTGTATGGCTAGCTTTTTTGCTTAAACAGTTGAAATTAATATATTAACCCCTTAGTGACCAAGCCTGTTTGCGCCTTAATGACCAGGCCAAATTTTGCAAATCTGGCATGTGTCACTTTAACATGGAAAAACACCAGAAAGGTTTTGCATATCCAAGCGATTCTGACATTGTTTTTTCGCCACATGTTGTACTTCATTTAGGCGGAAAAAAATAGACCGATAGAATTTGTGTTTATTTATTAAAAGCGCCAAAATTGGGAAAATTTTGAAAAAAATCGTAATTTTTTCACATTTCCAACTGCAATATCTTAAATATGTGCAAACATAATATAGAAATTTTTGCTAAGATTTATATTTCCACCCATTTACTTTATTTTGGGCGCACATTGGAAAAACTTTCATTTTTTTTAACCATTTAGGAGACGTACAAATTTAACATTACTTTTTAGCATTTTAAGGAACACTTTGTTTTCCTACACCAAGCCAAGATTGGAAAGGCTCATGAGTGTAAGAATAATAGATACCCCCACAAATGACCCCATTTTAAAAACTACACCCCTTAGTGTATTCAGTGAGGGGTGTCATGAGTATTTTGACTCCACAGTTTTTTTTTCAGGAATTAATTCAATTTAGAGGAGAAAAAGTAAAATTTCTTATTTTTGCAAATCTGTCATTTTAAAGATATATTTTTTTCCTATAGTTTACATGAAAATGAGGATTTACACCCCAAAATGGATACCCCTGTTTCTCCCGTGTTCAGAAATATACCCATTGGGGCCCTAATGTTATATCTGAGTCCACAACGGGGCCCAAAATAAAAGGAGTAGTCAGTGTCTTTCAAAACAGAAATTTTGCTCGAAGTCCTTTTAGGCCCCATAGCACACATGTAGAGTTCTTGAGCGCCCAAAACCATAGAAAACACCCACATATGACCCCATTTTGAAAATTAGACCCCTTAAGGAATTTATCTAGGGGTGTACTGCATATTTTGACCACACAGTTTTTGAATAAATTTAAGCAAAGCAAAAGAAAAAAAATTGGATTTTAAAAACATCTTTTTTTGTACAGCACACATATAAAGGAAGACTTGCACCCCAAAATGGATACCCCTGTTTGTACTGTTTTCAGAAACATACCCATTGTGGCCCTAATATTATGTCCGCATGCACAACGGGGCCAAAAATGAAAGGAGTAATCGGTGGCTTTCAGAACATAGGTTTTGCTTGAAGTCCTTTTAGGCCCCATTGCCCACATGTAGAGTTCTTGAGCGCCCAAAACCATATAGAACCCCCACAAATGACCCCATTTTGAAAACTAGACCCCTTAACGAATTTATCTAGGGGTGTACTGTGAATTTTAACCCTACAATTTTTGAATAGATCTAAGCAAAGCAGTAAGAAAAAATTACGATTTTCATTTTTTGGGCTATTGCATCAATTTAAAAACAGTTTTTTTGTACAGCACATATATAAATGAAGACTGAATAAATTCCAGGCCCCATTGCTTATTTGTACGGAATAAAAATTGACTCCCTAAAAATCCCCCCCCCCTCCCGCCCCCACACACACACACTCCGCGCCCTTTTCGTCGTTCGCAAATCTTAGATAAAAGTAATAATGTGAACTGTGTGGTATTTCCGAAGACAGGAGTAATTACGGAGGCTGGTTGGGATGGGTGCATGGGGCAATAAAATCAGTATCCCCCCTCCTCTCATGCTTTTTGGGGGTCATTTCTTGACCTTAGTGGCGGGTATGGGGTGTAAAAAGTGGCGCTCTTTGAGTCTCCGTAAGCTTGCGGAGGTGCGGCGGTCTCACACAAAAGACGCTCAACAAGGTGCTCCTGGAACTGCAGGAAGGCGAGCGTTCCCGGGGCTTCTTGTAAAATACGTATTACTGAATAACGCTGGGCTCACGCAGCCGTAGGCGGAATCCGCTTGCGGAGGCCCGCAATGGATCCCATCTGTGAGCCCGGCTGTGACCCTGCGTACGGCCGCGTAATGTACTGCGCATAACTGCATACTAACACGGGCGGTCATTTGCAGTACAATTTTTTTTAATTTGTATTTCCCGCACCGTTGCTTAGCGATGACTCGGGTACCCGCAGCCCGTATACAATGTGGTTGCATATGGGCTGCAGGTATATCCTCGACCATGGAGCACAATGGGCTCTATGTTGCGGACATCCGCAGTAAAATAGAACCTGCTGCTTTCTCTTTTCTGCGAGTGGATTACACAATTCCAACCCACTAATGTGAGCGGAATTGTGTAATCCAATGCGATTGATCTGCGTAATACCGCGGATCAGACGCATGCAGAAACCGTAATTCCTATCCGGTCATGTGAGACCGGCCAAAGGTAGATTGCTACCTTTTTATCACGTGACTGGGGACCGCTCAACGAGGCCACCCGTCACTGCTCCAGGCTCTCGGCGACTGTCGGTCGCTGGGAGCAAGGAGATTTTAAGTTTCCTGGGCTCCCCGACTCCTGCGCATGTGTCTGGTATTTTGCCGGCGGTCACATGTGCAGAATCCGGGTAAGTTCACGGATGAGGATCGCGTCGGGGTGCAAATACGGAGGCCTCCGGTAAAAGGTTTAATTTCATCTCACCGATCGCATCGGTGAGGGGAGATGAAACTAACTTTTTTTTTTACTTTTACGTGATCGCCATTATTCATTGGATAACGGCGAACACGTGATTAGGAACCGCTCACTGCGGCCCCCCATGAAATTTCCAGGCTCTTGGCTAAGTTTTGTAGCCAAGAGCAGGGAAATTTTAAGTTATCCTGGCAATCCACGGCTTTTGCGCATGCGTCTGCCGCTTTGGCGACAACTGCATGCGCAGAAGCTGTGGTAAGGTCCGCGGATAAATCCGGGAGCCTTAGGTACGTAATTTCATCCTCCCTCAGGGATATGATCCGTGAGGGGAGATGAAATGTAAGCGCTTTAAACATTTTTTTTAACTTTTTAAACTTTTTTTTTAATTACTTTTTTAAACTTTTTTTTACTTTAAATGATCACTGCTATCCATTGGATGACAGTGATCATGTCCCTGATGACATCCCTCTGCTCCTGGCTACACATGGCAGCCAGGAGCAGAGGACTTTTAAATTTCTTGGTTCCTGAGCCCCTCTGTGCACGCGCCCGATGTCAATCATCGGGCGCGCATGCGCAGAAGGGGACTCGGGTCCTGGAAGACCGGGACGCCGCTGAGGACCGGGGGTGAATATTTTCACCTCCCCTCATGGATCCGATCCATTAGGGGAGGTGAAATTAACCTTATTTTTACTTTTTTTAAAACTTTTTCGCGATTGCCGCTACCTTCAGGAGCCGGGAACCAGGAGATTTTAAGCTCCCCGGGGTACCCAGTCTTCTGCGCATGCGCGTGACGTAATTCGTCTGGCGCGCATGCGCTGAAGAGCCGCGCCAGGTCCCGGAGGACCCATTCATCGCGGCAGACATCGGGGAAGCCAGGTGAGTACTTTCATGGATCCGATCCATGATGGCACCTGAATCTTTAACTTTTTCACCACTTTTATTTACTTTATTGCGATCGCGCCGATCGCATTGCCGGGGGGGGGGGGGGGGTGTCACCGCAGCCCGGGATGACAGCTCCATGCTGTCGGCTACCTGCGGGCACCGACAGCATGGAGCTGATGCATGTTTTTACGTCTTCAGAGGATAAAGCCCACTTGGGCAGGACGTAAAAACACTATGGCCCGGTCGTTAAGGGTTTAATTCTATTTATGAATTGTGTGAAAGTAAATTTGTGAAATTGTTTTGTTAGTTGTGTTTTGACATTTCAGTACAAGAGTCGTACAACTAGACCACAATATGTTACAGACTAGCTAAGTTATTCAGTAGTCTGTTGCAACTTGCAGTCCTTTGAATTGCATATACAGTACAGTTGCAAAACCTCGTGCTATGCTGAAACAGGATATAATGAAGATCACCATGGGAAAGACAGACAAGGAGTTGCCACATATACACAAAATAGGTTTGTTCTAAATTGTCCGACTCAGAAATTTCCCCTGAAAGGCACCCCAAATTAAAGGTGAAATAAATACTTCACTTTGAAGAAGCAGCAGAGACATCCCAACATCAACTGTTGACTGGAGACTGAGGGTCGGAAGGGGTATCGTCTCTCCTAATGAGAGCACCTTGAAGATGTGTGAGGAGACACCTAGGAGGTGAGAGAGGAGACTTATAAGGCCATGCACGCTCCTCTGGGAAATATATGCAGATAAGGAAGATGGAACAATACCTCTGCAAAGTGAATAATACCAGAATCACATCTGCATTGGAGGCTCCACTGGAACATTTGGTGAACATCTGACACAAAATTCTTGCCAAAATAGCACAGCATGTTGAACTATTTAATCTGGGAAATTGGTCAAAGACATTCTGGAAGCCCAATGGATCCTATTACATTAAATGAGGTCATATCCGTTGAGTGCCATTCATGTTCGGCATATGCCAGATCCAGCTCTTCCAATGTTTTTGGTGTTCGGCTCCTATAATAGAGTTTAGTGATAATCAAGCCTTTTGCACCCTATTTGAACCTATATTAAATAAAGCTTCTTTTGAAGTAATTTTGTTGATGATACAGTAAGCATAGAAGGAATAACGAAAGTAATAACGAAATACAAACTTTGGAGCCACAAATTTTGAACAATACCCCTTGTAGTGGTGCAGTATCAGAATGACCTGCAGAGGGTGCTAGTCAGGCAGTCTGAAACCTGGAAAGGGAAAGATATGGTTAACACCTGATGGGTGTAGAAGGAATTAGGTGCATATAAGCCAGTTCCTGCCAGAAGCAAGGGGGGAAGTTACAGCTTTGTCATGCAGGACAGGCTGCAAGCTGGGGTCCAGTGAGGACCAGCGAAGGCCCTGAGGTTGACAGGGACGACAAACCTAACCTCACACCCAGGTGGGGTGTTTATGGACTTTGCATTGAACCAGTTGGGTCTGTCACCATGTCTGATGGAGGAAGACGCCCTCCAGACACCCCAGGAGGAGTCAGTGACAGGACCATGTGGGTTGTGAACCCTAATGCTTGTGTGGACTGTGTATAATATACCTGTATGCTGTGAATAAAGGCTGGTAGGAGCCAGATTTAAAGAAAACTCCTGTTGCTGGAGCATATTTGTGAGCAAGGTGCGCCACTTCCTCACCGTGTGGATGGCGATCCAGAGGCGAATAATCCCCAACTTGTCACACCCTACTGAAAACTAAGATTCTGCTTTCAACGATTTAAATCAAAGATTTTACACTAGTTTTGAAGATAAAAAAAGGTCTGTTTGCCCGTGACGCAAGAGACTATGAAACTGCTTGTGTTTACAGGTGGCACCAAAGCAACATTCAACAAGGTGCTCCAAGGTACAAATCTCATGACAAGTCGAGTCAGCATCAACTGGAACTCCTAGACAAGATCTTTTTTAGCGATTCACAAAGAACAGCAAGCAATATATAAAAATCCAGCATGCCAACCAAATCCAGGCATCCGGATCTAGAGCACATGCTTATTTAGACAAAGCATTAAAGTTACGTAAATTGTAGGAAAAGCTAGTTCAACCCAGGCTTGGAAAATTAAAAGCCATACCTTTCACGACTTAGTTGCGACTAAGGGCACAATGCAGTGTTAGAAATGCGTCAACAGTGCTTTTTGTTGAATGGCTGCAATTCAAATATTTTTTTTCAACTAAGAAGAATAAAGTTTGGGATTTTTAGTTTTCAAAGTCATTTACAAAGAACACCTCGGCAAAGAGGTGGCAGAAGGTTCTGCAGGAAACTTCAGAGGACTTCCAGCACAGTCGCAGTACAATCAGGTACTAACTTGCTTCCAGAGCTGTTGAATTTGAGTGTGAACATCTCTTCCCACAACTTGTCTTCTGGTGAGGCAAGTCTTCTTAATAAGGGCTTACCCTTCTGCTCCACTATCCAACTGATTTCTATAATCTTGACAAGGACATGGAACATTTTTTCAGGAAATGAAGACTTAAAGTTCATTTTGAGGTGGACAAACCACATGGTCCGAAGATTTAACCTCTTAGATATCTCTATTTCAAGAAAGGACTATGAATTGCAAGCTCATTTTGCCTGCCTAGCAATAATCATTTTGTTAAGTCATATATTTTTTAATATGAAAGGACTGAATCTCTTGTACAGCAATTCCAAATCTCAATCCACATTAGTTAGTGATAACTTGTCTAGATTTAGAAACAAATGCACTCACCACCTTTCAGGTGACATGTACATCATCATAAAGCCCATTGATAAGGGCTCGGGCTTTGTGGTTCTTAAGAAGGATGATTATGTCAAAGAAATCATATCTCAATTAGGTGACATTCATGTGTACCGCTGGGTTGTGCAAAAGCTGGGTTGCAGTTAACCATAAAAAAACAAGATTATGGCAACCAGATTAATTGACAACTGGCAAGTAGAGGGAGAAAACGTGGAGGCAGTGACAGACTTCATATTTCTAGGTGCAAAGATTACTGCAGACGTGGACTGCAGCCAGGAAATCAGAAGACATTTATTTCTTGGGAGGAGAGCAATGACCAATCTCAATAAAATAGTTAAGAGCAGAGACATCACACTGACAATGAAGGTCTGCATAGTTAAAGCAATGGTATCCCCCATAGTAACCTATGGATGTGAGTGTTGGACCATAAGGAAGGTGGCGGAGGACTACTGCTCCCAATTCAGACAGCACTGCACTTAGTCGGTGTGGAATGACTCAGCCCTCAAGGACATGTTCTTGGCTGGCCTATCCGAAGGTCTTAAGGATCTGCCAATCGTCCATCCTGAGCCTAATACCCTGGAACAAGCAATGTCGCTAGCTATTCGAGCTGACCGTCCTCTAAGCGCCAGATGATCCATTAGGACCAGTGCGGTCCACCCGTCCACCTCCTCTGTAAACCAGACAACTTCACCTCTCTCCACTGAACCCATGGAATTGGGAACGATGTCACCTAAACAGCGAAGGGAATACTGACTAAAGAAGAACCTTTGTCTGTATTGTGAAGAGTCTGGTCATCGGATCGAAGTCTGTGGGAAGAAGCCCGTGCAGGAAAAACTTCCGCTCCTAGTCAGTTGTCGGGAGGACTATCTGGGAGCTAAGGTACTCCCAGTTGTGTCTAAGATGTTCTTGCCCTGTGCCTCAGATTTTCTTTCTTTCTCTCATGCAGGACAAGCCTTTGTTGATTCCGGGGCCGCAGCAAATTTTGTTAATTTTGATTTTGTGGCTCAGATTTCTGGTTCCTTGGTACGTTTAGATCCTCCGATTCAGGTTTCTGGGGTAAACTCCACTCCATTATGTGCTGGCCTCATCAATCTAGCTACCCCAGAGTTAAAATTTACTGTGGGAGCCTTGCTTACTGAGTCTTGCACCTTCCTCGTCATGAAAGACTTGTCTGTGGACATAGTCTTAGGGCTACCTTGGTTAAGAAAACACAATCCCGTTATTAATTGGGACACTATGGATCTGCTCAAGTGGGGTCCCCGGTGTGCCAATCACATGTGTCCTGTGAACTTGGATACCTCTGTTTGTGAGGGTGTTGAGTTACAAGACCATATCTCCGAATTTTCTGACGTTTTCTCCAAGCAGTTATCCGAAGTTTTGCTTCCACATAGAGATTTTGACTGTAAGATTGATCTGGTCCTAGGTGCCTAATTTCCTAGGGGTCAGAACTACAACATAGCTGTCCCTGAGAGGAAGTCCATGAATAACTATATTCAGGACAGTTTGGCCAAGGGGCACATCCGACCCTCTGAGTGTCCTGCTGGTGCCGGGTTTTCCTTTGTCAAAAAGTAGGACAGGGGTCTCAGGCCCTGTATTGATTACAGAGAGCTCAACAAAATACAGTCAGAAACCAATACACTCTTCCTCTCATCCCCAACCTCCTCAATCAGGTTTCCGGGGCCCAGTGGTTCTCTAAGCTCGACCTGAGGGGACTTTATAATCTAATCCCTATACAGGAAGGGGATGAGTGGAATAATACACCCCTTGGCCACTCCGAATACCTCGTTATGCCTTTTGGGTTATGTAATGTGCCACCTATTTTCCAAGGGTTTATGAATTCCATTTTCCATGATATCATGGGTGTGTTCATGGGGATATACCTGGATGACATACTGATTTTCTCTTCTGACTGGGAGACACACTGTGTCCATTTACAAACTGTGCTGACTCGCCTCAGGGCTAACAAATTGTTCGCTAAATCTTAAAAATGTGTTTTCGGTGTCTAGAAAATATCATTCTTGGGGTACATCATTACACTATGCAATATTCAAATGGATCTGGTAAAGGTGAAAGCGATCATGGAATGGGCTCAGCCAAAAAGATAAAGTGGCAGCATCAAACGGTGCAAACATCAAAAAAAAAATTTTTCTCCTCATGACAAGATAAAAAATAGCAACGTTTTGACCCACCAATAGGTCTTTGTCAAGCTCTTATACTCGCTGCTCAACAATCGGCCCCTGAAGCCCTTCCGGAAGGCAAACGTTTTGGCCCTTTGTCTTTGAGTGTGAAAGTATTAGAGGAGATGCATTGTTGAGTCCTAGCTAGTCACCCCGGTATCAGGGGAACTCAGGAACTTCCATCCAGAGTTTATTGGTGACCTCACATGGCCAGGGATTTACGGTTGTTTGTGTCCGCATGCCTAGTTTGCGCAAGGGGGCAGAATCTCAGGAGATGTCCTGAAAGTCCTCTTCTCACCTTGCCCTTTCCATCCAGGCCTTGGTCCCATCTGTCCATGGACTTTATAACAGATCGGCCTTCCTCACTTGGGAACACGGTCATTTGGATTATAGTTGATCATTTCACCAAAATGTCACATTTTGTCCCTCTATGCAAGTTACCTAATGCCTAGTTATTATAAGAAATGTTCATCAAGGAGGTTGTTCAGCTACATGGGATTCCAGAGGATATTGTCTCTGGTAGAGGGGTACAGATTGTCGCTTGCTTCTGGCGAGTTTTCTGCAAGAACCTAAATATTAACTTGTCTTTTTCTTCTGCCTTTCATTTTGAGTCTAACGGACAAACTGAAGGCATAGATCAAGAATTAATCCAGTACCTACGACTTTTTGTTTCCGATAATCAGTATCTGTGGGTCAACTACTTACCTCTACTTGCCATCAATAACCATGTTAATTCATCTTCTCAAGTCTCACCGTTTTACAGTTTCCATCCCCGGTTTACATTCTCTGCTCCTTCCGCTTCTGACACTCCGTCTACTGACACATCTACTGATGAACGGTGCTCAGTTTGGACCCAGGTCTGTAAGAAACTTCAGGGTTCCCAAGAGAAACTGCTTCGGGATTCTAAGAAAAGACGCACTATCTCTGCACCTTTTGTGGTTGGGGAGCAAGTTTTACTGTTGTCCAAGAATTTGTGACTCAAAGATCCGTCCCTGAAACTTTCTCTTTGTTTTATTGGTCCGTTTGCTGTTTCTCAGGTTGTTTTTCCTGTGGCATATAAGTTGTCCCTTCCTGGGTCTTGGAAGGTTCACAAGGTCTTCCATAAGAGTTTGCTTAAGAGGTATGTGACTCCGGTTCTCCCTCTCCTACGCTGGTACAGGGAGAACTGGAGTACGAGGTCAAAAGAATTATTGATGCCAGACGGGTTAGAGGTGCGTTACAGTACCTGGTGCACTGGAGGGAGTTTGGCCCAGAGGACCATACGTGGGTTCCCGCCAGGGACGTGCATGCACCTTGTTTGGTCTGACGTTTCCACAGGGCCTTTCCCCTGAAGCCAGCTCCTGGTCATGGGGGTCCGGTGTACCCCCGTAGGAGGGGGGTATTGTCAGGTCTGGCGATTCCCGGGGGTCTCTGTGCCCGCACTACCGGTCCTATTACCCAGGCTGCGGGGGTGCGGTGCAGAGAAGCCCCGGTCTTGGTGACCTCCTCTGGCCACTGTGATCCGGTACGCCGGCTCCAGGTGCACACTTCCATGTGCAGGAAGCATGCGCCTAGTTAGCCGGGTTGCTGGGGACACAGCGGGTTACCGCCCCATGCCGCATCCCTGTTGTCATGACACCTGGGTGCGTTCCTTCTGTCGCTGCCTGTTTTTAGCAGGTGCCTGGAGCTGCTCACTCCCAGCGTCTTGTAATTTGGTCCTGCTGCTGTCAGGCTCCCCACCCTAATCAGCTGTTGGGGTGGGAGTTCTGACAGCATTTAAACTGCTCAGCTTCCTCCTGACCTTTGCCAGTGTATGTTTGGTCTCCAGCTACACCCGCGTTGCCTGCATTTGATTCCCTGTTTTTTCACTCGCTTGCTTCGGACCTGACTTTGCCTGACACCTGGTACCTCGTTCTCTCCTGCTGCCGACCCAGATTGCCTGACCTGCTTTTGTGTTTGTGTGTTTACCTGTATTTGTCTGTGTGTCTGACTCCTGCCCTGCATCCCTAGCGAGCCTAGAGACTGTCGCCCAGTTGTCGCCCTGGGGCCTAGCCTAGGGGGGCAAGTAGGTAGGGACAGGGGTTGAGGGTAGTTTCAGGGACTTCCAGTTACCCAGACCCCAGCACCCTGACAGGTACTAAGTGAGTACGCAGGTACGCAGTAGTCACTAGTTGTTTGCTTTCAGCTCACTGAAATGGAATGACTAGTTAGTGACTTCTCGCTCAGTATAAACAGGCAGCCGTTCATTTATCAGTGTGCTCTGCTCCCATTCAGTGGGTGACCATAACTTCTGTAGGAAAGCACAGAAGTGACAGTTGTTGAGATGGCTCTTGGGCATTTAAGTGGCCGACAGGTGTCCCATCTAAGACCACTCTTAGGCATTGTAGCAGTTAAAGATATCTTGGAATACTCCAATACATACTCTGAATCAGAGAACTCCTTTGTCTTGAAGTTTCTATCCTGGGTATTGATTAGGAATTATTTTCTATTTGAGGACCAACTTCATTTACAACCATACAGCAGTGGGTAGCAATGTAGCACTGATATACGCAGTAATCTTTATGAATAAGTTTGAAGAATCACATATGTCTTTTCATCCTCTATTTGTACAGCACTGTGCCTTTTATTTACTGTTAGACAGGTGGATATATATCCGTCTTGCCACAGGCTGATTTGACTTTGGGCTATCAATATAGGCAGTACCTAGGGAACCCCAGTTTTCACCCTTGACCCCTCCAAGTGGGAGTTGGTCTTTGTTGTGGAGCCCCCAAGCCTTTATTCTCAGAGATAGTCTTGATTGTGTGGCCACTGATGCTGAAGGGCTGTGGCAGGTTTGTAGGGGGACAGGTTTAGGGAGTGCACACTGGCCCTTTAAGAAAGGAGGTGGGAGCACACGCAAGCCCTATGGACAGACACAGGAGAGAAAGGAGGGGAGTGACCATGGCATGCAGCATGTGAATGATGGATATACTGAACCTTGGCCCCAGAAGCAGGTTGTCAGCAATTGCAAGCCATAATATTTACGTTACATTGTTTTACAGACTTGTTAAAGAGTCGTACATTGATTTGCAGGAATGCTGCCATCCAATAGTTGGCGCTGCCGAGCAATCATTCCATTTTCCTTATTTGCATATCTTCCTAGTCCTGTATGGCTATTCGTTCTGCCTGCACTCTGTTTGTTGGGTAGCTTTTGCACCACCCTGCTCCAGTTTTCCTTTCATTTGTGTTCCATTAAGGGCTCTTTCAGTGGAATGCATTGTGGGTGGCATCACTTTCAGTTCATGTCACTTCTGGTTCTGGTGTGCTGCTATCTAGAGGCAGACAGCATTTGGATCTTCACTCCAGTGGTTACTTTTGGTCTAGGCTTGCTACTTCTATGTACCTCCAATGCATCTACTGGACTTGTGATCGCTGTAGCATGGTGCTATTTGGTTAGGTGACAAGTAGTTGGGGGATGTATTTTTTATACCCACCCATTCTTGGGGTGTCTGTTAGTGAAGTCCTGCATGGTCTTGAAATATGACTCGTTTGTGGAAAAGGTAAAAGCAGATATTGCTTTGCCTCATATATTTTGAAACAGTTGGCAGTTACAGGACTATTCAACATGGTTTCAATGTTAACCCTTTCCAGTCCAACTTGTATCCTGGTTTTCCTATGGGGCTTACTCTTTTTCTGCCATTATACAACGGAGCTATATGATGGCTTAAGCCAGTACTGCATGAGGTGACATGTTGGATAGGCTCCGACAGCAGAGAGGCTGGCAATATACAGTAAGAGAACCCCGACGGACGTCTACCAACATCGGAACTGGACAGCCTTAAATCATAATGTCTTCACAGGTCAGACAGTGGATTGGAAAGGGTTAAGCTTCTTTCACCTCATCTTTGACGGTCCAGCACTGGTTCTATCCTGGCTTTTGTCTGGTTTGATTCAGGAAACTGTATGGGGATGGAAATCGGCAGAGAACTTGGATTGTGCCATGTGAGACGGAGATCAATTTTCGAGACAAAGACCCTTAAAGGGGTTGTCCCGCGCCGAAACGTTTTTTTTTTTTATTCAATAGGCCCCCCGTTCGGCGCGAGACAAACCCAATGCATGTGTTAAAAAAAACAAAACGTTTAGTACTTACCCGAATCCCCGCGCTGCGGCGACTTCTTCCTTACCTACTAAGATGGCCGCCGGGATCTTCACCCACGATGCACCGCGGGTCTTCTCCCATGGTGCACCGTGGGCTCTGTGCGGTCCATTGCCGATTCCAACCTCCTGATTGGCTGGAATCGGCACATGTGACGGGGCGGAGCTACGAGGACCAGCTCTCCGGCACGAGCGGCCCCATTCACCAGGGAGAAGACCGGACTGCGCAAGCGCGTCTAAACGGGCGATTAGACGCTGAAATTAGACGGCACCATGGAGACGGGGGCGCTAGCAACGGAGCAGGTAAGTGAATAACTTCTGTATGGCTCCTAATTAATGCACGATGTATATTACAAAGTGCATTAATATGGCCATACAGAAGTGTATACCCCCACTTGCTTTCGCGGGACAACCCCTTTAATGTAATTTGAAAGAAACCTTAGAACCTTTATTTTAAACATGGAGTTCAGCAAAGGACTGTACTTGAGAGAGTTAAAGGGGTTGTCCCGCGCCGAAACGGGTTTTTTTTTTTCAATTCCCCCCCCCCGGTCGGCGCGAGACAACCCCGATGCAGGGAGGTAAAGGAAGTTTACCGGAGCGCTTACCTTAATCCCCGCGCTCCGGTGACTTCAATACTTACCGCTGAAGATGGCCGCCGGGATCCTCTGTCTTCGTGGACCGCAGCTCTTCTGTGCGGTCCATTGCCGATTCCAGCCTCCTGATTGGCTGGAATCGGCACGTGACGGGGCGGAGCTACACGGAGCCGCTCTCTGGCACGAGCGGCTCCATAGAAGATTGCAGAAGACCCGGACTGCGCAAGTGCGGCTAATTTGGCCATCGGAGGGCGAAAATTAGTCGGCACCATGGAGACGAGGACGCCAGCAACGGAGCAGGTAAGTATAAAACTTTTTATAACTTCTGTATGGCTCATAATTAATGCACAATGTACATTACAAAGTGCATTATTATGGCCATACAGAAGTGTATAGACCCACTTGCTGCCGCGGGACAACCCCTTTAACAAAGTGCACATGTAATGTGATAGTTCATATACAGTTCTAGCCTGTCTTTTTAGCTAGTTTAAATGTTATGCCTTTTATCAGATGACTAGTGAATCACATGACCTGTGGGATTATCTGTCTTCTTGTTTTTAATTTAATTTAATTTTATTATGGTATAATATATATCATTCTATCGCCAAAATACATATATGTTCGTGACAATTTTGTCGGCAATTGCATGATCTGGGAAACACTGACATCTAGAGGAAATTAACTAGATCTAGTATTAGATTTCAGTTTGCATTGATATCTAAGTGCGCCATGTGCGCACCACGGCACGTCTGCATGATTAACTTGGTGCTCCACTCTAATAGTAATTGGATTAGACCGTTGCACTACATTATTAGCATAACCTCGCTGCGGCACGCTACATAAACAGCGTCAACGCTACTATCAACAATTTCTACATCTGTATGCAAGTTCACTCGAATGGGACGGAGCTGCAATGTCAAACATAGCCCACAGTCAAGGGTGCAGCCATTTCTGAACAACAGTAGAAATAAGTATAAAGACCCTCACAAAACTCATTACCACCTTAAGAACTTGACCCATTTTACACGGTTTTGGTTTCCGACATTCTCTCATTCTTAACTTCTTGTTATGTTTTGTTACTATGTTGCTAAAGAAAACATTAAAAAAGTGTGAGGTTTTTTTGTAACTTTTTTTTAACTTTATCTAACATTCAATTCATTAGCAGACTATGTTTTTTTTTTAATGATACGTCATGCTGTAGTACAGCTGAACTCCTTGATATAGGTTCTTTACCTGTGATTCGCTGTCATGAGTCTACAGGTACTGTAAGTAGTGACCAGGGGTGGAACGGGGGACACCCGGTCGTAGGGGCCCGGGCTGCTTGGTCGGGCACAACAGTCTGGCCCCCCAATTTTTTTTTTTAGTGTGTTTAATAAAATAATAAACAATCCATTCTCACCTCCTCTGTTGCTCTATGGCCACTGTAGTCAAAGTTGTTATTCCCCGCTAACGTGACAAATAGACAGGATTGCTGTGAGCATTCATGCGCCGCAGAGTTAGTGATGCTGGCGATTGACTGCAGCGATCAAATGTATTTGTCACATGATCGCACAACTCAGAAGTCAGTAGGGGTCTATAGCTCTGACTGCAGTGCCCATGGAGTGACAAAGGAGGTGAGTATAGCCTGTTTTGTATTTTATTACACATCTATAAGGGGGCAAAAGCTGGCTTGTCTTAAAGAGGACAAAAAGTGGCACTTTAGCTAAAATGGGCAAAAGCTGGCATATCTTAAAGGGGGCAAAAGGTGACATTATATTTAAAAAGGGGAAAAGGAGACATAATTTCTGAAAGAAGCAAAGAGGAGGCAGTAGGACTGGGGGAAAAGGGGGTATTATTATTAAATGCGAAGAGTTTGGGGACTTGACACTTTGGCCTCTGATTGACCACAGTGGTCATATGCTTCCACTTGGCCGTCTACCCAGTACCCGGTCCCAGGGTAGTGTGAGCTGCTCAGCTCCGCTTCGGGGTTGGAGGAGAGGTGAATATGATCTATTTTTTTATCCTATTATGGGCCCAGCTGCTAGAAAAGCTTTTATAGTCATAATAAAACCCCTTTAAGGTGCACTGCGATTTATCTGTAAGTTTTTTTCATTTAGCGCTATGCTGGCCTTGTGACGTTTTAAAGAGAATATTCACCTTTTTAATGTTTTGTAGTTTTAGGCCTAACATTTCCTGCTTTTATCTATATAGTGGCCAGAGCTCTGTTGAGTTACAGAGGCCCTAATACCCTGAATAGCCATAGAGTTAAATGATAAAATTGTTGCTGTCTGCAGCGACCACTAGGGGGACCTTACTGAATACTGTTGCTTGATTCAATTCTTGGTATGCTAATGTAGTAATCTATCTGCAAATAGTAGCATCATCATTTGTTGTAAACCAAACGGGTACATGAATCTCTTCTGTTTGCGTTGGCTTCAATCGTGAACGCTGATAGTGGGCATCAGCTGATTCAAACAGCTGGCACCTGCTGTTCATACCCCATTCCCACAACTGCAGGACATTTATCTACATTATGCAGTTGGGAAATGGAAAAAAAAAAGGTTACAAGAATGAAAGCAACCCTTCGATCATGGACAAACACAGATGGCCACACTAGCTCCTCTGACTACCTGATGAACACTGTGTATTACTATGCACCAGTAGTCTAAGACACTATACCTGCTCTGATGAACCAGTGCTGCCCACGGGAGCAGTGCTGACCAATCAGAGCAGCAAGTCTACCAATGTAGTCAGAGAAGCAGTGTGGCCATCTTTGTTTGTCCAGGATCGGAGAGTTGCTTTATTTTGCCTGACACCAGTATCCATTCAATACAATATTTTATTACCACTGGTGTGATTACTAAGGACCTCAAATGAAGTAGTCCTTGCCTTGATACTCACAATTATAGAATGTAGAATCTATGTTACAGTGAATTACAGTGATTTGTATTTTTCAGAATCAACAGAGAAGATAACATGTAAACATTTGCTTATCTATAGAGACGGTAGAATCACTTTATTAGGTTCATTGAAAATAACAATCAGAACTCTATTTACTCCGCAGCTGGAAATCCAAATTACAACCAAATGGTTATATACAAAGGGCATGGGGCATGTATTGCCACCTATAGCAAGTGGACGTGCTATTCACCTTAAAAGAAGAATTTCTGGTTCTTTCTGGGAGACCCCTGGAAATCACCCACCTGTGCTGTCTGCCGAGAGACTTCCTGTCTGGTGTCTGGAACAACATAGCTAGTGAGTCCCACCGCGGCCTACACGCTGCAGGCCTTCCTGGCAGTAAGGCCCGATGGGGTCTGAAGCCCATGATCCCATGGACGAAGTGGAAGATCTGCCTGCACTCCTGGCTCCTATCACTCTCTCCCTGCTACACAGAAACTGGAGGTCTAGGACCCTCAAGATCCCCTCATTCTCCTCAGAATCTGAACTTTAATCTCTAGGTCTTCTATATAAGAGATCTCTTACTTGAACTACATATACTCCTGCTACCATTTAATGTCTCTAATAGGATCCATTTTCTCGCTATTCAATATATTCAGGGTCGATGGCCCAATGTTCTGTAAGGATCATGTTATTATGGTCTGAATTATTTACTTAACCCTTTCCAATCCACTGTCTGACCTCTGAAGACATTATGATTTAAGGCTGTACAGCTCCGACGTTGAAAGATGTCCATCGGGGTTCTCTTACTGTACATTGCCAGCCTCTCTGCTGTAGGAGCCTGTCCAACATGTCCCCTCATGCAGTACTGGCTTTAGCCAGCAGATAGCGCCATTGTATAACAGCAGAAAAAGATTAAGCCCCCTAGGAAAACCTGGATACAAATTGGAAAGGGTTAAAGTCACCAAGACTCTACTTACTTTGCTTTGTCTCTCAATTATTACTTTTTTTTAATTACATCTACAACCATGACGAGAGGCAGAAAGAAGCCAATCTACCCAATTTAACAACATTTTTCTCAGCTACGACTTCTCACACAGAGATATCAAAAACTAATGATAATGAAACATCAGCCTTATCCCACAACTCTTTTATTCAAGCCTCTTCTAAAGATATCAATGATGTTCTACATCCTACTTTAAAACTAGAGAATCCCATTCAAGGACTTATTATCTATTCTCATCCTCTACAAGATGTAAACACAACTTTCTCTACTAAACTTATCTCTTCTTTGCTACATTATGAGGAACCACCAAACATAACTCCTCCGGTTTGTCTACCTAATAAAGACTCTGACCATATTTCATGTAAGGCACTAAAAGCTATCTTCCAAGATCTAAAAGATGCAATTCAAAAAGACATAAGAAAAGCTGTTTCATCCATCCACGAAGATATTATAGCGATAGGCAAACACACTTATCATCTGGAGGAAAAAATGGAGGAGTTTGTCGTAGCCCATAATTCTCTAGTGGACACGCACAACAAAGTAGAGGATGATATTGCAGCTATAAACCTGAAACTAGCAGCCCTAGAAGACAGGTCAAGGAGGAATAATATTAGATTTAGAAACATCCCAGAAACTATCAGTGACTCTCAATTCATAGATTTTGTTACCAATCTCTTTGTGGCTATTATCCTTGATGCCCATGAGTGTGATCTTCTGATTGATAGAGCCCACAGAATTCCTAAACCCAAAAACATACCAACGGGATGTACTTGCTAGACTACATTTCTATAATTTCAAAGAGGCTCTCTTTAAAGGCCTCCTCAGAAGTCAAACACCTTCCAGATCATTTTCTTTTTGTTAATGCTTTCTTTATTGAAAATATAAGGAAATATAACATACACGAGGAAAGCATTAGGACAGGCAGAAAACTTGGTTACAGAGCATGTACATTTCCCAAAAAGCACGTAACAATGTTGTTTATTTTTTGTTATTTTAACTATTATGTTAAACAGCACAAAAACCAAGGTTTTATAATGTTATGATAGGGGAGAGGAAAGGATTGTGGGGGGGGGGGGCGGGATAGGAAATTGGGGTATAGGGATGGATGGTGAGGGTGGTGGGAGTGGGGAGGGTTAGGCAGAAATTCTCTTTTCTTGAAGGAAGGAAGGAGCGACACACCTAAATAGGCATCCGTCCCAACCGCAAAGTTTCCAAGTATTGATTCTTTCATGAAAGTCTTGGGGTCGGCCTGGGAGTCACATTACACCTCAGACGGTAGGGCATGATTTTAGTCTGCCACGGTTTCCATATTGATGAAAATTTGTGATGTGATCTGGAGGCCCAGCTTGTTAGTTCTTCGAATCTACAGAGTTCGTTTACCTTAGCTAGCCACTGTCTTGCTGTCAGGTTGTAGCCATTTTGTAGGGATCAATGCTTTGGCAGCCATTATGAGGTGAGTGATTAGGTTGGACTTGGAGGGTTTATAATTAGAGGAAGGCATAGCTAAAATTACCTGTTCTGGTGATAGCCTAAATTTGCTATTTGAAACTTCTTGTATCTTTAGTTCTACCTGGTCCCAGAAGGGTCTTATTGCTGAGCAGGACCACCAAATATGCAATAGGGAGCCCACCTGGTTCCAGATCGTTTTCCACAGATTTCTCTTTTTTCCGACCTCTTACCCACTACTCTGGCAAAGAGAAAAGAATTTGCAAAATATACCAAAATATTAAGAAAAGAGAACATACACTGCAAATAAGGATATCATGAAGAATTGCTAATGTTAAAAAGGGGGTTACCCATATTATCTATTCTCCCAAGGAAGCAGAAAATATGTTTTCCAAAAGGTCCCTTGTCCTTTCTCAAGAAGAACCCAAAGCATCACCTAAGAAAAGAGCCTCTTTGCTCAACCAAGAATGGACCAAAGTATCCGAGAATTGTTCCCCTAAAGCTCTTACTTGAACTCTGTATCCCGTATCTCACATATTTGAAAATGATTTACCTACATATATGTGTGAAATCAGATCAATAACCAATTTTAATTATGTGCCTTTGTTCCTCTATCTGCAGAATTATATGTTTTGGTCATGGCAATTTGTTTTCTTAAGGCCTTATGTCCACGGGGAAAATCAGGCCCGCTGCGGATTCTTCATGTAGAATCTATAGTGGGTCCCTCCTGCCCCGCGGACATGAGGCCTAAAAATCAGAATAAACTCACCTGCTCCGGACGATGCGGATCTTCCTTTCTTTGCGGCCGGATCTTCTTTCTGCGGCCCGGCGGTACGGGTCTCCCGCGGATCCAGACGGCTTCCATAGAAGCCTGCGGGAAACCCGCACTAAAATGGAGCATGTCCGTTTTCTTTCCCACACGCGGATCCGCGCCTGGGGGGAAAAATGAAATTGGCAGATATTTAACTACCTGCGGGTGTCCAATGCATCCCTATGGGGCACGGATCCGCGTGCGGGAGAAACGCTGTGGATTTTAAGCCCATGGACATGAGGCCTTAAAGCAAAATTGAGGATCCTTTCTCAGTTGGTTTTCAATTCCACTAACACAGGTTGACTACCGTTCATTTGCGTTTACTTAAGTGGTTCACGTAAAACCGGGACTTATGAGAAAAGCATTATTTTTAATTCTAATTGTGTCTGCAGCATTGAAGTGAGTCTCCTGAGCACAGAAAATATCACATTTTTGTCTATTAATTTCTTTCCATAGAAGCAAATGTTTAAAAGGGCTGCTAAGGCCCTTAACGTTTAGAAAGCAGATCTTAAACACCAGTTATCGGTTTGATATATTAAGCTGAACATTATCTGACAAATCATGTTGGGACCCAATAAAATACTGCAGGAGCATTTAATACTGGCCAATATCCTGCAACAGAAAGTACTTTAGATATAAAGATTATTAAGACCATTTAAAAAAATCGACATAAGCCAAAGACATAACCTAAGTGCAATGAAAATACACACGATAAATAGAATTTTCCATGTATCTTTTTTTTTGCTGTCAATAAAAAACGAGGTGTGCTAGCGACAATCAAACAAACGTTAGCTTATAATTAGAGATGAGCGAACACCAAAATGTTCGGGTGTTCGTTATTCTGAACGAACTTCCCGTGATGCTCGAGGGTTCGTTTCGAACAACGAACCCCATTGAAGTCAATGGGCGACCAGAGCATTTTTGTATATCGCCGATGCTCGCTAAGGTTTTCATGTGTGAAAATCTGGGCAATTCAACAAAGTGATGGGAATCACACAGAAACGGATAGGGCAGGCGAGGGGCTACATGTTGGGCTGCATCTCAAGTTCACAGGTCCCACTATTAAGCCACAATACCGGCAAGAGTGGGCCCCCCCCCCCCTCCCAACAACTTTTACTTCTGAAAAGCCCTCATTAGCATGGCATACCTTTGCTAAGCACCACACTACCTCCAACAAAGCACAATCACTGCCTGCATGATACTCCACTGCCACTTCTCCTGGGTTACATGCTGACCAACCGCCCCCCCTCCCCCCACAGCGCACACCAAAGTGTCCCTGGGCAGCCTTCAGCTGCCCTCATGCCACACCACGCTCATGTCTATTTAGAATTGCGTCTGCCATGACGAGGGACCGCAGGCACACACTGCAGAGGTTGGCACGGCTAGGCAGCGACCCTCTTTAAAAGTGGCGGAGCGATAGCCCACAATGCTGTACAGAAGCAATGAGAAATAGAATCCTGTGCCACCGCCATCAGGAGCTGCACACGTGGGCATAGCAATGGGGAACCTATGTGCCACACACTATTCATTCTGTCAAGGTGTCTGCATGCCCCAGTCAGACCGGGCTTTTTAATTCATAGACACAGGCAGGTACAACTCCCTATTGTGAAGTCCCTGTCGACCCACAGCATGGGTGGCTCCCTGGAAACCACCGGCGGTACACAGAAATATCCCATTGCATTGCCCAACACAGCTGAGGTAGTAATGTTGTGCTTAACCCTTTCCAATCCAATTTGTATATGGTTTTCCTAGGGGGCTTACTCTTTTTCTGCCGTTATACAACGGCGTTATATGCTGGCTAAAGCCAGTACTGCATGAGCTGACACGTAGGATAGGCTCCGACAGCAGAGAGGCTGGCAATATACAGTAAGAGAACCCCGACGGACGTCTACGAACAACGGAGCTGTACAGCCTTAAACCCTAATGTCTTCACAGGTCACACAGTGGACTGGAAAGGGTTAATGCAGGTGGGTTTCGGCCCACACTGCATGCCCCAGTCAGACTGGGGTTCTTTACAAGTGGACACATGTAGGTTAAACTCCCTGTGGACCCACTGCCTAGGTGGGTGCCAGGAAGCCACCGGCGGTACATAGAAATATCCCATTGCATTGCCCAACACAGCTGAGGTAGTAATGTCGTGCGTAATACAGGTGGGATTCGGCCCACACTGCATGCCCCAGTCAGACGGGTTCTTTAGAAGTGTACAGATGTATTAAAAACTCAGTGTGCACCTACAGCATGGGTGGCTCCCTGGAACCCACCGGCGGTACATAAAAATATCCCATTGCATTGCCCAACACAGCTGAGGTAACGTCAGCTGTAATGCAGGTGGGCAAAAAATTAATTTGATTACACTGTAGGTGAGGGCCCACAAAAATTGCTGTATCAACAGTACTAATGTACATCCCAAAAATTGGCCATGGCCAGCCAAGAGGGCAGGTGAAACCCATTAATCGCTTTGGTTAATGTGGCTTAAGTGGTAACTAGGCCTGGAGGCAGCCCAGTGTAACGAAAAATTGGTTCAAGTTAAAGTTCCAATGCTTTTAAGCGCATTGAAACTTATAAAAATTGTTCTGAAAAATTATTTGAGTGAGCCTTGTGGCCCTAAGAAAAATTGCCCGTTCAGCGTGATTACGTGAGGTTTCAGGAGGAGGAGCAGGAGGAGGAGGAGGAGGAATATTAGACACAGATTGATGAAGCAGAAATGTCCCCGTTTTGGATGGTGAGAGAGAACGTAGCTTCCATCCGCGGGTGCAGCCTACGTATTGCTTACGTATCGCTGCTGTCCGCTGGTGGAGAACAGAAGTCTGGGGAAATCCAGCCTTTGTTCATCTTGATGAGTGTTAGCCTGTCGGCACTGTCGGTTGACAAGCGGCTACGCTTATCTGTGATGATTCCCCCAGCCGCACTAAACACCCTTTCCGACAAGACGCTAGCCGCAGGACAAGCAAGCACCTCAAGGGCATACAGGGCTAGTTCAGGCCACGTGTCCAGCTTCGACACCCAGTAGTTGTAGGGGGCAGAGGCGTCACCAAGGATGGTCGTGCGATCCGCTACGTACTCCCTCACCATCCTTTTACAGTGCTCCCGCCGACTCAGCCGTGACTGGGGAGCGGTGACACAGTCTTGGTGGGGAGCCATAAAGCTGGCCAGGCCCTTAAAGACTGTTGCACTGCCTGGGATGTACATGCTGCTCGATCTACGCACATCCCCTGCTACCTTGCCCTCGGTACTGCGCCTTCAGCCACTAGCGCTGTCGGCTGGGAATTTTACCATCAGCTTGTCCGCAAGGGTCCTGTGGTATAGCAACACTCTCGAACCCCTTTCCTCTTCGGGAATCAGAGTGGCCAGGTTCTCCTTATACCGTGGATCGAGCAGTGTGTACACCCAGTAATCCGTCGTGGCCAGAATGCGTGCAACGCGAGGGTCACGAGAAAGGCATCCTAACATGAAGTCAGCCATGTGTGCCAGGGTACCAGTATGCAACACATGGCTGTCCTCACTAGGAAGATCACTTTCAGGATCCTCCTCCTCCTCCTCCTCCTCCTCCTCCTCAGGCCATACACGCTGAAAGGATGACAGGCAATCAGCCGGTGTACCGTCAGCAGCGGCCCAAGCTGTCTCTTCCCCCTCCTCCTCATCCTCCTCATGCTCCTCCTCCTCCTCCTGTACGCGCTGAGAAATAGACAGGAGGGTGCCCTGACTATCCAGCGGCATACTGTCTTCCCCCGCCCCCGTTTCCGAGCGCAAAGCAGCTGCCTTTATGGTTTGCAGGGAATTTCTCAAGATGCATAGCAGAGGAATGGTGACGCTAATGATTGTAGCATCGCCGCTCACCACCTGGGTAGACTCCTCAAAATTACCAAGGACATGGCAGATGTCTGCCAACCAGGCCCACTCTTCTGAAAGGAATTGAGGAGGCTGACTCCCACTGCGCCGCCCATGTTGGAGTTGGTATTCGACTATAGCTCTCCGTTGTTCATAGAGCCTGGCCAACATGTGGAGCGTAGAGTTCCACCGTGTGGGCACGTCGCACAGCAGTCGGTGCACTGGCAGCTTAAAGTGATGTTGCAGGGTGCGCAGGGTGGCAGCGTCCGTGTGGGACTTGCGGAAATGTGCGCAGAGCCGGCGCGCCTTTACGAGCAGGTCTGACAAGCGTGGGTAGCTTTTCAGAAAGCGCTGAACCACCAAATTAAAGACGTGGGCCAGGCATGGCACGTGCGTGAGGCTGCCGAGCTGCAGAGCCGCCACCAGGTTACGGCCGTTGTCACACACGACCATGCCCGGTTGGAGGCTCAGCGGCGCAAGCCAGCGGTCGGTCTGCTGTGTCAGACCCTGCAGCAGTTCGTGGGCCGTGTGCCTCTTATCGCCTAAGCTGAGTAGTTTCAGCACGGCCTGCTGACGCTTGCCCACCGCTGTGCTGCCACACCGCGCGACACCGACTGCTGGCGACATGCTGCTGCTAACACATCTTGATTGTGAGACAGAGGAGGAGGAGGAGGAGGAGGGTGCTTTAGTGGAGGAAGCATACACCTCCGCAGATACCAGCACCGAGCTGGGGCCCGCAATTCTGGGGGTGGGTAGGACGTGAGCGGTCCCAGGCTCTGACTCTGTCCCAGCCTCCACTAAATTCACCCAATGTGCCGTCAGGGAGATGTAGTGGCCCTGCCCGCCTGTGCTTGTCCACGTGTCCGTAGTTAAGTGGACCGTGGCAGTAACCGCGTTGGTGAGGGCGCGCACAATGTTGTGGGACACGTGGTCGTGCAGGGCTGGGACGGCACATCGGGAAAAGTAGTGGCGACTGGGAACTGAGTAGCGCGGGGCCGCCGCCTCCATGATACTTTTGAAGGACTCAGTTTCCACAACCCTATACGGCAGCATCTCAAGGCTGATGAATTTTGCTATGCGGACGGTTAACGTTTGAGCGTGCGGGTGCGTGGCGGCGTACTTGCGCTTGCGCTCGAACACTTGCGCAAGCGACGGCTGAACGGTGCGCTGAACTACACTGCTGGATGGGGCCGAGGACAGCGGAGATGAGGGTGTGGGTGCAGGCCATGAGGCGGTAGTGCCTGTGTCCTGAGAGGGGGGTTGCATCTCAGTGGCAGGTTGGGGCACAGGGGGAGAGGCAGGGGTGCAAACCGGAGGCGGTGAACGGCCTTTGTCCCACCTTGCGGGGTGCTTGGCCATCATATGTCTGCGCATGGTGGTGGTGGTGAGGCTGTTGGTGTTGGCTCCCCGGCTGAGCTTTGCGCGACAAAGGTTGCACACCACTGTTCGTCGGTCGTCAGGCGTCTCTGTGAAAAACTGCCAGGCCTTAGAGCACCTCGGCCTCCGCAGGGTGGCATGGCGCGAGGGGGCGCTTTGGGAAACACTTGGTGGATTATTCGGTCTGGCCCTGCCTCTACCCCTGGCCACTGCACTGCCTCTTGCAACCTGCCCTGCTGATGCCCTTGACTCCCCCTCTGAAGACCTGTCCTCCTGAGTAAGCGTTGCACACCAGGTGGGGTCAGTCACCTCATCGTCCTGCTGCTCTTCCTCCGAATCCTCTGTGCGCTGCTCCCTGGGACTTACTGCCCTTACTACTACCTCACTGCAAGACAACTGTGTCTGATCGTCATCGTCCTCCTCACCCACAGAAAGTTGTTGAGACAGTTGGCGGAAGTCCCCAGCCTCTTCCCCCGGACCCCGGGAACTTTCGAATGGTTGGGCATCAGTGACGATAAACTCCTCTGGTGGGAGAGGAACCGCTGCTGCCCAATCTAAGCAGGGGCCCGAGAACAGTTCCTGGGAGTGCTCCCGCTCCTGAGCAGGTGTTATTGTAGTGGAGTGAGGAGGCTGGGAGGAAGGCGGAGCAGCAGACAGAGGATTCGGATTGGCAGCAGTGGACGGTGCAGAACTGCGGGTAGACGATAGGTTGCTCGAAGCACTTTCTGCCATCCAGGACAGGACCTGCTCACACTGCTCATTTTCTAATAACCGTCTCCCGCGTGGACCCATTAATTGGGCGATGAATGTGGGGACGCCAGAAACGTGCCTCTCTCCTAATCGCGCAGCAGTCGGCTGCGACACACCTGGATCAGGAGCTTGGCCTGTGCCCACACCCTGACTTGGCCCTCCGCGTCCTCGGCCGCGTCCACGTCCTCTAGGCCTACCCCTACCCCTCAGCATGCTGTATTACCAGTGATTTGATTTCACAGGCAGGAAATAAATTGGCGCAAGACTGCAGGCCAAATATAATTTTTGCCCTTTTTGGAAAACGAAAGGCCCCACTGCCTCTAGTGAATGAATTATCTAAGTTTAATAACTGTGCTGTGTCCCTGCTTATGTGTCACAGAACGTGAGGGTAGCAGAGTTATTATAACTCTGGCAGAGCAGGTATTTTTTTTCCCAATTAAGGAAAGCAAATGGCGAAGCCAGCAGTAAAGCGTAGCTGGGTGCGTATGATTTAGCACTGTTCTTCACGCAGCTCACACGTCTCCACCGCCCGTAAGGACGGACAGAGGCTGGACAAATAGATTTGTTTTCACTTGTTTTTCCACCAAAAGGCAGCACTGCGTATATTCTATGAACATGAGAAGTTTAATAACTGTGCTGTGTCCCTGCTTATGTGTCACAGAACGTGAGGGTAGCAGAGTTATTATAACTCTGGCAGAGCAGGTATTTTTTTTCCCAATTAAGGAAAGCAAATGGCGAAGCCAGCAGTAAAGCGTAGCTGGGTGCGTATGATTTAGCACTGTTCTTCACGCAGCTCACACGTGTCCACCGCCCGTTAGGACGGACAGAGGCTGGACAAATAGATTTGTTTTCACTTGTTTTTCCACCAAAAGGCAGCACTGCGTATATTCTATGAATAATAACTGTGTTGTGGCCCTGCCTATACAATTCTTTCCCTGCAGTATCAATGGAGGGTGGAATGCTCTGCAGAGGCGATTTTGAGAAGCCCAAAAAAAATGCAGCACAGCTAACAGCAGCCTGGACAGTACTGCACACAGATAAATATGGCCCTAGAAAGGACCGTTGAGGTTCTTGAAGGCTACACTCACTCCTAACACTCTCCCTGCCTATGCAGCACTTCTGTCCCTAATGCCAGGTGCAACGGTCTGCAGAGGCGATTTTGAGAAAAAAAAAAATGCCACTGCTAACAGCAGCCAACACACAGCTATCAGTGGCCCTAATAAGGACCTTTGGGGGGTCTTGAAGCCTACACTAACTACCAATTCTTTCCCTACAGCAGCTCCGGTATAAACAGCACTGTCCCTCATCTAACTCACACCGCATCTGAGGCGAGCCGCGGGAGGGGCCGACTTTTATATTAGGCGAACACCTGATCTCGCCAGCCACTCACAGCAGGGGGGTGGTATAGGGCTTAAACGTCACAGGGGGAAGTTGTAATGCCTTCCCTGTCTTTCAATTGGCCAGAAAAGCGCGCTAACGTCTCAGGGAAGGAAGTGAAAGTAACCAGAACACCGCATGGTGTTCGTTACGAATAACGAACATCCCGAACACCCTAATATTCGCACGAATATCAAGCTCGGATGAACGCGTTCGCTCATCTCTACTTATAATGTATCAAATTAATTACACATGACAATGCTAGATATATCATTTTAATTTGTCTAATTAGTAATTCCCCATATAATATTCTTATTCTTTACTCCCAAATACCAAACAAATTGCTTTTTTGCAAAATGTGTTAGATCACCTTAATAGACTTAAACGGGGGGCTGTTATTGACTGTGGCAATTTCAATATAGTACCTAACTTCTTTTTGGACAGAAATGCTACACTTTCCATAGGGAACACTCATGCTGCACTGTGTTACAATGGCCTGCAGTTCTCCCATACCCCTAGACCAGATGACAGGCGTGGTGGAGGAGTAGGTGCTCTTCTCTCCCTGAAATCCTGAAATGTACCTACCAGGTCATTCCCTCTGTACCCTCACTCACTTTTCCATCATTTGAGGTATATACACTATGGCTTTTTCGCCCGCTGTTCATGTGAGTAGCAGTTATCTACCCCCCCCCTCAGGTGCTCCTCGCCTGTTTTTGGATCACTTTGCTGCCTGGCTCCCCCATTTCCTATCCTGCCAAAATTTAAACCCTCATCTTAGGGGATTTTAATATCCCCACTAATGACCCTATCTCTCCATCTGCCTCTCAGCTTCTATCGCTCACCTCCTCCCTTGTTCTCTCTCAACTCACAGCCTCTTCCACTCACAGGGATGGCAACACTCTTGACCTGGTCTTCCTCCGTCTCTGCTTCCAACTTCACTAACTCCCCTCTCCCGCTCTCGGATCACAACCTCCTCTCTTTCCCTGTCACGCTCCCTAACATCTCACCAGACCTACCTACCTACCGTATCTAGAGGAACCTTAAGGCCATTCACACCTAGGACTTTGCTGAGTCCCTACAGTCCCCTCTGTCTCCTATCTCTCTCCTCTCCTGCCCCAACCTGGCTGCTGCTCACTACGATACCGCTCTCAAACATCCCCTGGATGAAGCGGCATCCCCCATGACCCAAGCTATCTGATGTAGAATGCGGCAACCCTGGCTCACGCCTCAAACATATTTCATCCGGCGGTGCTCTAGAAGTGCTGAATGGCTGTGGAGGAAGTTGCAAATGTCTGCTGACTTTCTTCCCTACAAATTCATGCTCAGAACCTACAACCTCGCCCTCCACCATGCCAAGCAAGTCTACTTCACCTCTCTCGTCTCCTCACTATCGCACAACCCTAAACGGCTCTTTGATATTTTTCACTCCCTTTTCAGCCCTAAACCGCAGCCCCCTATGATGGATCTTAGTGCTGTAGAGTTGGCTGCCTACTTCAAAAAGAAAATTGATGACATCTGGCAGGAAATAACTTCCAAATCCCCTAGTCTTGTCAGCACTGAATCTAGCTCCTGCTCACTGTCTTTACGCAGACCAACGACAGGAAGAAGTCTCCAAATTGCTTTCCTCTGCTAGCCCCACCACCTGCGCTAGCAACCCTCTCCCCTGACACCTCCTCCGATCCCTCTCCCCAGTGGCCATCTCACATCTCACCACTGTATTAAACCTCTCTCTGACCTCTGGCATATTTCCCTCTTCTTTCAAACACGCCATCATATTCCCACTGCTAAAGAAGCTGACTTTTGACGCGACTGACGCTGCAAACTACCAACCCATCTCTAATCTCCCCTTCATCTCCAAACTAGTTTACTCCTGCCTTGTAAGCTATCTATCAGAGAACTCTCTCCTAGACCCCCTACAGTCTGGCTTCCAACCCCAACACTCAACAGAAACGGCCCTCACAAGGGCATCAAATGACCTCGTGACAGCAGAATTGAGGGACGATTACTCCTTACTGATCCTCCTCGACCTCTCTGCAGCATTCGACACTGTTGACCACAAACTCCTCTTCAGTTTGCTTCACTCCATTGGCCTAAAGGACACCTCTCTCTCCTGGTTTTCCTCCTTCCTATCTGACTGCTCATTCAGTGTCTCCCTGGCTGGCTCCACCTCCCCCCCTCTTCCCCTTGCTGTTGGGGTCCCCCAGGGCTCGTTCCTCGGCTCCCTCCCTTTCTCCATCTACACAGCCCCTATTGGACAGACCATCAGGAGTTTTGGCATTCAATACCACCTCTATGCTGATGACACCCAGCTATATACCTCTTCCCGTGACATCTCTGCACCTTACCTCTCCACTCTGCTAACGAAACTGGACTGAGTGCCCCTCTAATTCGAACTTCTCATTCCCGCCTCCAAGACTTCTCCAGAACAGCAACAGTCCTCTGGAACGCACTACCAAAGGATACCTGGGCAAACTTCAGGTGTGCTTTAAAAACACACCTCTTCAGGGAGGCATACCGCATTCCTTAAACAAACCCCTCTGTACGCCGCCTGATAACATGATCCCTGACCTACTGACTGCAATCTTTGCCAGCCACCATCAACTGCCCCTGCAGTCATACCGATTCTGCCAATAGCATCCCTCACCCTCCACATTGCCATACCGTGCACATCTCCAGCCCTTTACCTTCTGTATCACCCATTACTTGTAGTATGTAAGCTCGTTGGAGCAGGACCCTCACCCCTATTGTTTCCATCAACTGATTACTATTAGAGATGAGCGAACGCGTTCGTCCGAGCTTGATATTCGTGCGAATATTAGGGTGTTCGGGATGTTCGTTATTCGTAACGAACACCATGCGGTGTTCTGGTTACTTTCACTTCCTTCCCTGAGACGTTAGCGCGCTTTTCTGGCCAATTGAAAGACAGGGAAGGCATTACAACTTCCCCCTGCAACGTTTAAGCCCTATACCACCCCCCTGCTGTGAGTGGCTGGCGAGATCAGGTGTTCGCCTAATATAAAAGTCGGCCCCTCCCGCGGCTCGCCTCAGATGCGGTGTGAGTTAGATGAGGGACAGTGCTGTTTGTACCGGAGCTGCTGTAGGGAAAGAATTGGTAGTTAGTGTAGGCTTCAAGACCCCCCAAAGGTCCTTATTAGGGCCACTGATAGCTGTGTGTTGGCTGCTGTTAGCAGTGGGATTTTTTTTTTTCTCAAAATCGCCTCTGCAGACCGTCGCACCTGGCATTAGGGACAGAAGTGCTGCATAGGCAGGGAGAGTGTTAGGAGTGAGTGTAGCCTTCAAGAACCTCAACGGTCCTTTCTAGGGCCATATTTATCCGTGTGCAGTACTGTCCAGGCTGCTGTTAGCTGTGCTGCATTTTTTTTGGGCTTCTCAAAATCGCCTCTGCAGAGCATTCCACCCTCCATTGATACTGCAGGGAAAGAATTGTATAGGCAGGGCCACAACACAGTTATTATTCATAGAATATACGCAGTGCTGCCTTTTGGTGGGAAAAAACTGAAAACAAATCTATTTGTCCAGCCTCTGTCCGTCCTTACGGGCGGTGGAGACGTGTGAGCTGCGTGAAGAACAGTGCTAAATCATACGCACCCAGCTACGCTTTACTGCTGGCTTCGCCATTTGCTTTCCTTAATTGGGAAAAAAAATACCTGCTCTGCCAGAGTTATAATAACTCTGCTACCCTCACGTTCTGTGACACATAAGCAGGGACACAGCACAGTTATTAAACTTCTCATGTTCATAGAATATACGCAGTGCTGCCTTTTGGTGGGAAAAAACTGAAAACAAATCTATTTGTCCAGCCTCTGTCCGTCCTTACGGGCGGTGGAGACGTGTGAGCTGCGTGAAGAACAGTGCTAAATCATACGCACCCAGCTACGCTTTACTGCTGGCTTCGCCATTTGCTTTCCTTAATTGGGAAAAAAAATACCTGCTCTGCCAGAGTTATAATAACTCTGCTACCCTCACGTTCTGTGACACATAAGCAGGGACACAGCACAGTTATTAAACTTCTCATGTTCATAGAATATACGCAGTGCTGCCTTTTGGTGGGAAAAAACTGAAAACAAATCTATTTGTCCAGCCTCTGTCCGTCCTTACGGGCGGTGGAGACGTGTGAGCTGCGTGAAGAACAGTGCTAAATCATACGCACCCAGCTACGCTTTACTGCTGGCTTCGCCATTTGCTTTCCTTAATTGGGAAAAAAAATACCTGCTCTGCCAGAGTTATAATAACTCTGCTACCCTCACGTTCTGTGACACATAAGCAGGGACACAGCACAGTTATTAAACTTCTCATGTTCATAGAATATACGCAGTGCTGCCTTTTGGTGGGAAAAAAACTGAAAACAAATCTATTTGTCCAGCCTCTGTCCGTCCTTACGCGCGGTGGAGACGTGTGAGCTGCGTGAAGAACAGTGCTAAATCATACGCACCCAGCTACGCTTTACTGCTGGCTTCGCCATTTGCTTTCCTTAATTGGGAAAAAAAATACCTGCTCTGCCAGAGTTATAATAACTCTGCTACCCTCACGTTCTGTGACACATAAGCAGGGACACAGCACAGTTATTAAACTTAGATAATTCATTCACTAGAAGCAGTGGGGCCTTTCGTTTTCCAAAAAGGGCAAAAATTATATTTGGCCTGCAGTCTTGCGCCAATTTATTTCCTGCCTGTGAAATCAAATCACTGGTAATACAGCATGCTGAGGGGTAGGGGTAGGCCTAGAGGACGTGGACGTGGCCGAGGACGCGGAGGGCCAAGTCAGGGTGTGGGCACAGGCCAAGCTCCTGATCCAGGTGTGTCGCAGCCGACTGCTGCGCGATTAGGAGAGAGGCACGTTTCTGGCGTCCCCACATTCATCGCCCAATTAATGGGTCCACGCGGGAGACGGTTATTAGAAAATGAGCAGTGTGAGCAGGTCCTGTCCTGGATGGCAGAAAGTGCTTCGAGCAACCTATCGTCTACCCGCAGTTCTGCGCCGTCCACTGCTGCCAATCCGAATCCTCTGTCTGCTGCTCCGCCTTCCTCCCAGCCTCCTCACTCCACTACAATAACACCTGCTCAGGAGCGGGAGCACTCCCAGGAACTGTTCTCGGGCCCCTGCTTAGATTGGGCAGCAGCGGTTCCTCTCCCACCAGAGGAGTTTATCGTCACTGATGCCCAACCATTCGAAAGTTCCCGGGGTCCGGGGGAAGAGGCTGGGGACTTCCGCCAACTGTCTCAACAACTTTCTGTGGGTGAGGAGGACGATGACGATCAGACACAGTTGTCTTGCAGTGAGGTAGTAGTAAGGGCAGTAAGTCCCAGGGAGCAGCGCACAGAGGATTCGGAGGAAGAGCAGCAGGACGATGAGGTGACTGACCCCACCTGGTGTGCAACGCTTACTCAGGAGGACAGGTCTTCAGAGGGGGAGTCAAGGGCATCAGCAGGGCAGGTTGCAAGAGGCAGTGCAGTGGCCAGGGGTAGAGGCAGGGCCAGACCGAATAATCCACCAAGTGTTTCCCAAAGCGCCCCCTCGCGCCATGCCACCCTGCGGAGGCCGAGGTGCTCTAAGGTCTGGCAGTTTTTCACAGAGACGCCTGACGACCGACGAACAGTGGTGTGCAACCTTTGTCGCGCAAAGCTCAGCCGGGGAGCCAACACCAACAGCCTCACCACCACCACCATGCGCAGACATATGATGGCCAAGCACCCCGCAAGGTGGGACAAAGGCCGTTCACCGCCTCCGGTTTGCACCCCTGCCTCTCCCCCTGTGCCCCAACCTGCCACTGAGATGCAACCCCCCTCTCAGGACACAGGCAC
This sequence comes from Eleutherodactylus coqui, assembly GCF_035609145.1. Taxonomy (NCBI): domain Eukaryota; kingdom Metazoa; phylum Chordata; class Amphibia; order Anura; family Eleutherodactylidae; genus Eleutherodactylus; species Eleutherodactylus coqui. Next base: position 203,828,615 of record NC_089843.1, on the reverse strand, counting down.
TACCGCCTCATGGCCTGCACCCACACCCTCATCTCCGCTGTCCTCGGCCCCATCCAGCAGTGTAGTTCAGCGCACCGTTCAGCCGTCGCTTGCGCAAGTGTTTGAGCGCAAGCGCAAGTACGCCGCCACGCACCCGCACGCTCAAACGTTAACCGTCCGCATCGCAAAATTCATCAGCCTTGAGATGCTGCCGTATAGGGTTGTGGAAACGGAGTCCTTCAAAAGTATCATGGAGGCGGCGGCCCCGCGCTACTCAGTTCCCAGTCGCCACTACTTTTCCCGATGTGCCGTCCCAGCCCTGCACGACCACGTCTCCCGCAACATTGTGCGCGCCCTCACCAACGCGGTTACTGCCACGGTCCACTTAACTACGGACACGTGGACAAGCACAGGCGGGCAGGGCCACTACATCTCCCTGACGGCACATTGGGTGAATTTAGTGGAGGCTGGGACAGAGTCAGAGCCTGGGACCGCTCACGTCCTACCCACCCCCAGAATTGCGGGCCCCAGCTCGGTGCTGGTATCTGCGGAGGTGTATGCTTCCTCCACTAAAGCACCCTCCTCCTCCTCCTCCTCCTCTGTCTCACAATCAAGATGTGTTAGCAGCAGCATGTCGCCAGCAGTCGGTGTCGCGCGGTGTGGCAGCACAGCGGTGGGCAAGCGTCAGCAGGCCGTGCTGAAACTACTCAGCTTAGGCGATAAGAGGCACACGGCCCACGAACTGCTGCAGGGTCTGACACAGCAGACCGACCGCTGGCTTGCGCCGCTGAGCCTCCAACCGGGCATGGTCGTGTGTGACAACGGCCGTAACCTGGTGGCGGCTCTGCAGCTCGGCAGCCTCACGCACGTGCCATGCCTGGCCCACGTCTTTAATTTGGTGGTTCAGCGCTTTCTGAAAAGCTACCCACGCTTGTCAGACCTGCTCGTAAAGGCGCGCCGGCTCTGCGCACATTTCCGCAAGTCCCACACGGACGCTGCCACCCTGCGCACCCTGCAACATCACTTTAAGCTGCCAGTGCACCGACTGCTGTGCGACGTGCCCACACGGTGGAACTCTACGCTCCACATGTTGGCCAGGCTCTATGAACAACGGAGAGCTATAGTCGAATACCAACTCCAACATGGGCGGCGCAGTGGGAGTCAGCCTCCTCAATTCCTTTCAGAAGAGTGGGCCTGGTTGGCAGACATCTGCCATGTCCTTGGTAATTTTGAGGAGTCTACCCAGGTGGTGAGCGGCGATGCTACAATCATTAGCGTCACCATTCCTCTGCTATGCATCTTGAGAAATTCCCTGCAAACCATAAAGGCAGCTGCTTTGCGCTCGGAAACGGGGGCGGGGGAAGACAGTATGCCGCTGGATAGTCAGGGCACCCTCCTGTCTATTTCTCAGCGCGTACAGGAGGAGGAGGAGGAGCATGAGGAGGATGAGGAGGAGGGGGAAGAGACAGCTTGGGCCGCTGCTGACGGTACACCGGCTGATTGCCTGTCATCCTTTCAGCGTGTATGGCCTGAGGAGGAGGAGGAGGATCCTGAAAGTGATCTTCCTAGTGAGGAGAGCCATGTGTTGCGTACTGGTACCCTGGCACACATGGCTGACTTCATGTTAGGATGCCTTTCTCGTGACCCTCGCGTTGCACGCATTCTGGCCACGACGGATTACTGGGTGTACACACTGCTCGATCCACGGTATAAGGAGAACCTGCCCACTCTGATTCCCGAAGAGGAAAGGGGTTCGAGAGTGTTGCTATACCACAGGACCCTTGCGGACAAGCTGATGGTAAAATTCCCAGCCGACAGCGCTAGTGGCAGAAGGCGCAGTACCGAGGGCAAGGTAGCAGGGGATGTGCGTAGATCGAGCAGCATGTACGTCCCAGGCAGTGCAACAGTCTTTAAGGGCCTGGCCAGCTTTATGGCTCCCCACCAAGACTGTGTCACCGCTCCCCAGTCACGGCTGAGTCGGCGGGAGCACTGTAAAAGGATGGTGAGGGAGTACGTAGCGGATCGCACGACCATCCTTGGTGACGCCTCTGCCCCCTACAACTACTGGGTGTCGAAGCTGGACACGTGGCCTGAACTCGCGCTGTATGCCCTGGAGGTGCTTGCTTGTCCTGCGGCTAGCGTCTTGTCGGAAAGGGTGTTTAGTGCGGCTGGGGGAATCATCACAGATAAGCGTAGCCGCTTGTCAACCGACAGTGCCGACAGGCTAACACTCATCAAGATGAACAAAGGCTGGATTTCCCCAGACTTCTGTTCTCCACCAGCGGACAGCAGCGATACGTAAGCAATACGTAGGCTGCACCCGCGGATGGAAGCTACGTTCTCTCTCACCATCCAAAACGGGGACATTTCTGCTTCATCAATCTGTGTCTAATATTCCTCCTCCTCCTCCTCCTGCTCCTCCTCCTGAAACCTCACGTAATCACGCTGAACGGGCAATTTTTCTTAGGGCCACAAGGCTCAGTCAAATAATTTTTCAGAACAATTTTTAAAAGTTTCAATGCGCTTAAAAGCATTGGAACTTTAACTTGAACCAATTTTTCGTTACACTGGGCTGCCTCCAGGCCTAGTTACCACTTAAGCCACATTAACCAAAGCGATTAATGGGTTTCACCTGCCCTCTTGGCTGGCCATGGCCAATTTTTGGGATGTACATTAGTACTGTTGATACAGCAATTTTTGTGGGCCCTCGCCTACAGTGTAATCAAATTAATTTTTAGCCCACCTGCATTACAGCTGACGTAACCTCAGCTGTGTTGGGCAATGCAATGGGATATTTTTGTGTACCGCCGGTGGGTTCCAGGGAGCCACCCATGCTGTAGGTGCACACGGAGTTTTTAATACATCTGTACACTTCTAAAGAACCCCAGTCTGACTGGGGCATGCAGTGTGGGCCGAAGCCCACCTGTATTACGCACAACATTACTACCTCAGCTGTGTTGGGCAATGCAATGGGATATTTCTATGTACCGCCGGTGGCTTCCTGGCACCCACCCAGGCAGTGGGTCCACAGGGAGTTTAACTTACATGTGTCCACTTGTAAAGAACCCCAGTCTGACTGGGGTATGCAGTGTGGGCCGAAGCCCACCTGCATTAAGCACGACATTACTACCTCAGCTGTGTTGGGCAATGCAATGGGATATTTTTGTGTACCGCCGGTTGGTTCCAGGGAGCCACCCATGCTGTAGGTGCACACGGAGTTTTTAATACATCTGTACACTTCTAAAGAACCCCAGTCTGACTGGGGCATGCAGTGTGGGCTGAAGCCCACCTGTATTACGCACAACATTACCACCTCAGCTGTGTTGGGCAATGCAATGGGATATTTCTATGTACCGCCGGTGGCTTCCTGGCACCCACCCAGGCAGTGGGTCCACAGGGAATTATAAATGCATCTGTTTCCACTTATAAAGAAACCCAGTCTGACTGGGGCATGCAGTGTGGGCCGAAACCCACCTGCATTAACCCTTTCCAGTCCACTGTGTGACCTGTGAAGACATTAGGGTTTAAGGCTGTACAGCTCCGTTGTTGGTAGACGTCCGTCGGGGTTCTCTTACTGTATATTGCCAGCCTCTCTGCTGTCGGAGCCTATCCTACGTGTCAGCTCATGCAGTACTGGCTTTAGCCAGCATATAGCGCCGTTGTATAACGGCAGAAAAAGAGTAAGCCCCCTAGGAAAACCATATACAAATTGGATTGGAAAGGGTTAAGCACAACATTACTACCTCAGCTGTGTTGGGCAATGCAATGGGATATTTCTATGTACCGCCGGTGGCTTCCTGGCACCCACCCATGCTGTAGGTGCACACGGAGTTTTTACTACATCTGTACACTTATAAAGAACCCCAGTCAGACTGGGGCATGCAGTGTGGGCCGAAGCCCACCTGCATTAAGCACGACATTACTACCTCAGCTGTGTTGGGCAATGCAATGAGATATTTCTGTGTACCGCCGGTGGGTTCCAGGAAGCCACCCATGCTGTCGGTCGACAGGGACTTCACAATAGGGAGTTGTACCTGCCTGTGTCTATGAATTAAAAAGCCCGGTCTGACTGGGGCATGCAGACACCTTGACAGAATGAATAGTGTGTGGCACATAGGTTCCCCATTGCTATGCCCACGTGTGCAGCTCCTGATGGCGGTGGCACAGGATTCTATTTCTCATTGCTTCTGTACAGCATTGTGGGCTGTCGCTCCGCCACTTTTAAAGAGGGTCGCTGCCTAGCCGTGCCAACCACTGCAGTGTGTGCCTGCGGTCCCTCGTCATGGCAGACGCAATTCTAAATAGACATGAGCGTGGTGTGGCATGAGGGCAGCTGAAGGCTGCCCAGGGACACTTTGGTGTGCGCTGTGGGGGGGAGGGGGGGCGGTTGGTCAGCATGTAACCCAGGAGAAGTGTCAGTGGAGTGTCATGCAGGCAGTGATTGTGCTTTGTTGGAGGTAGTGTGGTGCTTAGCAAAGGTATGCCATGCTAATGAGCGCTTTTCAGAAGTAAAAGTTGTTGGGAGGGGGGGGGGCCCACTCTTGCCGCTATTGTGGCTTAATAGTGGGACCTGTGAACTTAGGATGCAGCCCAACATGTAGCCCCTCGCCTGCCCTATCCGTCACTGTGTCATTCCCATCACTTTCCTGAATTGCCCAGATTTTCACGCATGAAAACCTTAGCGAGCATCGGCGAAATACAAAAATGCTCTGGTCGCCCATTGACTTCAATGGGGTTCGTTGTTCGAAACGAACCCTCGAGCATCACGGGAAGTTCGTTACGAATAACGAACACCCGAACATTTTGGTGTTCGCTCATCTCTAATAATCACATAAAAAATATTAAACACCTCGAAGATCAGAATAAAATTCACTTTTCTGGAAAAGTTTAGTTACAAATAAAAAAGGCTCATTTTAAACTTCATAGTCTAATGCAAAACAAATACGAACGACATCTTCACAAAGCAAAACTTTTTCATTATACACACAGGAATAAAGCTTTTAAGCTTCTTGCTAACAGAATAAAAAGCAAAGAAGCAAGAACTAAAATGTTCATACCTGCTGAACTCTCACAACAAAATTATGAATCCTTTACAGATGTATGAGAAATTTGCCAAATGCTATAGCTCACTTTATAACCTGAAAGCTGCGAATATTTTTCATCCTGACCCATAACTTATTGACGAATTTTTAAAGGCATTTCCATTCTATCTCTTTCTAACACTTAAATTGAATTCCTTAATAAAGTGTTCTCTATCTCAGAAATTTTAGACACCATAGCCTCTTTAAAAATGTATAAACCTCCTGGACCGGATGGTTTCACAAATGAATACTATAAAAAAATTTGCAGACATTCTTGTAGCATAGTTTTCCGAATTTTTTAATTATGCTGTTAAAGGTAGTTGCTCTCCCCCTGAAATGTTGAATGCTTCAATCCTGTTATCATTAGATGTGGACAAGTCATTTGACAGGGTTCATTAGGGATATTTACACTCTGTTCTCAATAAATTTGGGTTCTGAGGAAACCTTTTATCAGCAGCTATGTATTTATACTCAAATCCCAGTAGTTCTGTTCTTTTCTTAGGTTTCATGTCTAAAGGCCCTTTTACATGCTACCAGTATTGCTTAAACAACCGCATGACTGAACCAACTTCCGCCTTTTTTGAATAAAATTTCATGTGCAGAAAATGGCTTTAATCATATGTATTTTCTTCCATAAACAGATGTCCTGCTGAGCAAACATGTATCTAGCAGATTCCATTGTCCTGTTCCAGGCAGAGTAAACAGTGTACTCATTATGTATGCAAAGCAAACACAATGAGTACACTGTTAAGAACCAGCTGTAAACAACAATTGAGCAAATAGTGCATGACTGCCTGCTTTTACATGTAACAATTATCACTCACTTTTGGCCGTTTGAACACATTTTGAGCAATAATCATTGCGTGTAAAAGGGCCTTAAGCCTTTTATTATCAGCAATGGAACCAGAAAAGGATGCCCCATGTCCCTTTTCATTTTTGCTCTAATTATGGAGCCTTTTGTAGAATACATAACATCTTCTCAAGGTATTTCTGTGATAAAGGTGGGGAACATGGACAACAGAATAGGCTTATTTGCCGGCAATCTCATTCTATCACAGTAGCTTCTAAAATAGTTAAAATATTTGCTTTAGTCTTTTATTATAAAATGAATTTTTCAAGATCTCAAATTCTTAACTTAGGAATGAATAAATCCACTATATCCCTTCTAACCAACACGTTTAAATTCAATTAGGTAGAAGACGTCCTTTCCTGTTTGGGAATATTTTTAACAGCTTCATCCGCAAAACTATTTGATGCAAACTTTAAAGGGGTTGTCCCGCGAAAGCAAGTGGGGTTATACACTTCTGTATGGCCATATTAATGCACTTTGTAATGTACATCGTGCATTAATTATGAGCCATACAGAAGTTATTCACTTACCTGTTCCATTGCTGGCGTCCTCGTCTCCATGGTGCCGTCTAATTTCAGCGTCTAATCTCCCGATTAGACGCGCTTGCGCAGTCCGGTCTTCTCCCTTCTGAATGGGGCCGCTCGTGCTGGAGAGCTGCTCCTCGTAGCTCCGCCCCGTCACGTGTGCCGATTCCAGCCAATCAGGAGGCTGGAATCGGCAATGGAACGCACAGAGCCCACGGTGCACCATGGGAGAAGACCTGCGGTCCACCGTGGGTGAAGATCCCGGCGGCCATCTTCGCAAGGTAAGTAAGAAGTCACCGGAGCGCGGGGATTCGGGTAAGTACTATCCGGTTTTTTTTTTTAAAGCCCTGCATCGGGTTTGTCTCGCGCCGAACGGGGGGGCTATTGAAAAAAAAAAATAACCAGTTTCGGCGCGGGACAACCCCTTTAAGCCACTTATTTCATCTATTAACCCCTTAAAGGGGTTCTGTCATTAAGAAAAAAAAAACTTTTCCTTGGCAATCTTCTCCTGGCTCCTCCAGTACTCCGGGTCACCTCACCTCCAGCCGTTCGGATCCTCTTTTTCCTATGATGTTATGTATATTCTCGACAGTCTCCTTCCTACAAGTCAATGTACGCTACGTCACTAGTGACGTAGCATTCACTGCCTAGCAGGGAATGCCAAATCCTATCCCAGGCTATTGCCGCGATTGCGCATACGTGCAGCAATAGTATATAAATACTCGTGGTGAGACAGCATGCTTGTGCAGTCTCAGCATTAGCCCTACATAGTATTTGGAATTCCCTGCTAGGCAGTGAACACTACGCAACTAGTGACATAGCATACATCGACCTGCAGGAAGCAGAATGCTGAGAATGAACGCTGCATAACAGGAAGACGATTCAGCCGTCTGGAGGTGATGTGGCCAGGGTCAGGAGCAACTAGGAGGAGATTGGTAAGAAGACTGCCTGGGGAGGAATAAGTAAGTATTGATTTTTTTTTTCTAACGACTAAACCCTTTTAAGGACGTGGCCTATTTTGGTCATAAGGACATGTCGATTTTTGGGGGATATCTCCAAATTTCAAAAGCCATAACGTTTTTATTATTTCCATCGACATGGCCATAGGAATGCTTTTTTTTGCGTAGCAAACTGTGGTTTTTATTGGTACCATTTTTGGGTACATATAATGTATTGAAAAACTTTAATAATTTTTTTCTTGAGGGCAATAAGAGAAAACAGCAATTTTGCCATAGTTTTTTTTTTATAGCTATAATCATGCAGCATAAATAACAGTTTTTTTTCTGAAGGCTGATACGATTACAGTGATATGAAAAATTCTATATTTTCCACTTTTGCACAATAAAAACCCTTTATTTATTTATGTTCTTTTTACATCGTTGCATTCTGAGGCCGGCTGCACACGGCCGTGACGGGCTCCGCCGCGGAATATTCCGGGTGAAGCCCGTCACAGCGCCCCCCAGAGACCCCATACTTACCAGCGGATCCGGCGTTCTGGGTCCCGCATGACGCTTTCCCGCCCACCGCCGCCGCCTCATATGACACGCCGGCCGCGTCACATGACACGCCCACCGCATCATATGACGCGGCTGGCCGTGTCATGTGATGCGCCGGCCGCGTCATATGACACGGCGACGGTAGGCGGGGAAGTGTTTTCGCGCTATCTTCCGCTGTGCTACAGCAGGAGATTGCAATGGAAGCCGTCTGCGTGTACACCCGTGGCAAATAGAGCATGCCGCGGGTGAGGACGGGAGATTTCACGGTGCGGAATTCCGCGGTGGAATTCCGCACCGTGTGCCCTGAGCTATTAGGTTCAATAGAACCTAATAGCTGCGGGCAACGCAGCGGATTTTCGCCGCGAATTACGCGGCGGAAATCCGTTCGTGGGAAGGAGGCCTAAGTCTCAACTCTTTTTCATTTTTTCATGAACAGAGTTCTATGAGGTCTTGTCTTTTTTTTTTACGAGATGTAGTGTTTATTCATTCAATTTTGAGACAGCTTTTTTGATCTTTATTGTGTAAGAAAAAATAAGCATTTTGCCTCCGCTTTTTAGTTTTTTTTAACGGTTTTTGTAGTGCAGGATAAATAGTTTGTTCAGTTTATTGTACAGGGAGTTACATGTAGAATAATACCAAATATGTAGATTTAAAAAATATATATTTTTAAATAAACATTTTAAAAAAAATATTTTTTCTGCTCCTGTAGAGGAACCATGAAAGCTTTGATCGCTTTGATAATGCATTGCAGTACTTCTGTACTGCAATGCATTATTGCTCACAATAGTGGCCACAGATCATGGCAGGCCCGGACACCAGAGTATAGCATATGATCGCCATGGCAACACACTGGCCCTCTGCAATTACATCGCAAAGTGTTGATGATGTCACATAGGAAGCACACTCAGCACATCCTTTACATGTAGTGATATACATTGATTGCAGCATGTAAAGGGTTAAGATCGGGAATCGATGTCCTCATCGATCCCCAAAGTGGCAGCTGAAGGCTGCCTGTCAGTCACAGTTGGCTTCTGCTGTAGGGTAGTGTGGGTTCACTTATGAGCTCGCGCCATTCACAGATGTAAGTTCACATCCTGCTGGGATGAAATCTAAACCAGATAAATCAAAAACCTATGGGTTTTTTTGATTGGGAATCTCAGCAGTCGAGATGATAATTCTTAGTAAAATTAAAATATTTTTTTCTTACTGTTACTAGCTATCTACCGTGTTTCCCTGAAAATAAGGCACCCCCTGAAAATAAGACACATTAAGAAATTTGCAGAAATCGCTAATATAAAGCACACCCCGATAATAAGGCATACTAAAGTGTGCAGGCAAGTCGAGAGGCCTGTCCCCTGCTGCCATCCCCGTTCTCTCCTACCTCCAGATGTATAGGTAGATCTGCAGACAGTCTGCTGTTTTCCTGTCCCTGCTGTGCTGTACGAGTGTGCTGTTGTGAGCTCCCCTTGCTGGCTGGAAAACTCCATACTGTCGTTCTGTTGCTGCTGCACACGTCTGCTGTGATGAGCTCCCCCTGGTGGCCGGAAGCTGCAATACCATCCCTGCTTTCAAGAGGAACTTCTGTCTGCAGACAGGTACGTTACTTAAATTACAGCCCTTATTTTTTTTTATGGCTCTGTGTGTGAGTCAGGCAACCATATGTGTGATTCTTAAGGCTGGGTTCTCACAGAGTGTATTTCCAGCCTTAGGGGGTGAGCATTACAGTCTCCAGACAGTGTGTGGGAGCCAGGTACTTCACAGCTCTTATTTTTTGTGGCCCTGTATGTGAGTCAGGTAAACAGTGTGTCATTTTGATTCAATAAGGGGGTGTCTGCTTTTTTGCTGAAGAGTCTAAAGTACAAGAAATAAATAATGTTGCTACCGTATATTTTTACCCCTAGACATGAGCGCAAAAAGAAAGAGCTATTCCGTTCAGTACAAGAAAGGAATCGTGGAAGATTCTTGGGGCAAAAACCTTCCTGCTTTGGCCCGAAGATTTTACAAGAAATGGAGTGTCAAGAAATTCAGCAGGAGATTCCGGGTTCAGATGTTTATGATGATGTGCCAGAAGATGATGACATGACCGTCATTGAGTAATTTTTGCTTTGTTTTTACAGTTTGTCTAGCTATATTGGTTTGTGGTGACAACTACGGTACTGTGCAGTATATACGGTAATGAATGTTCATTTTTTTTGTTAAACAATAAATGTGAATTCTTCTTCATTGAAAATAAGACACCCCCTGAAGATAAGACATAGCGAATATTTGGGAGCAAAAATTAATATAAGACGCATCTTATTTTCGGGGAAACAGGGTACCAATTTCAGATCTTAAAAATATTCAATCTCTCCAATCTTTTATATGGAGCAAAAAGAAACCCAGAGTCAAATTTGATATTCTATTCCAGCACCAAAAAAGGAGGAGGTCTAAATTCCCCTCCAATCATTTAATATTACCGAGCTACCATTTTAAACCCACTCAAAAGTCTTTGGCTTAAGGATTCATCCAAAGCCTGGATCCCAATTGAAAATCTTCTATCAGGAAAATACTCAGTGCAAATCCATATACTAGCTCAATTCTTTTTCAACTATAAACTCCCTCTGAAATGGTGTACACTACAAGCGATCACAAAGGCTTGAAATGTAGTGGCAAATAAGAAAAAAATGACTTATTTTACTTATTACAAGACAAACATAAATTTACTTGAGATTCCAGTAAAGAACGTTTGTCTTTCGAATTGGAAAACTTTTGGTATTACTTAAATACACCAACTGTGGAATAATGAACACTTTGTGTAATTTACAGACCTCACCTCCAATTTTCAAATACCTAAAACAGATCTTATATCTATATTGTCAGGTTCACCACTTGCTAAAAAACCTCCCACCCCTTCCCGAGAATCAATATGCCCTCCAAACTAGATGTGTGGCTATCTCCTTCTCAAGGTACTAATAATGGTCTTTCTACCTGTTACCAAATCCTTAAAAATGGGAAAGCAAATTACAAATCTTAATTTTGGATGATCAATGGCAGGGAGTGTTCTCTTCAGTCCTTTCCGTATCTAGATATATATTACGTTCATCCTAGACTGCCAACAGGAACCTGGTACGAGGGGCAGCAAGAATGGACACCAAAACTAGGAATACGGGTGGCTAGATGCAGGAAAGGTGATGCATTCAAACCGGACGCGCTAGCTGAAACACCGACATGACAGTGAACTGCATGCTGGGAACTGGACTCACGGACAGATATAACATAATGACTGACAAATGACTAAAACACTCCCATTGCATACCTGCACACATAACAGATGGAATTGCTATGAAAGTACAAGGTATTGGTTCATGAATTGGCCAAGTCACCTAAGCCCCCAAACCACTTCAAGACTCCTCGTTGTCTCACGGGTCCCTACTCTAATAAGGCAACAAACACCAGAACCTTGTCTGCAAGCAGGGTGATTGCCCCGATAAGGGTGGCCCTGCACTGGAACCTAAGGGCCACATTAGCCCAGAGATGACAAATGATTGAGCAGGATAGGAAACAGTTCACACCAACCCTCTAGGGCTAGCATGTAAGACAGAATACACACAGAAACAGACAATTCACATTTAATGTCTGGCCAACTGCACAGACACTGAACACAACACTGTTCACACATATAACACATATACAAGCAGAGAGGAAACCAAGCCCTAGAGTGGAGGGATACCAGCTTCCTCTTGCAGAGGGACTGATATATATATATGCAGCAATCCAGTGGGGATTGGCTGGTAGGAGAAACTCCACACCCAGCCAGCCCGATTATCCCACACTGTGAAGCTGTGTTCATGGAAACCTGTGGAACCACAGGCTCCAGCAGCACAGCCTAACAGTACCTCCCCTTTCAAAAAGGAGCCTTTGGACCCCTAAGGCATAGAAAAAATGATGCAACTCCTCCAAACTATGCACGCATACAGGATTTATCTATAAAGGCTCTGACACCAAGGCAAAGATGACAAAATGGGACAGAGTAAATATATGTACACCTCTAAGCACAGCCGCTGCGCCTTACGCAACCGGCCTCAGTCACAGTAGTCTGCAAAACGAGTGCACTAGTTCAGAGGGGAAAAATACCTCCTGACGACATTGCGTGCACAGGACTTATTCATACAGGCCTAGTGTGGAAGCCAACTATTCAGTAGGAGAGGCAATAAAACAGAGGTACCTACCACACTGAGGGTCTGCAGCAAACGGTAAGGCTGGTCATTATTTTACGTCCGCTGGCCGCACCATGCCGCAGGACAGACACCAGACTGGAATTGCATTCAAACAGGATCCAGACTGTGTCTAGCGCAATTTTATTGTGCCGATGATTATGTTACGTTTGTCCTGGACTGCCAACAGGAACCTGGAACGGGGGGCAGCCAGAACAGACACCGAAACTTGGAATATGGGTGGCTTAATGCAGGAAGAGTAACGCAATCAAACAGGACATGCTGGCTGGAACACCAACAGGACAGTGAACTGCATACTGGGAACTTGACTCACGGACAGACATAACATAGGGACCAACAAATGACTAAAACATTCACCATGCATACCTGCATACATAACAGATGGAATTGCTTTGAAAGTACGAGGTATTGGTTCATGAATTGGCCAAGTCACTTAAGCCCACAAGCCACTTCAAGGCTCCTCATTGTCTCCAGGGTCCCTACTCTAACAAGACAACTTCCATCATAATTGTGCCTGCAAGCAGGGCGATCACTCCGATAAGGGCGGCCCTGCACTTGAATCTAAGGACCACACTAGCCCAGAGATGACAAACAATCCAGCAGGACAGGACACAGTTCACACCAACACACTAGGGCTAGCATGTAAGACAGAACACATACAGAACAAGACACTGTTCACACACAGAATACATATAACAGGTATGCAGGAAACCAAACTCTAGAGTGAAGGAATACCAGCTTTCTCTCCATAAAGACTGGTATATACACCCCGTCTTACTGAGAGTAACCCTTTTTTACCCTCCTTACCTGATTGAAGAGTCCCTGAGGTCGAGCTCACATGACCGTGTGAGCCAGCACACAGCAAGTACACAATGACATGCGTACTTGCTGCATGCCACCAATCCCCATGCACTATCTTGGGGGGTATGTGCGTGTAATACACGCCAAGCTGGAGCACACTGCAATTTATTTCACACGAGAAATACACATGCAAAAAAGACGCTGGTGTGAGTGGCCCAATACAAATCAAGGGGCTTTTGGCATTGCGTGTTGCATGTGGGAAAATTGCTTGCGCGACGCGCAATGTAAAATGCGCCATTGTGAGAGTGTTCTGAAGCAGTCGGCAATGTCATGCGTTATTGGTATTGAACAAGGGTATGTACCCAGAAGTCACACTTTGATATCTTGTCACAACTGTTGCAATCAGACAAGGCTTATAATGGCCCTTCTGGCTGCATGGGAACAGAAACAAGTCATAGCACTCCTCCTCTTCACCCATGATTACAGTTATACTTCATCCAATGTTTTCTTCCCACTATTATAACTTAAGTATCAGAGGTATATGCAAATGTAAGCACTGGAGAGACAGTACATATCACATACAATAAAACATTATTCGCTTAGAACTTGGGTCAGGATGGGGATCGTTTCTTCTTAAGGAGAGCACCCAGAAGGTGTGAGGAGACTTATGAGGGCATCCATGCTCCTCTGGGAAATATGCAAATGGGAAGATGGAACAATACCTCTACAGTAGAGATGAGCAAGTATACTCGCTAAAGGCAATTGCTCGAGCGAGCATTGCCTTTAGCGAGTACCTGCCCGCTCGAGACTGAAGGTTAGGTGCCGGCACGGGGGAGCGGTGAGTAGCGGCAGTCAGCAGGGGAGAGAGGGAAAGAGAGATTTCCCCTCCGTTCCTCCCCGCTCTCCCCTGCAGCTCCCTCGCTCGAGCAATTGCCTTTAGCGAGTATACTCGCTCATCTCTACTCTACAGCACCACCTATTGGAAGGTAGCATTCCTGCAAGTCAATGTCAGACCTTTTAATAAGCCTTGTAACAATGAATGAGAATTATGAGCTACAGCCAACTATGCACAGAAAACTGTTTTGGGGTGATTGCCCCTCATTAATGCGCAGTAGGTTTCTGGCGTGGCTAGTTACAGACCTATAGAAATGAGTCAGCAAGGGTATTTTTCTTTCTGGCTTGAAATCAAACAGTGTCAAATGGATTCCATTGACTATGATGGGGTCCATTTAGATTCTGCTCAGAAGTAGTGCTGAGCAATTGTTGGCTGATTGGCAATGCTGCGTTGTAGCCAGGAGACTAAGGCCTCCTTCACACGGGTGATAAAGTCGTGTTGCTACAATGTTACAATGCTACAAATCACATGTATGTTAAGCCCATGCTTTCTTAAGTGTTCCTTCACACATGTACTTTTGTAGCATGCAACCCGACACAAAAACCTCATGGGACCGGCGATATGCCCACAACTCGTGAGGTTTTGTAGCCCATGTTTCCCCATGGAGCCTTTCTCTCTGTTGCATCACATTGCATGTAAACACGGTTTTCGTGTGGTGCAATGCAACTTTGACATTAGGAAATCCTACTGCCAAAGCCAAATCTAAGCCCTGCAGAGAAAAATAGAAAAAAAAACACGTACATCACCTTAGAAGTGCGCTCCAACGCTGCAGCAGCTTCTCCCCAGGTCCAGGCACTGTTTCTCTTCTTCACCTTCTGGTCAGGGATTGAAAAATCCCAGCCTCCTGGAAGCGCTGGCAGTGATTGGCTGATGCTTAGCCAATCACAGCCAGTGCTCGATGAATGGTTATGACTGAACCAATCACAGTCATTCATCGAGTCAAGGAACCAATACTCACCTAGCAGGCGGCATTCGTGTCACATTTAGTGAATGACATCATTGAATGGCTGTGATTGGTTCATCTGATTGGCAGAGCCACGGAGCTCGTGATCCAATTGTAACAATGTCTTGCTGGAGGCGGGGTATTCAAGCCCCGTTACCAGGAAGAGAATGCTCTCTCAGCACTGAGGACTACACAGAAGCCTGCCGGAGCGCAAGGGACTTGAATGCTGCCTGATAGGTGAGTATTAAGACACCCCCCGAAAATAAGACATGGTGCCTCTTTTGGGGCAAAAATTAATATAAGACAGTGTCTTATTTTGGGTAAAACATGATATGATTTATCAGTTGACTTTTGAACCCTGATACCTTTTTCAAAACTCTTTCCAGCACAACCTGGAAGGTGTTGGTGATGATTTGCTGGTGATGTTTCAGGCTTTGTTCAGGAAACTCTATATTATTTTGTAGCAGTTTTGTATCTTTTGCATCAGTATGCATTGAAATTAGATGTTACTTCCACAGCTGGGTCTGTCCTGCAATGTTCCTACAAATGCCAATCTGATAATGCTAATTTCACTGCTGGAGCAAACTCTAAAAACACTTGATTAAATGGTTTAACTATAAAAAGGTTGTTTGATACTAAAATACCCCTCTAGGTTTAAACTGTGCTTACAGAAATGATTATCCAGCTGGATGATTCTCGGTGATTTGAATATTGGAAAACCAATATTCAATAGAATATTTAAAGAGTACCTGCACTTTCAAGTGACCTTTGAGAATAAGCTGTTGTGTGTGTACATAAGGAATAACGCTATTTCTGGCCATTATATGACTTGTGTATGCCATTTTCACCACTTTTGCCCTCTGCAGGCTCTTCCTCTGAATCTCAGTTTAACCTGAACCGGTGGTTGGAAACCAGCTGCTAAGAGGTCTCCCATACACAGCACACAGAGAAGATGAGATCCTGCTCACCTATCTCTATTTCTCTCATACATAAGTGCTCAGTTATCTCCAGCAGTCCCATGGTGATGAATAAAATGGCAGTGTGCATACTTGGCTGCTGCTCCTTTAACCTCTTCCCTCCCCATGACGTAAGGGTATGTCATCGGAGTGAAGTACTTCCCGCAAAATGACGTACCCTTACGTCATAGGGATAGAGCGAGATCATAGCAGATTTCGCGTTATCCCACACCAGGAGCCAGCTGTCTCTAGTAGCCGGCCTCCCGCTGTGACATTGGGGGGTACCGGAGATGCGCCCACCCGCCGTTAACCCCTTCCCTGCCACGATCTAAGTAGATCGCGGCAGGGAAAGGGTTCACAGAGGGAGCGCGCTCCCTCTGTGCCTTCAGCCGGCTCTCGCGATGTCATTGCGAGAGCCCAGCTGGTTGCTATGCTTTTTCTCATATTAGCATAAAAAAATCCCATATATTTGGTATTGACGTGTCTGTAACGACGCGTACAATACATTGAACAGGCTTTTTATCCTGCAAGGCAAAAAGCGTTAAAAAAACTCGCTAAAAAACTGAGGCAAAATGCTAATTTTTAGCATTTTGCCTCCCAAACAATGCAATAAAAGTGATCTAAAAAAAACATATGTACCCCAAAATGGTACCAATAAAAACTACAGCTCGTCTCACAAAAAATACGTCCTCATAGAGCTTCGTCCATGGAAAAATAAAAAAGTTATAGGACTTTGAATGCAGTGAGTTTAGAAAAAAATAATAATAAAGAAAAGGGCCTTTATTGTGGAAAAACCTAAAAAAATATAAGAATTTAGGTATCGTTGTAACCGTACCATCCCGCAGAAAAAAAATGTAGTGTCATTTATGATGCACAATTAACGCTTTAAAAAAAAAAAAAATAATAATCTATGGCAGAATTGATGTGTTTTCTCTCCCTACGATCATAAAAAAAATAATAAAAGTTTTACAATGTAGTCTATGTACCCCAAAATGGAACCAATAAAAACTACAGCTCGCCACGCAAAAAAACAATCCCTACGGCCGCATCGACAGAAAAATAAAAAAGTTATGGCTGTTGAAAAATGGAGATGAAAAAATACCAAAAATGGTCTGGTCCTCAAGGCCAAAATAGGCTGTGTCCTTAAGGGGTTAAGGTTCCCACTGCTCTGGTCCCTGCCACTCCTGTCCCTGTTGGTATCCATTTAATTCTGGACAGTTGTTCATGCACTGTCAAAGCTTGTAACCACTGTGGCCAATCACCGGCTTCAGCGTTGGTGCCAGTGATCATCATCTTAGATGGCATGTGAACAGCTGCCCAAAAGTAAGGCCAGACATTCAGGAACCAGAGCAACAAGGTCCTTTATAAGGTGGGTACAGGTTATTTTATTTTAAAGCATTGCAATCCTTTAGAACACAGTATTTCACTGGACAACCCCTTTAAAGGGGTTGTCCCGCGCCGAAACGGGTTTTTTTTTTTTTCAACCCCCCGTTCGGCGCGAGACAACCCCGATGCAGGGACTTAAAAAAAAAAACCGCACAGCGCTTACCTGAATCCCCGCGCTCCGGTGACTTCTTACTTACCGGTTGAAGATGGCCGCCGGTATCTTCTCCCTCGGTGGACCGCAGGGCTTCTGTGCGGTCCATTGCCGATTCCAGCCTCCTGATTGGCTGGAATCGGCACGTGACGGGGCGGAGCTACACGGAGCCCCATTGAGAAAAGAAGAAGACCCGGACTGCGCAAGCGCGTCTAATTTGGCCATTAGACGCCGAAAATTAGTCGGCTCCATGGAAACGAGGACGCTAGCAACGGAGCAGGTAAGTGAAAAACTTCTTATAACTTCTGTATGGCTCATAATTAATGCACAATGTACATTACAAAGTGCATTATTATGGCCATACAGAAGTGTATAGACCCACTTGCTGCCGCGGGACAACCCCTTTAACTATCCCATAGATAAACTGTTTAATTCTCTTAAAGGCTAACGTAAAAACTCCTTATTTCCAATTCATCAAAAAGGTTAAATCCATTGACTGTTGGATGGGTGTCTTAGATACTAAATGCAACCATTTCTATGGGATCCACAAGAATTATCTTACAAGAAATTACGCAAAATGGACAACGCGATTTAAGTTTTTGATTTGTCATTCATCTTGTTTAAAGCTATGTCCACCAGAGGGCAGCACAGGTTAAAGGATCGCGGTACGTATTGGTACGAAGACTATTTTTTTCTGCAGATTCAGTTTTTGTCTGGGGAACCTGTCAGCAGCTTCATGTTGATCTAACCACAACAGCGACATAATCCCTGATTACACGGAACTGTGTTTAAATATGAGGATCTGCGGTTCACCTGCAGCTTCTCCCATTTCCCATGTCCACTTGCCATATCTGCTGAGAAAGTCTAGCAGTATTATTTCCATCTAGTTGTAGGGTTGGCAATGCAGTGGAGATTCAAGGGGTTTATCTGCTGCTGAGAATTTTAGCTTCAGGAAATGTGCAAACTTCCAGCATGTTCTCTCCCATAGGCACCAATGAGAGAGCATCGCTGTAGACATTGACAAGCTAGAAACTTCTAATATTGGCAAAAGATGCAGACTCACTGGATATGTTATCTGGCACTGAGAATTCATCTCAAGTGGTTTGTATAATCGGGAAACTTGCAAACTTACTAACAAACTCTCTCCCAATCAATAGGAAAGCATATAACTTCTATAACTTCTCTTCATACAAGATGCCGTCTTACTGTTTGTGCATTTTGTGTAATGGAGGAATTTGCAAACAAAAGACTCACTCACTCACTCACACGGTCCTATACATCCCCCAGTGTATAGTGGATTTCAATATGTACCAAAATAGGACATCCTGCCTTTTTTTCACACGCGTATTATGCAGGTGTAAGAGGCCCAGTAGAAATCAATGGGCCTTTAGCATCGCATATTACCACACTTGAAAAATACACACGTGGTAAGTGGGGCACGTATGCCAATGTGAGCCCTTACCACACGTCTCCCAACTGTCTTGGATTCACCAGGACACTCACAGATTTTGGCCCACCTGCAGACCCACTGCGCTCAGAACTGGAAAGGGGGAAGTCAGAGTACAGAATAGCGCTGGGTGACTGCCAACCCCAGTGGGTGAAGAAAGAAGATGTAACTTCTACTATTTGACTGAGATAGGAAATCTGGGACCCGCTGGGGGCAGGCACTATATTTAAGAGGGGCTGCTATATTTAAATGAAACTAGAGAAGGGACACTACATTTAAGGGGGCCACAGAGGGGGCACTATAATATAGTAAGACAACAGAAGGGGAACTGTAGTGTCCCAGAACCCGAGTCCTTGTTACACCCCAGTGCAAAGTTGTCGTGTGGTTTCATAAAGCATATTTTTCACAAGGCATAATATGTATTGTTTGTATTTTGCACTGCGCTGCCTTATATTTGCCGAACCTTGCATATCTCAGGCTATGCAGAGATATAAGGGTTAAATTGTACAGATGAGATGTGATTTTGGTTATCAAGCAGACCCTCAGCAGATGTTGCAGAGTTCCATATCCCCCAAGAAGGTGGGAGGGACCCGACAGCAAAGGGAGCCAGTTGTCTCTTGGAGGGGGAAGGAGGTAGAGTAACATGTGAGCCAAGAACAAAGGGCAGACAGAGAGAGCTCCTGGGACCTTAACCCACTCTGCCATTTTTTGTGCCAGTCCACGCTGTGAAGGGGAATACTATGTGATGAGCTCTGAGGAAGCGAGACAGAGCTGGAGCTAAAGACAGAGAGGATAAGTTGTACAAGGACCTCCCTGCGTATGCGGTTTCTAACTTTTGGTGGAGAGCAGTATTGGTCAGCTAGCACGCTGATGAATTGTCTCCGCATGCGTCCTTCCAGGTACCGCGTGACGGAATGGGATTGTGAGTACCAAGTGAAAATTGTAATGCAATGTGAATGGAGCCCCACAGCAGAGGTTAATCCAAATTGGACTGTGTATGTCAAGAGTTGAATCTAACTGTTAGCAAAGATATTCCTACAAGCGAAGTAAGAAACATTCCCAAGAGCATCATAGGCTGCATCTGATACCATGCAGGGCGGCGCGGGGTCCCGCGGTCAGCACGTGTCGCTCCGGAATCAGCTCCGGCGTCCTGGAGCTCTGGTGTCAGGGCTCTCCCGGCGGCTTGGGGCGGCTGGTGGGCGGCGGTGTGGGCGTGTCTGCCCATAGGGTGCCGCCCGCACTCCTCCATCCTTCTTATGCAGCAGAGTTGCCTCCTCCCACTCTCCGCCCCTGGGCGGAGCCTTGTAGTTAAAAGACTGGCAGTGATCTGAGCTCACTGCCAGTTATTGGTTCTGCTTGCATCTAGTCAGCCTGTCTCAGTCAGTGCTAGTCGCTAGTCAGTCTCCTTCTAGTTTGCCTGTCAGTTTCCACCTTCAGTCTTGCTTTGCCTTGTAAGTCCTGTTGGTCTTTTCCATCTGCCTCTCTGTCGGCACTCTGTCCCCCCATCAGTTAGTTTCTTCTTGTCAGTCGCCAGGTCCCTAGCCAGCGCAGGGACCGCCGTCCAGTTGTCCGCCTGGGGTTAGCCAGGGCCGAGGCAAGTAGGCAGGGACAGTGGGGTGCGGGAAGTTCAGGGCACCCCACCTGGCGCTCGGGGGGTCAGAGTGCCGTAACAGCATCGTCAATAACTCTGCTGAAGGAGCCACCTTTAAAGTCGTGATAACCAAATGATCATCCATCTACTGCTTATTTGTAATACCTCACGTTATGCTTTGATTGACACGTAACCTGGAATGTACATAAGCAATTGTAGTAAAGTTAAAGGGGTTGTCCCGCGAAAGCAAGTGGGGGTATACACTTCTGTATGGCCATATTAATGCACTTTGTAATGTACATTGTGCATTAATTATGAGCCATACAGAAGTTATTCACTTACCTGTTCCGTTGCTAGCGTCCCCGTCTCCATGGTGCCGTCTAATTTTCAGCGTCTAATCGCCGGATTAGACGCGCTTGCGCAGTCCGGTCTTCTTTTCTGAATGGGGCCGCTCGTGCCGGAGAGCGGCTCCTCGAAGCTCCGCCCCGTCACGTGCCGATTCCAGCCAATCAGGAGGCTGGAATCGGCAATGGACCGCACAGAAGCCCTGCGGTCCACCGAGGGTGAAGATCCCGGCGGCCATCTTCACCAGGTAAGTAAGAAGTCACCGATGCGCGGGGATTCAGGTAAGCACTATCCGGTTTTCTTTTTTAACCCCTGCATCGGGTTTGTCTCGTGCCGAACGGGGGGGGCTATTGAAAAAAAAAAAAACCCGTTTCGGCGCGGGACAACCCCTTTAAAGCTGTTTCACGAAATCCCAGTGTCAGAAGTCCATCCTGCACTCCGTATAACTGAAGCAGCTCCCTTGACAAAAGGGTATGGTGTGGATCCCGGGACCCTATGGTTAGTGAAGCCACCCTGCCACGTGACATGAGAACCACAGCCCCTGTTAGCCTGTTGTATTAACCCCCGGTGCACCACAGAACTATAACAAAAAATGGGGCCACAGAGGAGGCACAATTAGTAAGTTGGGTCATGGAGTGGAAATTCTTAATCTGTGGTTTCACAGAGAGAGCCAGAATTACTTAGAGGGTGCTGAGGGTTCATTAGGGGTAGCTGCAGGATGGTAAGAGTATTTAGAGACGAGTCATTGCTGGAAGAAATCATCATGGTGGTGGGCCTAGGTAGAGAAGAAAAACAAGCATCATCAATCAGAGACGATGTCACATGTGATCACTGGAGTTAACTGCACTGCAATTGTTTTATTACGGAAGTAAAAAAAAACAGAAACAAAATAAGATAAAATTATAATAGAAATTACATATACATGCATACGACGGCTCAAGATTGACCCCGCCTTCCATCCTTCTGGTAAAATGAGTACCCAACTTGCTGGGGGGTAAAGATAACTGGGGAAGGCAATGGCAAAGCATCCCACAAAAAAACAGTCTGCCAAGAAACTGTCACGATGTGACGTCACCCTAGGAGTGACTAGGGTGCTTTCACCAGTGGTCTTCATCTTTATCTTCATAATATAACAAAGGGAGCAACAATTAGGCATTTTACCCTCATAACCCACAGCAAAGCAATTACTCCTATTGCAGAAGTCCCTACTGGGCAGAAATAAGTGAATGCCAGCAGCACAACAATTCACACACAGCAGTAAGGCAAAGCATGCAAAGTGACCAAACTCTGGAATCATCTGCATTAACACACACCTTTAGACAATCAACAGGTGTCAACATAACTAAACTCGGCTCGTGAGATCCACCAGCCGATCCTCATCTCGTGTGAGCAAATATATGCAACCTTCAGCGTCTTCTGCATGCGGAGTTGATACCCAATGATAAGATGTTACTCTGCTCATTGCTCAGCTACACGCCGCTTACACCTGTTCATTGTCTAAGTGTGTGTTAATGAAGATGAAGGGGAGGAGGTCTAATGTGATTGGTGTATTTGTATAATGTGATGTGTATGTATGTTCTAGGTTTCATTCCATTTTATGCTTGATAATTACCGCCAAGGTCGAAATGCGCCTGGTGAAGGAGGAATCAAGATTTTTTTTATATCGCACCTGTTATGCTGTCACGGCCATTTTTCTACACTGCAGTCTCTATCACTGTGTAGAGCTGGTAATAGAGCATTAACATAGTAACATAGTATGTTTGGTCGAAAACGCTGTAACATCATGTATTTTTGTCAGCCATTAAAAGGTATCATATCTACAAGATTACTTGGTTTCTCTTACTGAGAACAATCTCACTTAGGCCGAAAACAGACATCATTACAGTGATGGGACCCAAGCGGCTAGACGCGACTGAGCCTCGGCAGCGGCAGAGAGGTGAGTATATATATATATATATAATTTTTTTTTTTTACTTTTTACACCAGATAGGAATGATTTTCAGGGAAGGGCTTATATTTAAAGCCCTTCCCTGAAAAATCACTGCAGGGGTGCTGTCAGACCATTGCTTTCAATGGGGCCGCCGGTAGCAGCTGTGGCCCCATTGAAAGCAATGTTGCATGGACATGGACCTGCATTCCCGCATGTTTGTGCATGTACATGGGTGCACTGGTTTTGTGCACATCTATGTACACACATAAACACGCTCGTCTGAATGCACCCTAATCCTGTAGACTATTTTTTTACATTTCCAGACTCTGAGTGTTTACCCTGTTTCACTCTTCTCTCTCTTCTCTTCTTAAGGCTTTTGTGGAAAATCTATTCCCGGGATGTAAATCGTCCCAACCAGACACAGTTATAGATCAAGGATAAATTCTGGATTCTAGGATTTTTTGCAATCAACTACAGGACTGGATTCGGTGGCAAAGCCACGGTTCTGAAAATAATTCATGGGTGCCAATGGGGAATATTCATAAGCCTAGTTTAGTACGGCTGCTGTACACTCAAGCAGATGAACTACTTTAGGTAGCACAGTTGGTTTATCTGCATTTTTATTAACTGTTCTATAAGACAAGGAAACACTAGATGCAATTGGATGAAACTGCAAGGGAGGAGACTAGAGATGAGCGAGCACCAAAATGCTCGGGTGCTCGTTGCTCGAGTCGAGCTTTCCGCGATGCTCGAGAGTTCATTTCGAGTAACGAACCCCATTGAAGTCACTGGGCGACTCGAGCATTTTTGTATATCACCGATGCTCGCTAAGGTTTTCATTTGTGCGAATCTGCAAAACCTATGAAAGTGATGGAAACGACACAGAAACGGATTGGGCAGGCGAGGGGCAACATGCAGGGCTGCATCTCAGGTTCCCAGGTCTCACTATTAAGCCACAATAGCGGCAAGAGTGCCCCTCCCCCCTAACAATTTTTCCTTTGGACAAACCCTCATTAGCAAGGCACACCTTAGCTAAGCACCACACTACCTCCAACAAAGCACAATCACTGCCTGCATGACACTCCGCTGCCACTTCTCCTGGGTTACATGCTGCCCAACCCCCCCCCCCCCCGCACGACCCAGTGTCCACAGCGCACACCAAAGTGTCCCTGCGCAGCCTTCAGCTGCCCTCATGCCACACGCTGGCCTCATAGCCACACCACCCTCATGTCTATTTATAAGTGCATCTGCCATGAGGAGGAACCAGAGGCACACACTGCAGAGGGTTGGCAGGGCCAGGCAGCGACCCCTTCGAAAGGAAAGGGGGGGGGGGGCGATAGCCCACAATGCTGTTGAGAATTGATAATAGATTGACGTTCCATCTTCATTCCAATCCTTTGCCACCTTCGTCAGGAGCTTCAAACGTGGGCATAAAGGGAGTCCGCTGCCAGCCCAGCACTTCTACACATCTCCACAATGCAGCAATACTCGGTGTTGGAAGTATGTGAGCGGGCCCTGGGTCAGCCTCTGTCCCAGCAAACACCTTGCGTTGCCCAAGGTGCTGCGAGTGACATAGCAATGGGGACTGCATGTGTCCACACACTACTCATTCTGTTTGGGTGTCGGATACCTCATCGACAACGCAAGGGGTAAACCATCTGCACCCTGCACCCTACCCAAGTCTGTCAGTATTTTGGGGACAGACAGGTACAACTCCGCTATGGCAAGTCTGTGTGCACCCGCAGCATGGGTGGCTAGCAGGAACACACAGATGGTACAGAAAGTAATCCCATTGCAGTGCCCCGGATAGCTGAGGTTATGTGAGAGGAAATACATGTTGGCTGTGGCCCAAACGCCATGCCCTAGACATTCTGGGTTTTTTAAAAAGTGCCGGGCAGGTACAACTCCGCTATGGCAAGTCTGTGTGCACCCACATCATGGGTGGCTAGCAGGAACACACAGACGGTACAGAAAGAAATCCCATTGCAGTGCCCTGGATAGCTGAGTTTACGTGAGAGGAAATACGTGTTGGCTGCGGCCCACATGCCATGCCCTAGTCAGTCTGGGTCTTTTTCGGGCCAGATAAGTAGAACACCGCGATGGAAAGACTTAGTGCACCCATAGTATACACAGACCCTTGTAATATTCCTGTAGCAAAGGTATAAGCTGACCCCAGTAACAGTTATGTTGCAGAGGTCTAGGGAGACCCCAGTAACATTTCTGTAGTACCAGTATAGACAGACCCCAGTAACATTTTATTAGCAGAAATATAGGCAGACCCCAGTAACATTTCTGTTGTAACAGTATAGACAGAGCCGAGTAACATTTCTGTAGTAACAGTGTAGGCAGACCCCAGTAACGTTTCTGTAGCAGCAGTATAAGCAGACCCTGTAACATTTATGTAGCAGCAGTATAAGCAGACCCCTGTAACATTTCAGTAGCAACAGTATAGGCAGAGCCCAGTATTTGTAACTTTTCAGTATTAACAGTACAGACAGACCCCAGTAACATTTCTGTTGTAACAGTATAGACAGAGCCGAGTAACATTTCTGTAATAACAGTATAGGCAGACCACAGTAATGTTTCTGTAGCAGCAGTATAGGCAGACCCCTGTAACATTTCTGTAGCAGCAGTATAAGCAGACGCCTGAAACATTTATGTAGCAGAAGCATAGGCAGACCCCTGTAACATTTTTGTAGCAGCAGTATAGGCAGACCCCAGTACCATTTCTGGAGAACTAAAGGCAGACCCCAGTAACATGTCTGTCTCCGCAGTATAAGCAGACCCCTGTAACATTTCTGTAGCAGAAGCAGACCCCTGTACTATTTTTGTAGCAGAAGTATATGCAGACTCCCTGTAACATTTACGTGGCAGAAGTATAGGCAGACCCCCTGTAACATAATTGTAGCAGAAGTATAGGCAGACTCCTGTAACATTTATGTGGCAGCACTATAGACAGACCCCTGTAACATTTATGTGGCAGAAGTATAGGCAGACCCCAGTAACAGTTATGTAGCAGCAGTATAGGCAGACCCCTGTAACATTCAAGTGGCAGCAGTATAGGCAGACCCCTGTAACTTTCTCGTAGCAAAAGTATAGGCAGGCAGGCAGCCCCCAATAAAATTTCTGTAGTAATAGGCCAACCTCAGAAACATTGGGATACCATGAGCATCGGCGAAGGCCGGAAAAATTAGTTGGATAAGACTGTAGGCGTGGGCCCCAAAAATTAGTGTACCAAGAGTACAAGTGTACCTCTGAAAAATTTATCAACCGAGAGGGCAGGTGAAACCCATAAACATTTTTTTAAAAATACAGCTCACTGTTGCTTAATTTGTAACAGAGCCTGGAGGCAGCCCTCTTGAAAAAATTGGTTCATGTAACAGTCTCAATACTTTTGAAACGTAGAAAAATTGTAAAAACTTTGGTAGATGTAGATGAGCCTTTTGGGTCGCAGAAAAATTGGCCGTTCAGCGCGATAACATGTTGTTTCTGGAGGAGGAGTAGCAGGAGAAGGACTAATGTCAGAGACAGATTGACAAAGAGAAATGCCCCGTTTTCCCAGTGATACAGAAGAGTGCTTTTATCTGCGGTTGCAGCGAAAAGATTCTTTAGGTTCCGCTGCTCTCTGCTGGTGGAGAAGAGAAGTTTGGGGAAATCCAGGCTTTGTTCATCTTTATGAGTGTAAGCATGTCGGCATTGGCAATTGACAGACGGGTACGCTTGTCCGTGATGATTCTCCCAGCTGCACTAAACACCCTCTCTGACAAGACGCTAGCGGTAGGCAAGCAAGCACCTCCAGGGCATACAGCGCAAGTTCGTGCCACGTGTCTAGCTTTGACACCCAATAGTTGTATGGAGCTGAGTAGAGATGAGCGAACACCAAAATGTTCGGGTGTTCGTTATTCGGAACGAACTTCCCGTGATGCTCGAGGGTTCGTTTCGAACAACGAACCCCATTGAAGTCAATGGGCGACCAGAACATTTTTGTATTTCGCCGATGCTCGCTAAGGTTTTCATGTGTGAAAATCTGGGCAATTCAACAAAGTGATGGGAATCACACAGAAACGGATAGGGCAGGCGAGGGGCTACATGTTGGGCTGCATCTCAAGTTCACAGGTCCCACTATTAAGCCACAATACCGGCAAGAGTGGGCCCCCCCCCTCCCAACAACTTTTACTTCTGAAAAGCCCTCATTAGCATGGCATACCTTAGCTAAGCACCACACTACCTCCAACAAAGCACAATCACTGCCTGCATGACACTCCACTGACACTTCTCCTGGGTTACATGCTGCCCAACCGCCCCCCCCTCCCCCCCCACAGCGCACACCAAAGTGTCCCTGGGCAGCCTTCAGCTGCCCTCATGCCACACCACGCTCATGTCTATTTAGAATTGCGTCTGCCATGACGAGGGACCGCAGGCACACACTGCAGAGGTTGGCACGGCTAGGCAGCAACCCTCTTTAAAAGTAGCGGAGCGATAGCCCACAATGCTGTACAGAAGCAATGAGAAATAGAATCCTGTGCCACCGCCATCAGGAGCTGCACACGTGGGCATAGCAATGGGGAACCTATGTGCCACACACTATTCATTCTGTCAAGGTGTCTGCATGCCCCAGTCAGACCGGGCTTTTTAATTCATAGACACAGGCAGGTACAACTCCCTATTGTGAAGTCCCTGTCGACCCACAGCATGGGTGGCTCCCTGGAACCCACCGGCGCTACACAGAAATATCCCATTGCATTGCCCAACACAGCTGAGGTAGTAATGTTGTGCTTAACCCTTTCCAATCCAATTTGTATATGGTTTTCCTAGGGGGCTTACTCTTTTTCTGCCGTTATACAACGGCGTTATATGCTGGCTAAAGCCAGTACTGCATGAGCTGACACGTAGGATAGGCTCCGACAGCAGAGAGGCTGGCAATATACAGTAAGAGAACCCCGACGGACGTCTACCAACAATGGAGCTGTACAGCCTTAAACCCTAATGTCTTCACAGGTCACACAGTGGACTGGAAAGGGTTAATGCAGGTGGGTTTCGGCCCACACTGCATGCCCCAGTCAGACTGGGGTTCTTTACAAGTGGACAAATGTAGGTTAAACTCCCTGTGGACCCACTGCCTAGGTGGGTGCCAGGAAGCCACCGGCGGTACATAGAAATATCCCATTGCATTGCCCAACACAGCTGAGGTAGTAATGTCGTGCGTAATACAGGTGGGCTTCGGCCCACACTGCATGGCCCAGTCAGACGGGTTCTTTAGAAGTGTACAGATGTATTAAAAACTCAGTGTGCACCTACAGCATGGGTGGCTCCCTGGAACCCACCGGCGGTACATAAAAATATCCCATTGCATTGCCCAACACAGCTGAGGTAACGTCAGCTGTAATGCAGGTGGGCTAAAAATTAATTTGATTACACTGTAGGCGAGGGCCCACAAAAATTGCTGTATCAACAGTACTAATGTACATCCCAAAAATTGGCCATGGCCAGCCAAGAGGGCAGGTGAAACCCATTAATCGCTTTGGTTAATGTGGCTTAAGTGGTAACTAGGCCTGGAGGCAGCCCAGTGTAACGAAAAATTGGTTCAAGTTAAAGTTCCAACGCTTTTAAGCGCATTGAAACTTATAAAAATTGTTCTGAAAAATTATTTGAGTGAGCCTTGTGGCCCTAAGAAAAATTGCCCGTTCAGCGTGATTACGTGATGTTTCAGGAGGAGGAGCAGGAGGAGGAGGAGGAGGAATATTAGACACAGATTGATGAAGCAGAAATGTCCCCGTTTTGGATGGTGAGAGAGAACGTAGCTTCCATCCGTGGGTGCAGCCTACGTATTGCTTACGTATCGCTGCTGTCCGCTGGTGGAGAACAGAAGTCTGGGGAAATCCAGCCTTTGTTCATCTTGATGAGTGTTAGCCTGTCGGCACTGTCGGTTGACAAGCGGCTACGCTTATCTGTGATGATTCCCCCAGCCGCACTAAACACCCTTTCCGACAAGACGCTAGCCGCAGGACAAGCAAGCACCTCAAGGGCATACAGGGCTAGTTCAGGCCACGTGTCCAGCTTCGACACCCAGTAGTTGTAGGGGGCAGAGGCGTCACCAAGGATGGTCGTGCGATCCGCTACGTACTCCCTCACCATCCTTTTACAGTGCTCCCGCCGACTCAGCCGTGACTGGGGAGCGGTGACACAGTCTTGGTGGGGAGCCATAAAGCTGGCCAGGCCCTTAAAGACTGTTGCACTGCCTGGGATGTACATGCTGCTCGATCTACGCACATCCCCTGCTACCTTGCCCTCGGTACTGCGCCTTCTGCCACTAGCGCTGTCGGCTGGGAATTTTACCATCAGCTTGTCCGCAAGGGTCCTGTGGTATAGCAACACTCTCGAACCCCTTTCCTCTTCGGGAATCAGAGTGGGCAGGTTCTCCTTATACCGTGGATCGAGCAGTGTGTACACCCAGTAATCCGTCGTGGCCAGAATGCGTGCAACGCGAGGGTCACGAGAAAGGCATCCTAACATGAAGTCAGCCATGTGTGCCAGGGTACCAGTACGCAACACATGGCTGTCCTCACTAGGAAGATCACTTTCAGGATCCTCCTCCTCCTCCTCCTCCTCAGGCCATACACGCTGAAAGGATGACAGGCAATCAGCCGGTGTACCGTCAGCAGCGGCCCAAGCTGTCTCTTCCCCCTCCTCCTCATCCTCCTCATGCTCCTCCTCCTCCTCCTGTACGCGCTGAGAAATAGACAGGAGGGTGCCCTGACTATCCAGCGGCATACTGTCTTCCCCCGCCCCCGTTTCCGAGCGCAAAGCAGCTGCCTTTATGGTTTGCAGGGAATTTCTCAAGATGCATAGCAGAGGAATGGTGACGCTAATGATTGTAGCATCGCCGCTCACCACCTGGGTAGACTCCTCAAAATTACCAAGGACATGGCAGATGTCTGCCAAGCAGGCCCACTCTTCTGAAAGGAATTGAGGAGGCTGACTCCCACTGCGCCGCCCATGTTGGAGTTGGTATTCGACTATAGCTCTCCGTTGTTCATAGAGCCTGGCCAACATGTGGAGCGTAGAGTTCCACCGTGTGGGCACGTCGCACAGCAGTCGGTGCACTGGCAGCTTAAAGTGATGTTGCAGGGTGCGCAGGGTGGCAGCGTCCGTGTGGGACTTGCGGAAATGTGCACAGAGCCGGCGCACCTTTACGAGCAGGTCTGACAAGCGTGGGTAGCTTTTCAGAAAGCGCTGAACCACCAAATTAAAGACGTGGGCCAGGCATGGCACGTGCGTGAGGCTGCCGAGCTGCAGAGCCGCCACCAGGTTACGGCCGTTGTCACACACGACCATGCCCGGTTGGAGGCTCAGCGGCGCAAGCCAGCGGTCGGTCTGCTGTGTCAGACCCTGCAGCAGTTCGTGGGCCGTGTGCCTCTTATCGCCTAAGCTGAGTAGTTTCAGCACGGCCTGCTGACGCTTGCCCACCGCTGTGCTGCCACACCGCGCGACACCGACTGCTGGCGACATGCTGCTGCTAACACATCTTGATTGTGAGACAGAGGAGGAGGAGGAGGAGGAGGAGGAGGGTGCTTTAGTGGAGGAAGCATACACCTCCGCAGATACCAGCACCGAGCTGGGGCCCGCAATTCTGGGGGTGGGTAGGACGTGAGCGGTCCCAGGCTCTGACTCTGTCCCAGCCTCCACTAAATTCACCCAATGTGCCGTCAGGGAGATGTAGTGGCCCTGCCCGCCTGTGCTTGTCCACGTGTCCGTAGTTAAGTGGACCGTGGCAGTAACCGCGTTGGTGAGGGCGCGCACAATGTTGCGGGAGACGTGGTCGTGCAGGGCTGGGACGGCACATCGGGAAAAGTAGTGGCGACTGGGAACTGAGTAGCGCGGGGCCGCCGCCTCCATGATACTTTTGAAGGACTCAGTTTCCACAACCCTATACGGCAGCATCTCAAGGCTGATGAATTTTGCTATGCGGACGGTTAACGTTTGAGCGTGCGGGTGCGTGGCGGCGTACTTGCGCTTGCGCTCGAACACTTGCGCAAGCGACGGCTGAACGGTGCGCTGAACTACACTGCTGGATGGGGCCGAGGACAGCGGAGATGAGGGTGTGGGTACAGGCCATGAGGCGGTAGTGCCTGTGTCCTGAGAGGGGGGTTGCATCTCAGTGGCAGGTTGGGGCACAGGGGGAGAGGCAGGGGTGCAAACCGGAGGCGGTGAACGGCCTTTGTCCCACCTTGCGGGGTGCTTGGCCATCATATGTCTGCGCATGGTGGTGGTGGTGAGGCTGTTGGTGTTGGCTCCCCGGCTGAGCTTTGCGCGACAAAGGTTGCACACCACTGTTCGTCGGTCGTCAGGCGTCTCTGTGAAAAACTGCCAGACCTTAGAGCACCTCGGCCTCCGCAGGGTGGCATGGCGCGAGGGGGCGCTTTGGGAAACACTTGGTGGATTATTCGGTCTGGCCCTGCCTCTACCCCTGGCCACTGCACTGCCTCTTGCAACCTGCCCTGCTGATGCCCTTGACTCCCCCTCTGAAGACCTGTCCTCCTGAGTAAGCGTTGCACACCAGGTGGGGTCAGTCACCTCATCGTCCTGCTGCTCTTCCTCCGAATCCTCTGTGCGCTGCTCCCTGGGACTTACTGCCCTTACTACTACCTCACTGCAAGACAACTGTGTCTGATCGTCATCGTCCTCCTCACCCACAGAAAGTTGTTGAGACAGTTGGCGGAAGTCCCCAGCCTCTTCCCCCGGACCCCAGGAACTTTCGAATGGTTGGGCATCAGTGACGATAAACTCCTCTGGTGGGAGAGGAACCGCTGCTGCCCAATCTAAGCAGGGGCCCGAGAACAGTTCCTGGGAGTGCTCCCGCTCCTGAGCAGGTGTTATTGTAGTGGAGTGAGGAGGCTGGGAGGAAGGAGGAGCAGCAGACAGAGGATTCGGATTGGCAGCAGTGGACGGCGCAGAACTGCAGGTAGACGATAGGTTGCTCGAAGCACTTTCTGCCATCCAGGACAGGACCTGCTCACACTGCTCATTTTCTAATAACCGTCTCCCGCGTGGACCCATTAATTGGGCGATGAATGTGGGGACGCCAGAAACGTGCCTCTCTCCTAATCGCGCAGCAGTCGGCTGCGACACACCTGGATCAGGAGCTTGGCCTGTGCCCACACCCTGACTTGGCCCTCCGCGTCCTCGGCCGCGTCCACGTCCTCTAGGCCTACCCCTACCCCTCAGCATGCTGTATTACCAGTGATTTGATTTCACAGGCAGGAAATAAATTGGCGCAAGACTGCAGGCCAAATATAATTTTTGCCCTTTTTTGAAAACGAAAGGCCCCACTGCCTCTAGTGAATGAATAATCTAAGTTTAATAACTGTGCTGTTTTCCTGCTAATGTGTCACAGAACGTGAGGGTAGCAGAGTTATTAACTGTGGCAGAGCAGGTATTTTTTTTCCCAATTAAGGAAAGCAAATGGCGAAGCCAGGAGTAAAACGTAGCTGGGTGCGTATGATTTTTAAAGGTGTCACACGCAGCCGACACGTGTCCACCGCCCTTAGGACGGACAGAGGCCGGACAAATAGAATTATTTTCCGTTTTTTGGCACCAAAAGGCAGCACTGCGTATATTCTATGAACATGAGAAGTTTAATAACTGTGCTGTGTCCCTGCTAATGTGTCACAGAACGTGAGGGTAGCAGAGTTATTAACTGTGGCAGAGCAGGTATTTTTTTTCCCAATTAAGGAAAGCAAATGGCGAAGCCAGGAGTAAAACGTAGCTGGGTGCGTATGATTTTTAAAGGTGTCACACGCAGCCGACACGTGTCCACCGCCCTTAGGACGGACAGAGGCCGGACAAATAGAATTATTTTCCGTTTTTTGGCACCAAAAGGCAGCACTGCGTATATTCTATGAACATGAGAAGTTTAATAACTGTGCTGTTTCCCTGCTAATGTGTCACAGAACGTGAGGGTAGCAGAGTTATTAACTGTGGCAGAGCAGGTATTTTATTTCCCAATTAAGGAAAGCAAATGGCGAAGCCAGGAGTAAAACGTAGCTGGGTGCGTATGATTTTTAAAGGTGTCACACGCAGCCGACACGTGTCCACCGCCCTTAGGACGGACAGAGGCCGGACAAATAGAATTATTTTCCGTTTTTTGGCACCAAAAGGCAGCACTGCGTATATTCTATGAACATGAGAAGTTTAATAACTGTGCTGTGTCCCTGCTAATGTGTCACAGAACGTGAGGGTAGCAGAGTTATTAACTGTGGCAGAGCAGGTATTTTATTTCCCAATTAAGGAAAGCAAATGGTGAAGCCAGGAGTAAAACGTAGCTGGGTGCGTATGATTTTTAAAGGTGTCACACGCAGCCGACACGTGTCCACCGCCCTTAGGACGGACAGAGGCCGGACAAATAGAATTATTTTCCGTTTTTTGGCACCAAAAGGCAGCACTGCGTATATTCTATGAATAATAACTGTGTTGTGGCCCTGCCTATACAATTCTTTCCCTGCAGTATCAATGGAGGGTGGAATGCTCTGCAGAAGCGATTTTAAGAAGCAAAAAAAAATGCAGCACAGCTAACAGCAGCCTGGACAGTACTGCACACGGATAAATATGGCCCTAGAAAGGACCGTTGAGGTTCTTGAAGGCTACACTCACTCCTAACACTCTCCCTGCCTATGCAGCACTTCTGTCCCTAATGCCAGGTGCAACGGTCTGCAGAGGCGATTTTGAGAAAAAAAAAATTGCCACTGCTAACAGCAGCCAACACACAGCTATCAGTGGCCCTAATAAGGACCTTTGGGGGGGTCTTGAAGCCTACACTAACTACCAATTCTTTCCCTACAGCAGCTCCGGTATAAACAGCACTGTCCCTCATCTAACTCACACGGCATCTGAGGCGAACCGCGGGAGGGGCCGACTTTTATGTTCGGGTGACACCTGATCTCCCCAGCCACTCACAGCAGGGGGGTGGTATAGGGCTTGAACGTCACAGGGGGAAGTTGTAATGCCTTCCCTGTCTTTCAATTGGCCAGAAAAGCGCGCTAACGTCTCAGGGAAGGAAGTGAAAATAACCAGAACACCGCATGGTGTTCGTTACGAATAACGAACATCCCGAACACCCTAATATTCGCACGAATATCAAGCTCGGAAGAACACGTTCGCTCATCTCTAATCACAACCAAGCAGATCATGCTACAAGAGCTTAAAAACACCACATGGCTCACAGGGCCAACTTTCTTTTATAAACCAGTACTGGACACTCACAAGAAAGGCACCTATGAACTGCTAGACCCAGATTCCGATGCAGAGGTTCGCCCTCAAGTTTCCACGCTCATTACGACACTTTCTAGCAAACAGCTGGGATCTAAACATTTTAACAGGTTCTCAATTTGGAAGTCACTAAACCGCGCTGTAAGTTGCTTAATTCATATAGCCAGATCCTTCAGAGCCACGCCAGCAAGATCAAGTCATTGCAGAGGTTGGTACCGCTGTCCAAAGGGCTATACAGTGGATGAACTTACACAGGCCAAGGATGTTATCATCAATTGTGTGCAACAAGAGGTTTACGCAAGAGAACTAGAATCACTCCAAAATCAAAAGAATGTGCCTAAAGATAGTTCCCTCAGGAAACTTGACCCATATATATAGATGCTAATGGACTGTTGAGAGTTGGAGGACGTGTCTCAAATGCACAGCTTGATAGTAATGAGTGCCATCCTATAATACTCCCTAACGATCATGTTGCGTCTTTACTTATGCAGCATTACCATGAACAGACTAAACACCAGGGACGTTTGTTCACTGAGGGAGCTCTATGTACAGCTGGATTTTGGATAGTTGGAGCCAAAAGGCTTGTGAGTAATGTAATTTTCAGATGTGTTACATGCCGGAAACTCCGTGGTACGTTTCAGTCGCAGAAAATGGCTAATCTCCCTTCTGACTGACTCAGCACTGAACCACCTTTCACAAATGTTGGGCTCGACGTGTTTGGCCCATGGTCCGTCACCACGCGGCGCACTAGGGGAGGTGAAGCAAACAGCAAACGCTGGGCTGTTCTATTCACTTGTATGAGTATCAGGGCAGTGCATATAGAAGTTATTGAGTCTTTGGACACATCCAGCTTCATAAATGCATTAAGACGCTTCATTTCTATAAGAGGTCCAGTCAAGCAAATCCGTTCTGATAGAGGTACCAATTTCATTGGAGCGTGTAAAGAGTTGAATATTCCCTCAAACATTGACAGCGACCATGTAGGAAGATATCTTGCGAACTTAGGTTGCACATGGTCATTTAACCCTCCACATTCTTCTCACATGGGCGGCTCATGGGAGCGTATGATCGGCATAGCACGTAGGATCCTTGATTCAATATTCCTCCACGAGGGCACTTCAAGACTCACCCATGAGACCCTCACAACTCTTATGGCTGAAGTAGTAGCTATCATAAATGCGAGACCATTAATGCCAATATCCAGAGATCCAGATGACCCTCCTTTGCTTACCCCTTCTACTCTACTCACGCAAAAGTTCGATGCAATTACAGCTCCTGCTGGTGAGTTTGATTCTAAAGACTTGTACAAGTGTCAATGGAGATGGGTACAAAGCTTGGCAAATGTGTTTTGGGAAAAGTGGAGGAAACAATACATCTCAACTTTACAGACTAGGAATAAGTGGCATTCCAGTAAACCCAACATGGAAGTTGGCAATGTTGTTCTTGTCAAGGACTCTCAGTCAAAAAGAAACGAATGGCCTATGGGACTCATAACCGAGGTTTTTCCTAGTGAAGACGGGAAAGTCAGAAAGGTGGAAGTCAAATTGTGCAAACAAAATGAGCCTAAACTCTTCTTCAGACCTGTTACAGAACTAATTTTATTACTCACAACGAAGAGGTCTTAATGTGGTAACCTTGGGTTACCAGACGGGGAGTGTCATGCCTTTGGCAGTCTCTGTTCAGTAAGATTGTCTGTACTCTATGAGGTATATGGTATTGCTTTATTTCTGGCATTACTAGATAGACTTTCTGTTAGGGCTCCATCTAGTGGGCATTTATATACTGAGCCTCAGTCTATTTTGTCCTCTGAGGGATGCTGTACCTTTTACCCATGACCTCGGTGACATCATCAGCTCAACCCACAGTAGCCATTTTCTGGCACATTCCCTCCATGTCTGGACTGCTCTAGAGACCCTCTGGAAACCTTTATTATCCAGGCTCACAGCGGCATCGTCGGTATGTGATAACTTCTACCTGAAGTCCTACTCTTAACATCCTGTGTATATTATATTTCCAGTTCCATGATTATACCACTTCTATAGTTTCTAGACTTATATGTGTTATTCAGATAGCAGAGCATGTGTCCTAGGGTTATCATCTCTCATGGCTGTATTACATGTTTCCTGTCTTCTCACATGTATGTAATGTATTCTATGTCCTGCTATGTTAGTGCATTATTTTCTTTGTTCTAAAGTTTTACCTCTACCTTGCAATAAAGTTGAAAGCGGACATTGCTCCATTGTCATTGTGTTGCAGGAAAGGTTATCTGCCTGTCTACTTATGTTCCACTCATAGGGAGGACAGAACATGCGCGTATGCACTAAATACACCTAGGGTAGCATATACACGTTCTAGATCTATTAGAAAGAGAACCATTAACAGACTTCAATAAAATGATATCAAATAATATCCAGAACAGCATAA
The DNA here is from genome assembly GCF_035609145.1 of Eleutherodactylus coqui. Lineage (NCBI taxonomy): Eukaryota > Metazoa > Chordata > Amphibia > Anura > Eleutherodactylidae > Eleutherodactylus > Eleutherodactylus coqui. Next base: position 203,792,337 of record NC_089843.1, on the reverse strand, counting down.
TGACGCATGACGAGGGGAAAACTTACTTTTCAGGTGTTTTATGTGCCGGGCTAAGTAAAGACTGTCCAAGAGTGAAGTGGGCCAAGTTGCATAGGAAGCACATGCCTCTTAATAAATTTGGCATGTATCTTTTCAGTCCTGTGTGCCAGAGTGTGCCAGTTTATTAAGCACCTCCCCTTTTTTGTCAGGCCCATCCACTTTTCAGAAAGTAGTAAGTGAAGTGCATAAAGGGTTGAAAATCTCACATTTTGGCACCAATAGGACTTGCACCAAAGTTAGCTGCTTAACTAACAGCAACAGCTTCATGAATTTTCCCTATAGCGTCGCTGCTCATTTTTTACTTTACAGAATAGAGATCCATGCCACTTGATAGTTTTAGGCATTTTTAGAATTGATTTGGATTGGGGGGAGGAAGACTGAAATTTGCTTTTTACCAAATATGTTGGCCCCACCAGCTTTCAGTATAAAGTTGGACATAAATTGTTTAAGGGGAAATAAGTTTTTTTTCTACGCAGCGGTATCCTCTCCCTTTTTAGGTAACTCCCTAAAAGATGGTTTTACACACAGCTTTTTTTGAAAAAAAAACACCTCTGCAGTTTTTTGAGCAAAAGCTAGAAGTGGATCCAGCAGAAAGAAGTATAAGGATAGCGCTACCTGGGCGACTTTGGTTGTGATATTGCGATCATAAAAATGCAACCTCTATGGATGTTTCCACTGCAATTCTATTGTTTTCAATAGCAGTATGAGATTGCAGTGCTACACATTAACAGATGGCACTGTGCATTGGCTCTTCCCTAGAGATGAATGGGAGAGTGCATGCACAGAGTTACATTCACGCAGGTCTTTTTCACCTTGTCTACATGTATGCAATATGATTTAAGGCTGGAGGGAAATGTTTTAGGAATATACACATGATTAGACACTGTTAACTAGAGATGAGCGAGCACCAAAATGCTCGGGTGCTCGTTACTCAAGTCGAACTTCCCGTGATGCTCGAGGGTTCATTTCGAGTAACGAACCCCATTGAAGTCAATGGGCAACTCAAGCATTTTTGTATATCGCCGATGCTCGCTAAGGTTTTCATTTGTGAAAATCTGGGAAATTCAAGAAAGTGATGGGAACGACAAAGAAACGGATAGGGCAGGCGAGGGGCTACATGTTGGGCTGCATCTCAAGTTCCCGGGCCCCACTATTAAGCCACAATAGCGGCAAGAGTGGGCCCCACCCCCTCCCAACAATTTTTACTTCTGAAAAACCCTCATTAGCAATGCATTCCTTAGCTAAGCACCACACTACCTCCAACAAAGCACAATCACTGCCTGCATGACACTCCGCTGCTACTTCTCCTGGGTTACATGCTGCCCAACCCCCCTGCACGACCCAGTGTCCACAGCGCACACCAAAGTGTCCCTGCGCAGCCTTCAGCTGCCCTCATGCCACACGCTGGCCTCATAGCCAAACCACCCTCATGTCTATTTATAAGTGCGTCTGCCATGAGGAGGAACCAGAGGCACACACTGCAGAGGGTTGGCAGGGCCAGGCAGCGACCCTCTTTAAAAGGGGCGGAGCAATAGCCCACAATGCTGTACAGAAGCAATGAGAACTCCAATCCTGTGCCACCTCCGTCAGGAGCTGCAAACGTGGGCATAGCAATGGGGAATCCATGTGCCACACAGTATTCATTCTGTCAAGGTGTCGCATAGCTCAATCCACACTGCAAGGGGAAAGCCGTCAGCGCTCTGCCCCCTACCCAAGTCAGTCAGTGCCTTTGTGCCAGACAGGTCAAACACCGCAATGGGAACTAAGTTTGCACCAACAGCATAGGTGGGTCCTAGGAAACCCAAGACATGAACAAAAAATTGATCTGAGCGGCCAAACATGGCAGACTTGCACCGCGCCCATGGCATAGGCCTCGGCCCACAGATTCAGCAATCCTAGCCTGGAAGCGGACTTTCACTGCACCCAGGACATAGGCCTCTGCACAAACCCTCAGCAATCGCGTGCCTACAGCGGACTGCAATGCTAGCGTAGCTGTGCACGTCTCATTAGCGCTGTATTGCTCCTGTAGTTTGTCCCAATGCAGTGCCCCAGATAGTAGAGCTAACGTCAGATTAAATACAGGTGGGCTTTGGCCCACACTGCATGCCCCAGTCAGACTGGGGTTCTTTATAAGTAGACACAGGCAGGTACAACTCCGTGTGGTCTGACAGCATGGGTGGGTCCCAGGAAGCCACCGGCGTTACATAAATAAATCCCATTGCATTGCCCAGCACGGCTGAGGTAACGTCAGATTAAACGCAGGTGAGCTTCGGCCAACACTGCATGCTCCAGTCTGACTGGGGCTTTGAATACATAGACACTGGCAGGTACAAATCCGTAATGTGAAGTCCCTGTGGACCCACAGCATGGGTGGCTCCCTGGAACCCATCAGCGGTGCATAAATGTATCCCACTGCAGTGCCTAGCACAGCTGAGGTAACGTCAGATTAAATGCAGGTTGGCTTTGGCCCACACTGCATGCCCCAGTCTGACTGGGGCTTTGAATACCTCGACACTGGCAGGTACAAATCCGTAATGTGAAGTCCGTGTGGACCCAAAGCATGGGTGGCTCCCTGGAACCCACCGGCGGTACATAAATGTATCCCATTGCAGTGCCCTGCTCAGCAGAGCTAACGTCACATACAATAGAGGTGAGCTTCGGCCCACAGTGCATGCCCCAGTCAGACTGATAATATGTACCTTAACAGTAACCGCGTTGGTGGGAATGTGGTCGCGACTGCGGACCTAGTAGCGCGGTTTAGTTGGTGAAATTCTTGGACTGCCACCAGACGGACCAATGCAAAGGTATTTGCCAAGAATGTTTTCATTGTTGGAGGAGGAGGGTGATGTTTTTGAGGCACTACGTGTCCTCTCCACGTGTCCGTGGTTATATGCACCTTAACAGTAACCGCGCTGGTGGGAAATGGCCTCGCCGCCATCATGTCTTTGGGAAGCCTCCGTTTCCACACCCCAGTGACATAGCATTAGCAGCGGTATAAGCAGAGCCCAGAATTAGTAACATTTCAGCGGTAGCATTAGGGACAGGCCCCAGTAACATATCACTAGCAGCAGTATAGGGGGAGCACAGTATTAGTTCCATTTCAGTAGTAGTAGCAGTCAAGACAGGCCACAGTAACATTCCCGTTGCAGCAGTTTAGGGAGATAACAGTCTCTTTCACATTTCAGTAGTTGCAGTATAGACAAGGCCCCAGTTACATTTATGTAGCAAAAGTGTAGGCCAACCCCACACACCTCGCTGTATCATGAGTGCAGGCGAAGCCCATAAAAATTACTAGGATTACACTGTAGGCGAGGGCCCAAAAAAATTGGTATACCAACAGTACTAATGTACCTCAGAAAAATTGCCCAAACAAGAGGGCAGGTGAAACCCATGAATCGCTTTGGTTAATGTGGCTTAATTTGTAACTAGGCCTGGAGGCAGCCCAGTTAAAATAAAAATTGGTTCAGGTGCAAGTTTCAACGCTTTAATGAGAATTGAAACGTATAAACATTGTTTACAAAAGTAAGATGACTGAGCCTTGTGGGCCTAAGAAAAATTGCCCGTTCGGCGTGATTACGTGAGGTTTCAGGAGGAGGAGCAGGAGGATGAACATAATACACAGATTGATGAAGCTAAAAGGTCCCCGTTTTTATGGTGATAGAGAACGATGCTTCCATCCGCGGGTGCAGCCTACGTATTCTTTAGGTACCGCTGCTGTCCGCTGGTGGAGAAGAGAAGTCTGGGGAAATCCAGGCTTTGTTCATCTTGATGAGTGTAAGCCTGTCGGCGCTGTCAGTTGACAGGCGGGTACGCTTGTCCGTGATGATTCCCCCAGCTGCACTAAACACCCTCTCTGACAAGACGCTAGCCGCAGGGCACGCCAACACCTCCAGGGCATACAGTGTGAGTTCGGACCACGTGTCCAGCTTTGACACCCAATAGTTGTACGGAGCAGAGGCATCACGGAGGACGGTGGTACGATCGGCTGCATACTCCCTCACCATCTTCTTACAGTGCTCCCTCCGACTCAGCCTGGACTGGGGAGGTGAGAGAGAGTCTTGCTGGGGAGCCATAAAGCTGGCAAAGGCCTTGGAGAGTGTTCTCTGCCTGCGCTGTACATGCTGCCTGATCTCCGCGCCTCCCCTGCTACCTGGCCCTCGGAACTGCGCCTTCTGCCACTAGCGCTGTCAGATGGGAATTTTACCATCAGTTTGTCCACCAGGGTCCTGTGGTATAGCATCACTCTCTAACCCCATTCCTCTTCGGGTATGAGAGTGGAAAGGTTCTCCTTATACCGTGGGTCGAGCAGTGTGTACACCCAGTAATCCATAGTGGCCAGAATGCGTCTAACGCGAGGGTCACGAGAAAGGCATCCTAACATTAAGTCAGCCATGTATGCCAGGGTACCTGTACGCAACACATGGCTGTCCTCACTAGGAAGATCACTTTCATGATCCTCCTCCTCCTCCTCAGGCCATACACGCTGAAAGGATGACAGGCAAGCAGCATGGGTACCCTCAGCAGTGGGCCAAGCTGTCTCTTCCCCCTCCTCCTCATGCTCCTCCCCCTTCTCCTCCAACAAAACGCGCTGAGATATAGATATGAGGGTGCTCTGACTATCCAGCGACATACTGTCTTCCCCCGCCTCCGTTTCCGTGCGCAAAGCGTCTGCCTTTATGCTTTGCAGGGAACTTCTCAAGAGGCATAGCAGAGGAATGGTGACGCTAATGATTGCAGCATCGCCGCTCAACATCTGGGTAGACTCCTCAAAGATTCAAAGGACCTGGCAGATGTCTGCCAACCAGGCCCACTCTTCTGTAAAGAATTGAGGAGGCTGACTCCCACTACGCCGCCCATGTTGGAGTTGGTATTCCACTATAGCTCTACGCTGCTCATAGAGCCTGGCCAACATGTGGAGCGTAGAGTTCCACCATGTGGGCACGTCGCACAGCAGTCGGTGCACTGGCAGATTAAACCGATGTTGCAGGGTCCGCAGGGTGGCAGCGTCCGTCTTGGACTTGCGGAAATGTGCGCTGAGCCGGCGCACCTTTCCGAGCAGGTCCAGAAAGCGCTGAACCACAAAATTAAAGACATGGGCCAGGCATGGCACGTGCGTGAGGCTGCCGAGCTGCAGAGCCGCCACCAGGTTACGGCCGTTGTCACACTTGACCATGCCCGGTTGGAGGCTCAGCGGCGAAAGCCAGCAGTCGGTCTGCTCTGTCAGACCCTGCAGCAGTTCGTGGGCCGTGTGCCTCTTTTCTCCTAAGTTGAGTAGTTTCAGCACGGCCTGCTGACGCTTGCCCACCGCTGTGCTGCCACGCCGCGCTACACCGACTGCTGGCGACGTGCTGCTGCTGACACATCTTGATTGCGAGACAGAGGTTGCGTAGGAGGAGGAGGAGGAGGAGGAGGGTGGTTTAGTGGAGGAAGCATACACCGCTGCAGATACCAGCACCGAGCTGGGGCCCGCAATTCTGGGGGTGGGTAGGACGTGAGCGGTCCCAGGCTCTGACTCGGTCCCAGCATCCACTAAATTCACCCAATGTGCCGTCAAAGAGATATAGACTCGCTCCGCTCCAATCCATACTAAATGCAGCAGCTAGACTCATTTTTCTATCCAGTCGTTATTCAGACGCCTCTGCATTATGCCAGTCGCTGCATTGGCTGCCCATCCACTGCAGAACTAAATTTAAACTCCTCTACCTCACTCACAAAGCTCTGCATGGCGCTGCGCCACCATACATCGCCTCCCTCCTGTCAGTACACCACCCAGCCCGCTCACTCCGATCGGCTAACACACAGACTAAACACCCCTGTAATACGAACCTCTCATGCTCGCCTACAGGACTTCACCAGAGCAGCATCCATCCTCTGGAACGCTCTACCCCAAGGCATCCTGACAATTCCCGATGCACGAAATTTCAGACGTGCCTTAAAAACGCACCTCTTCAGGGAAGCATACCAAATCTCCTGACCTAGTCCCCTGCCCCTCCCTATGGTGCTCCACCCTGTTTGCCTTCTGATAAATGATCTGTGCATAAAATTTCCTATTGCCTGTGTTCCCCACCCCCTGCACCTCCTGTACCACCCTCAACCCATTTGTGTCTAACCCAATGTACCTTATATTGTAATTGTTGTATTGTTTTGCATTTATCCATGCCTGAAAGCGCTGCGGAATAAGTTGGCGCTATACAAATAAAGATTATTATTATTATATAGTGGCCCTGCCCGCCTGTGCTTGTCCACATGTCCGTTGCTAAGTGGACCTTGCCAGTAACCGCGTTGGTGAGGGCGCATACAATGTTGCGGGAGACGTGGCCGTGCAGGGCTGGGACAGTACATCAGGAAAAGTAGTGGCGACTGGGAACCGAGTAGCGTGGGGCCGCCGCCGCCATCATGTTTTTGAAAGCCTCCGTTTCCACAAGCCTATACGGCAGCATCTCTAGGCTGATCAATTTGGCAATGTGCACGTTTAACTCTTGAGCGTGCGGGTGCGTGGCGGCGTACTTGCGCTTGCGCCCAAACAGTTGCGCTAGCGACGGCTGGACACTGCGCTGAGAGACATTGCTGGATGGGGCTGAGGACAGCGGAGGTGAGCGTGTGGGTGCAGGCCGGGAGACGGTCGTGCCTGTGTCCTGAGAGGGGGGTTGGATCTCAGTGGCAGGTTGCGGCACAGAGGGAGAGGCAGTGGTGCAAACCGGAGGCGGTGAATGGCCTTCGTCCCACCTTGTGGGGTGCTTGGCCGTCATATGCCTGCGCATGCTGGTGGTGGTGGCTCCCTGGCTGATCTTGGCGTGACAAACCTTGCACACCACAGTTCGTCGGTCATCTGCACTCTCAGTGAAAAATTGCCACACCTTTGAGCACCTCGGCCTCTGCAGGGTGGCATGGCGCAAGGGGGAGCTTTGGGAAACAGTTGGTGGATTATTCAGTCTGGCCCTGCCTCTACCCCTGGCCACCGCACTGCCTCTTCCAACCTGCCCTGCTGCTGCACTTGCCTCCCCCTCTGAAGACCTGTCCTCAGTAGGCTTAGCAAACCAGGTGGGGTCAGTCACCTCATCGTCCAGCGGCTCTTCCTCCAAATCCTCTGTGCGCTCCTCCCTCGGACTTACTGCCCTTACTACTACCTCACTGACAGACAACTGTGTCTCATCGTCATCGTCCTCCTCACCCACTGAAAGCTCTTGAGACAGTTGCCGGAAGTCCCCAGCCTCATCCCCCGGACCCCGGGAACTTTCCAAAGGTTGGGCATCGGTCACGACAAACTCCTCCGGTGGGAGAGGAACCATTGCTGCCCAATCTGGGCAGGGGCCCGAGAACAGTTCCTGGGAGTCTGCCTGCTCCTCAGAATGTGTCATTTTCATGGAGTGAGGAGGCTGGGAGGAAGGAGGAGCAGCAGCCAGTGGATTTAAAGTTGCAGCTGTGGACGGTGTAGAAGACTGGGTGGTCGATAGATTGCTGGATGCACTTTCTGCCATCCACGACAGGACCTGCTCACACTGCTCAGTTTCTAATAAAGGTCTACCGCGTGGACCCATTAATTGTGAGATTAATCTGGGGACCCTAGAAACTTGCCTCTCTCCTAATCCCGCAGCAGTCGGCTGCGATACACCTGGACCAGGAGCTCGGCCTGTGCCCACACCCTGACTTGGGCCTCCACGTCCTCGCCCGTATCCACGTCCTCTAGGCCTACCCCTACCCCTCAGCATGGTGTATTACGAGTAGAGCAGAAACAGAATGCTGTAATTAAATGTGCCGCTTATTGGCCTGTGGTTGGAGGCTGACTTCGCTTATGAAGCGCACAGCAGTGCCAGGAAACAATTATGCGCAAGCCTGTAGTGAGACCTAGGTGCGTATGACTGAGCTAGTGGAATTCACAGCACAGAACCAGTCAAGTGGCCAAAGGTCAGTGGTAGGCCTTAAGTATGTTGCTTCAATTTTTTAAAATGGTGAGGTGAAAAACCAGACAGACACCGTATGCAGCGTATATATTGTATACTCTTTCCCTCTGGCGGGATGACGGCGATCATGTAACGGACACAGCAGAGCCAGGAAGCAATTATGCGCAAGCCTGCTGTAACGCTTAGCTGGGTATTAATGAGCGACTACTACCCCCAGCAGACACGCAGTAAACTGAAGACGGTTACAGGCAGCCCAAATATAGTATTTTTCCCCAATTTTGGGGAAAAAGCCCACTGCCTATATAGCCTGTATATGGATTTCCCTGTTGGAGGATGACTGTGGTTATTGAAAGCACAGTGCAGCCAGAACAAAATTATGCGCAAGGCTGGGTATTAATTAGCGACTACTACCCCCAGCAGACACGCAGTAAACTAAAGACGGTCACAGGCAGCCCAAATATAGTATTTTTTCCCAATTTTGGGGAAAAAGGCCACTGCCTATATAGCCTGTATATGGATTTCCCTGTTGGAGGATGACTGTGGTTATTGAAAGCACAGTGCAGCCAGAACAAAATTATGTGCAAGGCTGCAGTAACACCTAGCTGGGTAATAAGTGAGCGACTACTACCCCCAGCAGACACGCAGTAAACTGAACACGGTCACAGGCAGGCCAAAGATTTTTTTTCCCAATTTTTTTGAAAAAGTCCACTGCCTATATAGCCAGTATACCTCTTTCCCTGTACCACTATCCCTGCCTCACCAGTACTGCCCCTATACTCAGTAAAATGACTGCAGACTGAGGACGCTATGGTCTGCACGCCGGATATACAAAAAAAAAAAAAATTGCAAAACTGCTAAAAGCAGCCTCAACAGTACTGCACACGGTCAGATGTGGCCCTAAGAAGGACCGTTGGGGTTCTTGAAGATGAATATAACAGCCTAACACTCTCCCTATAGCAGCTACAGTAAGATGGCACTTTCCCTAATGTCTCTCAGCGTGCATCTGTGGCGAGCCGTGGGCGGCCCCAGTTTATATACTCAGGTGGCACCTGATCTCCCCAGCCACTCACTGCAGGTGGGTGGGATAGGGCTGGAACTTCACAGGAGGAAGTTGTAATGCCTTCCCTGTGTTACTATTGGCCAGAAAACAGTGCAAAATTTTCTGGGAAGAAAATGAAAGTGACTCGGACACCGCGTGGTGCTCGTCTCGAGTAACGAGCATCTCGAGTACCCTAATACTCGAGCGAGTATCAAGCTCGGACGAGTACGCTCGCTCATCTCTACTGTTCACACCAAACATAAACCGAATGTGCAAACAACAAAGGGAAAACAGGGACAAAGACCCTACAACATCACCAGGCAGCCAAATACTTTCCAAAAGTACTAAAACAACAAGACAGACGGAAATATCAATCAGAACGAGTTATTGGCTAGTACTTTGGTCAAAGCACATAAGCTCACAAGTCCACGTAAAGGGTCCTCGTTGTCTTGTGGATCCCTCCACTATTAAGACAATTAAACCCAGGTAAGGGAACCCTGCCTACAAGCAGGGTGATCATCCCCATAAGGATGACCCCACTCTGGAACCTAGGAACAACATGTCTCACCCTAGATAGGAATAGGCAGGAACACCGGACGAGTGCATAACATTCAACAGCCGTCTGCACACCTACAGACAGACACTAAACAAGATATTGATGACACCGAGTGTCTGCACACCTACACAAACATGGGAATCCCATCTAAAACCTCATGCATGCCTACACCGAAACTGACAGTTTAAAAGTACACACCCACACAAGTAAGGGGCAGAGTGTGAGACATCACCCATCTATTGGAGAAGGAACAAGGTGTCAGACATCACCCATCTGACAATGTACAGAACGTCTGATGGCTAGAACCCCACCTAACAGAAGAGTAAGGCAGCAGGGACCCACAGAACATTCAAACAGAGGAATCAGGTGTCCAGACTATCTTCAGGGAGAACAACACAAACTAGCATTACAGCATGCGTGACTGCAAACACCAGAGTTCTGAGAGGAAAGGATGAGGAATGGATAATGACCAGCGCAGAATTGGGGCACCTTGTGCGCATGAAACACGGACTTCATGTTTCCGCCTCTTCGGGCTCCATAACCTTGTTTAAAGGGCTTAATGGCAATGACAGGTTGCTTCTAAAGTTGACATGAGGTTAAAACCTTATCAAAATGGCATTGGGGTAGCAGCATCCGTTTTTGCCACAGTTTTCAATGAGGTTGTAGTTTTCATAGGTGAAGCACATTTATTTCACATTTTACCTGTAAAAAAACTCAACCTCTTTGAAAACTGTGGCAACAATGCCTGTGGTTTTCCTGATGTGGTTTTTAAATGATGTTAGCAGCACCTTGACCGTAACTGTGTGAAAGTATCCTGAGAGTAGAGCAACCAGTTAGAACTTTGCAATATTAACCACCTGAAAAACATCCAAAAATCTTTGTGCTTGCCTGTAAATTTCACACGGATTAAGCCATTCTGCCAATTATAGATTATCAAATAAACCAAGAGCTGAAGCAAGAACAGCTGGCACTAACTGTGTGACATCTGCTCATAATGCGAAATCCATTTAAACTACTTAATCCATCTAAGTTAGCCATAATACACACTGAATGTGTGTACATGATGCGTGTGTGTATAAATAATGGTGTTATATTGTGGTCTGGTGCAAACTGAAAAAAATGTCAACTTTTTCCCCATCATTCTACACTCAGTACCCCATAATGACAAAGTGAAAATAGAATGGTAGAGATCTTTGTCAATTTTTAAAAATTAACAACTAACATTCTGCATTCACATAAGTATTTAGACCCTTTGGTATAACACTTGAAATTTAACTCTGGGGGCCTTCCATTTCTCTTGATCATCTTTGAGATGTTTCTACATCCCGATTAGAGTCCAGCAGTGGTAAATTCAGTTGATTGGACATCATTTTAACCCATTTAGGACCAGCCACTGTATATACAGATAGCCCCCGACTTGCGAACATTCGACTTACGAATTTCGCTAGATACGAACTATCTGTCCTGCACAGTATGATGTAATACTATGGCATTACATCATACTGTGCAGGGACCGGACAGGCTTCTATCAAGCCTGATAGAAGCCTGTCCGGTCAGATTGCGGTTGCTGGGCAGCCGGGGGCCTTCTGAAAGGCCCTAGGGCTGTCTATGCAGAGCGCCTATCAAGCCGTGCGCTTGATGGGCACTCTGCATAGACAGCCCTGGGGCCTTTCAGGAGGTGCCCGGCTGCCTAGCAACCGCACAGCATCCCGCGATCTCATCGTGGGACGCTGTACAGGCCCCCTGAACGTCAGGTGCCGGCTATTTCTTACAGCGGGCACCCGGCGGCAGCAGTTCTGACGAGCCGCGCCGCTCGTCAGAACTGTTAACACTTTAAATACCGCTGTCAGAGCGGTATTTAAAGTGTTAACAGTTCCGACAAGCGCCACGGCTCGTCGAAATTGCTGCCGCCGGGTGCCCGCTGTAAGAACAGCCGGCACCCGACGTTGTATGCAGCGGGATCCACCCGCGATCCCCTCCATACAACCATTTGTTCGACTTGCGAACAAAACGGACTTGCGAACGGGCTCCCGGAACGGAACCTGTTCGCAAGTCGGGGACTACCTGTATACGGCGGCTGGTCCTGGGCTTAGAGGACCGCCGATAGTAAAAATACGGCGGTGCTCTAAGTCTCCTGCCTCTGCAATCAGTCAGAGCAGGAACGGTTATCAGCTGTTAGTGACAGCTGATAACCCAGAGCAGAAGGCAGGAGGGGTTTTTAACCCTTCCTGCCTTCTGCTTCCCCGATATACAGTGCCCAATGAGCACTGTCTGGGCAAACTGAAAGTAAGAAGTACTTTCACTATGGGAGCCCGGGGGGTCATGTGACCTCCCGGGATTCCCTGCCATGCAGAGCTGGAGGGTCAGACTAGACCCTGGCAGCTCTGCAGGTGACTAATGTCACCACAGGGGTTTCTTTCCCCTGTAACTGGGGATCCTATGGACGCCCCAGCTACAGTGGGAAAATGTCAAATAAAGTTAAAAAAAAAAAGTGAATGTCCCCCAGAGGTCTTATATGATGTCATGGGGGACATAGATAGTAAAAAACACAATTACATACAGAAGTAAAACAAAACAACAGAATAAAACAACAATACATACATAAGAAAGAGAATAACACAAAGCAGACGCCAACAAAATCCGTTGCCGTATGCACCCTGTAAACCAAAACCATACATACTATATATCAAAATGTCCAAAACAAATAGAGGAACCCATTTTCATACTTTATTTTAGTGTAAATGTAAAAATAATTTAAAAAAAAACTATAAATGTTAAAAAAATCATTTTTTTTAGCATTTTACCCCCAATAAAACTAAAAAACGGAAAAAAAGTCAGTGAAAAAGATATTAAAAAAATAGTCCTATATGTCACAGAAAAAAAAAACGCAGCAAAAATAATTTTGGAAGCTAAAGGAAAAAAAATGGAGCAGTAAAAGCGCCACCTGGGTAAAATCCCTAAAAAGTGTCTGGTCCTTAAGGTACAAAACAACCTGGTCCTTAAGGGGTTAAAAGACCTCCTGCTGGCTATATAAGGTCTCACAGCTCACAATGCATATAAGAGCCATGAGGCGAAAAGAACTGTCTGTAGAGCTCAGAGACTAGATTGTGTGGAGATATAGATCTGGAGAAGCTGCAAAAAAAATCTGCTGCACTGAAAGCTCTCAAGAGCCCAGTGGCCTCCATAATTCTTACATGGAAGAAGTTTGTAACAACCAAGACTCTTTCTAGAGCTGACGACCCACCAAACTAAATCATTGGGGAAGAAGGGCCTTGGTAATAGAGGTGACCAATGGTCACTCTTGCTGAGCTCCAAAGATCCTGTGTACAGATGGGAGTAATTTCCATAAGGGGAACCATCATTGCAGCACTCCACCAATCTGGGTGTTAGGCACCTGTATCCCTATAGGCCCCTCTTTAAGGGAGAGATACTGTTAGAGTTGTGCTGGGATCTGTTGTACCACAATGTTTCTAGCAGAACAGCTCCTCAGGTCTGGTTGATTGACCTGGCTGAGTGTGGTTTGCTCCAGTCAGCCAATCTCACAGGTCTGTTGCTTATATATAACAGCTCTTTGTCAGTGTCTGCTGGTTTCCCACCTGCAGTGTAAGTAGTCTTGTGTTCCTGCTTGTCTATGCAGGCTTCAGTGTCTTAAGTGTGAACTGTGTTGTGTTCCTTCATGTTTGTGCAGTCTTCTATATCTTCCGTCAATGTGGCAGAACATGAGGTGTCTGTGCAGTGTTCACTATCTTCAGTGTGAACAGTGTCATGCTCCCGCGTGTCTGTGTGGCTCTCCCTGCATGTGGTGTGAACTGTCTTGCTATGGATCATTTACCATCTAGGGCTAGTTAGGTCTATAGGTTTCAGTGCGGGGCCGTTCCTATCAGCGCGATCGGCCAGCTTGCAGGCTGGGTTAGTTGTCTCATTAGAGTAGGAACTGCCAGACAACGATGGCCCTTAATGTGTGCTTGTGGTTTAAGTGACTTGGCCAATCCACAAACTAATTCCTTGTACTTATTATAGCAATTCCATCTGTTTATTTGTGCAGGTGTGCTGGTGAGTGTTTGAGCGTTTGTCACTCAGTGTTTTATGTCTGCTGTTCAGTTATGTCCACTGTTTCCGAGTCCAGTTCCCAGTTCTGCAGTTCACGTGCCAGTAAGACACTACCGAGTGTTCATGTCCCAGTTTGGCATTACACTGAACTTTATGGCACAGTAGTCAGAAAGAAGTCTCTCCTCAGTAAAAAGTAACTTTCATTGATATGTAATAAAATATATTAGAGTAGCAATGAATAAAAAAGATCAGAGTCTCAATGTAATGTGAGGGAATGTAATACAATAGATAAAACCGGTCTAAGACCAACCATATCCTGCCTTGCTGATTAAGCACAAATATCAGGATCTAACACTTGTGCAAATGATGCACCCTACCATGCAGGAATGCACTGCTATGTGCTAAAGATATGGCAAGTGATTGGATCCCTGAAGGAACTGCCAGCATATGTGATAAATGCAGCCGGGTAAACTAAGTCTGAGATGAGCATAGCAGTTAGACTGCTTGAGGGTCTGTGCTAGAAGACCAGCTCCCCCAACTACTTTCACCAGAACTCTGGCGTCATCGGGTCATGTACCTTATTGTTTTTCAATTTGGACAAGGCCACAACATAACAAAATGTTAAAAAAAAGTTAAAGGGTCTGAAAACATTCTACTAGAACATCAAAGTACGAAATGATGAATATATCACACATTTCCTAGACATTTCATGCAATGTTATAAAGTGATTGGGCAAACTATAAAGTACTTCCGCCTGAGGTGGACTGGGTCCTTCTATCCCTGGGCACTGCATTTTTTCCCCCTACACCAAAAGATATGATTCTACCCTTCACACCATCATCTTCCAATGTCCCAGAGTCCAATCCTCATCCTCCTCCAAGGTGCACTAGCACAGTCCAGCAGTCAGTCGCGACTGATGCTTCCAGCCCTGCTGTCTTACTTCACTGCATTCACACTAAGAGACAGTCCAGAGACCACAGTACCTGCAGGCTGGCTGCAAGCAAGACTAGACAGGTCTAGCACTGTGACGGCATGACGCTGCTGTCTGCACGATGTTGGGACGTGGATCCTCTTGGGCTCCCTTCACTCAATGCCCTATGTGCTGCTGGCTGTTCTGCCAACACAGTGACCAGTGTCTTCTGGCGGTGCTGCGCCTGCTCCTGGGACTCGTTAGGACAGGAATAGAGATGAGCGAGCACCAAAATGCTCGGGTGCTCGTTACTCGGGACGGAATAATCGCGATGCTCAAGGGTTCGTTTCAAGTAACGAACCCCATTGAAGTCAATGGGCGACCCGAGCATTTTTGTATTTCGCCGATTCTCGCTAAGGTTTTCATGTGTGAAAATCTGGGCAATTCAAGAAAGTGATGGGAACGACACAGCAACGGATAGGGCAGGCGAGGGGCTACATGTTGGGCTGCATCTCAAGTTCACAGGTCCCACTATTAAGCCACAATACCGGCAAGAGTGGGGCCCCCCCCTCCCAACAACTTTTACTTCTGAAAAGCCCTCATTAGCATGGCATACCTTAGCTAAGCACCACACTACCTCCAACAAAGCACAATCACTGCCTGCATGACACTCCGCTGCCACTTCTCCTGGGTTACATGCTGCCCAACCCCCCCCCCCCGCACGACAGTGTCCACAGCGTACACCAAATTGTCCCTGCCCAGCCTTCAGCTGCCCTCATGCCACGCCACCCTCATGTCTATTTATAAGTGCGTCTGCCACAGGAAAAGCAGGCACACACTGCAGAGGGTTGGCATGGCTAGGCAGCGACCCCCCCATAAAAGGGGTGGGGCGATAGTCCACAATGCTGTACAGAAGCAATGAGAAATCCAATCCTGTGCCACCTCCATCTGGAGCTGCACACGTGGGCATAGCAATGGGGAACCTATGTGCCACACACTATTCATTCTGTCAAGGTGTCTGCATGCCCCAGTCAGACCGCGGTTTTTTATAAATAGTCACAGGCAGGTACAACTCCGCAATGGGAATTCCGTGTGCACCCACAGCATGGGTGGCTCCCTGGAACCCACCCGCTGTACATAAATGTATCCCATTGCAGTGCCCATCACAGCTGAGGTAATGTCGTGCTAAATACAGGTGGGCTTCGGCCCACACTGCATGCCCCAGTCTGACTGGGGTTCTTTACAAGTGGACAGATGTAGGTTAAACTCCGTGTGCACCTACAGCATGGGTGGCTCCCTGGAACCCACCGGTGGTACATAAAAATATCCCATTGCATTGCCCATCACAGCTGAGGTAATGTCGTGCTTAATACAGGTGGGCTTCGGCCCACACTGCATGCCCCAGTCTGACTGGGGTTCTTTACAAGTGGACAGATGTAGGTTAAACTCCGTGTGCACCTACAGCATGGGTGGCTCCCTGGAACCCACCGGTGGTACATAAATAAATCCCATTGCATTGCCCATCACAGCTGAGGTAATGTCGTGGTTAATGCAGGTGGGCTTCGGCCCACACTGCATGCCCCAGTCAGACTGGGGTTCTTTACAAGTGGACAGATGTAGTAACAACTCCCTGTGGACCCACAGCATGGGTGGGTGCCAGGAAGCCACCAGCGGTACATAAAAATATCCCATTGCATTGCCCATCACAGCTGAGGTAATGTCGTGGTTAATGCAGGTGGGCTTCGGCCCACACTGCATGCCCCAGTCAGATTGGGGTTCTTTACAAGTGGACAGATGTAGTAACAACTCCCTGTGGACCCACAGCATGGGTGGGTGCCAGGAAGCCACCGGCGGTACATAAAAATATCCCATTGCATTGCCCATCACAGCTGAGGTAATGTCGTGCTTAATACAGGTGGGCTTCGGCCCACACTGCATGCTCCAGTCAGACTGGTAATATGTACCTTAACAGTAACCTCGTTGGTGGTAATGTGGTGGTGACTGCGGACCTGGTAGCGTGGTTTTATGTAGTTGGTTTTCGGAATGTGGCCAGGATTAAGTGGGCCGTGGCGGTGGTGGTGCTCTCTTGTTGTGTCGTTAAAGGTGAAATTCTTGGACTGCCACCAGACGGACCAATGCAAAGGTATTTGCCAAGAATGTTTTCATTGTTGGAGGAGGAGGGGGATGTTTTGGAGGCACTATGTGTCCTCTACACGTGTCCGTGGTTATATGCACCTTAACAGTAACAGCGTTGGTGGGAAATGGCCTCGCGGCCATCATGTCTTTGTGAAGCCTCTGTTTCCACACCCCAGTGACATACCATTAGCAGCGGTATAGGCAGAGCCCAGAATTATTAACATTTCAGCGGTAGCATTAGGGACAGGCCCCAGTAACATATTTCTAGCAGCAGTATAGGGGGAGCGCAGTCTTAGTTCCATTTCAGTAATAGTAGCACTCAAGACAGGCCCCAGTAACATTCCCATTGCAGCAGTTTAGGGAGATAACAGTCTCTTTCACATTTCAGTAGCTGCAGTATAGACAAGGCCCCAGTTACATTTATGTAACTAAAGTGTAGGCCAACCCCACACACCTTTCTGTACCATGAGTGCAGGCGAAGAACATAGAAATTACTATGATTACACTGTAGGTGAGGGCCCAAAAAAATTGGTGTACCAACAGTACTAATGTACCTCAGAAAAAATTGGCCATGCCCAACCAAGATGGCAGGTGAAACCCATTAATCGCTTTGGTTAATGTGGCTTAAGTGGTAACTAGGCCTGGAGGCAGCCCAGTTGAACGAAAAATTGGTTCAAGTTAAAGTTTCAACGCTTTTAAGAGCATTGAAACGTATGAAAAAAGGTTTAGAAAAATTATATGAGTGAGCCTTGTGGTCCTAAGAAAAATTGCCCGTTCGGCGTGATTACGTGAGGTTTCAGGAGGAGGAGCAGGAGGAGGAGGAGGAATATTATACACAGATTGATGAAGCAGAAATGTCCCCGTTTTGGATGGTGAGAGAGAACGATGCTTCCATCCGCGGGTGCAGCCTACGTATTGCTTAGGTATCGCTGCTGTCCGCTGGTGGAGAAGAGAAGTCTGGTGAAATCCAGGCTTTGTTCATCTTGATGAGTGTAAGCCTGTCGGCACTGTCGGTTGACAGGTGGGTACGCTTATCCGTGATGATTCCCCCAGCCACACTAAACACACTCTCTGACAAGACGCTAGCCGCAGGACAAGCAAGCACCTCCAGGGCATACAGCGCGAGTTCAGGCCACGTGTCCAGCTTCAACACCCAGTAGTTGTAGGGGGCAGAGGCGTCACCGAGGACGGTGCTGCAATTGGCTACATACTCCCTCACCATCCTTTTACAGTGCTCCCGCCAACTCAGCCTTGACTGGGGACCGGTGACACAGTCTTGCTGGGGAGCCATAAAGCTGTCAAAGGCCTTAGAGAGTGTTCCCCTGCCTGCGCTGTACATGCTGCCTGATCTCTGCGCCTCCCCTGCTACCTGGGCCGCGGAAATGCGCCTTCGGCCACTAGCGCTGTCGGATGGGAAGTTTACCATGAGTTTGTCCACCAGCGCCCTGTGGTATAGCATCATTCTCGAACCCCTTTCCTCTTCGGGAATGAGAGTGCAAAGGCTCTCTTTATACCGTGGATCGAGCAGTGTGTACACCCAGTAATCCGTAGTGGCCAGAATGCGTGTAACGCAAGGTCACGAGAAAGGCATCCTAACATGAAGTCAGCCATGTGTGCCAGGGTACCTGTACGCAACACATGGCTGTCCTCACTCGGAAGATCACTTTCAGGATCCTCCTCCTCCTCCTCTGGCCATACACGCTGAAAGGATGACAGGCAAGCTGCATCTGTACCCTCAGCAGTGGGCCAAGCTGTCTCTTCCCCCTCCTCCTCATGCTCCTCCCCCTCCTCCTCCTCTGGCCATACACGCTGAAAGGATGACAGGCAAGCAGCATCTGTCCCCTCAGCAGTGGGCCAAGCTGTCTCTTCCCCCTCCTCCTCCTCATGCTCCTCCCCCTCCTCCTCAACGCGCTGAGATATAGACATGAGGTTGCTCTGACTATCCAGCGACATACTGTCTTCCCCCGCCTCCGTTTCTGATTCCAAAGCGTCTGCCTTTATGCTTTGCAGGGAACTTCTCAAGAGGCATAGCAGAGGAATGGTGACGCTAGTGATTGCAGCATCCCCGCTGACCATCTGGGTAGACTCCTCAAATTTTCCAAGGACCTGGCAGATGGCTGCCAACCAGGCCCACTCTTCTGTAAATAATTGAGGAGGCTGACTCCCACTGCGCCGCGCAAGTTGGAGTTGGTATTCCACTATAGCTCTACGCTGCTCATAGAGTCTGGCCAACATGTGGAGCGTAGAGTTCCACTGTGTGGGCACGTCGCACAGCAGTCGGTGCACTGGCAGATTAAACCGATGTTGCAGGGTCCGCATGGTAGCAGCGTGCTTGTGGGATTTGCGGAAATGTGCGCAGAGCTGGCGCACCTTTCCGAGCAGGTCTGACAAGTGGGGGTAGCTTTTCAGAAAGCGCTGAACCACCAAATTAAAGACATGGGCCAGGCATGGCACGTGCGTGAGGCTGCCGAGCTGCAGAGCCGCCACCAGGTTACGGCCGTTGTCACACACGACCATGCCCGGTTGGAGGCTCAGCGGCGCAAGCCAGCGGTTGGTCTGCTCTGTCAGACCCTGCAGCAGTTTGTGGGCCGTGTGCCTCTTCTCTCATAAGCTGAGTAGTTTCAGCACGGCCTGCTGACGCTTGCCCACCGCTGTGCTGCCACGCCGCGTGACACCAACTGCTGACACATCTTGATTGCAAGACAGAGGTTGCGTAGGAGGAGGGTGGTTTAGTGGAGGAAGCATACACCCCCGCAGATACCACCACCGAGCTGGGGAACGCAATTCTGGGGGTGGGTAGGACGTGAGCGGTCCCAGGCTCTGACTCTGTCCCAGCCTCCACTAAATTCACCCAATGTGCCGTCAGGGAGATTTAGTGGCCCTGCCCGCCTGTGCTTGTCCACGTGTCTGTTGTTAAGTGGACCTTGGCAGTAACCGCGTTGGTGAGGGCGCGTACAATGTTGCAGGAGACGTGGTCGTGCAGGCCTGGGACGGCACATCGGGAAAAGTAGTGGCGACTGGGAACCGAGTAGCGAGGGGCCGCCGCCGCCATCATGCTTTTGAAAGCCTCAGTTTCCACAAGCCTATACGGCAGCATCTCTAGGCTGATCAATTTTGCAATGTGCACGTTTAACGCTTGAGCGTGCGGGTGCGTGGCATCGTACTTGCGCTTGCGCTCAAACTGTGGCGCTAGCGACGTCTGGACGCTACGCTGAGAGACATTGCTGGATGGGGCCGAGGACAGCGGAGGTGAGGGTGTGGGTGCAGGCCAGGAGACGGTACTGCCTGTGTCCTCAGAGGGGGGTTGGATCTCAGTGGCAGGTTGGGGCACAGGGGGAGAGGCAGTGGTGCAAACCGGAGGCGGTGAACGGGCATCGTCCCACCTTGTGGGGTGCTTGGCCATCATATGCCTGCGCATGCTGGTGGTGGTGCCTCCCCAGCTGATCTTGGCGCGACAAAGGTTGCACACCACTGTTCGTCGGTCGTCAGGCGTCTCTGTGAAAAACTGCCACACCGTAGAGCACCTTGACCTCTGCAGGGTGGCATGGCGGGAGGGGGCGCTTTGGGAACCAGTTGGTGGATTATTCGGTCTGGCCCTGCCTCTACCCCTGGCCACCGCACTGGCTCGGCCTGTGCCCACACCCTGACTTGGGCCTCCGCGTCCTCGCCCGCGTCCACGTCCTATAGGCCTACCCCTACCCCTCAGCATGGTGTATTACCAGTGATTTGATTTCCCAGCCAGGAAATAAATTGGCGCAAGCCTGCAGGCCAAATAGAATTTTTTCCCTTTTTTTTTAAAGGAAAGGCCCACTGCCTATATTCAATCACTAATAAATGTGTTGTGGCCCTGCAGTGTGTCACAGAACTGCAGTCTTGCACTGTTATTAACTGCAGCAGAGCTGTGATTTCCCAGCCAGGAAATAAATTGGCGCAAGCCTGCAGGCCAAATAGAGTTTTTTCCCTTTTTTTTTTTTAAAGGAAAGGCCCACTGCCTATATTCAATCAATAGTAAATGTGTTGTGGCCCTGCAGTGTGTCACAGAACTGCAGTCTTGCACTGTTATGAACTGCAGCAGAGCGGTGATTTCCCAGCCAGGAAATAAATTGGCGCTAGCCTGCAGGCCAAATAGAATTTTTTCCCTTTTTTTTTAAAGGAAAGGCCCACTGACTATATTCAATCAATAATAAGTGTGTTGTGGCCCTGCAGTGTGTCACAGAACTGCAGTCTTGCACTGTTATGAACTGCAGCAGAGTGGTGATTTCCCAGCCAGGAAATAAATTGGCGCAAGCCTGCAGGCCAAATAGAGTTTTTTCCCTTTTTTTTTAAAGGAAAGGCCCACTGACTATATTCAATCAATAAAATAAGTCTTCTGGCCCTGCCTACACAATTCTGTCCCTGTAGTATTACTGCAGGGCGCAATGCTCTGCACGGCCGATTTGGAAAAAAAAAAAATGTGCAACACTGCTAACAGCAGCCTCCACACTACTGCACACGGTTAGATGTGGCCCTAAGAAGGACCGTTGGGGTTCTTGAAGCCTACACTAACTCCTAACACTCTCCCTGCCTAACCACCACTTCTGTCCCGGTAGTATTACTGCAGGGCGCAATGCTCTGCACGGCCGATATAGCAAAAAAAAAAAAATGTGCACCACTGCAAAAGGCAGCCTCCACACTACTGCACACTGTTAGATGTGGCCCTAAGAAGGACCGTTGGGGTTCTTGAAGCCTACACTAATTCCTAACACTCTCCCTACAGCAGCTCCAACACGATACCACTGTCCCTGATCTCTGTCACAACGCATCTGAGGCGAGCCGCGGGAGGGGCCGATTTTTATACTCGGGTGACACCTGATCTCGCCAGCCACTCACTGCAGGGGGGTGGTATAGGGCTTGAACGTCGCAGGGGGAAGTTGTAATGCCTTCCCTGTCTTTCAATTGGCCAGAAAAGCGCGCTAACGTCTCAGAGAGGAAAGTGAAAGTAACCCGAACATCGCGTGGTACTCGTTACGAGTAACGAGCATCCCGAACACCCTAATATTCGCCCGAGCATCAAGCTCGGACGAGTACGTTCGCTCATCTCTTGACAGGAACAATTCAGCTCCTCACACCTATCAGCGCCACCACTTCGAACATTTGACTTACTTAGATAAAGAGAGAGACAGAGGATGTCCCATTCACTGCCGGCATGGGGTCCCGAAGGACTTGGACATGCATGCCATTTCATGACTCTTTTTTCATACGCTGCCTAAATAGTACTTGTTGTTCTGTATAATGCCTAGATACATATATAATGCCTAGAGTAAGTATATAGTACATTTAAATAAGGCACACATTTCGTATGTTGCTTCGAAAGCTCATGCATTCTATAGATTGCATATTACATCTATATATATAAAGACGAAAGCCCTCACTGACTCACTCACTGACTGACTGACTGACTGACTGACTGACTGACTCACTCACTCACTCACTCACTGACTGACTCACTGACTGACTCGCCAAAAGTTCTCCAACTTCCCGATGTCGTAGAAACATGAATTTTGGCACAAGCATAGATTATCTCCAAAATAGGAAAAGTAATTGGGTCCCAACTCGATTATTCAATTCTAGCGCAAAAAAATTTGCGTCGAAATTTAACATACATAACCTAAATCTCTCACTTCCCAATGTCATAGAAACTTAAAATTTGGCACGGGCATTGATTATGTCATAAATAGGAAAAGTTAATAGGTCCCAACTCGATTATTCAATTCTATGCGCAAAAGAATTAGCGTCCAAATTTTACGTACGGAATCTAATTCTCTCACTTCCCGGTGTCATAGACACTCGAAATTTGGCACGAGCATTGATTATGTCATACATAGGAAGAGCTAATGGATCCAAACTCGATTATTCAATTCTATGTGCAAAAGAATTAGCATCCAAATTTTACGTACGGAATCTAATTTTCTCACATAGAAACTTAAAATTTGGCAGGAGCATTGATTATGTCATAAATAGGAAAAGTTAATGGGTCCCAACTCGATTATTCAATTCTATGCGCAAAAGAATTAGCGTCCAAATTTTACGTACGGAATGTAATTTTCTCACTTTCCGGTGTAATAGAAACGTGAAATTTGGCACGAGCATTGATTATGTCATAAATAGGAAAAGCTACTGGGTCCCAACTTGATTATTCAATTCTAAGCGCCAAAGAATTAGCGTCCAAATTTTACGTACGGAATGTAATTTTCTCACTTTCCGGTGTCATAGAAACGTGAAAGTTGGCACGAGCATTGATTATGTCATAAATAGGAAAAGCTAATAGGTCCCAACTCGATTATTTAATTCTAGAGCAAAAGACTTAGCGTCAAAATTTTACGTACATAATCTAAATCTCTCACTTCCCAAAGTCATAGAAACATGAAATTTGCCATAAGCATTGAATATGTCATAAATAGGAAAAGCTAATGGGTCCCAACTCGATTATTTAATTCTAGCGCAAAAGAACTAGCCTCCAAATTTTACGTACTTAATCTAATTCTCTCACTTCTTGGTGTCATAGAAACATGAAATTTGTAACGGGCATTGATTATGTCATAAATAGGAAAAGTTAATGGGTCCCACCTTGATTGTTCAATTCTAAGCGCATAAGAATTAGCGTCCATATTTTACGTACGAAATCTAATTCTCTCACTTCCCGATGTCATAGAAACTTGAAATTTGGCACGGGCATTGATTATGTCATAAATAGGAAACGTTAATGGGTCCCAACTCGATTATTCAATTCTAAGTGCGAAAAAAAGTGTCCAAATTTTACGTATGGAATCTAATTCTCTCACTTCCTGATGTCATTTTATATAATGGAAACGTCGCATGGTTACCTCCCCGTGGTGTTTCCTGGGTAACGCAGAGAACTATGCAAAATGGTGAACATATGTTTTTCCGGTATCTCTAAAGTAACCACGACTTCAGAAGATTTTCCGTGTGAACACCAGATAAACACCAGTACCAAATTAACTCGGGCGAAGTCGGGTATATCAGCTAGTATTCTATATAATCAGAGACTGTTAATCTTCTATTGTATTTAGATGTTCTGCATTGTGGTGCCAGTTGCCCCCCATTATTGTCATTTGTTCACCTATGACTTACACATTTTAGCATAGTCATGAGGATGGACACAGACAGAAGGAACAATGTCATCTTCCATCCAGTATATCTGATGGTACTGATGGGAGCTCAGTTGAATCATCTGCCAAAGTTTAATGAATCCAATTTGCTGCTATAAGACTGATGAGAAAGGCTAAAGGGGCAGGCCGACTGTGTAATGCAGCCTCACACCTGAAAGTAGAACTAGTCTTAGGTACATTGAAAGGTGAGACATGGAGAACTGTGCTATTACAGTCAGCAAGAGATAGGCAGATAGTTTATGTGTTATATGTTATCAGCAGGGGACACTATTACCTAAGTGGGGCCACAGAATGGTAACACTATTACTTAAGTGGTGCAACCAAAAGGGGACGCTATTACCTGAGTGGTGCCACAGAAGGGGGACACTGGTACTAAAGTGAAGCCGTAGAATATTATTACATAAGTGAAGCACCAGAATGGGCACACTATTTGTGGAGCCATAGAAAGGGTCACTATTTCTTTGTGGGGCCACAGACAGGGTACTAGAACTATGTGAAGGCACTTAAGCATTTAGGCTAGCAGCAGGATAGGGAGAATGTGCCAAGTCCCAGCTGGAGGAAGTTGTCATCGTGGTCTGAAGAATGTAGAGAAAGCTAGGGCTGTAAAGGTGCACTAGAGATAAAAACCAGAGGATGTCAATGAAGTTAAACCAATGTGTTTGGCTAGATATTTCAATGCCAAAACGGCACTTTCTTCTGGCCATTAACAGAGAAGTAAAGCATGGAAAGAGATTTAAAAGCTGCAGGTAAAAGCGGCAGGTGACATCACAGTAGCATGTGACATTTGTCAGTTGTTGCAATATACAGCCATGCAATGAGATTGAGCGATGCTGTTGGTCATTTTATGAGCCCCTAATGTCAGAAAGGGATTACTACTGGAACACTCATATTTAAATTACAGGATACCATGACTATCAAATCGAGTGGCAACATATTAAAATAGCAACCATCTGAGAAGATTTGTGACTTGGCTTTGAAATCTCTTTCAATGCTTCACTTTTGTTAATGGCCAGATGAAGTTGCCATTTTGGCAAGGAAACACATCACCAAACAAAGTGGTTTATCTTCACTGGCATGTCTGGTCTTCCTCTCTAGTGCACCTTGGAGTCTTGGAAACTTACAGCCAGTAGCCTGCTAGAGGTCATACTTTAGGGCAGTGCTCCTCCTGTTCCTCCACGCATGAAGGAGTAGATACCAATTCTGACTCTGGATTTATGCCCTTCTATTGCCTTGTCCACCTCTCCTCCTGTAATGGCCCATGTCTTGGTATCTGCTCACTGCTCTTGAGACTCTGCTGGGAGAAACAGTGAACCTTCTTGCGACGGCATGTATAGGTGTGTCATCCTGGAGGAGCAAGACTATATGCGCAACCTGATTATGCTAACGATTTTTGGCGGATTTTCTTCTTCATTTACCAAAAGCCATAACGTTTTTATTTTTCCGTCGACGCGGTCGTATAAGGGCTTGTTTTTTGCGTGGCAAACAGTAGTTTTTATTGGTGCCCCTTTTGGCTACATAGACTATATTGTAAAACTTTTATTATTTTTTTTATGATAGCAGGGAGAGAAAACGCATCAATTCTGCCATAGATTTTTTTTTTACAGCGTTAATCATGCAGCATAAATGACACAATCCATTTTTTCTGCGGGTTGGTACGGTTACAACGATACCAAAATTCTTGCATATTTTTAGGTTTTTCCACTTTTCTGCAATAAAAACCCTTTTTTTGGAAATCTTTTTTTTTTCTAAATCGCTGCATTCAAAGTCCTGTAACTTTTTTATTTTTTTATGTACGGAGCTCTATGAGGGCTTATTTTTAGCGAGACGAGCTGTAGTTTTTATTGGTACCATTTTGGGGTACATATGGATTTCTTGGTCACTTTTATTGCGTTTTTAGGGAGGCAAAATGCTAAAAAAATAGCATTTTGCCTCAGTTTTTAGCGTTTTTTTAAACACTTTTTTCTGTGCACAGTCAAAAGCAGGTGCAACTTATTGTATGCATCATTACGGACGTGACCATACCAAATATGGTTTTAATTTTTTTTACCTTTTTTTATGCTAATAAAAAAAGGTCACATGTGACCAAAGATTATATCGCGAGAGCCCAGCAACTTCACAGAGGGAGCGCGCTCCCACTGTGAACCCTTCCCATGCCGCGATCTACATAGATCGCGGCAGGGAAGGGGTTAACAGTGGGGGGGGGCGCATCTCTGATGCACCCCTGCTGTTGCAGCAGGAGGTCGGCTATGACTGACAGCCGATTCCCGCTGCAGGATCATAAGTGATCTCGCGCTATCCCCAGGATGTAAGTTTACGCCCTGTTGCCAGAAGTACCCCGCTGCCAGGACGTAAACTTACACACTGGAGCGGGAAGGGGTTAACAAAACATAGAGAAGTACAAGTCAGGAAGGATAAGTAGAGAGCAAGTGTGTGTAGCCACCAACTGCAAACCATTGCCTTTTGCCTGTTGTCACTTTCATTTGCCCCAAAGCAGGTGAAATTATCTCACAATCCCTTATTCTGTCTAACTGGATAAATATGCTTGAAATCCAAGTGACTTGGGGTTATAATGTGATATTTAAAGGGGTTGTCCCGCGCCGAAACGGGTTTTTTTTTTTTTTCAACCCCCCCCCCCCCCTTCCCGTTCGGCGCGAGACAACCCCGATGCAGGGGTTAAAAAAGAACACTGGAGAGTGCTTACCTGAATCCCCGCGCTCCGGTGACTTCTTACTTACCTGCTGAAGATGGCCGCCGGGATCTTCTCCCTCGGTGGACCGCAGGGCTTCTGTGCGGTCCATTGCCGATTCCAGCCTCCTGATTGGCTGGAATCGGCACGTGACGGGGCGGAGCTACACGGAGCCGGCATCCTGCACGAGCGGCCCCATTGAGAAAAGAAGAAGACCCGGACTGCGCAAGCGCGGCTAATTTGGCCATTAGACGCCGAAAATTAGTCGGCTCCATGGGAACGAGGACGCTAGCAACGGAGCAGGTAAGTGAAAAACTTCTTATAACTTCTGTATGGCTCATAATTAATGCACAATGTACATTACAAAGTGCATTAATATGGCCATACAGAAGTGTATAGACCCACTTGCTGCCGCGGGACAACCCCTTTAAGTATTTTTTTTGAGCAGTGTATAAATATATACATATATAGCGACAGGTAAAATCATACAATGTGTTGAGCCATGCCAACGAATCATGTCCTTGTTTGTCCTTGGCCAGTATTTTCTGGTAAAAAAGTAACATCCCTAGTTACTGATCATTAAGGTTTTTTTTTTTAATTTTTACATTTTCATGATTTGTGCACTAACCTGACGTGATACTAAATTCTGAAGGTCATTTGCCAGAATCTGTGGAAAAAACCCATTCTGATACAACTCTTTATTTAAAACCAACAGACAAAAGTTGCAAAATTGCAGATCAGTGTAATATAACAAGATAGTTATTTGGTTTGCAACAGTTCGATACAAAGTTTTCTGAAGGTTGTGACCTGCGTAGTCAGTGCAAAGGTTCGCATTACCTGCCAATTTCTGTAAATCGCTGGAAGAGATTGAAGGTGTTTTGAATAGAAGATGAATCAAAAGTAAAATGAATCCCGTTGCTATGCAAACAGAAGATATCTTAGTTAGAATTGTAAAGGATTAATGGAGAAATGACTAGAATTATCACATACTTACTGTTTATGCTGTGACTGCCTCGATGTTGTGGCTCCAGCTTTCAAATGTTGAATAAACTAATGATAGCAGATGCTTCCAGCCATCTGTACAGTGAAAAGCCCAAAAATCTATTCAAATGAATTTAATTACAGATTTAATCAGCTACAGTCGTAGGGTATTTATCTTGGATGGTTTTAATAAAAGGCTAAAATATTTGTTTCTAATGGGGAGTAAGAGGGGTTGTCCAGGGGTACATTAAAAAAAACAACAAAAAAACACAGTGACCACTTACAACATAGTACAGAGGTCCCCAACTCCAGTCCTCAGGGACCACCAACAGGTCATGTTTTCAGGAGCTCCTATAGTAAGAACACCTGTGGAAATGTCTGAGGCACCGACAATAATTACATCACCTATGCAACACTGAGGAAATCCTGAAAACATGACCTGTTGGCGGTCCCCGAGGACTGGAGATGGGGAACCCTGACATAGTAAACCAAGGTGTACTTACCTGTTACATCCTCCCTCTAGTCCGGTCCTCCCAATCTCTGCTCACTTCTGGTACTCCCAGTCTATGCTCATTTCCGAGATGTGTCCATCTAAGAGCGTGACCACTCCGGCCAATCAGTGGATTCAGATCAAATAGTACACAATATACATTAGTTATCATGGTTGGTTACATATACATTTACATTGGGCCATGAGTATTTGATATATTTTTCAGATTGCTTCGGTATGACATCTTATTCTTCATTTGGACAGTCATATTGCCACCATTGCCTGATAGACCCCAATGTTGTTGTTAGTTCAGGTCATAATAACTGTTACAATATGAATGCTATAATGTGGCTGCATTACAAGTCTCAGAACAAGGCTATGTTCACATCTACGTTAGGAACCCCTGTTCGCAGTGATCACATGATTCTTAAATTAGTCTATGCTCTGAGACTGTTTGCATAACCCTGCAAAACATCCTATAGGAGTTATGTGGCTGGAAGTATGTTATTAATGGGGCAAAACTTACCTTCTCTTTTGCTGTCATTTTTATGGCTTGGGGGGATTCCATGTTTGCTCCTTTGGATATTTGTGGGGTTCCTTAACCTGGTATGTTCAATAGGTAGATGACTTACTCATGATTTGGGTGCCAGTGTAGCATTCATACTGATTTTCTGGCATATATAAGGAGGTTTCTGGGATTAAACTATTGATGACTTTGGCTGAGGATAGGTCGCCAATAGTTGATCATCGATCCCTGCTCCTTCAGTCCATACCAGGCACAGTGCTGTACATTTCATAGTGGCTGTGCCTGGTATAGCAGCTCAATCCTATTCCCTAGAATGACCCTCAGCTGTTCTCAGGCCATGTGACCAATGAACATTACGTCACATGCTTGAGCATGAGAAGAGGTCGCGGCTCTCACCTGAGTGCTGTGGCTTTTTTAATCAGCGGGGATCCTGATCAGGAAACAGCAGCTGATGATCACCTATTCATGACTTATCCTGAGGATAGGTTATCAAAAATGTATCTCCGGACAATCCCTTTAAATAATAACTGTCTCAACTTTAAATGTACAACATATGTCCACCAAACAGAAGTGGTTTTCCTGGATCTGTGTGTATTAGCTGATCCCGAGTCAGCAAAGTGAATCACCATTACTCATTGTAAACTCATCGCTATGGATACATTACTTCATACTACTTCTTGACATCCTAAACTCTTAAAAAAAAGCAATCACTACAGGAGAATTAATCGGAGCCAAAAGAAGATGTTCAGATATGAATTAACGGCCACTAGAAGAAACTAGAATATGTAATAAATTGGCAATTTGGGGATACCCTTAAAGGCAATAGAAGTAGAACAATTAATGGAGTTTCCCACAAGATTAGGAGTGTTATTGTCAGGACCGGCAATGCTCAGGATCTCCGGCTTGCCGGGGTTGGTAATTTCCCCTGGCTGCGGTATTCATGAACGCCGCTGGGTTGCTAGGGACATGGCGGATGCCATTCCGCACCGCATCCTCATTGCCATGGCAGCCGGGCACGCCCGCTCTGTCTCTCCCTGTTCTTAGCAGGGTCCGGAGGCTGATGCTCCTACCTCTCCTGATTGGATCTTGTTGCTGTCAGACTCTCCGTGCCAATCAGCTGCTGTCAGGAGTTCTGACAGCATTTAAGATGCTTAGTTTCAAGCATTATTGCCAGTGTATGTTAGGTATTCCAGCTGCACCTGTGTTTTCTTGTATTGACTCCCGTTTTGACTCTCTGCTTTCTGGACCCGACTTTGTCTTTCGCCTGACCCTTGGTACTTCGTTCTTTCCTGTTGATGACCAGGACTGTGCTTCTCTAGAGAGCCTAAGGACTGTCGCCCAGTTGTTGCCCTGGGGTTTAGCCCAGGGGGGCAAGTAGGTAAGGACAGCAGTTGCGGGCAGTTCAGGGACTTTCGTACTCAGACCCTAGTACCTTGACAGTTATGCTTAAGACCTTTTAAGGACTAGTTTTTTTTTTTATCATGTCCTGATATATAAAACCATAGGGCTCAAAGAGGGTGTATTCAGTTTTTCTCATTACTGTATTAATTGTAACTCCACTTTTGTTATTTATCTCATTTATTGTCTCCAGTATAGAATCCAATACGTCATATTCACTGCATGTTCTCTAAATTGTACTTCATTGTGTGCATCATGCTTTGAATCATTTTGTGATGTTAAAGGAGTCCTTCCATTCACTTGAATGGAAGCCGTCCTCGCAGAATCAGTGCAAAATGCTGCGATTTTACATCTGTGAGCGGAAACCACAGTTGGTTTCCTCTCATGTGTATAAAGAATCAGTTTTCCATAGCATGCTTTGGGGTGTATTTGCTGCGGAATCCAGAGGCAAACATCTGCTCCAGATTCCGCAATGCAAATCCGCCCGTGTACATGCACCATAAGTCAAGAGGCAAGCTAGATTTTCACACTGGGGACAAGACCGCTGGATGGTCTGAATCATAAATTTAGTGTATCATTATGGATATATCTGCTGTTTTTGTGTCATAGTGTGTAGAAGGTTTTTATCCAATGTGCTTTTGAATGTACCGTACTGTGCAAATGTGCTGATCAAGCTGTTTTAAAGAAACACAAAAAGACGGGCAACATTGAGTACTGTAGACGCAGTGGTCGGACAAGGAAATGTAGTTCAGCAGATGACAGACACATCATGTTTTCTTTAGTTTAAAATTGGAAGATGTCCAGCCGTGCTATAAACTCAGTCCTGGCAGAAACCAGGGGGACCCAGGTACACCCATCTACTGCGCGGAGAAGATTGTCCAGAAGTGATCTTCATAGAATAATTGTGGCAAAAAAAACCATACTTTCGATGAAGAAACGCGGCCAAGTGACTCAACTATGAATGAAAACATAGGAAGTGGGTGGCAGAAAAATGGCAGCAAGTGCCAAGTCATAATTTAAAATATTTGGCTATAACAGAAGGTAATTTGTTGGCTGAAGGGCTGGAGAGCCGTACGTGATGAGTGTCTGCAGGCAGCAGTGAAGCATGGGGGAGAGCGGTACAATAATGAGTGTCTGCAGGCAGCAGGGAAGCATGGTGGAGAGCGGTACAATAATGAGTGTCTGCAGGCAGCAGTGAAGCATGGTGGAGTGCGGTACAATAATGAGTGTCTGCAAGCAGCAGTGAGGCATGATAGAGAGCGGTACAATAATGAGTGTCTGCAGGCAGCAGTAAAGCATGGTGGAGTGCGGTACAATAATGAATGTCTGCAAGCAGCAGTGAGGCATGATAGAGAGCGGTACAATAATGAGTGTCTGCAGGCAGCAGTGAAGCATGGTGGAGTGCGGTACAATAATGAATGTCTGCAGGCAGCAGTGAAGCATGGTGGAGTGCGGTACAATACTGAATGTCTGCAGGTAGCAGTGAAGCATGATAGAGAGCGGTACAATAATGAGTATCTGCAGGCAGCAGTGAAGCATGGTGGACAGCGGTACAATGATGAGTGTCTGTAGGCAGCAGTGAAGCATGGTAGAGAGCGGTACAATAATGAGTGTCTGCAGGCAGCAGTGAAGCATAGTGGAGTGCGGTACAATAATGAGTGTCTGCTGGCAGCAGTGAAGCATGGTGGACAGCGGTACAATAATGAGTGTCTGAAGGGATGCAGTGAAGCATGGTGGAAAGTGGTATAATAATGCGTGTTTGTAGGCAGCAGTGAAGCATGATGGAGAGCCGTACAATAATGAGTGTCTGCAGGCAGCCATGAAGCATGGTGGAGAGCGGTACAATAATGAGTGTCTGCAGGCAGCCATGAAGCATGGTGGAGAGCTGTACAATAATGAGTGTCTGCAGGCAGCAGTGAAGCATGGTGGAGAGCTGTACAATAATGAGTGTCTGCAGGCAGCCATGAAGCATGGTGGAGAGCTGTACAATAATGAGTGTCTGCACCCATATGCTGGAATAGAAATACTTTAAACCCATGAAGTATCTGGAGTGCTGGAATTCCTGTGCTGGAAAGTCATAAAACACCCAAAAGAGCATCCAAACAAGTTCAGATCCTTTAACCTCACGATGACTCCGCCCTGCCTACTAACTAAGGCTTTTTTTTCCAGCATTGCTTAGCAGTGATCAGTGTAGCACAGAGAGCACATGGAAGTCCTCCGTGGGCATGCTGGTTTTTTTTTGAACCCACATTTGATTGAATGGGTAACTGTTGTCTGAGAAATCAGTCCAGAATAGGACATGGTGCGATTTTTTAAATAGTCCGTGTCTATATAGCCCCATGGGTCAGTGTGATGTCCGTGTGCAGGCAGGTGCAAATCCAGACAGCACACAAACATGATAATCACCTGTGTGAAGATGCCCTAAGGGTGACATCAATACTGAAAGAGACCTAAATGCTACTAAAGCCATTTTTGATGAACAGATACCTTTCTTGTAGCATTTTAATGAAGGGGCATTCACAAAAGTCAGAACAGTGTGAGTCTGGCAGAGGACCGTCATTCGCTACCAGCTCCTAGAACAAGTCGTTCTGGTCCTGACTGAGTGTATTTGGTTTCCTGGATGCATGGTCACTTTCCAATAAAACATACTTTCACCTTTTCTGACGTGTTTATTGTGGTATTTAGCTTCCATCCAAGGAGATCCGCAGTGCTGTCAGCAGTGCAGGAGACTCTCATGAAGATTTGGGTCTGTTCTTGATGTTATGCTGTAATGTCTTCATTCTGTAAGGGGGTTATTGTTTATGCTGCCTCCCTTTACTAAAAGTGTGAACTGAATTGTGTTACTATTTGTAGACGGCCAAGTTCCTATTGACCATTACTAGCACCGTCAAACTGTTTTTGTGTTGTTTTGCCATTTTACAGTATGTGCCAAATATAATTATCTGCGGGCACAGTGCAGTCTAAACAGTTACCTACCTGTCATGTTACAATGCATGTCATCTGCCCTAGATCGCGGGTGCAGACGCTGCACATAGCGCCCCACAGGCTCTATCAGGGTCAGTGTCTAAGGGTGGCTTCCCATTGGAGTATATGCAAAAAGTCACAAGTTAGCGCGAGGTATTTGCACCATGAGCGTCACGCTTTTGCACGCATTTTTGTGCATATTACTGTTTGTTTTTCGCTGTCTGGGCCACTTCACTTGGGTGTGTTCTGCGCCCCAAGTTAGATGGCAATTTAGCCTAATTAGTTCCCAATGTGTTCTTTTCCCCGTGAAATTGTGCAGCTTATTTTCTTTCTCTCTGACTCGACTCTACATTAACCTCTATTTTTTTCTCCCCTTCCTTTTTGTTTTCTCCCCACTCTCTCCACCTTACCAGTTTTATAGGCCTTGCACTAACCTGCATGTTTTTGATCCTTAAATGTTTGAGGCCTGAATATCCCCCAGAATGGCAGTCAAGTTCTTTATCAAATACATAAATTGAAGACTCATGTTGTCTTATTTCAGGAGGCGCATTTAAAAACAGGTCAAATTCCCGCTGTATGCAATCATTACTTTGCATTATAGCTCCATAGCACCAACCCAGTCTTCAGGTCCAGAAGGGTCTCTATTGGCCTACACAAATCCCTCTGGCATGAGGTCATGGGAAGCTTAGTAGACACAGAAGGCCACTACCTCTTTATCAAGGTGTGGATAGGAGGTAAGATCATTGGAATCAGTGACCTGTACCTCCCTAATACCGATCAGCTTCACTCCTGAAGACAATTTTCTGTAAACTGACAAACTTTGCTGGGGGGATAACTCTGATTGGAGACGACTTTAATCTCACTGTAAACCCTGTAATGGATTCTATATATTCCAGAGGTCATCTACCTAACTCATACCTACGCTCCATTAAAGTTAGTTGATGTAAGGCAAATTCTTCACCCTCAAGAAAGGCACTGCTCATTTTTCTTCCATGCTCACCAATCTTATGGTCGTATCGATGTTCTTCTGTTGAGTCACAATGCCCTCTACTGGCAACCATCTGCATTTATAGGGAATATCCTATGGTCAGACCATGCACCTGTTACCCTGTTCCTAGAAATTCAGGGAGCATTGAGGCAACCCTGGACATGGCACCTATATGATAGTTTACTAAATGACTCTGCATGTACCTTTAGAAATTAGATCTATGATTGCAGACTTCCTCGAACCCCACCCATCAGATCCTACATATTTACCCTTGTGTACTATGAGGTGACTTATTAAACATTGTACCCGCCTGAAAAAAGCTAATTCTTTTAAGGTATCCTCCTCAATGACTAAATTACATAACTTAAAAACATCCCACAAAGCTACCCACTCCTTCTTGGTTTTACAAGACCTCCTTAATACCGTACCAAGCTAGAGCTTAAAACTCTACTCAATAAGAAACATGCCCATTATCGACAACAAATCAAAACATATTCTTATGAACATGCTGACAAATGTGGTCGACCCCTGGCCAGACTTCTACATCCCCACACCTTTATCACTTATCTCACAACTCCCACGGGTTATAGAGCCCACCATCCGGCGATCATCTCTAACCTTTTTCGAAATTACTATCAAGGGCTATGTAATATTAGAGAATCATTTGCAGATTTACCCAGAGAAACTCTGTATATCGAAGAAAACCCCCTACCTACAATCAATGCGGAGACTAAGACCTCCCTTGAGCAGTACATTATGGAAGAAGAAGTAGACAGTCATTAAATCTACCACAGCAGGCAAAAGCCCAGGTCCGGATGGATTTTCTGCATGTTTTTACAAAAAATTCAGGGACCAATTAACGCCCTTTTCACCAAAGTGTTTAACTCCATCTCACCACTTTCTCCACTCCCATCTGCAATACCTAAACTGGGTAAGACCCATCTTCCTGATCAATATAGATATTAAACTATGCTCCAAGTGCTTAATGAACAGATTTAGCCCTATCATCCAATCCCTAATACATGGAGACCAGGTGGGGGTTGTGGAGAGTCGGGAAGTCAGGGATAACACGAATAAAACTCTACTATTAATAAAAGGAGGTATTAAGCCTAAATCCTCTTTTTGCCTAATTTCAGTGAATGCCCAAAAAGCTTTGGATTGTGTGCAGTAGGGTTTCCTCCAGGCATCACTCACACAGATGGGCATGGAACAGGGATTCATAGACAAAGTTCTCTCTCTGTGACAAACCATCAGCATAGGTCAGAACAAATTGAATACTGATGACTCTCTTCTGCATTAATAACAGCACTATACAGAATTGCCCCCTCTCTCTACTGCTCTTTGCATTGGTCATGCAACATCTAGCTAAAGCCTTGCAGCGAAACCCTAGTGTATATGGTCTCACCATTGGCCATCTCCATAACACCAGAAGAGTGGAGCAAAGCATTTCTACTGTCCCATAAGCTGCCCATGACCTGTAAGGCCCAGGAAAAGAATTGTAAGATGTTTACAAGATGGTAAAGATGCCAGGCAACTGCTACACCGTATTTATCCATCAATCTCACCAAGCTGCTAGAGATGCAGCTTGAGCCCTGGAGCCATGCTGCATGTGTGGTGGGATTGCTCTTCATTCAGACCCTTCTGGGACATGGTATTCACCAGCTATACAAAACTCACCAGATGATCTACAACAGCATCCCCTAAGATTGCTTTACTTTCCATCTTACCTGGATCCATCTTGTCAATAAAAAAGGATCTCTTACGACATTTCTTATAGCAGCACGTGCCATCATCCCCAAATATTGAAAGATCTCACAAATTTCTAATGCCCTTGAATGGTTCCAGGAACTTAATGAAATTATGACAATGGAAAGATTAATATCTGGGGATTCAGACTTCCCGGAGAAGTTTGTTGCAATGAGGAGCCCTTGGATATCATTTCAAAATACCTCTAATTTTCAGGCCTTGCCAACCTAATCCCCACAATATTAGTGCTTTTTCAGGGTACCCGCTCTCATCCCCCCCCTTGTTTGGGATTTTTTTTATTCTCTCTCTCCTGTATTCTGTCTCTTCACTTCTCCCCTTTCCAT
Source organism: Eleutherodactylus coqui (assembly GCF_035609145.1). Taxonomy (NCBI): domain Eukaryota; kingdom Metazoa; phylum Chordata; class Amphibia; order Anura; family Eleutherodactylidae; genus Eleutherodactylus; species Eleutherodactylus coqui. The sequence goes on along the minus strand of NC_089843.1, from coordinate 203,756,414 downwards.
TTCTCTGCTGATAAATTCTGTTCTTCTAAGTCCTCAATATTAAACTTATACAGAGTTTTTTTATGTTTGTGTTAAACTATTGTTGCTAAGATAATACCTCTTTTTAGGATGTCAACATGGACATGTACTTATCTCTTCCACTACAAGAACTTTATACCCTTTTGATATGTCATGTATTGTGTATGCTTGAAATATCGCTTTCACAAGTTTTATGAGCTCTTTTCCTGTCTTATAACAATAACACATAGGAGTTGACTAAGCATAAAACCAAAAGGAGTAACCTGGAAATAACGGTCCGAACTTACCCAAGAGAATTTTATGTTTTCCTTTTTGGTACATTTTATATGGTCCTACGAGATCTATTTGACATTGCTAATTTTATTATATTTGAAAAATATAAAAAAAATGAAAAAACATAAAATCTGGGATATAAAGTGTATCACAACCTATACACGTTGGACAGGAATAGCATGTGTAAGGTTAGCATACTCTTCATTGTTAGGACTAACTGTATGCAAGAGATTTGTATATTCTCCTGTGACAGGTGGTTGATTACTTTAGCAAAAAAGCGGAATGCAGCAAAAAATTAAGCGAATGATAATATAGATTATCAGACATATTAGCAGGACCTGGAAAATGCTTTGCATGACTCCCATAATCCAGTTTTTAGGGTTAAAGATGGAAAATATGTTGGCCCACCATGAGTCCTTTTTTCCCTCATGCTCCTTTAAGCCATCTATCTCTCATTTTCGAGATCACTTGTAAAGTTGCTCATATCTGCATGTTACCCTTGGAATCAATAGAATGGTAACAGGCAGGTCCAATGATTTGACACATTCCCCCTTGAGCTGCTGTGAGGTAGACTAAGACAATAGTATGTTGGTCTGATACCACTATCAATTGGCTTGGATTGCGTTCGTTTGATTGACTAATCCCAAAATTGCAAATATCTGATCATCCAAATAGTCAGTGGCCTCAACTAACTTATCACAAATTTGAATTAACATGGGAAGAATGGAGTAAGTCCTAAGCACATAATTGGCAGGTCCCATACTTACCATATGCAGTCTACCATTTGGAATGGGGTACATATCTGCCTTTCTTTTGTACAGTATATGTTTAGGGATACTCATACATGACAGACCATGATGCGGTAGCACAAAGGTAGCAGTCGTAAGCCTGCCAAGAATACAAAGGGTATCTAGGATGCCAGAGAAATGTAATCCGAAAAGTAAAACATCCCAGGCTCTGGCTCGATTTTCCACAGTATTATTCCGTCCACCATCAAGACCTACTTTCTTTGTGCAATTTGAGCAGTGTAAGGATTCCCCTAATGTGTGTTTGACTCTGATAGATTGTATTTGCTTATTGGGTAACCCATAACAATCCCTATAGGGGGTGTGATTTGAAAACAGAGTTGCTTCATTATTTGCGACTTCTATACTTGCACACTTCATCCAGGAGGGGAAACAATTTGCAGTCACATTGTTTTTGGCAAATGAGATGGCAAGGTGATCCCCAGTCCATGAGCAATTTAGGAGCAGCCAAGGATCACCAAGCCATGCCCCAACCATCACTGTGAGAACACAGAGGTACGAAGACTTTTATTACTCCATGACCTGATCTCCTCCACACTGAGAGGTTTAGACACATAGGGCATAGAGGAGGAGGCTATAGGAACAGGAGTACATGTCCAACTATTTTTCTGCATCATCAAATGCTGCAGTAAGTATTTCATGAGGTTCAACAAATTTATTGACCCACTCATTTTTCAAACCCCAAATACATGGTACTATGACCATAATTAGAAGGATATGCATAGTTCTAACCAGTATTTGTTTCTACTTCTTTCTAGACAGAGACTCTTTTACAGTGGCTGGCGTGGACCCACTTAGGCTTTCCTTCACGCTTTACTGAAATATTTGTCGTTAACAGCACTTGAAAGGGTCCCTCGTATCATGGCTCCAGAGATTTTCCCACGTGCATCTTTAGACTACACAGTCTCCTGGCTCCAGAGAATGTGTTGCGCTTGTAGAGTCAGGATCTGGAAGGGAAGCAAACACCCATTTATGCACTTGGTTTAAATGTTTTTGCATGGCCTGAACATACCCAGTGACAGTATCAGTTTTCATCTGTGATACCCTCACTGTGGGAAATACAATCCTGGCTTGGGGGCTGTGCCAAAAAGTATCTCAAAGGGAGGCAACCCTGTCTAACAGTTGGGTGGGAATACTACTGAAAAAAAGCCAAAGATAGACACTCTGTCCATAGTTTTCCTGACTCCTGCATGGCTTTCAGAATTTTCAGCTTGAGCGTCCTGTTTAGTCTTTTCACCCTCCCACTACTTTGCGGGTGATAGGGTGTATGAAAAGCTTGCTCTATCCTCAGAAAGGACGTGATCTTCCGCATCACCCCACAGGTGAAATGAGTAGCTGTATTACTTTCTATGGTCTCTGATACCCTGTACCTGCAAACTACTTCATTTATTAGTTTATGAGGGGACGTTTTTGCTGTAGCTTTCGACGCAGGATAATGTCTCTGCCCACCAGGAGAACAGATCGATGCAAATGAGGACATACTCAAAATTATTGTCCATTGGCAACTGTATATAGCCAATTTGCATCCTTTGGAAGGGGTAGAGCGGCCTAGGATTGTGTTTTTGTGAAGTCTTAATTACTTTGCCTAGGTGATTTAAGGCACAGATCATGCAGGCCTGGGTATACTGGGCTGCCATTGTACTGAATCCTGAAAGAAGGGTATACAGCAACACTCAAAAAATTTCCCCTTAGAGTGAGGTGGAAAAATGCAAGCCACTATAAAAGGCTAGAGCCAAAATACCCAATTTAATCCAAAAGAAGTCAATAGCAGTGGCAGCATAAACAGGAGTAGATATAAAAATCACAACCTTTATTTCTACATAGTCTTCTTAAAATGGTAGGCTATGATGGGACTTTATCAAGCTACCAGTCACATACACAACATCTTATTAAATAGTGAACATAACATACAAGCCCCAAATCAGGATTCATCAGGATCCATCCCAAATCAGTGTCACCCACATTAATTAAAGACACAATAATACACAGGTGTACATATTAAAGACATACCATGTAAGGTAAAATACAAACTATAGGCAGTATAGGGCGTTCAATGATGTCTCCTCTGCAATGGCGTCCATAGTGGCATCTGAGTGATGCTAGTGCGCATGTGTGAGACCAACCAAAGTCCTGCAATATCTCTATGTCAATCTAGATTCAACTGAGTCAACCGCGCATGCGCAGGAATCACTGGATTGTCACGGCACATTGTCTCACTGCAGGATCGTGTACATCCCATTGTCATAGCAATGGGATCGCAACTATGGAAACCCATACTGAGCAAAAAAAGGACAAATCGTTTGAGACATAATCTTAAGGCAGCAATCTTAAAGCGGCAATATAATAACAAACAACCCACCATGGATTTAATAACTCAAGGACATAGAACAATGCTTATCCATCATAAATTAAAAAGCCACATAGTGTACAATAAACAAATAATCATTTTGGCAGCTCCAAAGTTATGTAAAAAAGAGAGAAAAGGGGGGAGAAATATAAAAAAAGAAAAAACACCTAATATAAATGATATACTCCTCAAAATATGAAAAAACATATGGGGGAACAGAAAGGCAGTCTATATCCGTCTTGCTAGTAGCTCACAGGATATTTGGTATTTCCTGCAGAGATGCATTAGGCTGGAGGGAGGACTCTAGTTCCTCTTTCTGAAAGGAAACAAAAGCATTTAGTAAACACAGATGTTGTTCAGTAACTCTGGAATTAAGAGTAACAGTACCAACGGAAATATAAAAAAGGTTAGCTTGTATTGCTAGTAATACATCAGCTCCTAATAGGTTAACAGGAATTGTGTAAGAATCTTCTGGTTGGGAGATGTGGACACAGAGTGGCTTTAGTCAAGGGGTTTTTGTACAGCATTTCCATCTACCCCCATACAAGATATAAAATCATCTGTAATTTCATGGGTAAACATATTATCTGTATCACTGATTTGGCTGCCGCAGTATCTGTTAGAAAGTTAGGTACCCTGTCCCCCTGCAAGGCTACGTTGTCAATGGGTGCAGGCCCTACAGAAGGGGGAACAAATATTGTTGACATTGCATACACACAAGATTCTGGGTTGCCAACACCCTATTGAGTGTTAGTTAGAGGCGGTAGTGGGGGCAGGTCATCATACTGTGGGCGTGAAGGACTTTTACAATTCCTCTTTAAATGTCCCACCTTTTTACAATTCCAACAAGTGGTAAGACCAGCCCTATCACACTCCATCCTTTCCCCAAAGGTGGACATAGAACACTTTAGTATGTTTTTGAACTCTTGCTCAACTCCCTTGACTACATCTAAAATGTCGGCAGGAAGCTGTTTAGACCACTGCGGCAGCGCCTTCACCAGTCATTCCCTTAATGGTTTCTTCAACCTATCCACAAAGGATGTTCCGAGTAGCTGTATGTCAAGCAAATGAGTTTGTAGTTCTATGTCCAGGTACGCACTTGGGAATAGAAATTTTCAGTGCTTTCATCCTTACTCTGTGCCAGATCAGTTAAGTTTACAGATTGTTCTAAGAGTAATCCCTATGCCCATCGTGTAAGTGCTGCAATAAAATGCTCTCCCAATAGGAGTCGTCTAGAGATGAGCGAGCACCAAAATGCTCGGGTGCTCGTTACTCGGGACGAAATTTTCGCAATGCTCGAGGGTTCGTTTCGAGTAACGAACCCCATTGAAGTCAATGGGCGACCCGAGCATTTTTGTATATCGCCGATGCTCGCTAAGGTTTTCGTTTGTGAAAATCTGGGCAATTCAAGAAAGTGATGGGAACGACACAGCAACGGATAGGGCAGGCGAGGGGCTACATGTTGGGCTGCATCTCAAGTTCCCAGGTCCCACTATTAAGCCACAATAGCGGCAAGAGTGGGCCCCCCCCCCCCGCACTGTCAGCGTAAAGATCGTTCTCCTCTGCCATAGCTGTAACAGCTGTGGCAGAGAAGAACGATGTTTGCCCATTGAATTCAATGGAGCCAGCAATACAGCAGGTTCCACTGAAAGCAATGGGCTGCCGGCGATCGCAGGATGAATTGTTGGGAAGGGGTTAAATATATAAGCCCTTCCCTGCAATTCATCCAGAAATGTGTTACAATAAAAATATATACCGGCGTATAAGGCGACGGGGCGTATAAGACGACCCCCCAACTGTCACCTTATACGCCGGGAATACAGTGGAGCAAGGAATAAAAATCATTACTCACTTCCCCGGGCATTCTGCGGTGCTGCTGCAGGCTGTCGCTCCCTCCTGGTCCACGGCAGAACATTGCTTTCTGGACGCAGGGCTTGAAATCCCCGCCTCCAGAAACACAGCCAATCACAGCCATTCAATGACATCATTGTCATTGGCTGTGATTGGCTGAAGGCACATGTGTTTCTGGAGGCGGGGATTTAAAGCCCTTCGTAGAGAAATCAATGCTCTGCCGGGAACCAGGAGGGAGCGACAGCCTGCAGCAGCGCCACAGAACGCCGGGGGAAGTGAGTAATGATTTTTATTCTTTGCTCCACTGTATTGCCGGCGTATAAGGTGACAGTTGGGGGGGTCGTCTTATACGCCCCGTCGCCTTATACGCCGGTATATATTTTTTATTGTAACACATTTCTGTATGAATTGCAGGGAAGGGCTTATATATTTAACCCCTTCCCGACAATTCATCCCCGCGCTCGCCGGCAGCCCATTGCTTTCAGTGGAACCTGCTGTATTGCTTGTTCCATTGAATTCAATGGGCAAACATCGTTCTTCTCTGCTACAGCTGTTACAGCTGTGGCAGAGAAGAAGGATTTGTCTTCTATATGTTCTCATTGGGGTCGGCGCTGCTGCCGCCGGCCCCATTGAGCGCATATAGAGAAGATTTATGGCCTTAAGAAGAACCGTTGGGGTTCTTGAAGCCTAAAATACTCCTAACACTCTCCCTATAGCAGCTCCGGCACCAGCAGCACTTTCCCTGAACTAATGTCAGAATGCATCTGTGGCGAGCCGCGGGAGGGGCAGATTTTAATACTCGCGTGACACCTAATCTCGCCAGCCACTCACTGCAGGGGGGTGGTATAGGGCTTGAACGTTGCAGGGGGAAGTTGTAATGCCTTCCCTGTCTTTCTATTGGCCAGAAAAGCGCGCAAATTTCTCAGGGAAGAAAATGAAAGTAACCCGAACATCGCGTGGTACTCGTTACGAGTAACGAGCATCTCGAACACCCTAATACTCGAACGAGTATCAAGCTCGGACGAGTATGCTCGCTCATCTCTAGAGTCGTCTCATGATTGCCTACGAGGTACCATGCAGCTAGTAGACATTGCCTCTTCAATCATTTGAGCTATGGCAGGGTCTGGCTTAGCATCCACCAAGTTCTGCAAATCTTTCCAAGTGCAATTATATATTGACTGTATGGTATGTATCTGTCAGGCAAAAGGGGAAGGTCTCTCTTCCAGATCAGGAAGCTGATTACACATCAGGAAGCTAGTTGATCTTTTGGAGACCAGGGTTTATATTCTGTTATTTTTTACTTTGCCTCCAGGTCTGTATCAGTGGTGTCAAAAAAACACCAGGAAGCTCGAGGAGTCACGTTAATGGGTAGAACAATATAATATAACTCGCAGTTGACAGGTAACAGATGTCCTTTCTGGAGGATTGGAGAATATCTTCTTTCTTTAAGTAAATTCAATACTGTCTCTTCTATTTAAAAAACTCTTTCTCTATCTTTCATCTTTAGTTTCTGTTCCCTATCCTTCTTTATATGTATAATCCCTTTTTCTTATGTCTTTCTTTTTTTTTAAACAGTCTTCTTTCTATATCTTTCTTCTTTAAACTGTTTCCTATTTCTTTCTTGCTATTATCCTTTCTGGTCTTAAACTATACCTTTTCCTTTTCACAGTACTGTCTTCTCCTCTATCTCCCTCCTGCTCTTACTTGATCTTCTTTCTCTCCTCTCTAACTACTGGCTGACTTCTAACTGCTATCCCGTCCAGGACTATCCCTTTTCTCCACCCAATCACGGACCTCCTCTTACTGTTACCCCACTGTCTGCCAACCAATGGGGACAAGAGCAGCTCTCAGGCATATTAACATTAACCTTTTCTTCTCTAATCACCAAAACCCTTATCATTATCAATACACAAATTTAAAGACACATACACACAAAAAAAACATGACCACATTACATATTATAAAGTGCTCACTCCAGGCACTACATCCTCCCCTTCTTTAAGTAAATCCAAGCTTGGTGCTTGTTTGTACAGGCTGTTTTTAGGGGGTAATTATTAGGGTTAAGGGGGACTGTATAAAATCCCGGTTACTGGGCAGAACTCCCTTTCCCAAATGGGGAACTCTCCCAGTAAGGGGCTACCTAATCTGCCTTCATGTGGCTTGGAGTAGTGTCTTCTTCTAGGTCACTACTTCCTCCCCAAGGCATAAACTAACTAAATACATACTGGAACTTAGATCATGTAGAAAGGGGTGCCATGAAGGGAACAAGGGTAGGAGTGGGAACAACACCACTCACTTCACGACCTTTGGAGCGGAAACACTTCGTCCGTGGTCACACAGCAATTTGGATCCCACACTTGACACTGTAACACCCCATCACTAGCTCTTAAGGAGGAGGACCCTATAAAAACATTATAGACTGATTTTAAAAGTCCAAAATAATTATGTGGTACTCCTCTTTCGTCTTCCTGCTCAGTGCTTAAAACATCAGTTACATTACATAGCATTACTGTAATACAGTGGCACTTTTAATAATAATCTTTATTTGTATAGCGCCAACTTATTCCGCAGCGCTTTCAGGCATGGATAAATGCAAAACAATACAACAATTAGAATATGAGGTACATTAGGCTAGACACAAATGGGTTGGGGGTGGTACAGGAGGTGCAAGGGGTGGGGAACACAGGCAGTAGGAAATTTCATTTGCAGATCAGATTTGGTATGCTTCCCTGAAGAAGTGCGTTTTTAAGGCACATCTGAAATTTCGTGCATCGGGAATTGTCCGGATGCCTTGGGGTAGAGCATTCCAGAGGATGGGTGTTGCTCTGGTGAAGTCCTGTAGGCGAGCATGTGAAGTTCGTATTACAGGGGTGTTCAGTCTAAGTGTGTTAGCCGATCGGAGTGAGCGGGCTGAGTGGTGTGCTGACAGGAGGGAGGTGACATATGCTGGTAAGCAGGAGCAAGACACTTCCTGGAAGGTGGACAGCCATTGTCTTTATTTCATTGTTTCGGCCCTGGGTGCACTTAAGGGAACACAGACCATAAGTAAGTCCTGCACCTGGCTATAATAAAATAATGAATCGATGCAAACTTTAGCAGTACCTCAAATGGGACTTTCATATGAAGTTTAGCCCATAGAAGGCCAATAAAATAGTGCAGTGTCCGAGCAGAGGCTGGCCGCAGTGGGGGAGACCACGGGTGGCTTGGCGATCTCTCCCGACTATTGCAGAAAGTGGCCTAGCTCGGCAGCGCGAAGTGGAATAGGCAGAATAACCGTAACATTTATACTTAACGGTTTTGTCACATGATGCCAGTACCTTTGGGGGTGAACTCGGGTGGTTGGTAGCGAAATAACGGAGACGAGTGCCCGTAGCCTTTTTATTGTAAACAGAAGGTACACAGTTTACTCAGCAGTTTGTAAGCACTCTTTAACAATTTACAGTTCACAGATTTGGCGATTTGTTTTGCAGTTGAATTTAACGCTGTTCCAAATACAGAGTATCACAAAACAATTTTCTTCAATGATCTTTCTCCCTATTTAAAGTTACCCATAAAGAATCCTCTCAGTCCTGGTTATCTGAGAGTTGTTTTCCTTAGGATTATTTAGTAGAAGATGGTGTTACTGAGATATGGCCACTTGTGAGTACCCATGAAAGTAACAGACTGTAATCAATAAACAAAATGCCCTGCAAAGATACTGTAACCATTAACCTTTGTGGCCTGTTAAAAGACTGTTTTTTAATAGTAGCTAACAAGCTTTGTGCACCCATTAGAGACTGTAACTAGCAAGCTGTGTGTCACATTTGTAGCTGCCCAACTCTGTACCTTTTAAAGACTCTAGGTAGCAAGATTGTACCCATTGTGTCTGTAACCATTATGCTTTACGCCTCCTGTTGATTGCTCTTTTTTTTTTGGAAGTGGGGTGGCCAAAAAAGCACAATTATGAAATTATGTTTTGTGAAATTTTTATAAATTAAACTTTCACACATCTAGAAATAGCAATTTAAAAATATATATATGTGACAACTTAAAATGTACTAATATTAAAGCTATATTAATCTTCTTTTTACTTTTAATTTTATTCCCCATAGGAAACTTGAACTAGCTACAGTCTCATATTAGGTACATACTTTTACAAGTATCCTATTAAGCCCTGCCACAGTAATGGAATGGTAGCCCATGATTTCATTGCAGTGCCACTCGAATATCAGAGGGAGCCCCCTCCCTCTTTAGGGCCATTTAAAGTGACTATATCACCAACATGTTTTTGTATTAAAACCAGATGGTGAAACATTTTTCTAAACGTTTTTTATTTTCTGAGTGTAGGGGGAAAATGGGAGATGTGACGTTGGAACGGCATGGTCCGGCATAAGTGAGTATATGTTTTTTTTAATTATTTTTCCTTTTTTCGGTCATGTGTGAGTTTAGGATTTCACACAGCTTTTGGTATAGATAGTGCATTGAAATCCATGTTAAGGGCAAAAAACACGAGGGGGCTCGAGCCAATACACTCATAAATACTAATAAACGCATTAACCTGGTTTCGTTTTTATTATTTTTTTACTATTCAAACTCTGCATTAGTGTGCGTGAATTCGAGGGAAAAAAAGGGAGTAGATAGGTCCTGCCCCATCTTTTCTCCTGTGTGGTATTAATTAATGCGCGAGAACCCTGATTATGGAAATGCAATCATTGTGTTGTTTCACCCCGTTATGCCCATGTCTTTAAGCCCTAAGGCTGGCTTCACACGAATGTATGCACATTTGCACGTTTATGAGTGTAGTGTTTTTACAGAACAAAGAATGCTTTTTTGCGCGCCCATGAGTGTATTTTATCGCACTTTTGCGGCGCAAGGCATGCTCATTTGCGCTTGGCAAACAAAGACGAACCAATTAAAATGGCTAGTCCTAATGTGTTTCAGATATGATCTTTTTCCAGCAGGATTACGCAGTGTTTCACACGTCCTTGTGTATTGCACTTGGGAAAACCCCTTTGGTCTGCAAATACGCAGAAAAATAGAACATGTTCTATTTTTTCGTGCATAACCAAAATGTGGATGCAAAATATGGAAATGTATTTCGCGTGTATTTGTGCATCCCCATTGACTTCTATGGCGATTTTTGTTGCACAAGGGCACAGGAAAATGGGACGCTTTTTTGTGTGCGACTGAAATTTGCAGGAAAAATACGTACACTTGAACGAATCTATTGAAATCAATGGATTCTATTCTTTGCATATTGCGTGCACAAATACGTCCGTATGGGGGGGGGGGGGGGGGTCTAGGCAGCGACTAAGTCCTATGGATTCTAAATGGAAAGCTGGCAGATTCGCCGCACAGAATCCCAGTGTGGATCCACAGGACATCACACTGCACACCTGCAACAGAAATCCAAATGTCACCCTCCGCATATCTGACATGTGTGAACATACTGTAACACATTTATGTATCCACTTTATATTTTCTCCAGAAATGGGAAACAATCAAATAAGGACATTTTTGCTGCGAGGAAAATGCAATTGAATTGCTAAAATATATATTTTTATTAATATTAATTACAAATGAGCTTCAGAGTGCAGACATTAACCCATTTAGGACCAGCCACAGTCTCTTGCTCCGCAATCAGAGACAGGAACGGGTTATCAGCTGTTAGTGACAGCTGATAACCCGGAGCAGAAGACAGAAGGGGATATTTAATCCTTTCTGCCCTCTGCTTCCCCGATACACAGTGCTCAATGAGCACTGTGTGGGGAAAGTGAAAGTAAAAGGCACTTTCACTACGGGAGCCCAGGGGGGGTCATGTGACCACCCGGGTTCCCTGCTATAGCAGAGTTGGAGGCTCATACTAGACCCTGGCAGCTCTGCAAGTGACTAATGTCACCACAGGGGTTGCTTTTCCCTGTAACAGGGACTCCTATGGATGCGGCTCCTATGGATGCCCCAGCTACAGTGGGAAAGTGTCAAATAAAAAAACAAAAAAGTGAATGTCCCCCAGAGGTCCTAAAAAATGGGAAAAAAAGTCAGTAAAAGAAATATTTTAAAAAATCGTCCTATATGTCACGGAAAAAAAAACGCAGCAAAAATAATTTTGATAGCTAAAGGAAAAGAAATAGGGCAGTAAAACCGCCACATGGGTAAAATCCCTAAAAAGTGTCTGGTCCTTAAGGTACAAAACAACCTGGTCCTTGAGGGGTTAAGGAGCAGCGAAATTATACCGAGAAGCCTACTTCTTTGTTAGAGCAACCTTTTATAGCCATAGCAACAATAGTATTAATTTAGCGCTAATGCAGGTAATTTTATAAACTGGCCAGTGTCATGGCGTCCTCTTCCGTGGCTGGCATCATCGCTGCTGGCAGGAAATGCCACATCCTCTCTTCTTTATGTGAACCTATTCACTTAGTAAAATTGCAACTTCCTTTTCTAAAAATTCTTCGTCTTCTCAAAGTAATGTTTTGGCAGAGTTGTATGTAAAGCAAGGAACCTTTTGTGCACTTTCAAGTCTTTTTCAATTTCCAAGCTGTTTGTGACTTTTCTTTGTCAATACAGGATTTGCAGCGTCCCTGCTCAGAGTCCCTGCTTGGACTTCCTACTTGGCCCAATATATTTAGCTCAGGATTAACATTAATTCTCGTGGAGCACTCGAATTCTTTTAAGTAGGCAAACTGAACATTTTGCACCTTGTCTTTTTCCCAATCAACAGGCTTATGTAATAAGAAGATTAATATATTTTCAAATAGTCCCCCTAATGACGGCAAATATGCCTTTTTACTCACCCCACTAATAGGGCCTTTAAGCTGCACATACATCTATTTAGGTGTCATGCACACGGCCGGATCTGGGGCGGTTGTGTGCCTCCGTGTTCCGCAGCAATGACCCTCCATAGCATGCTATGGCAAAGAGGTTTTTCGTGCCCAAGAGAGGAAATCAATTGCCATTTCCGCTCGCGGATGAAGCGCAGCATGCTCCATTTTCTCCGATTCCCACACAAACGGCTTCCATTGAAATGAATGTAAGCTGTCCAACCCGCGGCCAATTGTCATTCCGGATTCTGCGGGAAAAGCAGGGGTTTAAAAAAGAATCTGTACTGCGCATGTCCGACGGCGAGCCGTGTGGACCATCCGCAGTACAGAGAAGCCGGAAGAAGACAGGTCCGCACGGACACCTGCAAAGACGGCCACCTGCACACACAGGTACACAGGGTCACCCGCCGCAGTCAGGGACAGATTCGGTGCAGGAATCCAGACCTGCCATGTGCATGAGGCTTTAAGGCGGTGGCTAGGCTGAATACTGACAGCCAGGCACCTGTTCAAATTGCCAAGAACAGAAAAACCTCAGATCTTGCATTTTAACCCATTACATGCCACAATCAATAGCAACTGCAAGCATGTAAGCAAATTACTGGGGTTGGGGGCTTCTTCTGTCACCCATCAGCACCCTGCTGTATGATTGCAAGGTACCAATGGGTTTCCCTGGCAGCTGGAAGCCTGACAAAGGCCTACGTGTCTGCCATGTAATGCAGTCTATTAGACCCTGACTTCAGTGGAGTCTAATAGGCCGCTGTCATAAGCTTAGTAGAATGCACTACATAAGTAATGCAGTGTACTATTCCAGTGATCGAACAATGACATATTCAGGCCCCCTCAGAGACTAAAAAATAGAGTTACATTTAAAGAAAGAAATCCAGTCTTAAAAAAATTTCAGATTTTTCCCACAAAACCCATTTAAGGGCTCAGTCAAACGAGCGATTATTTTAGCACATGAATAGCCTCATTTAAAAAGCGGCTCTATTAGAACTAGTAATTTCCAATGACAGTGTTCACATGTATGTTTTTCAGAAGGGAAAAGAAAAATAATTATATATATATATATATATATATATATATATCTCAATATGGGAATATCAAACCAAGCCAGAAACCATGCACAGACTGACTGTTTCGGGGTGATTGTCCATCACCAGTGTGCTGTAGGTTTCTGGCTTAGTTTGTGAGGGGCCTATGATGTGGATTATAAGCGGTGTCCTATCTCCTTAAGGAGAGCACCCAAAAAGTGTGTGGGGACACCTAGGGGGTAAGTGGATCAGTGGAGTAGACTATACCATCTCCTGATCCACTCACCCCCTATGTGTTGAAGGCCTGACTACCAGAAGACTCTAAGAATCGGGTAGCTGAGTGGAAACTGAATGGACCCCATTATAGTCACTGGGGTCAGTTCTGCGCCATTCTGCCAGGGGGTTCTCCTTTCCTGCTCCCCGAACAGAGCAAGAAAGCGAAACTCCAGGTGCAGGTGTAAAAACCACCTACTGAACTTTAAACGAAGACGCTGCAGTAAGCAGTAGGGACTGAGAACGACCTATTAGGGTGTATTCACATGAGCGAGTTCCATCTGATAGGGATATGGATGGAATCACATGGGTTATTAAACACGTGTTTATTCACATGACCAATTTTTCTCTCGCAGCATTGAAAACTCACTGCATGTCCGATTTTTGGACAATTCCTTGTAAGGAATCACCCATAAGCTCCTATGGGATCTGTTAAAAAAAAAAACCCATCGCACTCGCATGCCGTGTGATATGTAGAGGCAATGTATTCAACCAGAGATTCCAACACTGATGTAAAAACGGCCTAAGAGCTGCGTCACACAGAGGCGATGTCCAAAATCACTTGTGCAAACCACATCCATTAAAACTCATTTATTTCAATGGGTTCCCTCACATTGAGCGTTTTTGCGTGTTAAAATCGGTCGTTCTAAAAAATACATAACACGCCCTACTTCTGTGCGCACCCAAGGCCCCATAGGAGTCTGTTGGGTGTGCCAACGTGCACTTGTCCCAAATGGAAAAGCACACTGAATTGCGGGGTTTTGCGGAGTTAATCGATAACACCGGAGACTAATTAGGTTGGCCCGCCTACTAAGTCAGCTGCCTCGTCTATTAAGTAGGCTGCCCTGCCTATTTAAACATGGCGCGGTTGTGTCCTGTACCAGTGCGAACAGGCCCGGCAGTGCAAAAAAGTACAGCAAAGGAGCGTGGTTATGATCGCGAGAGGACGCAATAGTGCTCCATTCAGAGCGCAAATCAAGTCAAGGCGCCCCAGGACATATTAAGGGTTTTTCAGTGTCGGCTATTTTTGCCAAATAATACAGCATTTTTAACGCATCATTAAGCATCACTAATAGAGATGAGCGAACGTACTCGGATAAGCACTACTCGTCCGAGTAATGTGCCTTATCCGAGTACCGCTGTACTCGTGCTGAAAGATTCGGGGCGCTCCGCTGCTGACAGGTGAGTCGCAGCGGGGAGCGGGGCAGAGCGGGCGGGAGAGAAGGAGAGAAAGATCTCCCCTCCGTTCCTCCCCGCTCTCCCCTGCAGCTCCCCGCTCCGCAGCGCGTCCCGAATCTTTCAGCACGAGTACAGCGGTACTCGGATAAGGCACATTACTCGGACGAGTAGTGCTTATCCGAGTATGTTCGCTCATCTCTAATCACTAACATTAACCGGAATCAGTTAATCAGCGTCCATTAACGTCATTGGGTGGTCAACACAGGACACCAAACAAGGAGCGGTCCACTCTTGAACAACCAGTATTTTGAGGCATTGCTGGGTTCAGATATTTTGTTTGTTTCACTGTTGAAAGGGGGCTTAGGCATTGCCGCTGATTCTTTTCACCTTGCTGTCATGTGCACTTTGCCTTTGTTTCATTGCAATCACATTTTTTGTGCCATACAGTGTATGTTTGTGAGCAGCGGTACTCAGCAAACTAGATAATCAAAACCCCGGAGTAAGAGAAGCTCTGCTTATAACACAATTATGCTACGGTTAAAGCCAATTGCAAACAATGGAACAAAGTAAAAGCTTCGCGTCGCCGGGTGAGTCATTTAGTACCGCAAGAAAGCAACATGGTTTATATAAAACAGCACAAAAGAAGTAGAGAACAGAGCATAGTGCTACATTCTGCTCTTTCTTGGGGTCAGCTCACCTCTGTAGCTAAATTACGCTAAAATACAGGACAATATACCGCTGCATGCAGAGCTATTTCATCCTGGAAAATGCATGCTAGCCGGATGGAAAGTGAGCAGACGCCATTATAGTCAATAGGGTCTGTTCGGCACCATTCAATCCCATAATATGGATCCGTTCAGCCAGTGAGTACCATTTTCTTTCTCTCTTAGTAGAACAGGAAATAAAACCCATTAGGCCGGCCGTACATGGGCGTAAGTGCATATATGCTCGCTATCGCAAGACGGTGGGGCTATAGTGCCCATATCTGCTCTTTTACTGTACTCTTTTGCACTCTTGAAACTGCTGGTTCCAGCAGCGGCATTTTTGAGTAGGTGGGGCAGTCTATTTAGTAAGCAGGTCAGCGCATGGAAATGCACCTGTCTGGGTCTGCCCTTACTGCTGATGTGAAGTAACCCTAGCCATAGAGCACGAGTGTCACGTTTCAGTCAGCACATAGTTAATTATTTTCCAGCACACCTTGTTTTTGTAGCCTCTGTCCAGACTAGCCAGGGTTAACAGCTCCTGTGCCTTCTAGTCTAGGTTAATTACCCTGCTAGGGTCTGAGAGGTGTGCTGGTGATTGACATGTCGGTCAGCCAATCAGCTTCTCTCGCCTTTCTATAAGAGCCAGCCAATTATTCTCCAGTGTTCCCTGAGCAGTCCTGCTGCTCAGACCTGCTGAGTGTCTGGCTCTGGTACTTTATTCCGTTCCATTCCCGGTATGTTTTACTTCTGTCCTGCTCCTGTGGAGGTTACCTTGGCTCGTTCCAACTCTGCCTTGGTCCTGTGGTTTTCCTGTTGTGTTGGTTATTCCATCAGCCTAGCCTGTCAGTACTAGTAAGTTGTCCTCTGCGTTGGTACGGTGGTTCCTTCCTGTCCTGCCACTAGGCAGCGTAGGGTCAGTGTTGGCGGCCTGGACTTGTCCACCTTTGGGGCTACCTCCAGGGCGGACATTGGCGTGGGTGAGAGTCAGTTAGTCCCACGCCGTGCGTTCCAGTGCACATTACTAGTACTGTAACATAATAATCGGCCCAAATAAACTGTGCTAGACACAGTATGGATCCTGTTCAGGCACTTACTAGTCAGATTAGTGCCATGTCTGTGCAGGATCCGATGCAAGTGCTAGCGTTATCGCAGCAGATGGCAGACATCATGTAGCAGCTGTCTGCCCTTCAGTCTGTGCCTGCAGCGTTGGACTTGTCTGCCCAATCTGAACCAAGGCTTGAACTACCAGACCGTTTTTCTGGCAATCGTAGCGATTTTGTTTCTTTTCGTGAAGCCTGTAAGTTATATTTTTGTTTAAGGCCAGTTTCCTCACGGAATGAGACACAGCGTGTCGGCATAGTTATCTCCCGGTTACAGGGAGACCCTCAGGCCTGGGCATTTTCCCTTTCTCCTGCCTCACCTACTCTGTCTTCTGTTGACAGTTTTTTTTTCTCAGCTCTAGGATTGCTCTATGATGATCCGGATTGTGTGGTCCTCGTTGAAAGTAAAATCCGCATGACTCTACAAGGCAACCGCCCGGTTGAGGACTACTGTGCGGAATTCCGGCACTGGGCAAATGAAAACCAGTGGAATGATCCGGCTTTGAGAAGCCAGTTTTGTTTTGGTTTGTCATGCAGGGTGAAGAATGCAATGGTTTAGTATGCTACACCTTGCATGTTGGTGGATGCCATGGCCTTGGCGATTAGGATTGATCGCTGTCTACGGGAGAGAAAACAGGAGACTATGTTTAAATCTCCTTTCTCATCATCTATGTTACCTGAAGAGGTTGCAGAGGAACCTATGGAGATACGGACAGTCTCTACTAATAAAACACATAGGGATATTCGTCTAAAGATAACGTCATATCGGCTGGTGTTTGTCTAGATAGCGGGTCAGATATTAATGTGATTAATTCTCAGTTTGTCCTAAAAGCTGATCTGAAGATAAAGACTCTCCCTAAACCAATGTCAGTTACCAATGTTACGTCTGAGACACATTGTTCTGGATGTACGTTTAAGGGCGCCCACCCACTGGCGTTTTTTTTTTTTTTTTTTTTTTTTCCCCTGCGAAATTCGCAGCATTTTTTTCTCTGCAGGGGTCTATGGGACTTGTAATGTTAAAATCGCGATCACGCAAAATCGCAATTTCGCGGTAAATTGCGATTTTGCGCGATCGCGATTTTAACATTACAAGTCCCATAGACCCCTGCAGAGAAAAAAATGCTGCGAATTTCGCAGGGAAAAAAATCGCCAGTGGGTGGGCGCCCTAAGGGTTGGGCAGTTCTATGTGGAAACTATATCCTTGTATGTATATGAGGGCCAGCCTTCTGATATAATCCTTGGATTACCGTGGTTTAATATTCATAACCCGATTGTCGACTGGGTCTCTAATAAGATTTCTGGGTGGGGAACCCATTGTCTAACCAGGTGTATTCCTGGGGCTGGAAAAAGTAATGAATTTTGTTTACCTTTTGTACTACGTCTGGCGTGATATATATTTATATCTTTCTTTTTTTTTTATGGCTCGTACACCTGTTCATTACAGACTATTGTGCCTGAGACCGATTGTGTAAGGCGCAATAGTTCTGTTCAAGGTGTCTTCTGTATTGTGACAGTTATGCGTTTTTCCAGGAAGGGACATTGGCGTGGGTGGGAATCAGGGATTCCCGCGCCATGCATGCCAGTGCACACTACTAGTACTGTAAAAACGAGTTTGCAAAAATCAACAGGAAGATAGGTCCTGCCATGTCTTTCTGGCACGTAGTATTAACTCTTTCCAATCCAAACCCTGTCTGACGTCTTAAGACATTATGATTTAAGGCTGTACAGCTCTGATGTTGGAAGATATCCGTCGGGGTTCTCTTACTGTATATTGCCGGCCTCTCTGCTGTCGGAGACTATCCAACTTTTCACCTCATGCAGTACTGGCTTTAGCCAGCAGATGGCACCGTTGTCTAATGGCAGGAAAGGAGTAAGCCCCCTATGAAAAACAGGATACAAATTGGATTGGAAAGGGTTAAAGAGCAAGAATACCACTACTGAAAACAATTCCAATGCATCAGATCACATGCGTGTATTTGCGAGACATAAAAACGCCCGGCCGGCCAATATAGCGTCGGGCGTTTTTACGTTGAGCCCAAAACATAGTTCTGGAACTATGTTTGGGCTGGAATACGAGCAGGGACGAAGAAAGGTAAGCCTGCGATGGGGAGGGTAAATGGGCGATGGCCTGGTGAGGTCGATGCATTTGTGCTAGCCTCACCAGGCCATATAAAAGGGTGCACAAACGTTTGATTTGTGCGCCCGTTCATCAGTTTTTTGCCCCCAATGTAGCATACGGCCGGCTGATATGTGCTCGTGTGAAAGAAGCCTAAGTCATCAATAGTTGATCAGCAGGTGTTTGGTGCTTGGGATCCCCAGCAATCTATTGGTTCTCTGGCCCACTGTCAATGCAGTCGGATCGGATGTAGTCATCAGCGGTGAGGGCTGGAAGTGCAATAAAGGCTTCACTCCCCTTAAAATAAATGGGAGCATGGTTTTTATTTATGCCAACAGAGTTATACACTGCTAGACACTACAGTTTGGAATTGACTTTATGGTCGCAACTCAGAAGGGTTGTTGATTTGGGAATTATTCTGATGGCCAGATTGGAGTCAAGAAAGGAATTTTTTTCCTTAAAGGGGTTGTCCCGCGGCAGCAAGTGGGGTTATACACTTCTGTATGGCCATATTAATGCACTTTGTAATATACATCGTGCATTAAATATGAGCCATACAGAAGTTATATACTCACCTTACCTGTGCTGGCGTACCCGTCTCCATGGTACTGTCTAATGTCAGCGTCTAATCGCCCGATTAGACGCACTTGCGCAGAAGGGTCTTCTCCCTTCTGGTCGGTCCGGGCACGAGTGGCGTTCTGGCTCCGCCCCCTTCTACGCGTCATTGCATAGCTCCGCCCCATCACGTGTGCCAATTCCAGGCTACTGATTGGCTGGAATCGTCACACATGACGGGGCGGAGCTACGCGATGACGCGTAGAAGGGGCGGAGCCAGAACGCCGCCCGGACCGACCAGAAAGGAGAAGACCCTTCTGCGCAAGCGCGTCTAATCGGGTGATTAGATGCTGAAATTAGACGGCACCATGGAGACGGGGACGCCAGCGCAGGGAAGGTGAGTATATAACTTCTGTATGGCTCATATTTAATGCACGATGTATATTACAAAGTGCATTAATATGGCCATACAGAAGTGTATAACCCCACTTGCTGCCGCGGGACAACCCCTTTAAATGAGGAAAATTGCCTTCCTCTGGATTAACATTCATAGTAATAGGGTGAACCGGATGGATGTCTCTTTTTTCGTCCTTACATACTATGATACTATGTAACTTTATTAATAATAATAGTAATAAACTTGTATTTTTTATCTCCATAGGCAAAGAAGGCTACCATTGCCCTCCAGTGCAAGGATGCCTCAAAGAGAAGGCCAGACTTCTGCATCCTTGTCCCTTTTATGTGTGACTCAAGGGAGGGAATGGCTATTGGGATCAACTGCACTTAGTGCTAAATGTTTTTGGTTTGACTTGGGTCATGATTTAAGCTACTATCTTTCTAACATCTAATCCTATGAGACAGTTTCCACAAAGACGTGCATTATGTTCATGTATGGAAGTCATAGTTTCTGCAATACCCTTGCAGTGTCTTAATATAAATGTATTAAAATATGAACTGTTCTCACAGGCTTAATTTTTTTCACCAAAGTCAAAGAAAATTATAGAGAGTTTAACCAAGAAATTGCCTTAAGCTTTATGGCTTCTTGAGATTGCTGGAATAAACGACTCATCTTTTATCATGCCACAGAAAATGTGTTTGAAAGATACTTCGGATAAATCACAACCCGACGTGTGACTTTTAGCACCTGTGAGTTCTCACTTGATTATATTTTATGATAAAATGACTCACAGCAATGGGCTTATTATATTTATCTTAATAGAAGACTCCACCGAACACACAAATTAGGTGCCAGAGGTTACAGCAAGTATGTACAGCAGATGTGCCTAAATCATCAGTTGTTCTTTAGTATCTCAGGCATGAACAAACACATATTTCAGAAGAAGCCACACAGTGTGAATGACCACAAGTGGCTAAACCAAGCAGATCCAGACTTGACAACAGTTGACAACTTTGGCTGTATGAGGCCAGTCACTCTGTGAGAGGTAGGTATCCAAAAGGCACTTTTAGGCCAGTATAACATGAAATATATGTGCCAACTAACTAATATAACCGCCTTTGCCCGAGTTAATTTGGTACAGGTGTTTATGGTTACTTCAGAGGAACTGAGGAATAAAATCTGTATACACATAAAGGAGCATTAGATTCTTCTCAGACTGCATGTACCGATGTCCCTCTGCAGAATGTGCCACCCCTCCCACTCTCCTCACTTTTTACCTTTAAAGGTAATACCCCTTTTAATTTAAGTTTAAGACCAGACTGGATGTTGCAGCCTTTCTTAGCCTTAAAGGCATGCTCCAACCCTGCAGCCCATGGCCGCTTCCTTATGTACTTTACAGCCTTTCGGTAGATTCTCCTCAGTGTATACACATAGAGGGGAGGTAGATTCTCCTCAGTATATACACATAGAGGGGAGGTAGATTCTCCTCAGTATATGCACATAGAGGGGAGGTAGATTCTCCTCAGTATATACACACATAGAGGGGAGGTAGATTCTCCTCAGTATATACACACATAGAGGGGAGGTAGATTCTCCTCAGTATATACACACATAGAGGGGAGGTAGATTCTCCTCAGTATATACACACATAGAGGGGAGGTAGATTCTCCTCAGTATATACACACATAGAGGGGAGGTAGATTCTCCTCAGTATATACACACATAGAGGGGAGGTAGATTCCCCTCAGTATATACACCCAGGGGTGAGGTAGATTCCCCTCAGTATATACACCCAGGGGTGAGGTAGATTCCCCTCAGTATATACACCCAGGGGTGAGGTAGATTCCCCTCAGTATATACACCCAGGGGTGAGGTAGATTCCCCTCAGTACATACACCCAGGGGTGAGGTAGATTCCCCTCAGTATATACACCCAGGGGTGAGGTAGATTCCCCTCAGTATATACACCCAGGGGTGAGGTAGATTCCCCTCAGTATATACACCCAGGGGTGAGGTAGATTCCCCTCAGTATATACACCCAGGGGTGAGGTAGATTCCCCTCAGTATATACACCCAGGGGGAGGTAGATTCCCCTTAGTATACAAATTTCCTTAGGCTTTATGGTTTCTGAGAAAAGTACTATCTCATGTATCATGGATTTTCCCAGTTTTTCTCGCTTAGAATTGAATATTGAAGTTACTCTTCCTACTGGGATATAAAGAATTGTTGTGGCAAATTTCACATTTGTACAACACCAGGAAGTTACATTACACAGGGGTGCACTTACTTTTCTACTGAACATTAAATAATCAAGTTGTAACCCCCTTACTTTTCCTATATAAGACCTATAGAATAGTCCTGCCAAATTTCAAGTTTGTGCGACAACAGGAAGTTAGAGAATCAGTGGCCAGTCAGTCAGTGAGGGCTTTCGTGTATGTATATATATGTATATATATATATATATATATATATATAATGTATGTAGGCATAGAACAGAACCATTGATCTCAATGGGTTCGTTCACATTTACATATTTTGGTGAACACATATCAGTTATGCACAAAAAAAGATGTTCCATTTTTCTGCTTATCTACGTACCAAAAGTCCCCATAGGGCTTTCGTGTATGTATATATATGTATATATATATATATATATATATATATATATATATATATATATATATATATAATGTATGTAGGCATAGAACAGAACCATTGATCTCAATGGGTTCGTTCACATTTACATATTTTGGTGAACACATATCAGTTATGCACAAAAAAAGATGTTCCATTTTTCTGCTTATCTACGTACCAAAAGTCCCCATAGAAGTCAATAGGGGTTCACAAATGCGTGTGCTTTACACAAGGAGTTGTGTAATTGCGCTGGAGTAAGAACATATCTGGAACTCATTAGATGAATTAGCCATTTCAATTGGTGTGTTTTTGTATCCGAGAAGCAAGAGAACATGCTCTGCGGGCAGAAAAAGTGCAGAGGAATATGCCGACAGTCACAAAACAATTGCGCTAAGATGTGCGCAAATGCACATACTTCATGTGAAGCCGGCCTTAGGGTATGCCCTCACGTAGCAGAAATATAGATTTCTAGTTACTATTTTGTAGGAAGAGATCTGTACAGTTTTATAGGTGGTGAGCTCCCTCTAGTGGTTGCTGCAAGTAGCCAGAATTTAATCATATAATTGAATGGTTATGTGAAGGGAAGTAAGGAAATTTAGAGTATTCCAACAGAAAAAAAAAACAGCTTCTAAAGATGTTACTAAAATTATCAACATAGAATTTTGGACCTTAAAATTAAATGTTCAAAGTTGGGCTGCATTTACATCAGTTCATAGCAGAGCTATGACAGTCTTCATTGATCTGTTTTGAACAGTATCCCAATAAATCCAAATGGATCCCATTGGCTTGGGCAATTTTTACATCTGCGTTGGATCTCTGGTCGGAGGTTCGGTCACAGATCTGGTTCAACATACCTGAAGAAAAGCCGGGCAGCTGGGCAGAAGCTAAACGGACCACATTACAGTCAATGGGATCTGTTTGGCACTGTTCAGTTCCGTCCCGAGAGATTCCCCTTTCCTGTTCCTTGAATGATATCACTAATACCATTCAGGGCTCTTTCACAAGGCCATAGGCATTTTTACGTGCGCCCGCCAGCACCGTAAAAACGCGTGAATGTGCGCACAAATGTAATGTTTGTTCGCCTGTTCAGGCGCATTTTTGCGGTCACCTCCCCTTCCCTCCCCCTCACGGCTCACGGCCTCTCTCTTTCCCTCCATCTGTTTGCAATGGGAGTGGGTGTGACATGGGCGGAGCTAAGCACCCGCCCCTTTGTCCACTGCCAGCAATGGGAGGGGGCAAAGTGGGGTGGAGCTTATCTCTGCCACCCCCTGATTGTAAACAGCCGAAGAGGAGGAGAGAGGAGGAGAAGGGGGGAGCGAGTTTAGAAGTCACACTGCTAAATTCCCTCCCACCTCCCTTTTCCGGCTGCTGTCATTGGTTCCAATAGGAGCCCATGCAGTGGCTGACATATTCCGGCCCCAAAGATAGTTCCAGGACTATCTCTTCAGCCCGTCGTGAAAGTGCCCAGCGCTATATTGGCCGGCCGGGTGCTTTTACGCTGCGGGAATACGGCCATATGATCTGATGCATTGAAATCCAATGCATCAGATCGTAGCGTATATTGTCCAGCCGTGAAAATGGCGGCCGATATACGCATGTGTGAAAGAGCCCTCAGTATGTAATAGTGACATGTACTCACATGTACGGTTTTTTTTTTAACGACTGTGTTTAAAATACGCAGCATGTGCAATTTTTGTTAGTTTTTGATGAAAAATACACTCGTTATAGTCTATGGAAAGTGATTAAAATACAGGTACATCCGTATGGCATCTGTATATGCATTAACTGGCATTATTGCTCATTGGCCAAACAACAAATGCATTTATGCCCAGTAAAAAGCAACACCAATGACAGCAAATATGGAGGCAAATTCAGATGAAATGCTGAGCAGATACCAATGGCCAATGACCTACTCATGTGATTTCATCTGTAATATATCCATATTAATGATCAATATTACATACATATGCTATATACAGCCAGCCCTAAAGCCCCGCCAACATAGGCACAGTACAATGCGCTACATAGGTAATGCAGTGTACTATCCTGGTGATTGAACAATTGCATCTTCAAGTCCCACTAAGTTCAAAAAAAGCTTAATTTAAAGAAATAAAATAAAGTTTAACCCCTTAAAGATATGGTCCTCTTGTTTTCTAGGTTGCCACGGGTCACTCTCTAGGGCACGGTGTTCAACACTGTGGTTGGCATTGGTATGGAGCACTTCATCAACATAATTCTCTTTTGGTATGGTTTTGGCTAATGGTCAGTCCTTTGATATAACTGGTAAGACTCCAAATTAATTTATTAATCATTATTCTACTGCACTCCACAATGCTTCACTGTTACCTGCAGACACTCATTATTGTACCGCACTCCACAATGCTTCACTGCTACCTGCAGACACTCATTATTGTACCGCTCTCCATCATGCTTCACTGTTACCTACAGACACTCATTATTTTACCGCTCTCTATCATGCTTCACTGCTGCCTGCAGACACTCATTATTGTACCGCTTTCTATCATGCTTCACTGCTGCCTGCAGACACTCATTATTGTACCGCTCTCCATCATGCTTCACTGTTACCTACAGACACTCATTATTGTACCGCTCTCCATCATGCTTCACTGTTACCTGCAGACACTCATTATTGTACCGCTCTCTATCATGCTTCACTGCTGCCTGCAGACACTCATTATTTTACCGCTCTCTATCATGCTTCACTGCTGCCTGAAGACACTCATTATTGTACCGCTCTCTATCATGCTTCACTGCTGCCTGCAGACACTCATAGTACTGCTCTCCACCATACTTCACTATTGCCTGTAGACCCTCATTATTGTACCTACTCATGTGATTTCATCTGTAATATATCCATAATAATAATCCATATTATATAAATATGCTAATATACATGTCTGAAAGAGGCATGCATGCTGGGAATTGGAGAAGCCCTAGATAACTGCTAACCACTTAGAAATCTATAAAGACAGAGTATTCGCAGACGTCCGGCTTTGGTTGGGTTGCTCATGTGAATGCTGTGGCCGCATGATTCAGTGTCATTTGACTGACTGTAAATGGATTTGTGTTAAAGCTGAGCGGCAGCCAACTGGACCAACCTGAACTACACAATGTGATTTCTGCACACAGCGAAGGGGGGATTAGAATGAATGAGCACCCAGCCGGAAGCTTCAGACAGGACAGGAGCCCTAAAGCCCCGCCAATATAGGCACAGTACAATGCACTACATAGGTAATGCAGTGTACTATCCTGGTGATTGAACAATTGCATCTTCAAGTCCCCCTAAGTTCAATAAAGCTTAATTTAAAGAAATAAAATGAAGTTTAACCCTTTAAAGATATGGTCCTCTTGTTTTCTAGTTTTGTTTTTTCCTCCCCTTTTAAAAAATCATAACTCTTATTTATCTATCGACGTCGCTGTATGAGGGCTTGTTGTTTTTTGCGGGACGAGTTGTATTTTTCAATGGCGCTATTTAATGTACCATATAATGTACCGAAAAACTTTTAAAAAATTCTAAGTGGAGCCGGATAGAAAAAAAACTAAATTCTGCTATTTTTAGGTGCGTCTTGTTTTTACAGCATACACACTGCAACAAAAACGACCTGATAACTTTATTCTATGTGTCAGTACGATTACTACGATACCAAACCTGTATTGTTTGTTTTTTTTGCTGTAGTTTTATTTATTTTCAAAAACATTTTTTTTTTTTTTTTAATTTTCTGCCGCCATCTTCTGACAGTCATAACTTTTTTATTTTGTCATTGATGTAGCTGTGTGAGGGCTCGGGGTTTTGTGGGACATCCTGTAGTTTCCGTTTGTAGCATTCTGGAGTACACACGTCTTTTTGATCGCTTTTTATTGCATTTTTTCTTGGAGATAAGGTGACCAAAAAAATCACAATTCTGGTGTTCTATATATTGTTTTTGGTTACGGATGACGTTCACCGTGCGGGGTAAATAATGTCTTACTTTGATAGATCCGACTTTTACAGACGCATGCAATACTAAATATGTATTTTTCTTTTAATATTTAGAGGAGACATAAACATGCGATGCTTTGATCGTTCCTGCAGTATGATGTAATGCTGCCATAGCATTACATTATACTGTGATCGTACAGGCATTCTATCAAGCCACCCCAAGGGCTTGATAGGCATTCTATTATGACAGTCCTGGGGCTTTTCAAAAGGCGGGGGCCGTACGTGACCCCAGGTAATCGGCCATTGGATTTAAATGCCGCTGTCAGAATTGACAGCGGCATTTGAAAGGTCAATAGTTCTGATGAGCCATGCGGCATATCTTACAGCCGTCACCTGCGTTGTATGAAGAGTATTTCACAGAGTAGGCAGAGCAAAAAGTCTCCAAATTTAACTTGAGTAGCCCTTTCACAGTGGTGACTTGAATTAAAAAATATAATTTTTATTTTGAACTTTTTAAAAATGCACATATAGGGGCACAACACATAAAACAACAAAAACAAAAAAAGTAAGTAAGGGGCGTGGTAAATACCATCCAACCACACCGTCACTAAAGATGGGCATCCACTTGTGCTGTGTGTGTGGGTGTTTGTGTGATCTGGTCACCGGCGACCACGAAGTTTTTTTGTCCTGCTTAAAGCCGGTAATGTATGAGGCAGGGGTATATTGGTACTTGGGGTTTGTAAGATTATCCCCAGTTGTTTTGGTCATTTTTATTTATAAAGCCCACACACCGTAGATGGATGCAATTTTTAGTGATTTGAACGTTCGTTTCTTCACAATTCTTTTTTGCCCCCCCCCCCCTTTTTTTCAAAGGAGGGTAGAGGTACCTGACCAATTCCTAAATGGATAGTCGGAATTGGCCTTGGCCGTAGGGATCATCTCCCGAGGTTGCTAGATATGTATGATGCCAACCTCCAGAGAGAGTCTCCCGGTTAGTATAGGACGGCCTCGCCTCTATAGATAAGGGTCGTAGTGTAAATACTTGACCCAAGCGTATTCGAATTTCCCTTTTTAGTATGCTGATTCTCGTATTTAATTGCTCGACGCGTTTCACCACTTCAATTCTCGTGGATCATCAGGAGCATTATAAATCGGGATTGAGTAGAGACAGTATAGATGATATCATGAGGTCACCAATAGACCAATTGATAAAGAAACGAATATCTTAATTTTTGGAGGCCCTGTTCATGCAGCAGGTTTCTCAAAGGATCGGGTCTAGCCTGGGTAGAAAGTTCGATACTCAAATTTCTCTTATTGACAAAAGCAATAATTTGAGATTTGCCAGAGATAGCGTATCCTAATGACCCAAATCAGCCTTGAATGCGAATGTCTGGCGTGGGGTGTTCAGGACTGATACGGGAATGTTCAAGCTGCTACTACTCACAGAAACATACCATAGGGATGCAGTATTATGCTGCGAGTAAAGCAGTATTGGAGCAATCCGTCTCTGTCCAGAGATTGGATAGCCGGTTCGTCCTATGCAATATGCATACTGGGACGCTAAGCCGGTATCGCAAGGGTTTTTGTGCCTGTGCTTATTCAGGACACATATCCCCAGGTGAGGAAAAGGAGAGAAGCACTAGCCCCCTGCTTCTCTATAGAGAACACCCCGTTCACCAATCTGCTGCTTCTTTAGCTATCACATAAACAGACTAGTGGTTTACTAGCCTGTTACGTGTAGGAGCTTATCTAACAGAACCCGCCCGAGTTTCTTTTCCCAGAGTGTCAGAATTGACAGAAGAAAAGGATGGATACAAGATGAAAATAACAAAAGTTGGTGTCCATAGCCCAGATGGTAGGCGTTGTATGAAGAGAGCTCACTGCGCAATCTTTCTTCATATATTGCCTAATGCTCCAGGACTTAACTATGTCCTATAGCATTAAGGGGTTAAAACATACATTTTTATTTCCACAAAAACACTTTAAATGTATAAAATACAGAAAAAAAATTAAAATCAGCAACACATAATAGATGTTACCGCGTTTATAATGACCCCTACAATGAAAATATTTTGTTACTTATCTCGCAGGGTAAGGGCTTATTTAGATGACCGTATATCTGCTCGGTTTTCACGCCGAGCCAATATACGATGTCCTTGTCTGCAGGGGGGGAGGATGGAAGAGCCAGGAGCAGGAACTGAGCTCCTGCCCCTTCCCCGCCTCTCACCACTATTTGCAATAGGAAGGGCGGGATGAGGGCGGAGCTAAGTGCAGGGGCTTAGCTCCGCCCCTGTCTCACCCCTCCTATTGCAAATAGTGCAGAGGGGCAAAGAGGAGGCGGGACCTCAGTTCCTGCTCCTGGCTCTTCCATCCTCCCCCCTGCAGACAAGGACACCGTATATCGGCTCGGCGTGAAAACTGAGCCGATACATGGTCGTCTGAAATAGCCCTAATGCCGTACAAATAATTTAAAAAAGCAATACCAGAATTATTATATTTCTTTCGTCTGCCTCCCAAAAACATAATAAAAAGCCATCCAA
Organism: Eleutherodactylus coqui; assembly: GCF_035609145.1. Classification (NCBI taxonomy): domain Eukaryota; kingdom Metazoa; phylum Chordata; class Amphibia; order Anura; family Eleutherodactylidae; genus Eleutherodactylus; species Eleutherodactylus coqui. The sequence goes on along the minus strand of NC_089843.1, from coordinate 203,727,854 downwards.
AAGTCACTTGTACCTCAAAATGTACCAAAAAAATTACAGCTTTTCCCGCAAAAAACTAAATCTCACAAAGCTCCGTTACCGGAAAAATAACTTCCTTCTTGGGGTAGGAGAGAGAGGTGTTTGGAATGCTAAGCAGGTGTAAAGTATCTGTTACTAGGTAGCATTGTCTCTGACGCTAGGTTGCCACGGGTCACTCTCTAGGGCATGGTGTTCAACACTGTAGTTGGCACTGGTATGGAGCACTACATCAATATAATTCTCTTTTGGTATGGTTTTGGCTAATGGTCAGTCCTTTGATATAACTGGTAAGACTCAAAATGAATTTATTAATCATTCTTGTGCCGCTCTCCACCATGCTTTACTGTTAGCTGCAGACACTCATTATTGTACCGCTCTCCATCATGCTTCACTGCTGCCTGCAGACACTCATTATTGTACCGCTCTCCATCATGCTTCACTGCTGCCTGCAGACACTCATTATTGTACTGCTCTCCACCATACTTCACTGTTGCTTACAGACACTCATTATTGTACCGCTCTCACTATTGCCTGCAGACACTCATAGTACTGCTCTCCACCATGCTTCACTATTGCCTGCAGAAACTCATTATTGTACCGCTCTCCATCATGCTTCACTGCTGCCTGCAGACACTCATTATTGTACCGCTCTCCATCATGCTTCACTGCTGCCTGCAGACACTCATTATTGTACTGCTCTCCACCATACTTCACTGTTGCTTACAGACACTCATTATTGTACCGCTCTCACTATTGCCTGCAGACACTCATTATTATATCACTCCCAACCATTCTTTACCGCTGCCTGCAGACACTCATTATTGTACCGCTCTCCACCGTGCTTCACTGTTACCTGCAGACACTCATTCTACCGCTCTCCACCATGCTTCACTGCTGCCTGCAGACATATTATTGTACTACTCTCCACCTTGTTTCACTGCTGCCTGCTGCCTGCAGACACTAATTAATTATTGTACTATTCTTCTTCAGCCCTTCGGTGAACAAAGTGTCTTCTGTTCCAGACAAATTTCAACTTTTGGTTCTTCAGCCCAGGGCACCTGCTGCAGTTTTTCTGTACCCCACTTCGTTTTCATGCATGGTTGAGTTGCTTGGCTTGTATCTACATTTAAGGTACGGCTTTTCAGCCACAATTCTACCATGAAGACCCCTTCTGGCCAGATTTCTCTGAACAGTAGATGAATGTACCTGGCTCCTACTGCTTTCTGTCAGTTCTAAGCTGATGGCACTGCAGGACATCTTAAGATTTCGAAGAGAAATAAGCATGATGTGTCTTTCATCTGCTGCACTATATCTATTGTCTTCAATGCTGCCCTTTTCTTGATGCTTCTTCAAAGGAGTTTGAACAGAACCTCTTGAAACCCTAGTCTGCTTTTAAAAGCTGTGCCTGGGGTAGAACTTTTTGATTTACTTTGTGTCTTGTTCCTGTGCTCAGATTTGCCATGGTGTATGCCTTGTGACATGAAACTGTCTTGCAGAACCTCCCCTTTGTAGCAGAGTTTGGCTGTACCTCACCCCGCTTTAAGCCTATTACACAACTGTTTCTGTTAATGACTGTAATTCAACCTACATATGAAAATGCTGATCATTATCACCTGACTATAATCCTGCAAAATCCATGACTGTGTACAAGTGTACCTAGAAGATCTGATGCTGTTGTGAAGGCAAAGGGCGATCATTCAAAGTACTGATTTGATTTACCTTTCTCTTTTGCTCATTCACTTTACAATTTCTTAATTGTCATAAATAAACTATAAACACTTCTATTTTTCACAGCGCTCTTACTTTTTTTCACACTTGCCTAAAACTTTTGCACAGTTCTGTATGTATAATCTTTTGTAAGCCATTTCCTTTATATTAGTGTTAACTTGTTGTTGTACTAAATACATTTTCATTGCCAATTCTCAGGATTTCTGGAAACTTAACTTTTATTCCAGACATGTGATGATCTTCAAACATTAACAATAAAGCTGTTTCTTACAAGGTCACCGAGGCAAAATCCATTGAATTAAGTGCAGCCAGCTGATTTATTCACACATTTTTGCTTTGTTGGAACACGCTCTTATGAAATGCTCATCATTACATGACGTTAGGCTGAGGCTCCTCTACTACAGATTTGTCCTGATGTCTCCAGTGAATCACCTTGAAAATGACCCAGAAGAGGTGGATGAAGTTATCCAGCAAACAGGTTTTTGCTTGTTGAACAGTTAAGCAGTTAACTATGTGAATGTTCCTTATCTATATAGAACAGACCTACTCTCAAATCCAGTGCAGCCTAGGCTGCTTTACCATTCTAATTAAAAATTTAGGTGTTACAGAGAATTCTCTTAAAGGTACACTGTCATTAACCCATTAGGCTAGTTTACCACAGGCGAGGGTGATTCACGGCCCGATATCGCACTTTGCGCCATGTGAAAGCGCTGTGGATGTGAGTCTTTTTTATGTGAAAACAGCCTTGCATCACTGCGGGGAATCCCTTCATCGCATTGCTTTCAATGGGGTGGCAGTGGCGCCGGCCCCATTGAAAGCAATGGGAGAACTCCGCAATCCTCTGTGACAGCAGCACAGGGATTCCCTCGGGGAATCCCTTCACCCTTGTCTTCACTGAAGGGATTTCCCCACAGGGATGAAGGAGTCCCCTGCAGCTGCTGTCACAGAAGATCGTAGTTCTCTCATTACTGCCGCCAGCCCCATTAAGAACAATGGGCTATATCGCAGGAAGAAATCACATGCTGCAATGTGCTTCTCGCATAGCATCCCATGGGGTTAAATATCATTCATCTTTCTGCTAATTAGGATATTAGTAAAGGGAAAGACCATAAAACTTTGTTTATTGACCCATATATGAGGCACATTTTGTGCATGGATCCCGGCTAGTAATACATGCATGCTTTGTAAACTAACAAGTAGTGGTTCTTATTGATAGGGATTTTTCCATGTTACGTTAATATGCTGTGGGGCTCCAAATCAAAGGTGGTTATGGCAGCCACCATGAGAAAGCAATAGACACAGGCATCACGGTCGTGTCTTAGAGCAATCTGAGTTTTATTGTGTACATTGTCTTTCTTATACAAAAAATAGTAGGCGTATCAGAGGTTGAACTGCTTTACAGAGGTCGACCTGTTTTACTGGTACATAATTTTGTCTTCTCTATAAACAATGCTTTATTTGTTTGTATTTAGACATCGTGTCTGGACCTAGACAGCAGACAATGATCAAAGCATTCCTCACAACCTTTGTAAACAAAAGCTAAACGAGATCTTGGAGACATGATGGACCCTTAAGATTACACGTCTACTTCATTTAGCAGAGCTTTTCATAGGACACAGAATAGAATGTACAATTTAGGCCTACAGCCTCCGGAAACGTATATCAAAGATACATACATATATAAATTAATATGTTCATAACCCTCACAATCCCCCATTTTGAAACAGTCCATCTTGAAAAGAGCCTTTGTAGTGGTACTATCAAGGGTGCTAAGCCACCCCTGCCGGTCTTTCTATCCTCTTCGCCGGATCCCCACTGTTGTTGCTCTTTTACGTATGACTGTTTTAACGATATCGTAGAGGGAGCGATTCCAGATAATTTGCTTGTTTCCGTATCACACAGAATGTCCATAAATTGCAAACACTCAAAAGAATGAACAAAAGAAACAGTATTAGTAAAGGGTGAAACATAAAATCCATCATCTTTCCTGCTGTAGGTGACCATCCAGTAAAAATATCATACTAGTTATACTCTGTGTCTACCTGGATCTTAGTACCTAGGCTGACTAGCTTATCTCCTACCCATACATTTTTCTAATTCTATAAGGGAGAGGTTAGTAACATCCAAATGCTTTTAAAGGTGTTCAGTATCTATCATTAGTCTTACAATTCTACCCAAGGATACTGTCAGAGTTGACATAGGGATAGCATCTGGGTGCCAGTAGTACCTTAATGTTGCTTCAGCATCTGGCAAAAATGTGTAAGTTTCTGTAAATCAATGTATCACCGACATGTTCTGTATACATCCAGACAATGGAGTGGTGAGATTATACATACTGGTGGTTCCAGTTCGGTTGGCAACAAAGAATATATATACATATTGGGGGCCAACTTCTATCAGCATATAGAAGAAGCAGGTAACACCGTCCAATCACATATGCTGACTGAAGGCTGCAGGAAACATGGCTCATATGCGGCTGTACTCCGTCCGCATGCTAGGCCATCCAGTGTTTCTTCACAGTTCTCTATACCATGGGTTTTATTTTCACTATAAATCATCGTACCTGTGAACTTGGGCAACCAATATTGTAAAGCATATAGAGGTGGTCCGAACACCACAGGTAGTACTACAGACTTACACATCAGGCTTGTGTCCTTTACATCATAAAATCATTTCCCCAGTGCTATACTCATCAGAGCATTCTATACCATCAGCCCCGGGCCGTATCCAAGATGCTACTGGAATTACATTCTTGAAAATATTTCTCCACAATTTTTCATTATTTGTCATCACATCTGACTGCTTTGTCCCTCTTGTGAATCATATATACATATTGCAGGCTACATTGTGTGTAGTTCATGAATTTACTCATATTTACAAACAAATCCTTTTAAACCGCAAAACCAGATTAAAAAGCGTTAATACATCCTTATCATATCCTAATGCAAGACATCGGGGGAGGAACAAGGAAGGCATGCATTGTGCCTGAACATTTATAAACATCCTGTCCTACCCCAGCCATTTTATTCTTCATCACCTCTAAATCTATAGAGTTTAGAACCCCTACACCTGTACCAATTCCCCCTAATAGGGTATCATACCATTTTCGTTTTCCTCTGGTGCAGGGTTTCATTGCCTGAAGAGAAATATTATAATGCAATATGGTTTTCTGGCTCTTTGTGGATGATAAGGGGTGTCAAATGCCTGGGAGTTACCCAGGGCAGACATGAAGTGTTGCATTATTTCACCTGTGAAATGTGTACCTCTATCTGACTCGATTACCTCTGGTACCCCGTATCTGCAGATTACCTTATTCATGAGCTTCTTTTCGGTTACCTGCTCATTTACTTTTGTAACAGGGTACGCCTCCAACCTGAAAAACATCAACAACAAGCACATATTCATACTTCCCAACACGTGGGAGCTGAATGTCGTCAATTTGCAATCCCTGAAATGGGTAGAGTGGTCCTGGCAAGTGCCTTTGTGGTCAATTTACTTCTACCCTGTTGCTTACGGCATAGCTCATGCAAAACTGGACAAATGATGTAGCAGCTACAAAGAACCCAGGGGGCAACCCTTTCTCTCTCAAGCGTAGGTAACATAGCTGCCTTCGATAGGTGAGTCTTTCCATGGATCAGCTGGGCCATCATGGGGTACAGGGATCGTGGTAGGCAAGTTACTGACTGTTTGCCATACGCCACCCTGTTCTACTGCTCCCATATTAGTCCATTTATCTTTTTCTTCTTTGCTGGCTTGTGACTGTAATGTCTTTAGTACATCAATGTTCAAATTTTTATCAAAGTCCAAATCATAGTCTCTGACTTGTGCGGTCAGTATCTTCTTTCCTTCTTTCTTCCACGGCTTGAGGGCCGCTGTCTGCGCTGAAGTCTGCTAGGGCGTTGCCTTTTGCTTCTGCACTGTTGGCTTTAGTATGAGCTTTCACCTTCAGGATTGCTACTTTGTCTGGTAGGAGTAGGGCTTTCATAAGGTTCTGTACTGCTACACCATTCTCAATGGGTTGTCCTACAGAAGTTTAAAAATGCCTGGCCTTCCATATTGGGCCGTAACCATGATCTATGCCGAATACATACCAGGAGTCAGTGTAAATGGTTACCTTCTGTCACTCTACACGCCTCAGTGAGGGCCTTCAGTTCCGCTTCTTGTACCGAGACATGCGGAGGCATTCTGCTTTTAGAGATCTTGTTGTGTGAACACTGCATATCTGGTGTGGAGTCATCAATCACCCTGGTACCATCTATAAAAACAACTCAAAATATGTATTAACAAGGGGTTTCAATAACTCTTTAAAACTTAAACTTTTCTTGTTGCATCAATGCTAGACAATCATGCTGATATTCTATTCCAAATAGATCACGTTCTTATTTGCAAAAATTTTTAAAAATAGCTGATATGTAATACATAGATCACCTATGCATCCCCCTCCCCCATTTGATCACCTATGCCTCCCCCTCCCCCATTTGAAACAGGATACTCTATTGGAAGAAGAGTAGCCGGGTTCACCATTGAAAATAAATATTAAAAGGGGGGGGCATGAGCAAAGCACATTGCAACCTTATTTGACGAGCTAGAGACAGATGTTTAGGTTGTACTTGAGTGAGTATACTCTGGATGTCATGAGGGGTGAGAACCACTAGGGGGGGTAGTTCAGGACCAACTCAGAAGACTTGTCAACCATTGCTTGTACTGCTGCTACCGCACGGACACAGGAGGGGGCTCCTCAGGCTATCGGATCCAATCTCATGGAGTAATACCCAAGTGGCCGTGGACGTCCTCCATGTTTTTGCGTCAATACTGCTGTCGCATGAAAAGGCCAGGGACGGCAGTATGAGACAAGTCCCAAAAAGGTGCGAAGCTTTGGCAGCAGAAGAAGATACAGAAATGGCTTGAACTGCAGCCCTGCGTTGTTCTGTGAGATGTCTGCCTTCTTGAGCTAGACAACAACCTTTTGTTTACAAAGCTGTAATTTTTCCTTTTTAAGCCTTGCAGCCATTTTCTGCTAAAAAAAAATTTTAGAAGAGAAATAGATGCAGATTGACATGTTTCAGATCCTCAACACAAAGCTGGAAAGTCATTAACATATTGCAACAGCACAGTCCCCTCAGGCGGAGTCCAAGCCTGCAGGACAGTTACATAAATGCCCTTTTGTCTGAAAAAGGGCCGGAGATTCAGACTGTCTCCACTCTGGCTTATTATCTATGACCTTAGGGATTCCAATAGACCTTCTACAAAGGCCATACTAAGTACATGTTTGCCCATCTTTTCTATGCCCCTATACCCCTGATCTGACTAATGTTGTTGAAGGCGGGCATAGAATTGTTTTACACTTTCTTCCTTCTCTTTGTGTGATATTAGAAAGAGACAAGGAGGATTCTCTCAAATTTTTGTTTTTCTTTTTCCCAATGTTAAAAATATTTTACCACTTCTCAATTCTCTATGATTAATTTAATCCTAATCTGTGCCACAATAGTTTTTCACATAATTTTAGATTATCGTTCCCACTGCCTTCCCTGTTTTACATATACTCCTATTCCACCCTCCGCTCCCTGCATCTCTTTCTTGTCCTCATGCTTCCACTCACTAGCCTAGGATCTAGTGAGCATAGGCATAACCGGTTTGCACCGAGGAGCTCCGCAAGCAGGGCAGCTCTCTCTCCAATCCGGGTTCTGTTGTCCACAATGCCAGCAGGTCCATCCCTCCAGTCCAATGTTTGACCTTGGAGTGGATGACTTGGCATAGGGTGGGGAGGAGACGGTTGGAATTGAGATGAAGGAGGGGGTGAAGATGGAAGAGGGAACTGACCCGACAATGAGAGAACATCTTTGAATTCTTTTCTCATTTCATTTTCAGCTACTGAACAGTATATATATATATATATTACAACATACTTCCTGTGTAGCCAAATATAACCAATTCTTAATTCAGATTTCTTTGCAAAGACAAGTAGGTCTTCTAAAGCCCAGTACTCCACCCTTTGAAATGTATCTTATCTTCTATAGAACACAGAAACTTCTCCAGACAAATAGCTGTATAACTGGTTCCACTGCCTGTGACATCTTCTATTGTGCAAATAACCTGGGCTGACTATTCAAAATGAACTTAGAGTGTAATACACTTGCCCCCACCTTACAAAAACTGCAAATTCACACTCACTAAGGGGGGTTTTATTCATTCCTATACGGACTGATAATATGTGAAGTAGAAATTGGGATTGTATTTACTGTACACCAGACTTCCAATAATGAGCGAATTATGTATAGATAAGAAAAACTCTTAGTACCGCGGTTTTTACACAATTCGTTCAGAATAGGCTACCCAATGACAAACACAATACAACTTATGCCCATTTCTACTCACATACTGATATTCACCACACTGTGACCACTCAGCGGCCAATATATTATAGGGGGCTTTATTCCACCCTGGCATAATTAACAATTCATCGGACACTTCTTTGTTCTTAGCTACCGACATTTTCGTACTATTTCGGATTTTCTTAAACGGCGACATTTTCACACTATGCCAGATTATCACAAGAAATTCTTCAACTATCAGTTTATCAAAATTTTCCTTTAAAACAAACTAGTGTATTACTCTCTGCGTAATCCTGTTCACAGCGCCATTAATATATATTGCTGGAAGGAGCAAGACTTAGTTCAAATTACGCTTTATAGAGAGTTAGACACTATAAAAGGTTCATACTGTAGTTGATTGGGACCCTAATAAGTGGGATGGGGACCAATATTCATTTGCCAATTTCTTTAGCTATCTTCCGCACCTTATCCTCTTTACCAGCAGTATGGACAATGGCTGGCGGTTTATGTACACCAAGAGGCTTATTATTTTGTATTCTTTCACACACATAAAACAATTGTGTTTCACTATTTTCTTATGCAGTCTTCCATACCTTATCCTCTTTACCAGCACTATGGCCAATGGCTGGCGGTTTATATACACCAAGAGGCTTATTATTTTGTATTCTTTCACACACATAAAACAATTGTGTTTCACTATTTTCTTATGCAGTCTTCCATACCTTATCCTCTTTACCAGCACTATGGCTAATGGCTGGCGGTTTATATACACCAAGAGGCTTATTATTTTGTATTCTTTCACACACATAAAACAATTGTGTTTCACTATTTTCTTATGCAGTCTTCCATACCTTATCCTCTTTACCAGCAGTATGGACAATGGCTGGCGGCTTATGTACACCAAGAGGCTTATTATTATTATTATTTTCTTTATACACTCTTCAAATAAAATACTGTTGTTCATTGAAGATGAATTACACTTTAAATAGAACTTTTGTTATTAATTTGACTAAAGTACTTATCAGGTGTTTCAAGTACACAATTATCTCATATTAATATCTTAATTCAATAATATTCAAATTAACACAACCCAATATTTTTGAATTCCACATATTCCACGAATCTGTATATACATATATACACTGTGGTAATCCTGGGCTATTATCTCACACAACTAGTCTCAGGAATAAAATTAGATGCCCCTCCTTTGGTCACTCCATTTGTTCAAGTGAGAGACTTAACATGGAGTCTAAGAGTGACCTTCACTCTATACATTACCACAATATACATATATATATACCAACATCCACTTAAAATGGAGACACACTTCTCACCTAGGCTGGACTGTGTGTAGGGTGGAGCAAGACCTGTTCCTATTGTTTTTCCCTCCCATCTCCTTACATCACCTAGCTCCACCCCCTATGGTCTGGCTCAGCATTTGGTCATTTTTGCTTCATTTCGTTTCTGGTTACCGGACAGTATACACCATATAACACAGTCTAACTCTCATACAGGTCCTTCCATTTATACACACACATAAAGACAAAAACATTTGCATGTCAGTTACTAAAGTGTCAGTACTTTTTTAAGTGTCAGTACTTCCTCACTTGTCTAAAAGTGTCGGTACTTCCCAACCCTGCTTATTTCCCCCCGTCTCAACTACTTCTCTTATACCTATAAGAGGATCCCATCAGGGATTTTATCCCCTGAAAATTTTAGGCTTCCCTGGTACAATTTATACCATGCCTTTCAGAGATCGGCAAGCGGGTTTCATATTCTGTACTTCCTCACCCTGCATATTCTGTACACTGACCATGCAAAGTAACAAATAAAGACAATAACAGTTAAACACCCGCACAGCATATTCAGCCCACCATATGAATTCTTAAAAAGCTTGAAGATTTATAAGAGGCATGCACTTCTTACCCCTCGGACAGGAAAGGAGCAGCCAGGAAGCACGGATAGATTGTGGCAAGATAAAACCTTACCTTACTGCGCAGTTTTTGTCAATCCGTGGTTCCGAGTGGCTCCTTATCCCATCTGGGTCCGGGGGGGTTCGAGGTGTAGGTGGTCCTCTTGTTCCATCAAGCCCCGCGATCGGGCGCCAATTACTGATAGGGATTTTTCCATGTTACGTTAATATGCTGTGGGGCTCCAAATCAAAGGTGGTTATGGCAGCCACCATGAGAAAGCAATAGACACAGGCATCACGGTCGTGTCTTAGAGCAATCTGAGTTTTATTGTGTACATTGTCTTTCTTATACAAAAAATAGTAGGCGTATCAGAGGTTGAACTGCTTTACAGAGGTCGACCTGTTTTACTGGTACATAATTTTGTCTTCTCTATAAACAATGCTTTATTTGTTTGTATTTAGACATCGTGTCTGGACCTAGACAGCAGACAATGATCAAAGCATTCCTCACAACCTTTGTAAACAAAAGCTAAACGAGATCTTGGAGACATGATGGACACTTAAGATTACACGTCTACTTCATTTAGCAGAGCTTTTCATAGGACACAGAATAGAATGTACAATTTAGGCCTACAGCCTCCGGAAACGTATATCAAAGATACATACATATATAAATTAATATGTTCATAACCCTCACATTATTGTTGGTAGGAAAGCTAGCCAAGAAGAGTGAACAGTAATCACAATCCTGGTGCTGGATACAGGGGTTTTTCATAAACTTCTGAAACTTTGTTGTCATAACACGGGCCATACAATTTTGCCTTTGTCCTATTGTCCCAAATATACTTGCTGTGACCATAACTATGTGCGAGTATAAAAGGGGATGTTGTGGTTTCCTATGGTCGGATATACCTTGTGAAGCCTCTAGTGGCAGAGTTTACAAGCTTCACTGACTGGAAATAACCCATGAAACTCTGCATCACTTTGTGCTGGATGTCATGAGAAGGTTTATAGATGGAGGTTTCCGTATCATAATGCATTAGTGTTGCCTGGAGACATTTAAAAATAACATAAAGTGTTCAACAAAGAACAGCGGCATCGCACAGCGGCGTAGTGTGTATTGGGTCCCCGTGTGACGATAAGTAAACATTTGGTGAAGACTTTCTTGAAAGCTGCGGAAAGTGGTTAACACAAGTGTGGATTCATAAATATGTAAGCACATTCTCCAGATCCGATGAATCTGATAATATGTAATTCAGGTCTGAGAACAGTATTTTACTGTTGAAAGTTCCCTCTGAATTATACTGCATTCTGTAGCATTCCCCGAGTTGTACAGTGATCCCTTGCTATATCGTGGTTTAATGATTGTGGCGGTACTGTTGTATCTTGTCTCCACCTGAAGGGATGGGTGGAGACCAGCAACAATGAGAGGGAAAGCCCTGCTCACACATGTGGATTGGCTGGCGCTTGTACCCTTTAGCACTGTGACAGAAGAAGGAACTATCACAGCGCCTGAGAGGAACCTAGCTTCAGGAGAGGAACAGATGACGAAGCGGGTTAGGGTTACAGGTTGGGATTGGTGTTAGGGGTTACCCTCCTAAAAGTGTCCCACTGCCTGCTCCACTGACACCTGTGTCCTGCAGGTGTCCCACTGCCAGCTCCTGTGATCGCGACGGGTAGGGACAGCCGGGTCCTGAGAAGCTGTCTGCTGAGGGGAACGGTGGCCGTAATGTGGACACCCAGGACTGGGACTTGAACGACAGTGGAGCAGAGCAAGGACACTCACATTGGGGACAGCTGATTGGGGGGATGGGAGCGCACAGTGACATTGTTGGCCTGCTGCAGTGCACAGTGAAAGAGCGGTGCCGGCTGATGGGGGAGAAGGGTGCCGGAGCTGACAGTGACAGCGTTGCATGGCAGCAGAGCACAGGCTGCAGAGTCACCGAGCCCCACACTCATTGGGGCAACGGCAGCGGACATGCCAGTACCAATAGCAGATATGTCAGCTTGTCAGGGGGATAGCCGGTGACAGGTGTGCAGCCAATCCAAATATGTGGGGCTGTGAGTTCTCACTAAACCCGCCCAACCCATGTCTCCACCCAGTAGAGACATAAAACACCCGCAGTGCATTGCAGATTTTAGATAGGCCAAATATAATTCTGTTTTTGCTGAGTCTTTTGCTATATCACGGAATTTTGTGGTACATACAGTAAATATAGTACGCCACTAGCGCTTGCAAATGCGAGATTGCACACGGCACATTATTGGCTTAAATATCTTTGAAAAAGATAAATAGTACAGTAAAAAAAAAACAATATAAATTTGGTATCGTAGTAATCGTACTGACCCATCGAATAAAGTTATCAGGTCATTTTTGTTGCAGTTTGTGCGCCGTAGAAACAAGATGCACCGAAAGATGGCAGAATGTCGTTTTCTTTCCATTTCACTCCACTAGGGATTTTTAAAATGTTTTTCACTACATTATATAGTACATTAAATAGTACTATTGGAAAAAAACAACTAACCCCGTAAAAAACAACAAGCCCTCAGACATCTACATCGATGGATAAATAAAAGAGTTATAATCTTTTTAAAAGGGGAGATGAAAAAACAAAAATGGAAAAAAAAGGGCAGCGTCTCTAAGGGGTTAAACAAATGTATCAGTTTTTCAGTGCTTTTCTAATCCATTCTATAAGGGCTCAGTCAGACGAGTGTTTTTATGTGCGTATGTCAACTGCGTTTGCGATCCGCATGCATTAAGAACCAATGCTTTTTAATGGCAGCAGTCATATGTCCAATGTTTACCTGCGCACAAAAATGCGCGGGGGGGGGGGGGGGGGTAGCCGCAGTTATCAGCACTATCCATTGTCTTTAGAGTTTTCTCCCACTCCATACAGCCTCTCTTATCTACAAGTCTCTGTGAGCGGTAAATGACCCCTAGGTATCAGCGCAAGACAGCGGTTTAATTTTTTCGGGTCACAGCATAGATCCTCTGGTATCTACAAATCTCTGTGCATGGTGAATTAGCCCCAGTTCTCGTTAGCTTTACCATCCTGCTGCTTTGCCTGCTGAGAAGTTCGCTGCTAAGCATAAAGGCTGACGCTTTGCGGTTAGAACAGGAGACCAAGGATGACAGTATGTCACTTGATAGCCAGATCACCCTCACGTCTATATCTCAGCGCGTTTTGGAGGAGCTGGAGGAGGGGGAGGAGGAGGGGGAAGAGACTGCGTGCAACACTGCAGAGGGTACCCATGCTGCTTGCCTCTCATCTGTTCAGCGTTTATGGGCTGAAGAGGAGGAGGATCCTGAAAGTCATCCTCCTAGTGAGGACAGTGATGTGTTGCGTACAGGGACACTGACACACATAGCTGACTTCATGTTAGGCTGCCTTTCCCGTGACCCTCGCGTTAGATGCATTCTGGCCAACTTGGATTACTGGGTGTACACCCTTCTAGACCCACGGTATAAGGAGAACCTTTCCACTCTCATTCCCAAAGAGGAAAGGGGTACGAGAGTGATGCAATACCACAGGGCCCTGGTGGAAAAAGTGATGCTAAAGTTCCCATATGACAGCACTAGTGGCAGAAGACGCAGTTCAGAGGGCCAACTAGCAGGGGAAGCGCGGGGATTAGGCAGCATGTCCAGCGCAGGCAGGGGAACACTCTCCAAGGCCTTTGACAGTTTTATGGCTCCCCGGCAAGACTGTGTCACCACTCCCCAGTCAAGGCTGAGTCGAAGGGAGCACTGTAAAAAGATGATGAGGGAGTGCATAGCTGATCGCACCATCGTCCTCCGTGATGCCTCTGCTCCATACAACTATTGGGTGTCAAAGCTGGACACGTGGCACGAACTTGCGCTGTATGCCTTGGAGGTGCTGGCCTGCCCTGCCGCTGCCGCTAGCGTCTTGTCAGAGAGGGTGTTTAGTGCAGCTGTGGGGAATCATGGCCTGTCAAATGCCAGTGCTGACATGCTTACACTCATAAAGATGAACAAAGGCTGGATTTCCCCAGACTTATCTTCTCCACCAATGGAAAGCAGCGGATCCTAAAGATTCTTTTAGCTGCAACAGGAGAAATACGCATCCTCTCTCTAACCCCAAAAAAGGGGAGAAGTAGCTTGGTCTATCCCTTTCGGATCTTACTCCTCCTCCTCAAACAGCATGTCATCACGCTGAACCGCCAATTTTTCTGCGTTCCAAAAGGCTCTTTTAAAACCAATGTTTTCGAAGGGATACCTCTAGGCTCTGTTACAAATAAAGCAACAATGAGCTGTATCTTTAAAAAATGTTTATGGGTTTCACCTGCCCTCGGGGTTCAGCAATTTTTCAGGGGTACACTTTTACTCTTGGTACACCAATTTTTCAGGCCCTCACCTATACTCTTAGGCAACTAATTTTTCCAGACTTCGCCTATACTCTTGGCAAACAAATTTTTTCAGGTGTTCGCCTATACTCTTGGTACATCAATGTTTGAGGGGTTCACCTATACTCTTGCAACAGAAATGTTTCAGGGGTTCACCTATACTCTTGCAACAGAAATGTTTCAGGGGTTCGCCTATACTCTTGCTACAGAAATGTTTCAGGGGTCTGCCTATACTCTTGCTACTGAAAGGTTTGAGGGGTTCGCCTATACACTTGCAACAGAAATGTTTCAGGGGTTTGCCTATACTCTTGCTACAGAAATATTTCAGGGGTCCACCTATACTCTTGCTACAGAAATGTTTCCAGGGTCCGCCCATACTCTTGCTACAGAAAGGTTTGAGGGTTTCGCCTATACTCTTGCTACTGAAAGGTTTGAGGGGTCCGCCTATCTCTTGCTACAGAAATGTTTCCAGGGTCTGCCCATACTCTTGCTACTGAAAGGTTTGAGGGGTTCGCCTAAACTCTTGCAACAGAAAAGTTTCAGGGGTTCCCCTATACTCTTGCTACAGAAATGTTTCAGAGGTCCGCCTGTACTCTTGCTACAGAAATGTTCCTGGGGTCCGCCTATACTGTGGGTGCACAAAGTTTTCCCATTGCGGTGTTCAGCTGTCTGGCACAAATACACTGAATAAACTTGGGCAGAAGTGTGGACCATGGTGAAATTCTGCCATGTTTGGGCACTCTGATTTCTTCATATGTAATACTTTCTTTGAGTTTCATGGGCTCGCCTATGCTGTGGGTGCACAAAGATTTCCCATTGCGGTGTTTTAGATATTTGGCACAAATACACTGAATGACTTGGGTAGGGCGCAGAAGGCTTCCCCCATTGCGGTGTCTTGCTATCTGACACCTACACAGAATGAAGTGTATGGGGACACACGGGTTTCCCATAGCTATGTAACTCACGGCACCTTGGGTCACACAAGGTGGAAGCTGGGACCGAGCCTGACCCTGGGCCCGCTCACGTGCTTCCCACGCACAGTATTGCGGGTCCTACCTCGGTCATGGTTTCTCCGGCTTATTATGCCAACTCCTCCTGCTTGAGGTCTGGGGATCTGCGCTGGGCGACATGAATTATCTCTCATGCTACAAATTACCACAGTTATCCAAGATACTGGATTGGAGCATTCACTGGAAGCATTAGTGATTTCATGAGACTTTCACAGGGTCACTATATACCTGTGGTGGCTACTTTTGCAACACCTCATGCTTCAAACCAATCTTTGGTGTTAGTATGCGCTGCTGCATTGTGGAGATGTGTAGAAGTGCTGGCACCTGAGTCCCCTTTATGCCCACGTTTGTGGCTCCTGACAATTTTGTGATGGAGGTGGCACAGGATGGGAATGATGATCATACGTCAATTTATCATCAATTCTCAACAGCATTGCGGGCTATCACCCACACTTTCAAAGAGGGTCACTGCCTGGCCCTGCCAACCCTCTGCAGTGTGTGCCTCCGGTTCCTCCTCATCCAGTACGTGCTTATAAATAGACATGAGGGTGGTGTGGCTATGAAGCAAGCGTGTGGCATGAGGGCAGCTGAACGCTGCGCAGGGAAAATTTTGTGTACACTGTGCACACAGGGTCGTGTAGGGGGTTGGACAGCAATGCCAGCATGTAACCCAAGAGAAGAGGCAGCTGTGTCACCCGCAGGCAGTGATTGTCCTTGGTTGTAGGTAGTGTGGTGCTTAGCTAAGATGTGCCAGCGCATGTGCCTTGCTAATGAGGGTCTGTCCCAACTAAATTGTTAGGGGGTTGACCGCCAGGCTCTTGCCCCCAATTTGGCTTAATAGTGGGACCTGGGAGCCTCAGATGCACCCATGCATGCTGCCCCTGCCATTCGCTATCCGTTTCTGTGGTGTTGTTTCCATGACTTTCTCATGTTTTCAGGTATTGAACACAACCTCCCCCCTGTGCAGAGCATCCGTCAGCTTGAAAAATGCTCGAGTCCCCCATTGACTTCAATGGGGTTCGTTACTTGAAACGAGCTCTCGAGCATTGCGGAAAGTTTGACTCGAGTACCAAGCACCCGAGCATTTTGGTTCTAGCTCATCTCTATTCCAAACCTCACATTTCCCCCTTTGCTATGTAAAAAAAAAAATATGGATAGCTGTCAATCACTGTCAGGACCGCCCATCTGGACCAACACTGAACAAGAACTAATACAATTCCATGAGAGATTCAATGCATTCCACCCCACCATAAACCTGACATTAAGCTACTTCTATACTGAAATCAACTTTTTGGACACCACCATAAAAATCTCAAACTCAATACAGACATCCCTATACCGGAAGCCGGTTGATCGGCCCACATACCTCAGATGGGACAGTTACCATCCTAAACACATCAAAAGGTTAATCGTCTACAGCCAGGCCATCAGATACAACTGGATCTGCTCCAACCCAAGGGAACATTAATACCATCTTGAAAGGACATTTATAAATCAAGGCTACCATCCCACCTCAATTGATGACCAAATCACCAGAGCCACCAGGATACCCGGAAGCCATCTACTCCAATACACAGAGAACGAACACGTGCCTCTAGTAGTGACAATTCACAGCTAGAGGTAATAAGGAAAAGGCCGGCTGAGCAGAATCCCACAGTGGAATACGACTCTATCAGCATCAGCGCCCGGGTGTAACTGTTTCATCTGTACTGCGAATGGTCTGCACAGCAAGCCGTCGGACATGTGCAGTACAGATTTTTGTTGAAAGTCCTGCTTTCCTGCGTCATCGCCTATGTGATTGCGGAAGGGCCGCGGATCGGACGGCTACTATTGACTTCAATAGAAGCAGTCATTGCGGAATCCAGACGAAAGTGAAGCATTCTGCGATTTTTCGTTTGTGAACAAAAACCGCCAGTGGAGGAAGAATCGATTTCCCATAGCATGCTATGGGCGCTATTTGCGGACGCCCGCCATGGATCCCTCAGCAAATATCCGTCCGTGGGGAGGAGCCCAAACTGCAAATAAACCCTATTATACCCTATGTCACAACTTGTCTGTGCCTTATCAATTATATGTGTATATATACACTCTTTCCCCAAAAATAAGACACTGTCTTTTTAAAATTTCTGCCCCAAAAGAGGCACTAGGTCTTATTTTCAAGGGATGTCTTATTATACTTAGCTAGCAGGCTCGGTCTGGGTCCTCCCACTGCTCTCCGGACCTCCAGCACGCTTGCTGCAGTCCTCAGCCGCCCACAGAAGATCACTTTCTGGTTACGGGATTCATAAATCGCTCCTCCAGGAAATGGCTGTGATTGGTTTTTGAGCACTGCTCAGCCAATTAATGCAGCGCTCGGTGTACTAATGAGATGACTGTGGTTGGTTCATTGAGCGCTACATTGATTGGCTGGGTATCATTCAAGAACCAATCACAGCCATCGCTTCCAGGAGGTGGGATTTTTGAATCCTGTATCCCGGAAGCGATCTTCTGTGGGCGGTCGAGGACTGCAGCAAGCGTGCTGGAACTCCGGAGAACAGCAGGAGGACCCAGACTAGGTCACTAACTTACTGAAAAGAATCACACTTTGCTCTACTGGCTAACACGGTACCAAACCTTTTTTTGTTCTGCACAGATCCACACAGCAGAACTATCACTGTAACCAGTGTGCCTCACCTCCTAGTTGTCTCTAAACACTTTTTGGCTGCTCTCCTTAAGGAGAAGACGACCCTCTTGACCCGCTTACCAGTTAAGCCAGAAGCCTGCTGCACCCTGATGAGGGGCAAAAAACCCTGAAACAGCTGGCTTTGTATTGTTTTCCGGCTTGGTTTCCTATTCCCAATCATTGTTTTACAGACTTGTTAAAAAGTTGGACATTGATTTGAAGGAATGCTGCCATCCAATAGGTGGCGCTGCAGAGGTATTGTTCCAGCTTCCTTATTTGTTACTATGCTATACTGCCATCAGAGAGGGGGGCAAAATGATGGCGACTGAGATGACTACTGAAACAGAACAGGAATTGTCAGCCTAGTTTTAAGATAAGTTGTCAGTGTGAAAACTGATGGGTTTTATAGTTGTTTTTTTCTTAAATATACATAGGGACGTTGAAATTAAAAAAAAAAAATTCTCTAAAAAAATGTGTTTAACATGAAAACTGGATTTAAATAATAAACATTTTCTGCTCAAACATTCCCTTAGACAGGTTCCACTATCATACACCTCTGTCTAGATCCTTCTTGATAATTGTTAGTATGACTTTGAACCATGTTAAATGGGCCACCAAGTGTTTGAAAAGTAGATGTAGGAGAGAAAAATGTGCATTAGGGCTTATTCACAGGAGCGCATATCGGCCGCCCTTTTCATGGCAGGCCAATATACGCTACCATCTGAGCTGTCTCCCCCTTCCCTCCCCCTCGCCGGCTCTCTGCCTCTCTCCTCCCCTCGGGCTGTTTGCCACGGGAGGGGACAGGGCGGGGCTAAGCTTCCACCCCCCTCCCCACAGCCAGGAATGGGCGGGACAGGGTGGAGCTTAGCCCCTCCCCCTCCCATTACAAACAGTCAGAGGGAAGGAGAGAGGCAGAGAGTCGAATTCAGATGGGTGTATGCAAATTGCATCTGAAAACGCTGGCTAAACTCGCATTTAACATCACATGGACTCCTGTCTGGTGTGCCCAACGTATACGGACCCTGCATTATGTATGTGCTGTTCTGGTCTGTGAAAACCGACAATATGATGTGCGGTTATGTTTTTGAAAAACCGATCATGTGACGTTATGGGGCCCCAAACCTCGTGGGTTATTATGGGGCCGTGTGCTGTCCATGGGATACAAGAACAGTACATGGCCTGAATACAGAGCCGTGCGAATTGGCCCTTAGTCCTACTCGGAGAAATGAACTGAGCCTCCAAGTACATTGACAAACATTTGTTATACTAGTGATTTATTAAAGGGGTTGGCCGGCCTTTTAAAACTCTAAGCCAATATTAAATTGGTTTGTGTCCAACTTTTGGCACCCCCATCAATCATCAACTTCAACGGGGGCCTCTTGTTCGAGCGCTGCGGCCTCTTCATGTATACGGCGGTCACAGTCTGCTTCGCACTTGCAGATGCCATACTTTTTATAGCA
The DNA here is from genome assembly GCF_035609145.1 of Eleutherodactylus coqui. NCBI lineage: Eukaryota > Metazoa > Chordata > Amphibia > Anura > Eleutherodactylidae > Eleutherodactylus > Eleutherodactylus coqui. The sequence continues at coordinate 203,708,370 of NC_089843.1, read as the reverse complement.
GCAGTGCAAGATGAGCCAGGTACTCCACGGCATTACAGGAACTTGTCACCATGTGGGACTTTACAGACATGTGATGAAACTGGAGACACATGAAGACACGGTGCGGCCATATGCAACTCACACAAACGTCATTTCATCGGTATTACCCGTGCAATATACGCATACAGAATACGTCGTCAGTCAGTGGGAGGACATTGATTTCCACTTAAACTTGCGCATATTCATTGCGTATAAAAAGAATGCAGCCTTTGGCCTCATTCACACGAATGTACACGATTTCATGCTAGCCGCACGTGGCTGATAATCACAATAGTGAAGAATAGCCGTGATCTAATACGGACATTAATTGGAATTTTCTCGTCAATTTACACGACCGTATGGCGTGAAAAAAATCGCTGCAGCACGGAATTTCATTGGTCGGAAAAATGGCTTCTATTAGCTTAAGGCCGCCTGCACACGGGCGGAAATCCCACGGCGGAAAGTTTGCATAGGAGTGCATTACAATACGCACTCCCATGCAGACGGCTGCGGTTTAGCCGCGCGAAATCTCGCGCGGCAAACAAACCGCGGCATGTCCTATTTTTGTGCGGGGCACGCACTCACCCAGCCGCCGGCTCCGGTCTGCGCATGCGCCGGCTGCGCCGCAGCCGGCACATAAAAAGAGCTGGGGCCGCCAGGCGCAGGTGAGTACGCGCTCGTCTCTGCAGGCTCTCGGGTCGGGTCGGGTCCCGCGGCGAGAATTCTCGCTGCCGGATCCGACCCGCTCGTCTGCAGGCGGCCTAAATAGCTAAAATAGAGCCAGCTGTCTTCTTTTCCCAGCGCCAGACGCAGGTAAACTCCCTCCCCCTCCTTTTTTTAAATCTCCCATAGGAGTCTATGGAAGCATCCAGCGTTTGTCGTGACCTATCTTTTGACGCTGCAAGAAAATTCGCTGACCAAAAACAGTTGCCGATTTCATGATTGAACGGCGCGATTTTTTCATGCGCTGGAAAATATCCAACGCGAATGAATGCGCTGGAATCCGAAGCTTCACACGGTAGCGATTTTTTATTTCGGCGAAATAGCTGCGATAAGACGCTCATGCTCATGTGAATAAGGCTTAATTATGCGCGGTAGAGCTCTATTGTTCTCTATGGATGTGTAATGGCTCGTTTACACGTAACAATTATTGCTCAAAATTCGAATTGGAGCGGTAATCGTTCAATGTAAATGTGAAAAGAAATGCTCGCTATTCGTTCGCAGTTAGAGATGAGCGAGCGTACTCGGAAAAGCACTACTCGCTCGAGTAATTTGCTTTATCCGAGTATCGCTGTGCTCGTCCCTGAAGATTCGGGTGCCGCTGCGGCTGACAGGTGAGTCGCAGCGGGGAGCAGGGGAGAGCGGGCGGGAGAGAGGGAGAGAGAGATCTCCCCTCCGTTCCTCCCCGCTCTCCCCTGCAGCTCCCCGCTCCGTGCCGGCACCCGAATCTTCAGGGGCGAGCACAGCGATACTCGGATAAAGCAAATTACTCGAGCGAGTAGTGCTTTTCCGAGTACGCTCGCTCATCCCTATTCGCAGTCTTTATCGCTGACTTTCAGTCAGTGAAAAAGCTATTGCAGGCTTGTCGTTACATGTAAATGCTCCCTGCTCATATACGGTGAAGCGCTGAGTGAGAAGCCCGCCATGACTTTCAGTCTGAACGCTCTCGTGAGCACTGACCACCTAAGCGGTGACATCAGCGCTCGTGCAGTCGTTTAGCCAACTGTTGTCCCATGTAAAAGGGCCATAATAATCGCTGTACGTACGAAATTATATGCGACGCCGCTAAGCGACAGAACGGGAGATTCAAAAAACTGAAACCAGGAAGACTGCGCAAGACGGTATGTGGAAGATACGCTGTCATGCACAGTCCAAAATCACTGCCATGCATGGCGATACGCCGGCTGACACGGATTGTACACGCAGCGTTTTACCACACGCCAGTGTGCGGCCGGCCTGAGGCCACTCTCACACTGGTGATTTTCACAGCGTTTAGCGGGCTCTTCTAATGCCCACTAAAAACGCTGAGTTGAGCCTCTGTTTATTTAAATGGGGCTTCGTTTTAGCGAAGCGTTTCTAAGATGCGCTAAAACAAAATGCTGCGTGCTCTATTTCTGTGCGTTCAACACGTTTTTGACGCAGTCTATCACCCATTACAATGATGGGGTGCGTTAAAAACTCTGTCAACTGTGGTCAAAAACACCGCTTTTAAAAATGCGGCATTTTTACAAACAAATGGCCACGGACGGATTTCTGATGAGTTTCCTGCGGCGGAAATCCGCAGCTATTAGGTTCTATTGAGCCTAATAGCTTTCCTGCTGCCAATGAAATTGTGGCGTTTTCTATTTCACCGCGGATTTCTGCAGCGGAAGGTCTCCATTAATATAGTGGGCGGAATTCCGTGATCACTTGTGTTTTTAAACGCGGTACTTTCGCAGCAGAATTCCGCGCCGCTCGTGGGCATGAGCCCTATAAGGCCTCATGTCCACGGGGAAAAGCAGGCCCGCTCCGGATTCTCCATGGAGAATCCATAGCGGGTCCCTCCTGCCCCGCGGACATGAGCGCTGAAAATGAGAATAAATAAGAATAAACTTACCTTTCGCCCGCTCCGGATCTCCTTTTCGCCGCGGCGTCATCTTCTCTTCGTCGTGGCCGGATCTTCTTTCTTCGGCCCAGCGGATGCGCAGGATGACGTCGGTGACGTGCCCTGCGCATGCACCGGCCCGAAGGAAAAAGATCCGTCCGCGACGGAGAGAAGATGGCGCCGCGGCGAAGGGAAGAACTGGAGCGGGTGAGTTAATTCCGATTTTTGTCTCCCGCGGATCCGGACGGCTTCCATAGGCTTCAATAGAAGCCCGCGGGAGCCGTCCCCACGGGAGACCCGCACGAAAATGGAGCATGGTCCAGATTTTTTCATGCTCCATTTTTTAAAAAATCACTTTTATTGACCATCCGTGGGTATTTATCTACCCGCGGGTGGTCAATGCATCCCTATGGAGTGCGGATCCGCTGCGAATTTTAATTCTTCTTTTGCCCGTGGACATGAGCCCTAAGTCTGGTTACATCACATGAGGCTCTGCATGCCATTAGTTCACCGTAGAATCTCCTGTTTATCTTTTGTGGTTGCTGATACCTTGTAAATCATCATTACCACATCGAAGAATTACTCACTATTAGAAAGATAGAATCAACTCTTTTATTTTTATCAATTTAACCCTTTATCGGTCCAGGATATACATAAGCGTCATGGAGGTTTGGGGTCTGTATGGAGGAGGATCTGGAGCCAATCCCGCACCATACAATGCGGGTGTTGGCTGTTCCTAACAGCTAAGACCCACCTGCAACAGCTGTGATCAGCACTCACACTGATTGCAGCCGTTAACCCTTTAAGTGCTGCTGTCGATTCTGAACATTCCACCCCCCTTCCCCCCCATCCCGTCATGGAATCTCGGGGTTTTGTTTGTTTTCCATGGGTCCTTCTGAGCCCCTAGAGCTGTCATTACAGATTGCCTATCAATCGCCTATAAGATCTGGCTGTCAGATCGTACTATAATGTAATACTATGGTATTACATCATATTGTAGAAGCAGTCAAACTATCACAAGTTCTTGTCCCCTATGGGGACTAAAAAAACGAAGAATCAGTTTTATAAGTTTTTTTAATCATTAAAAAAGTAAAAAGGTAATAAAAGTTGAACAAAAACCTTTCCCCATATTTATAATAAAAATGTAAAAAGAAAAAAACAAAACAAAATCATATTTGGTATCGTTGCGTCTATAAAAGTCCAATCTATCAAAGTAACGCTTAATTTACACCACACAGTGGACATCTTCAGAAAAAAGATACACAATGTCAGGGTGCATTCAGAGGACCGTATATGGGCCGGGTATTCACGTCGGCCGATATACGGCGCCTCTCTCTGCAGGGGGAGGAGAGGGGGTGGAGAGGAGGCAGAGAAGGGGCGGGAGCTCAGAGCACTGCTCCCGGCTCTTCCAGCCTTCTCCCCCTGCAGAGAGAGATGCCGTATATCGGCCGGCGTGAATATACGGTCGTCTGAATAAGCCCTCAGAATTGTGCTTTTTTTTTAAAAGAAAATCTTAATTAAAAAGCAATCAAAAAGTGGTATGTAATCCAAAACAGTACCAATAGAAACGACAGGACGTCCTGCAAAAACAAGCCCTCACACAGCCACGTTGGCGAAAAATGAGAACATCTATGGCTGTCAGAAGATGGAGGCAGAAAATAATTTTATTTTTTAAAACCAGTACAGCAAAAAAACAAAAAACTGCAGTGTGTCCGCCATAGAAACAAGACCCACCAAAGAGGGTGGAATTGTGATTTTCTTTTCATTTAAGGGCTCCCACACACTTGTGTTTTTGGTGCATTGCGTTGTGTTTTTAACATTAGAAAGTCCCATTAAGAATCGCGTTACCAAAAAACTCAAACGCAAGTGTGTGGGAGCCCTTAGTCGCCTTAGATTTTTTTCAAAAGTTTTTCAGTACATTATACGGTACATTAAATAGTACCGTTGAAAAATGCGACTCGTTCTGCAAAAAACAACAAGCCCTCAGGTACGTTAATGAATAAATAAAAGAATTGTGGGTAGGAAAAAACAAAAATGAAAAAATAGGCCCGCGTCCTTAGACCGTTTTCACATGGCTGAGAAAATCGCGCAAGATTTGTGTGTTGCTAGGAGCTTTTGAATGGTGTCATACACATGAGTGATTTTTTCCCCCGCATCGCATCACACTGGGAAACAAATTGCAGCATGTCCTACTTTTGGCCGTGCTCTCGCATCGCCCATTGTTTTCAATGGAGCCAGAGGCAGCATCACAACACATGCTAGATGCACGTGAGTGCGATGCGAGGTCTCCCCATTGAAAACAATGGAAGACATTGTGTGATCATCCACCACAGCTGACAGCCGTGGCGGAGGATCGCTGCTTCCCCAACATGATGCGAGGCAGTGTGGATATAAAAAGGCCTTACATCCACAGGGAAAATCACGTGTTAGTGAGCTTGATATTGTACCGTTATTCACAGCCTGATATCACACTCACCTGTGTGAAGTTGGCCATAAGAAATTAAAGGGTTTTTCCCAAAAATACATTAATGTTCTATACATAGGATTTTCCATGAATGTCTGATATATGGGGTCTTACCACCGACCGGCAGTCTACTTGTTGAGTAGCCTGCTCAGCTCTCTTTGTAAGGGGGCATTCAGACGAGCGCGTGCAGGTGCGTATATAGGTGCACACAAAACCGGTGCGCCCACGTACGTGCACAAACACGTGTGAATGCATGTCCATGCAGCATTACTTTCAATGGGGCTGTGGCTGCTGGCAGCCACATTGAAAGCAATAGTCTGCTGGCAGCTCCTGCAGTGATTTTCAGGGAAGGGCTTCAAATATAAGCCCTTCCCTGAAAATCATTATATCTGGTGCAAAAAATTGTCACTGTAATGAAGTTCTTTCAGCAGGCAGGGATTTAAAATTGAATTCAATGAATGGCCGAGTGCTGCCTGTGATTGGCTGAGCGCGCACCCAATCAGATACAGCCCTTTCAGCAGGCAGGCATTTTAAATTTCCGCCTGCTGAAAGGACTTCATAACAGTGACGGGACACAAGCGTCTGGACTTGCCTGGGTCCTGGCAGCGGCGGAGAGGTAAGTAAGTATGTATTTTTTAAAATTTTTTACTACAACTAGGATTGATTTTCAGGGAAAGGCCTATTTAAAGCCCTTCCCCGAAAATCACTGTGGGGGTGCCGGCATCCTATTGCTTTCAAAGGAGTTCCGCAATTCTCTGCCACAGCTGTGGCAGGGAATTCTTTACTCCCCGAGGGGAGTCCCCTTGTCACTGAACACTGTGACACTGCTGACAGTGTTCAGTGATGAGGGGACTCCCCGCGGGGAATATAGACAAGCACCATGGAGCTTTGCGGTGCACGCATGTCCTATGTTTTGCAGGTACATACGTTTGCACGCCTGTAAAACACGGACATATAAACACACCATAGGGAAGCAATGGTTCCGATAGACGCGTGGTTATGTGCGCACGTATGTACGCACACGCTTGTCCGAATGCACCCTTACTCTCATGGATTAGGATGGAAGAAGCCGTGAAAATAGAAGGTTAATAGTTCCTGCAAATAAACATCAGAATTGTTTCTCTGTTCCTTAAACAAGTTAGCATACTCCGTGTGAAAAAACAATGCTTAGAAGACAACAGAAACTAGGAATTAAAGAAAAACCCTAATTGCAATTATTTTAGCTTGCGGCTTTAAAAAAATCTGAATGGTTAACCTGATGATTTATATGAATAAACCTGGAAGAGTCTGGTGACCTGTGAGTCAGCCCTGTCCTCGGCATGTACTGCCCACGTGTGCAAAGAACATGAGAATGAACTCTCCGAAATTACTGGTAAGTTTAGGTGCGTTCCAGAAGGGAGTGGGACTGCCTGAAGGCAGAACAGTCTTTACTGAGCAGTTTGTAGTATGTGACTCAGATAATCTGTAGAAAACCATGGCAACAAATAATATTTTCATCTTTATTTCACTAACGCACTAAAGAACATTCTTTAAGTCTTACGATGACTGCACTATAAAGCATACTACACCAAGAAGTACGTTTTTAACTGAAAATGTATTGTGTCCCTGTCACTATTCTATTCTAGTTGCCTTACAGTTCGCTAATATGTTGGTACTGCGTGGAATCCCTATTTTAGTCTGCATGGCATTTTTACACAACTTTCGGCATATGTGCTGGGAGAGCTCCCAGCGCATGTGCCAAAGGCATCCATAGGGCTCCATTTACCCGACAGATAGTAAAAGTGTGTCCTTCTGGCGTGGCTGGCCAGGTATGGAATTGGTAGACCTTTTTTTTAAAGAGGATAATAAACTTTCTTACAATGGAAAAAAACTACATTCATTGTGAAAAAAAATCAAGCATCTAGAAGAAGTTGTGGGAATCGAATGAAACTTTCTCCCTGTGATTGTAACGTTGATATAAGTAAGTGATTACAATATCAGAGCAAAAGGAGCATTTATTGTGGAAAACTGACCCCTTGTACAGAGGCTCTATCACCCTGTTGTACCACCTCTAGCTTGGATGCAAGATGTGATACAGGTGGGCATGGAGGCTCTAGTACCCTGTTGTACTGCCTCTAGCTTGGATACATGATGTGATACGGGAGGGCATGGAGGCTGTAGTACCCTGTTGTACCGCCTCTAGCTTGGATACAAGATGTGATACAGGTGGGCATGGAGGCTCTAGTACCCTGTTGTACCGCCTCTAGCTTGGATACAAGATGTGATACAGGCGGGCATGGAGGCTCTAGTACCCTGTTGTACCGCCTCTAGCTTGGATACAAGATGTGATACAGGCGGGCATGGAGGCTCTAGTACCCTGTTGTACCACCGCTAGCTTGGATACAAGATGTGATACAGGGGGCATGGAGGCTCTAGCTTGGATACAAGATGTGATATGGGGGCATGGAGGCTCTAGCTTGGATACAAGATGTGATACGGGTGGGCATGGAGGCTCTAATACCCTGTTGTGCACCTCTACCTTGGATACAAGATATGATACGGGCATGCATGGAAGCTCTAGTACCCTGTTGTACTGCCTTTAGCTTGGATACAAGATATGATAGGGGCGGGCATGGAAGCTCTAGTACCCTGTTGTACCACCTCTAGCTTGGATACAAGATGTGATGCAGGTGGGCATTGAGGCTCCAGTACCCTGTTGTGCACCTTTAACTTCGATGCAAGATGTGATATGGGTGGGCATGGAGGCATACAAGTTCCATATGGTATCTTGCGGCATATCACTCCATATTTGTTGTAACTGAGCTTCTAGATCGTGCAAACTCGTAGACTGTTGAGGTTGGCATTCCAGATGGTCCCATACATGTTCTATTGGTGATAAATCTGGTAAGCAGGCAGACAGGAAGTGTGGCAATATTGTGGAGACATTCCTGTGACACCCTTGTCCTGCTGGAAAATGCCATGAGAGGAGCACATGTGGCTGAATGATGTAATGAAAATACCACTCGGGCCATGACCCCCCTAGACCATCACACCAGCAGGGGGCTGTGTGCCACTCCATAGCAAAGGTAGGATGAGGTGCTCATGCCTAGTCTCCAGACATGAACACGAATGTTGTCAGTGCCCAAACTAAACCTGGATTCACCGCTGAAGATCCGATTCCACTCGGTAGCAGTCCACAACATCTCTGCGTCGTTGGGTTGGTGTCAAAGGCAGTACAAGTAAAGGGTGCCATGAAACCAAATGTTTTTCAGACAAGCACCTTGAAACGGTTCTGACAGACATAGGGGCCTGTAACAATGGTACCACCAGTCTCTGGATGGCAGACAATCAAACAGTTGAAGCTGCTTGTGCTTGACAGATAATTTTTCTCTACTGGTGGTCTGTCGAGAGTATCCTGATTATACTTCGTGTGGGCAAGTGAGCGTGACGTATTTATCTTAGTGTAGGGACTCACTACAGGCAAGGAACCTTTATGCGGTTTGTGAGCTGATGTATTTTGGCCAAAATCCAAGTAATACCTTGCATTTATTATCTATCATTCACATGCAGTGTGGCTTTAAAATGCCAGGGGGAGCCCAGGGTGGCAGTACCAATGTGGTTCACTTTTTGAGGTGCAGGGCAGCCCGCCGAACTATTATGACATTATTAATAGGTTGCTGGTCTGCATGGTGAACTGCATGTATCAGAAGGTCTGGCACTGTGTATCTACTCTGTGTGGGAGTATACACCAAGCAGCTACCCCCCCTGTACATTAAGAGGCAGTGTGAGTGGCTGTCTCATGGGTGTCCAGCACAGGTGTAATTAGCTCCCTCATTTGCTACTTGCATGTTGAGGGGATGCAGCTATCTGCCCTCCTTAGTCAGTAATTATATGGCCATTTTCTGTGATTGTTACTCTAGGCACTCTGGTGTATTTCCAGTTGGATTGGTGGTGGGAGCTAAAACATGCCCCTCAAGTGAGGATAAAAATGGCGGAAGGTATGCTACTGACTCTGTCCTAGTCTGTACACCAATGCTGGCAAATGGGCTGCCTAAAAACTAAAAGTATCAGCTGTATCTGCTCTAGAGAAAAGCGTGAACACTGGAATTTTTCAATAATTTTTTTATATGTATAGCCACATAAAAAACACCACAAAATGTTCATAAGGCCACTTTCATACGGCAGTATTGTGGTCAGTATTAGAGATGAGCGAGCGTACTCAGTAAGGTCAGATACTCGAGCGAGTATCGTCCTTACCGAGTACCTGCCTGCTCGTCTGCAAAGATTCGGGTGCCGGCGGGGGTGAGCGCTGTGTTGCGGGAGTGAGCAGTAGGGAGCGGGAGAAAGGGAGAGATCTCCACCTCGTTTCCCCTCCCCCCCCCGCTCTCCTCCGCCAGCACCCGAATCTTTGCGGGCGAGCAGGCAGGTACTCGGTAAGGACAATACCCACTCGAGTATCTGTCTTTACCGAGTACGCTCGCTCATCTTTAGTCAGTATTTTGCATCAATATTTGTAAGCCAAAACCAGAAATGGAACAAACAAACAGAAATAGTGTAATGGAAGGATTTGCGCCTTCTTCATATTTCTAACCTACTCCTGGCTTTAACTTGCAAATACTGATGCAAAACGCTGGCCACAATATTGCCCTGTGAAAGTCGTCTAATAACTTCTTTGAAAGAGTGCATCATTTTCAGATGACACATTCTCTTTAACAATTACAACGGAAAGCAACATTCTCTCTGTGCTAAACTAAAGCCTGGTTCACACGGGCTGCAAAATGTATGTGAACCCATGGTTTCCAATGGGTTATTTCAGGCTACAAAACATCTCATGTGAAAGAACCCATTGGGAACCATGAGCTTCACATAGATGTGTTATGTAGCGATGTCGCATCGCTACAAAATTGTGCAATTTTGTAGCCTGTGTAAAACAGGCCTAAGGCCTCCTTCACATGGGCGACACGGCATCGCCGCAAGAAAACCGCAGCGATATCACATCACTGCGTCTTCTCGCGGCAATACCGCGATTTTGTAGCGCTACCAAGTCGCATGTGATGCTACAAAGTCGCGCAACTTTGTAGCATTACATGCAAAGATTTTTGGGTGGGGTGAGGGTTGAAATTTAAACCCCACCCCGAAAATAAGCTGTAACTGAAGAAAAAAAAATACATCACCTCTCCTGCGCTGTCTGGGGCGCCACAGGAGCCTCTCCCCTGGTCCCGGCACTGATCATCTCCTTCATCTTCTGGCTGGGGATTGAAAAATCCATGGCTGTTGGAAGCGCTGGCTGTGATTGGCTGTCACTTAGCCAGTCAGAGGCAGTGCTTAATGAATGGCTGTGATTCGTTTAATCACTGCTATTCATCGAGCACTGGCAGTGATTGGCTAAGCGTCAGCCAATCGCAGCCAATGCTTCCAGGAGCCGAGGATTTTTTAATCCCCGGCCAGAAGATGAAGAAGAGAAACAGTGCCGGGACCCACGGAGAGGCTGTGGCGGTGGTGGAGAGCGCTTCTAAGGTGATGTATGTTTTTTGTTTTCTGCAGCCAGGGCTTAGATTAAAGCTTCGACAGTAAGATTTCCTACTGTCAAAGTTGCATCGCACCGCACGAAAATCACGTTTTCATGCAATGCAACGGGGAGGAAGGTTCCATAGGGAAACATGAGCTACAAAACCTCACAAGTCGCGGGCATATCGCCGGACCCATGAAGTGTTGGTGTCGGATTGTTACATGCTACAAAACATTGCATGTGTAAAGTAACCCATAGGAAAGCATGGGCTTCACTTCATGCAATTTGTAGCATTGTAGAAACGCGACAAAATTGCGTGAATTTGTCGCTCGTGTGAATGAGGCCTAAAGCCCTCATTTACACGGGGCAAGTATTGCGCAAATCTCTCCTCAGATAACTGTACAGTGTGAACGTATGCAGTAAAAGACCGATCGATCGGATCTTTCATGCTGACCATAAAATCATTGTTGGTCTACCTCTGCATCGTTCATTTTTGGCCCCCGGCAGTTTAGGATGATCTGTATTCATTCTGAGGGAGAGGGACAGTTTTGGACAAACAGAGCTCATTCTACTGAAAACGGCTATTTCTCTGGTTCTATCAGGGCTACAAACATGCTTTTGGTGGCATTTTCAAGCCAAGATTCGTGTAACCCTTACATAAAAGATGCTACAGCCATTTGAAAATTAGTTGGAATACTGAATTTACAGCTGTCAGTTTTCAATCAGTGCATGCAAAGAACAAAGGGCGAGGGGTGGGGGATGAGCAGGCAGCAGAGAAGCCCTGTGCTTCTCCTGTATATCTCCCTGTCCCAGCAGAAGGTTGGAATGAAGTTTTGTTCATGTTATCACCCCCTATCAATCAGAGAGCATATTTGCTCTCTAATTGACACATATAGGGTTTTTTCTCAGAAATGGAGTGAAATTATACGGCCTTGCTGATTTAATCAATTCTCTACATCAGTAAGGCCAGCTTCACACACGCGCCTTAGCGCAACGTTTTTGCGCTATGAACAGGGCTTTTTTTTAGGTGCGTATCAGCATATTTTACTGTACCCTTTCTACCTGCAGGGCATGATTTTTTGTGCATGGGACAGAAAGATGCACTGATGCACTTAAAATGGCCAATTCATCTAATGAGTTCCAGATATGTTCTTTTTCCAGTGGAGTTACGCAGTGTTTCATGCAGCTGCTTGCATATTGTGCAACCCCCCATTGACTTCTACTGGGACCTCTGGTGCGCAAATACACAGAAAGATAGAGCATGATCTATCTTTTCTTGCATGGCTAAAATGCATACATGCAAAATATGCAAATGTGAATGAACCCATTGAAATAAATGGGTTCTATTCACTGCATATTGTGCAGAAATTTGAGATTCGCAAGTAGATCCATGTGAGTCTTTTTTTTTAAATAAAAAGGGCTTATATTACACAAATGTGAGGTTTTTTTGGAATGAACAATGCTTTTTTGTGTGCGTCGTATTTTACTGAACATTTTCCACCCACAGAACAGGTTCATTTGTGTGTGGGAAAAAAAAAACAATTGAAATGGCTAATTGAGTTCCAAATGTGTTCTTTTTTGCGTACATACAAACCCCCTTATGATTTAGGAATAAGGCGATTGAGCTTTGAGTCAAATATATTTACCTAAGACATAACTTTAAAATCTTCAGTACAAAAAAAGTAACATTTTCAGGAGGGTTTTTCCATGACGCTTGGGGGATGTTAAACAGGCAGTTAGTCATCTATGAACTGCTGCCTGTTCACTGTGAATAGAGACAGGCAGCCGAAACCATCTCCAACCCCTCTGCCTCCATTCACTGCGTGATCATCTTTCCGTATAACAGCACCCATGTAAAAGATACTTAAATTATCACAAATTATCACCCGCAAAATCCCTGACTCCCAAGGGACTTTCCTCAAAAACAACTTGGGTCTCCTTCAAATATGAGTACGTGCAATTGTGCGCACCACAGCACAACTTTTTTGCGTACTGGTCGAGGCTTTTTTTTGGAGTATATTAGCGTATTCTACTGTACTTTTTCCACCTGCAGGGCATGTTCATTTGTGTGCGCATCACTCAAAATGGCTAATTTAGTCTAATGAGTTCTAGCTGTGTTCTTTTTCCCCATTGACATCTACGGGGACCTTTGGTGTGCAAATGCACAGAAAAGTAGAGCCGGCTGTCTCATTTTTCTTTGTGTGACCGAAATGTGCGCACAAAATATGGAAATGTGAACAGACCCATCCATGTTCTATTCTCTGCATAGTGCGTGTGCAAATATGCCCGTGTGATGGAGCCCTTAATGTTTGTCTTTCACATTCCCTTGTTGATGCCAATTTTGTCCAAGACTAGGAAAAGTCCAGAAGTAGTTTCTTTATCGCTGCTCTTACAAACAATAGTCCCATATCACCTTTGCAGTTCCATATTATGCATACAGTTGCAGCTGCTTTGTATTCTTGCTACTAGAAATTGTCATGTCTTTGATTGACAGCAGAGGGTGTAGTGAGGTTTTTTTTTCAAAGCTCGGGAAGAGTAACTGTCAAAATGATCTGCCTCCAGGTCCCACCCTCATACGATTATGTTATTTATGGTGCTCTTCTGGGATGCCTTAGCATGGAATTATAGCAGCTGCCATAGAACTGCAACCAGTATGAGCCAGTGTGCCACTCTGCAGCCACCCCAGCAGCAGTCATTCGCATAAAGTGTCATCCAGGTAATTATTTGCTTGCACATTGTATTATTATTTAATGCAGCAGTTGTATGTACTAATATCTCTGGATATTTATAAAATAGCCCAACTTATTGCCCCGTTAGACTGACTCACAACAGCTTTTGCGTCCCACAACTTCTCCGGCTGCCGCAGGCGACTGCACAGCTTTTTTTCTGTGTTCCGTAATTATCTTTTCTTTCATTCTAATCATTATCAGGCCATAATAATGTGCGCTTGTATCTCTGGACAAATAAGGGCAGGATGTATTGGAAGGAGAAGGCTCTGTCAGAGCTTCAGTATTTGCTTAGATTATCTTCCTTTCAAGCTGTACATTTGTATCCAGCACTCTTTATCTTTAAAGCAGGAAATAAACATTTGCATTGGCATATAATCTGCCCCATGACTGCTCCTATGAGCGGCTACAGCTTTATGGAATAAAAATCAATACCTAATTCAATTTTTTTCTTAGAATCTCAGCAGCAGCTTTCAGCACACAGCTGGCAGCAGGACGGTAATATCCATCCTGCGCTACAATGTCACGTATACTTAAAGGGACCCTGTTACCGGCTATGAGCACCATCAACTAAGTTATAGTGCCCATAGGACAAGTTCCCAGGAGCCCAGGAAGGTACTTTTTAGACTTACCACTATCCTAGTGCCTGCTGTCACCCATGAAAATGGGGTTGGGGTCAATGAGGGTGCATGCGCATCGCCTAGAGCTTTGAGTCCAATGCGCAACAATTTCATGGTTGACAGCATGGGCACTGGGAAGCAGGTAAGTATAAAAAATACTTTTCTGGGCTCCTGGGAACCCCCACTATGAACATCATAACTTAGTTTATGGTGCTCATAGCCGGTGACATGTTCCCTTTAAATATTGGTAGCTAGACCAAAAATGGATGTTGACCTAAAATAAACTTCCAGAGCCCTTTAATGCGTCCAGCTCAATGAAACTAAGAATTTGAAACTCTGAATTTGAGAGTATATATATATATATATATATATATATATATATATATATATATTGGATTCTGACAATACTGCTTGACTCAGTCCAATCTATCTTTACAAGCCTCTGTGTCATAAATCAATTTTTGCAATATGCACTTTTGGCATTCAAGCATGTACCTTTTTAGCATAGAAACCTTAAGTGGGTTCCTCAGGTGTGTAGTTTCATGTCAAGTAGGCTGCATGTTCGCTCAGTCTCCAGTCCCCAATGTCTCCTACTGAACAATCATCTAAGGGCTCATTCACACTTGTGCTATCGATTCTGTTTTCTTGCACCATTATGGGAGGACGAACATGGAATCCACAGGCCATATGGATTCGTCTTATGATGGAACCGAATGGCGCTGAATTGACCTTATTGTCTATAATGTGGTCCATTTAATTTCCATCGGGCTGTCTAGGATTTACCTGGGCAAAGTGAAACAACATGCTGCTATAATTTTGTCTGGGATTTTCGTAAAAATCTACAGTGGAGGTTCCAAACAAAACCTCCTCCGTTCTCACAGCTGGCTGATATACGCTTCCATCTAAGCAGGTCGCCCCCTGCCCTCCCTCTCACCGGCTCTCTGTCTCTCTCCTCCCCTCCGAGCTGTTTGCAGTGGGAGTGGGTGGGACAGGGGTGGAGCTAAGCTCCCACCCCTCCCCTCGTCCATAGCCAGCAATGAGAGTGGGCGGGGCAGAGTGGAACTTAGCCCCGCCCCCATTTCACCTTCTCCCATTGCAGACGCTGGAGTGGAAGAGAGAGGTAGAGAGCCGGTGAGAGGGAGGGAAGGGGGGAACTGCTTAGATGGAAGCGTATATTGGCTAGCCGTGAAAACCCGGCTGATATACGCTCATGTAAATAATCCCTAAGCTGAATAGATCTGTTCAATGTCAGGGTGTATTTGCACTTGTAAACCTGTGATTTTTTTAAAATGCAAGTGCGATTAATTTTGCGAGAAAATCCATTGCATCACTGGACTTGCGATTTTCACGGGCCTGAAAATCACATGTTGTTGTTCCATACTTAAAAAAAAAAGAAAATTGCATTGCACACACATGTACATGCGAATGCGAAGTGATATTTTTTGGCTTCTATAGAGGAGAATAATTGATTCTTGAACAGAATCGCCCAAAAATAGGATGTGTTGCAACTCTTCTATCTCGCAGGTTCGCTGTGAGAAAAAAATCGCGCATGTGAACAGACCCATTTAAAACCTGACAAGGCACCTAAAGTCAGTGTCAAAATCCCCCGTGTAAATGCACCTTCAATGTTATTAGATTTGTGCAGTTCAATGATCTTTCCCAGAATTAATTTAATTTTTTATTAGAAAAAACAACTTGTCTGCGAGCCGATCCTTACAAAAGGGTTTGTGCACATAACAGATGCAAAGAAAAAGTTGTACAAAGTAGAGATGAGCGAGTATACTGGCTAAGGCACATTACTCGAGCGAGTAGTGCCTTAGCCGAGTATCTCCCCGCTCGTCTCTAAAGATTCGGGGGCCGGCGGGCTGACAGGTGAGTTGCGGCGGGGAGCAGGGGGCAGCGGGAGGGAGAGAGAGGGAGAGAGATCTCCCCTTCGTTCCTCCCCCTGCTCCCCGCCGCTCCCTGCCCCGCCGCCGGCCCCCGACTCTTTAGAGACAAGCGGGGAGATACTCTGCTAAGGCACTACTCGCTCGAGTAATGTGCCTTAGCGAGTATACTCGCTCATCTCTAGTAGAGTCCTAATGAGCAGTGCCTTGCTAAAATCTTCACCTACTTTGGTGTCTTTTCTGTTTAGTTGCATTACATCTGGAATAAAGAGTTATGTGGGGTTTATACCGTTTGATTTGCACAATATGCCGATCCCTTTGGATGTGCAAAATATTTTTTACTTTGACACAAACAATAATTAAGACAAAAAAAAAACAGAAAAATTTAAAGTGCATATTCATCTCCTGAAGATCGAAGCTTTGTGGAGCCACCTTGTGTTTCTTTGGTAAGTATCATTCTTTAAGTCATGCCACATATTGTATGTAGGGATGGCCATTTTGGATCTGACAGAATAACGGGGGTGCAGGTTGGGACGCACCTGGGAAATAATGACCATAATATAATAAATTTCCACTTTTATTTAATAGGGTCTTTTATTGGGGAGCTATGGAAATACTAAACTTTAGGGATGAAAAGTTCAACCAGCTTAGTGATGCCTTTAAGTTTATTGACTGAGACAATGTCCTCAGAAAAAAAGAGTACAGACAATAAATGGGCAATTTTTAAAACCATCTTAAATATTCACAGATCATACTTTACAGGAAAAAAAGAGTTAGGAATAGGAGAAAAATAATGTGGCTAAATAAAAGTAGAGAGGGGCAATAAACAACAAAAATAAAGCGTTTAAACTCCAAACACAAGGGGATGCAGAGGATGCTGTTGTACCCGGGCCCAGGAGCCTTAGGGGGCCCATAAGGCCTCTCTTCTCCATATAGGGAGCACAGTACTATGAAAGCATTATACTTGGGGGCCCTGTTACAGATTTTGCATCGGGGCCCAGAAGCTTCAAGTTACACCTCTGTAGAAGGGTTGGTGATCCGGGTATCATTCTGATTTCCATATTTGCAGTCGGGAAGTAAGGAATGAATGTAAAGCAGTAAATAAAGAATACAGTTAAGGTGGTTTCATATCTGCGCTCGGGGTTCTGCTTCCCTGCTCCATTCGGGGAGCAGGAAAGGGGGGGAATCCCCATGGCTGAACGGCTCCATCTAAGGACGAAACTGAACAGCGACGAAAAGTCCCCATTGAGTATAATGTGGTCCGTTCGCTTTTCACTCAGCGCTCCGACTTTCAGCCAGAAGAAAGCGTGCTGCATACAGGTATTTTCTGCCGGATCTGCGATAGAACCTCTAACTGGAGGTTCCAATGCAGATGTGAAACCACCTTTAGGCCTCCTTCCCACGGACGGATTTCCGCCGTGTAATACGCGTCGAAAATCCGCCGCGTTGCCCGCAGCTATTAGGTTTTATTGCATCTAATAGCTCAATGCTCACGGTGCATAATTCCATCGCGGAAATCCGCACCGTGAAATCACCCGACCTCACCCGCGGCATGCTCTATTTGCCACGGGTGTGCGTGCGGACGGCTTCCATTGCAGTCAATGGAAGCCGCCCGTCACGCTATCTTCCGCTGTAGCACAGCAGAAGATAGCGTGAAACTGCTTCCCCGCCTACCGCCGGCCGCGTCATGTGACGTTGTGGGCGTGTCAAGTGACGTGGCCGGCGTGTCACATGATGCTGCGGCGTGTCACGCCGAAGCGTCATACGGGACGTGGGGCGCCGGATCCGCAGGTAAGTATTGGGGTCTCTGGGGGGCGCTGTGACGGGCTCCGCCGCGGAATTCCACGGCGGAGCCCGTCACCGCCGTGTGCAGCCGGCCTTAATTCGACAAGCTTGCAAGGTGTGTTTTGCTGTGACAATTATGTATGAAGAAAGTGCTGGTACACGGCACACATTACAAAGAACCTGGCAGCAAATTCATGGTGCCCCAATCATGGGCAGCTTAAAATTTCAGCAGATGTCCTGATAATGAAGTATGTTTTCCGGTGAAGCGTTCCATAGTAAAGCATAGTTCATTGTTATTGGGAAGCCGGTCGGTACAGTGAGACGCATGAATCTACTGATAGGTTTCATTTAAGGTTCCAACTTTTAGTTGTTTACAGTATCTTAGAAGCCAAATGGCAGAGATTAATAATTACAATAGTCATCACACCCAGCTAGAACAAACAAACTTCACTCTTTCTACATGGTTACTCTCAGGAGTGATATACAGTAACTGTAGTATGTGTAGGATGTCTGTTTGGTGTCTGATTCGAAAAAAGGATCATAGAATAGTAGAGTTGGTAGGGACCTCCAGGGTCATCAGGTCCAACCTGCTCAGTGCAGGATTTACTAAATCATCCCAGACAGATATTTGTCAAGCCTTTGTTTGAAGACTTCCATTTAAGGTGAACTCACCACCTCCCGTGGTAACCTGTTCCACTCATTGATCCCCCTCACTGTCTTACATCTAATCTGTGTCTCCTCCCTTTCAGTTTCATCCCCTTGCTTCCATTGATCAGCATTGACAATTCTGCTGGTTGCTATTGGAACCAGTCGACAATTTAACAGATGCACTCATGGCAATGTGGCTGAGCTTCTACAATCATTACTATATATAACTTAGGCCGTATTTACATGTGCAATTTATTTGCACATGTTCCACCTTCACTGTCTAATATCTAATTTGTATCTCCTCCCTTTCAGTTTCATCCCATTGCTTCTAGTCTTTCCTTGTGCAGATGAGACTAGGGCTGATCCCTCTGCACTGTGACAGCCCTTCAGATATTTGTAGACAGCTTTTACCCCCTTAAGGACCAAGCACTGTAAATTTATGGCGCTTGGTCCTGGGCTTTAATCTCGCCTGATAAAAATGGAGATTGGCTATCAGTTACAGCCGAGTCCCCCTGCGGGATGACGTGGAATCACTTTGGAACCTGCATCATCCGCTAGACACAAGTTCACCTCCTGTTGCGTTAACTACCCCTCTGTCAGGATGTAAACTTACATGCTGCGGCATTAAGAGGTTAGAGAGGACCTATCAAACAGATATATCCAAAGAGCTGACAGGCTGGGGTCACAACCGTATGCTCATTGTGTTTTACCTGGGCAGTTTGCGGGAGCGTAATCCGCAGTAGCAATATCCCATAGACTTGTATGGTGCCTCCCACAGAAGCCGCGTGAAATAGTGGCATGCATTACCTTAGCCCGTATACCACGCATATACATGCCAAGATACTGTATTGGGATTGGCGGTGTTTATGAAGTTCGCAGGTCATTGCGTAATTGCTGTGTTCACGTGCAACAGAGATGTGTGTGGCATATCGCCAAATGCGGTTGTGTGAGCCCCACCTTTAAGCAACACTCTGGCCACGATGAAGCAGGAGCCACAGGGTTCAAAACATTTCTTCGTTATTTCCATGGCTTTGAATGGCAAACTGCAATACCCACCTCTAGAAAGGTAATTCCACAAGTTCTTTCCGTGGCTGCAACTACCCTTCTACCAGTATTTAAAGCACTGATTATACAGAATATTGGCAAAACACCGACCTGCAAAAATCAATACAATTAAAATACAGGTGGAACTTAATTTTTTCTGTTATCCATGTGGGAAAGAAGCAAACGTGTGATTCACTGGCTTGTAGACCAATAAATTAAACCTGTCACGTATACTTGAGTTTTCTGCTACATGTAATAATTTGGGTCTGCAGATTAAAAAAAGTACTTAAAATCTTGGAAAGCCATATATGCGAATGTAATATATAACCGACTTTCCATCTGTCATTTTAAATAACAAGTTACATCAGTTTCCGGTTTTATATGAATAAAGCTCAAAGGCATTTGGACACCTTCTGAGTGCGGTGGGGGGGAGTTTTTATTCACATAAGTGCATGTATTTTGGGCGGTTGCACCATTTGTCTTCTGCAGCTCCTACATATCACTATATAATTAGCAACTGCAGTATAAGGGCTTATTCAGATGTGCGTATATCGGCCGGGATATACGCTGTCCCTACTGCAGGGGGAGGGGCAGGAAGGGATTAGGAGCAGTGCACTGAGCTCCCGCCCTCTCTCCGCCCCTCGCCACTGTTTGCAATGAGAGGGCGGCATGGGGGCGGAGCTGAGTTCCACCGCGCCCATTGCAAATAGTGGCAAGGGGTGGAGAGAGGGCGGAGAAGGGGCGGGGGCTCAGTGCACTGCTCCTGGTGCGTCCCCCTGCAGAGAGGGACAGCGTATATCGGACGGGCATGAAAACCTGACCAATATACGCACATCTGAATGTTTTTCTATATGAGTGTTTTTCCAATCCTAGCCATGAGCACAGGTTTTTTCAGTTTGTAGCGCTTTCTGTAGAGTTTTTACTGTCACCCTTTGATTCTATCAGGATTGCCCATTGTGTTCTGTTACAATCATTCCAAGCACACTCACTCCTAGGGAGAATAGCAACAGTCCTGGATTTTTTCCATTATGGATAATTTGTCTAGCCATGGATTCGTGTACACTCAGGTCTTTATACAATGATTTGTAGCCTTTTCCAACATCATGCATCTCTATTACACATCTTTTGAGTTATTCTGAAAGCTGTTCGCATGGAAGTATTGTTCACACTAACTAATCTAGTTTTGCCAGTAACCAGGCTTTGTGTGCTTTCCTTTAAAGGACAGAGCACCAGTGAAAGCCACACTTTCTATATCATTTCGTTGAAATGTCTTTTGCCAGTTAGATCTTGGAGATATTTTTAACGGAGATTCACTTACTTTTTCTTCTGCCCTGTAGATGTTTACTCAATGTGCTCATTAACCCATTAGTAACAAAGCTTTTTTCTGTTTTTCCATTTTAGTTTTTTCCTCTCCCCCCTTTTAAAAAAATCGTAACCCCTTTATTTATCCATTGACGTAGCTGTATGAGGGCTTGTTTTTTGTGGGACGAGTTGTATTTTTCAATGGTACCATTTAGTGTACCATATAATGTACTGAAAACTTTTAAAAAATTAAAAAAAATTCTAGGTGAAGAGAAATGGAGAAAAAAGAAATTCCGCCATCTTTTGGCGCGTTTTGTTTCTACGGCGCACAAACTGCAACAAAAATGACATGATAACTTTATTCTATGGGTCAGTACAATTACTACAATATCAAATTAAGGGCTTATTCACACGTCTGTATAAGTTCCGCCCCCTCCCATTGCAAATAGTGGCGAAGGGCGGGAGAGGGCAGAGAGGGGACGCAGAAAGGGCAGAGAGGGGGCGGGAGCTCAATGCACTGCTCCCGGCCTGGCCCGCCTCCTCCCCCTGCAGAAAGGGGCATGGCATTACATCATACTGCAATCTGACAGGCCGCCTATCAAGTCACTCCATGGGCATTTCAGAAGGCCCCCTGGGTGCCACGACATACCCACATGGCTCGCTGCGATCTCATCACGGATGGGCCGTACAGGAGCCCCGAGGATTTAAATGCCCCTGTCAGAATTGATGCCGGCATTTAAAGGGTTAACTGTCCCGATAAGCTGCGTGGCTCATCGCAGCTGTTGTCGCTAGGTGTCGGCTGTAAGAAACAGCAGGCACCCAGGATGTATGAAGAGAGGTCGGCGCGCGATCTCTCTTCATACATAGACTGCCGATACTGGCCGTCAAAAGGTGCATCGGCACTCGGTAAGGGGTTAAATGACATAAACTGTCATTCATGTCTATAATTGAGCATGTTGAGTAAGCATCCACAACTACATCTACAGCCCCATTCCCACCGCCGGGTTGGGTTCCACCTGTGAAATATCGCAGCGGAATCTGACCCGGCGCCCCTCAGAGACCCTATACTCACCTCTCTGGATCCCCCGTGAGTGTCTCGCCCTGTGAGTTGGTGCTCATGCGCAGTGCAGCGTACGGCGCTGGGCTGTGACGTGGATTCTCGCGGTACTTCCACAGTGCTCACAGTGCACGTATCGTGGGACGGACGGCTTCGATTGACTGCAATGGAAGCCGTCCGCACGATTTTCCGCACAGAATTGAACATGCTGCGATTTTCCCCCGCAAGCGGAAAATCGCGGTTGATTTCCGCTTGTGGGCGGAGAAGAATGTTTTAACCTAGCAGGTCTACGGATGGACATTGCTGCGGAATCTGCGGCGGGTGTTTCACCGCAAATTCTGCAGCGATAATCCGTCCGTGGACATTAGCCCTACAACTGTTTGTTGGTAGTTCAGATAGTTGCCGGATGGCACCTGGACTGGTTATTGCTACAATTGGGAAGTCCAGTGATCCAATTGAGAGTTGACATAATATAAACGTATATCACATACTATAAAAAGACAGTATTTTACAAGCTAATATGCAGCAGTAACTTGACACAACTTAAACATTAGACTGTTTGTTAAGGACAAGCACTTTTAGGCTGGGCTCACACAGGGCAGATTTGCGCAGAAATTTTGCCGTTTTGCTGCAGCGAAAAAACGTGAGATTTCCGCAGGATAAGCAAAGCTTCAAAACCCAAAGCAAAATGCTGTATATATGTCCTAATGCTCACAGGGCATAAGCTGTACCTGCAGGACCACTGTGGGACACCAGCTGTAACCAAAAGGCAGGCTTCCACTGTAGGAGTCTGGATGGAAGGTAACTGAGATTTGGCTATTTAAGCCCCTTAGATGCCATAACTAATGCTGACTGTGCCATCTACATGTTTACAGAGGAAAGGGAACCCATTGCCCTCATCTGATCAAGGGGTGCCAATGGTTAGTATGGCAGCCGTGGGCTTAACAATGGCCCCTGGTTCGGCCATCTGAGCACTCCTTCTAAATCATGCCCGAGTCAATAAAGACAAAAGTTAACATCTCATTTATACCATATGGTGAACATGTGAAATAAAATGCCAGAATTGCTGTTTATTGTCCATTTTGCCTTCCAAAAAAATGGAATAAAAAGTGATCAGAATATCATATGTACCTCAAGGAGGTACTTAAAAAACTACAGCTTATCCGGCAGACCTCTACAAAGCCTTGCAAAACTCTGTCAAGTTACTTACTGCCTGGCTGGAGCTAACTTAGCTCTGGAGAGTAACCACAGAACCCAATGTGCGGCCCGACAGGCACAGTGACATTGTGGAGTAGTGATACCATCAATGCTGTTTCCTCAGGATAGGTCATCAATAGTCGATCGGCTGGGGTCTGTCGCTCGCGACCTCGACCAATCAGCAGAGCGGGCGCATGCTATCAGCGCCGCAAATACATAGAAGTCGGCGCTTGTAACTGCAGGCACAGCTCTTACTGAAATCAATGTAAGCTGTCCCTGCAGTTACAAGCGATGGCCACTACACAGAGGTTGGCGCAAAGACTTCCGCAGCTTCAGCTCCGAAGTCTGTGTATTTGCAGCGCTAACTGCATGCGCCCGTACAGCTGACTGGTCGGGGTCTTGAATGACGGACCCCAGCCAATCAACTATTGATGACCTATCCTTGCATACTAGCCAGTCTTTGTGCGGTTTCTCATGGGCTCAGCCGAGGTTTGACTTTCTGGTTTAGAGAACTTCCTGACTGCTGTCTTCATGCTCTCTGTCTTCCCTGCTTTCTAAGTGTTTCCTTGTAACTTTTTCCATCTTTGGTCATACAGGGAATACTGCTAGGTCCCGGATGTGGCCTTTTCAGGATGAGTGCACAGCTGTTAGTCAGGACCGGTCAGGGACAGACAGTAGAGAGGATTGTCTTCCTCTCCATACCCATCCCTATTTGTCGTGGTGTCAGTTCTGTCTGTGTCTATATCATTACTTGTCCTCCATCTATTCCCTTCCTTGGATCTCTGAGTACTTTACACAACTTGAATAGTGTAACCGGACCTCGTTGGGTGAGATCTTGTCTAGGCTACTCCCGTCATGATGGTTTCATTGGCTTCCTATGAATTTCCAAGGGGCTCTTTTGAGTTCCTTGAAGAGCAGGAAATACTTTTTTATAGCACAAAAGAGGACTACTACTTTGTGGGGGCACAAAGAGAATATTACTAATGCATGGGGGCACTAAGGGTGGCATAACTGTATAGGAAGCACTATTACTGTATGGGAAGCATTATAACTGTACGGGAAGCACTATTATTATTATACTAACAGAGCTCACTTGTATGGTCTGCAGAGAGCCTGTGTACAGCTTGTGTCCACCACTATATGGTCACTGTATGGCGGTAATATTGGTCTTTGCATAGTACTTGTTTATTTATTAACAGTACAGTGGTGGCATTTTTTTCCCCTTGTATAGCGGTATTATAAGTAATATTGGCTTTAGTATACTGGGCTTTGCTTAGTAAGAGTCTGGTATAGTGGCATTATGGGGTAGGGGTGCATTTGGGCAACAAGTTGAAAGATGGAGCCCAGATCCAAAATGTGTCCTGGGGCAGATAGGCCTCAAGTTACACCACTGGCAGCGTGACTGTTGTGCGCTCTCGCTGTTGTTATCTATTCTCTCTCTCTGCGGTTGGCAGAGATAAGACGTTAGATATCACTTCCTGTCTCTCATTTAGGATTATCTTGCAGCACAGAGAAAGACATTCGGACGTACAACTCCCTTTCTTGACTACCACCAATCAGCATGTGGTTTGTATACTGCGCCGGTACTAGTTGTAGCCGTCTACTCTGATACATATTTGTGCCGCAGTTATGCGCATCTGAGGTTGCATATTTGAGTGCAGTACTGCAGTTCTTACTGTACTTCTTGTAAGTCTCGTACATCGAAGTGGCTGATTAGCCTCACTTCATATGTTCTATATGTAAACAAACCCATTGAAATTGCATATTGCGCATTCACATATGCTCGTGTGAATCTGGCCTTACAATGCAAAGACTGAAATCTGCTGCAAACCCACAGCCAGATCTGTGGTATTAAACCAACTTTATCTGTAGATCTTTCGGAGCATCTTCCACCCCATATGACTGTACCTCTGCTATTGAAATGAATGGGGTTTACAGAAATCTGAGTGCTCATCGCCAAAAAACAGTCTCAGGGCTCTTTCCCACGAGCATATATCGGCCAACCGTTTTCACAGCTGGCTTATATATACTGTGGTCTGATGCATTGTATTCCAATGCATCAGATCACATGGCCGTATTCTTGAAACGTAAAAGTGCTTGGCTGGCCAATATAGCGCCGGGCGTTTTTACGTCGGGCCCAAAAGATAGTCCTGGAACTATCTTTTGAGCTGGAATACATCGGCCGCTGCATGGGCTGCTATGGGAGCCCATGACAGCGGCCCCAGGTGTGAGGGAGTTTAGCAGCGTGGCTGCTAAACTTCCTCCCTCTGCTCTTCTTCCCCCATGCAGGCTCACCTCTGCTCTCCTGCCCGCTGATTCTTTGCAATGGGAGGGGCGGGGCTAAGTGCTGGTCTGTCCCGCCTCCTCCTTCAATTGCTGGCTGCGGACAAGGGGTGTGATGTGGGCGGAGCTAAGCTCCCGCCCTTAGTCCATAGCCATCAATAGGAGGAGACGGGTCGGCGCTTAGCTCCGCCCACCCCCATTGCAAAGAACGAGCAGGGTGGAGAGCAGAGGTGAGCCTGTGATGGGGAGGGAGGGGAAAGGAGTGACGGCATAGTAGTCTCAGCGTATATGCCAGTTCACCAGTTCTATCTAGCCCAATGTAGTGCATATCGGCCGGCTGTGAAAACGGACAGCCAATATACGCTCGTGGGAAAGAGCCCTCATTTAGAGGAATGGAACTGATATGCAGTTGCTGAAATTTCTACAACAAATCTACTAGATGTGATTAGAAGGATGGAGATCATTTAAATTCCGCAGCTGATGCTAATATTCTGTTGAATAATGAAATAAAATCTTCACCAAATATAGTTAGAATTGTAAAATTGAAAACTAATGTTTTTTTTTTTAAGGCAGTGGCATGGCCAACTATTGACAGCCAGGCTCCGGCGCTAACAGCCAGGAGCAGATAAACCTCCGATCCTAGCAGTTAAACTCCTTACATGTCACAATCAATAGCAACCATAGCATGTAGGGAGATTACAGAAACAAGACCTGACAGAGCTGCAGCAGGGCTTCTGTCCACGGACGGATTTGCATTGTGGAGTCCGGTGTGGGATTGCGCCTCCAGACTCCGCAGCAAATCCAACCCATAGCATCCAATGTAAAAACATGATTTCCTGCCCATGAACGGAAAATGATTGCGATTTTCCGCTTGCAGCGAAGAGATTGCAGCGTGCTGCGATTTTGTGTGAGTCACGCACTGACAGCTTCCATTGAAGTCAATGGAAGCCGTCCATCTCGTGGCCATTCTGCAATCATCATTGCAGAATGGCTGCGGGATCGCCATAACTATGGAGGCGACATGTGACCTATAATGCATTGGGTTCCGTCGGCTCCACTGCTCTGCTTTCCAGACCTGGAGATATTAGGGGCAGGTGAGTATAAAGGATCAGGATGACCTGACAGTGTTTGGCCGATCAATACTTTAGTACTCATTAACTACTCTTTCTTTCAGCGCTGTAAGAGACATTTCAGCCTTTCACGCACTAATTAAGCAAAGTCCAAACTCTATGTACACTTTTTCTGTCAAACGGTAGCTAGGTTAAGTATGAAGGTAGTGCAGTGTTTTCGTGAGACGCACATCTCGCGGCCAAAGATCGCAGTATAGCCCTGCGACGTTGCAAACTAAGACTGGCTTTATACGGGCGCAATACACAGGGAATGATTTCAATGAGTTTACTCGAATTTCTATATTTCGCATGCGCATTTAGGTCCCCCGAGAAAATAGAGCATGCTGATGTCATCTTTACAGTCTGTAGTGAGCCTGAGCCATTTCCAAGCAAGCTGCTGCAGCCAATGACAGGAGTGCGATCATTGGCTGCAGCAGCAGTCTAACAGGATATCACAGGCTGACTGTGGCCTGTAAGCAAACAGCACAGCGGAGACCCGGAGACTCTGGTGGGGATTAGCGGGGAGACGAAGGTGTGAAAATCGTCCTGTCAGCAAAAGGGTTGAACCTCACCAAAGTGCCCTTCTTAAATTTGACCTTACTTAGTATTAAGTGACTAGACAGGGCTCAATGTGTAGAGCCTAAATATGCTGAATAAAATATAGATATTTTTTTAACAATTTATAGGGGGTTATCCACCCAAATAATGGAGTTCCATGTTCCCCGTATAAGTGATGGGGCGGTCAAGCGTGTGCACTGTTGCTCTATTCATTTCTATGGGACTGCCACAGCTAGTCAAATACAAGTGCTTGGCTATTGCCGGCAGTCCCATAGAGATGAATGGAGCGGCGGTACCTTACTGGCCGTTACCAGCGCGGCCGGCGGGACAGATATTGCCGGCAGTCCCATAGAGATGAATGGAGCGGCGGTACCTTACTGGCCGTTACCAGCGCGGCCGGCGGGACAGATATTAATTTGTTGTGTCTTATTATTCCCCAGAAAAAAAAATTCTATTTTCATTTGGAAAGCAATCAGCAGTTAACTGATTGCTTTGCTAAAGCTCATAATGTGACATTAATCCCAGTATCCCGCTCTCAGCCCTCACAAAGCAGAATAACAATGTATTATATAACTTGCAGCGGTCACATGAACCAGCTAATTGTTTTTTCTTTCGTGCTTAACAATGTAGACACTGAAGGGCTTTTATGAACTGCGCAATTTGTGTATCCACAACACTTGGTCATGTGCACAAACCACATTTCAGCCTACTATTCTTATTATTAATGGGTTTTATACCCATATATACACCTAGATGTTGTTAGAGAAACCCGTGGGATAAACGTTACACTGTCCTAAGTATATGCTTTGTTTTATCCCAATGACAGATTATTATATGTAGAAGATTAAAGAGACACAAGTAATATTTTGTTCCTATTTATTTTACCCTTTCCAATCCACTGTCTGACGTCTAAAGACATTCTGATTGAAAGGCTGTACAGCTCCGATATCGGAAGACGTCCGGCAGGGTATTCTTACTGTATATAACTGGCCGCTCTGTTGTCAGGGGCCTCTCCAGCATGTCACATACTGCAGTACCGGCTCTAGCCAGCAGATGGCGGCATTGTATAATGACAGAAAGAGAAAGCCCCCTAGGAAACCCTGAATCTAATATTGGATTGCAAAGGGTTAAAGCCTACCTATTATTCTAAGTGAATTTTCAGAATAAACCCCCCCATGTCAACCCACCTTCATTCCTCCGCTCAGTTATCTGCTCTTCCATGAGACACAAGAACTGGCAGCATGCACTCATTCTCCCTCTTTTTCTTGGGTGGGGAGGAGACAAAACATATGTCTTGGGGTCTGTACCCCTGATCTTTTAAGACCCTAGTAAGGTTCCTGGCTGTTAATGCTGCAACAATGTGTCACTTCAGAGACCCAGCAATGTAGCAGAAAGTTACGACTGTGAGGTTGCATTTACATGCACAGGGAAGGGGGGCTAAAGTTTTGCACTAGGTCGTATGGACCTTCGCAGCACCGTCCTTGATGAGCTGTGAATAATGCTCCATCGGTTATGCTATTATTCATTAGGCATGCTGCAACCATGAGTGACATGAATGATGACAAGTTCCCTCACTACAAAAAACGTTTGGCATTTTAGAGTAAACATGGTTTCAAAAAGAACTGGGTACGGGGAGAAGCGTCTGTTGGGCAGCTCCATTTCAACTTTTCTCCGCCCAGATTGATTAATGCGTCGCTGCCTATATACAAATAGCAGGAATCTGCTGACCGCTTCTCCTTAAGGCTAAGTTCATATTATCCTTAAAAGGGAAGCTGCCACCATATTTTTGCAGCCATCACTGCGAGCACCATAAGGTAGTGCTGATCACACTGATTATAGTGATACGTCGCACGCGATACGAAGGAGATCCATGAAGCACTGCATAACTGCACAGGAAAAAGAAAACATCTGTAACTCATCAGATGAATTAGCCATTTCAATCACTGCGTCTTTGTGTCCCTGCGGGCAGAAAAAGTACAGTAGAGTCTGCACAACTCCATGTGAAGCCGGCCCTAAGAGTGTGGTGCTAGGATCGGAGGTGGGCTACATTTCCGTGGCCCACCCTAAATAGAAGACGATGAAAAGGCAGCACTCTGAATTGTGATCCTTTATTCGCACCCGTGCCTCATCGAAGCTCATACTGAGCTTTTCTCAAGCATATTCTCCTGTTTATATATTGGTATAAATTGCATAAAAGCTTAGAAATTACGTAAATACATTGCATTACATATTTTGTACTGAGTGTAAGTTGCAGGCTATATTAATAGTACAGAGAAGCGTTCACAGTTCTTCTGGTTGTCAATGGAAACACTTAGCAAACTTGTTGTCACACATATCCAGAACAGCTCCTATAATGTAGGATGAACTTACATTCTCCTGCATCAGAATTGTGGAAAGCTGAAAGTTTTTAGCTCTGAAGTCGGCAGAATTATGAATTCAGCTCTGGACTATAATAATATGGGCAGACAAAGTGAATGTTCCACCGCTGTTCTGCAGCAAAATCAACAATAAGTGCACAGCAAAGTCCGCATGTGGCGTTATGGCTGGACTCGCAATGCATTTTACTGCAGGTTCAGCATGGAATTTACCCTGCGAAATGAATTGGGTAAAATCTGCATTGAAAATCTGTAATGTGTCAATTTCATGTAGATTCTTTCAGCAGTCTGTGGGTGAAACTTCATAAACTCTAATCCCTTTTGCTGCTAATGTAAATGAATTTTCTGCCTGGAAAATACGGATGGAAAAATCCTAGAATGGTAGAGTTGGAAGGGTCCTGCAGAATCATCAGGACCTCCAGGGTCATCTGGTCCGACCCCCTGCTCAATGCAGGATCCACTAAATCATCACAGACAGATGTCTGTCCAGAGTTTGTTTGAACACTTCCATTGAAGAACTTACGACCTCCCGTGGCAACCAGTTCCACTCATTGTTCCCCTCACTGTCCAATATCTAATCTTTGTCTCCTCCCTTTCAGTTTCATCCCATTGCTTCTAGTCTTTCCTTGTGCAGATGAGAATAGGGCTGATCCCTCTGCAGTGTGACAGCCCTTCAGATATTTGTAGACCGCTATTAAGTCTCCTCTCAGCCTTCTCTTCTGCAAGCTACACATTCCCAGATCCTTTAACCGTTCCTTATCGGACTTGATTTGCAGACCGCTCACCATCTTGGAGATGTAACTCTTCTCTGAACTTGCTCCAGTTTGTTAATATCTTATTTAAATTGTAGTGCCCAGAACTGGACACAGTATTCCAGATGAGGTCTGACTAAGGAAGAGTAGAGGGGGATAATGACCTCACGTGATCTAGACTCTATGCTTCTCTTAATACATACCAGAATTGTGTTTGCCTTTTTTTGGCTGCTGCATCACATTGTTGACTCATGTTCAGTCTATGATCTATTAGTATACCCTAGTCTTTTTCCCATGTGCTGCTTAGCCCAATTCCTCCATTCTGTATGCCCAGATACAGGACCTTACATTTTTCCTTCTTAAATACCATTCTGTTAGTGGCCAAGTACTGTTCAAGCTTGTCTATATCTTTTTGAATCCTCTCTGTCTCTTCTCTACTGTTATCTATCCCCCCTAGCTTTGTGTTGTTGGCAAATGTGATCAGTTTCCCCTCAATTCCCTCCTCCAGATCATTTATAAAACTTTTGAAACTCCACAGCATATTTGCCCTGGATGGCCATAGTCCGACAAACATGAGCAGCTTCAACTGTTTAATTGTCTGCCAATCAGAGACAGGTGGTACCATTGTGGATGAAGGACATTTGGTCTCACAGTGCCCATTATGTGTATTGCCTTTAACATCAACCCACCATCGCCTCAGTTTGCAGTGGTGTTGTGAATGACAAAACCGAACTCTTATGGAGTGGAACCAGCTTGTCTTCACCAACAAATCCAGGTTTAGCTTGGGGACTGATGATTGCCGAGTTTGGGTCTGGAGACCTATGGGTGAGCGCCTCAATCCTGCCTTTGTTGTGGGGTGGCATACTGCCTCCACTGCTGGTGTGATGGTCGGGGGCCCGTTCCCTACAACAGTCACCCTTAGTAGTGGTACGAGGGATAATCACGGCTCAGCGATATGTTCAGGACATCCTGCAGCCACATGTGTTACCTCTCATGACGGCTTCCGAGACATTGTCCAGCAGGATAATGCTCGACGGCACACGCAAGGGTGTCTGTAATGTCTTACCGATGCTGGATAGGAGTTGCGGATGTAGTAGATGTACAGGTCCCTAGAGTAGTCATATGGAAAGCAAGGAGTCAGCAACGGGGAGGTCTTGGGGTGCAGTACAATAGATGAGGCAGGTAACTTAGTCAGATGGAAAGCCAGGAGTCGGCAATGCGAAGTCTCTATTTGCAGTACAATGGATGAGGCGGGTAACATAGTCAGATGGAAAGCCAGGAGTCAGTATCAGGGGGTCTTGTCATAATAGCAGAGGAGCAGGCAGAAGGGGAGCTCATCAATGCTGTGAAGCAGAAAAATCACGCAAGAAAGGAGAGATCAGGGCCAGGTTTATATAGCAAGTCTAATCAGGGACAGGGCAAAGCCAGAACAGAGACTTGATAGCTCAACAGGGAGAGCGGATGGCCGAAGTTCTTCATTGAAACACTTCTACATGTATGGGACTATCTGGGATGCCAATTTTGACAGCCAATGAGTGTTCACTATCTTGAGGCTCAGTTACAGCAGGATACCATATAGATATGCTGCAGGATACCATACAGAACCTGTATGATATGCTCGCCCATAGTCACTGTGTTGAGACGGGGATGTGGACCCACTGTGCCGCCAAACCAATTTACTTTAGGGCTAGTTCCAGGGGATGCACCTGGTTTTCACCCTTCAAGCCCACCAACTGTGATATGGTTTTCACTGCAGGGAAGCCCCAGACTGTTAGCCCAGAAGTAGTTAGATAGCAACTGATGCAAACTGGTCAGGGTTACTATTACATGGTACCAGGGGAGCAGACAAAAGACAGGCAAAGGTTTGGACAGGTGGAGCTCTTGCATAATGAGACAGGCCCAGGCTCAGGGCAGGCTGCAGACAGTGAAAGTCGAGATCAGGAGCAGAGAAGACAGTAAAAGCTAAGTGGAACAGGCATGGATCAAAACCATGTCAGAACACATTTGCATACCAGATATGGTCAGGGATTGAAAAGCTGGCTGCATGCAGGCCCATTAAGAGTCAGGACGTGCGTGTGCATCGTTTAGGTGGCAGTGACCTTGGATGGAGTCAGATGGGGCCTCTTCCGCAGGAACAAGGGATGAGAGCCGCGACCTTCAGGAGGAGGAGGTGAGGGAAGTTGGCCGTCTGGCTTGGGAAGATAACATTCTGCTCTGTGACCTAAGTGAAATCTACTATGACATCAATTTAAAGCATAAGCTTTCCACGTGCCCAACTGTAATGGAAAGGACATCTGAGAACAGGGTTCAGAAAAAGCAACTGATGGAACCTTCTAGAGAATCAAAATAAAGAAAATGCATCAACTGTTATGACCATCAAACGATTCGAGGGCAAAGGCATTTGATTTCCATTTGTGAGACAATGCTGTAGTTCCTAAACAATCTTTTATAGACTTAGAGCTTCATGTATTTCTTGGCACTTGAATGTCACATTCTGGAGTTAAAATAGAACGTCGTGAGTTATTAAAAAAAGACATTGGCAGACCTTCAAATTCTCCGTTGAACTGTGACCTTTTGCCTAAATTAAGATTAGCGGTGACAGCAATGCGCACGTTTCTGAACAGGGCTGCAGAATACTACAACCTGCTTGTACTTCAAGACTTCTATCGGGCGATCTGAAGTTCAACATCTAAAGCGCGCAGAGAAGTGTTGTACTAGTGTGCCATAATTGTCTGGCAAGAGAGGGAGCCTGAAACAAAGTATTGGTTCCCTTCCAGCCGTTGGCTGCAGAGCAGAGAATTCCAGTGGCAGAAGGAGAATGAGTGACACTAGTTTTACTTGTTTGCTTTGGACAACACATCCCTTAAGGCCAGGCGTACTTGCGAATGCCAAATTTGCATGATTTCAATGGGATTCTTCACATGCACGTATTTTTCTTGCACATTTCAACTGCACGCGCAAAACAAAAAATGCAGCATGCTCTATTTTCCTGTGCATTTGCGCACCAAAAGTCTCCATAGAAGTAAAGGAGGATGCGCAAATATGCCAGGAGATGCGTGAAATTGCACAGGCAAAAGAGCACATCTGGAACTTATGCTAATTAGTCACTTCAGTCGGTGCATTTGTTTTCTTTCCGGCACGCAATTGAACATACTCTTGCGGCAGAAAAAGCACGGTTTATTCCGCAAAAAGGCTATGCTCATGCACATACAAAGTCACATAGACTCGTGTGACGCCTGGACTAAAGGCCCATTTAGACACAACGATTATCACTCAAAAGATGTCGCTCAAGCGACTTTTGAGCGATAATCGTTGTGTCATTTACACGCAAGATGAGCGATCACCTTGCGCTGCCAGCGGAGGATGCAGAAGACAAGTGAGTTGTCCCTGCTTGTCTTCTGCGTGCAGCTGTCTCCCACTCCGAGTACCCAGCTGTTATACAGTCGAGCGCTCCAAGGGGAGGATGCAGAAGAGAAGTGGGGTGTCTACGCTTGTCTTCTGCATCCAGCTGTTTCCCATTTCGAGCGCCTGGCAGTTATACAGCCGAGCGGAGGATGCAGAAGACAAGTGAGGTGTCCCCGCTTGTCTTCTGCATCCAGATGTTTTCTGCACGGAGCGCCCAGCTGTTATACAGCCGAGCGCTCCGTGCCGGGTATGGAGAACAGCGGTGGACCGCTCTGTTCTTCATACCCCGCCTGTCATCAGGGAGCGGGATACAGCTGAAACAATAGTATCAGCTGTATCCAGCTGTGAATCCTTGATAAGACTCATCGTCAGCACGCTAAAAGACAACGATGAGCGATGGGATAACGAAAACTACACGATGTCAGTGCAGTTAGACACAACCATTATCGCTCAAAAGACGGCTTTTGAGTGAATTTTGAGCCATAATCGTTGTCTAAATGGACCTTAAGGAAATCTGATTAGGAATCAGCAAGTCCGATTCGGAGGCAGTAGAAATCTAAAATCTCAAATTCGTCGGGAACGTCAATATCTTCGAATGCATTTACTCCTTCTTTGCGTCCGTTCAATCAGTAACTTTAGTAGAACTTACGGACCTCGACAGCCTCATTCAGAAATAGGTGGCTGAGGAAAACAGAATGCCTTGTGTTTTGTCATTGGAGACCTGAAGACAATTCCTAGTTAGAAGCTGGCTATGAATATTGACAAACTATAATTACTGTATGTATTTAGGTTCTTGACTGAGAGCGCTGCCATCAAACACGCTGGAATGCCTGCCAAAAAACTTCTGGCAGCCTCTATTTATTTTAATCAGTCGAATTCTAAATTCATTGCTCGTCTATAGAAATGTGACAGAAATAGAAGCTTAAAAGATGAATGAAGAGCGGTGACGCAAAAATAGATGGCTGATGGGAAGAAAGAACTTTTGTCAAAGAAGGTTTCTAATCCGCCATTCATCTAGACAGAAGCCGCCACTTACAGTTAGCTGTTACTTCTGTAGACTCCTATGCAGTAAACCAGCATTCTCCTGCCTCCGCCGGCTCCCACAGAGATAAGAAGAGGCGTCTTCATTTAGAATGCAGCGCTATTTCTTCTGTTTTTTTGTGTCGGATCTGCGACGGAAGGTTCCAGTGCAGACATGAACCCGGCCTAAGGTTGCCTCCACACTTGCGAGAAAATCGTGTGTTTTTTGAGCGATTTGAGAGTAAGGCCTCATGTCCCCTGGGAAATTCGGGCCCGCGCAGATTCACCATGCAGAATACCGCAGCGGGTTCCTGTTTTCCCGCAGACATGAGGCCTGAAAATAAGATTACTTACCTGTCCGGACGCTGCGGATCTGC
This sequence comes from Eleutherodactylus coqui, assembly GCF_035609145.1. Lineage (NCBI taxonomy): Eukaryota > Metazoa > Chordata > Amphibia > Anura > Eleutherodactylidae > Eleutherodactylus > Eleutherodactylus coqui. Next base: position 203,673,672 of record NC_089843.1, on the reverse strand, counting down.
CCTCTGTCGTGGCGGGATCTTCTTTCTTCGGCCTGGCGGATGTGGTCGGCACACCAGCAGCGTGCCGCGCACACGCCAGGCACATCCTTTTCTTTTTTTGAACTCCTGCTCTCCCGCGGCACAGCAGAAGTACAGCTGCGGGTGTGCCGCGGGAGGGGACAGCTCCCATAGGCTTCAATGGAAGCCGCGGGAGCGGTCCATGCGGGAAACTCGCAGAAAATGGAGCATGCTGCGAGTGATTTCCAGCCCATGCGATCCACGCGGCAGGAAAAAATGACATCCGCAGGTATTTAATTACCTGCAGGTGTCCAATGCATCCCTATGGACATGGATCACGCGGGCGGGACACCAGCACGGATGTGCTAAATCCTTTTTCCTAGTTTTCATTCCCACCTGCGATGATTTCACTCATGCAATGTGGAGCGACTTTAGAAAAAAATGTAAAAATAAAAACCGCAGCATGTCCCATTTTTCAGCATTTCGCTTATTTTTCTCTCCCATGTTTCCCTATAGAGCTTTCTTTCTATCACATCGTAACGCATGAACTTGCGATTTTCGTGCGAAGTGTTTTTAACATTAGAAACTCCTATTGTGAGAAAATCGTAAGCAGCAGTGATGTGTTTGCAAGAAAAAGCACCGCTGACGCTCAGACATCTCATGAGCAAAGTTGCGATTTTCTCGTGGCGATATCGCGATCGCCAGTGTGGAGGAGCCCTGACTGTAGCCCATCCATGCCTTATAAGGCACCTTCTTTTGTTTTTGCCACATTTGAAGTACAATGTAGCAACTTTCTGAAAACAGACAAATCTAGTCGGTAAGGTACTTGTATGTCCATTCCTTTCATCAGCTCCCTATGCGATAAGCCGGCGGCCTCCTGCATCCGAGCGAGTGTGGGCTTGCATAATGAAGGTGAAGTAGCGACGGCCTCCTACTTCCGAGTCCAGAAGAATTTCACCATTCATTAATTTCGTATAGACTCATTTACATGTTTGCGATGCGCCACGCTCTTTTTGGCCTTCACCTCGTGTTAGAGACTCAGCTACCGTGTTTCCCCGAAAATAAGACAGTGTCTTATATTAATTTTTGTTCAAAAAGGCTTAACTTTTTTACATGTATAGCTGCCTGGATACTATTTAAATTGACTTTTTTAATTAACTGTTAGCAGGGCTTAATTTTGGAGTAGAGCTTATATTTCAAGCATCCTCAAAAAGCCTGAAAAATCATTTTGCATCCTCAAAAATTCTGTAAAATCATGCTAGGTCTTATTTTCAGGGGATGTCTTATTTTCAGGGAAACAGGGTAGCAGAATTCTGGACATTGCTAGCTATCTACATTGGTTGATGGAGCAGATCAAAGAGTCACCTAGCTTGGAACTCCAAAAAGCAGCTATTAAAGGGGTTGTACCTGATTACTGCAACCCTTACAGCAGTGCTTCCCAACTCCGGTCCTCAGGGACCTCCAACAGGTCGTGTTGTCAGGATCTCCTATAGTAAGAACCCCTGTGGTAATGTCTGAGGCACCAACAATGATGACATCACCTTTGTAACACTGAGGAAATCCTGAAAACATGACCTGTTGGGGTCCCGAGGATTGGAGTTGGGGAACCCTGGCCTACAGTGAGGTGGGGAGCGACCGGAAGGGTAGTTGTGCATGCGGGGGGCTCATCACTCCTCTTCAGTGGCCACAGAAACTCAAACAAATTCTATTCATTGCAAAGGGGGATGAATTCTGCAGCCTAACTGGCAATAATGTGTCGGTTGCCGGACCACCGGCGAGCCTCCGTGGTGATTGGTCATCCCCGTACCGCAGACCACCTGCCCTTGGGAACCCCCAGCTACCCCCATGATCATTGCTGGTCGCACCCGTTGGCACCAGCAGATGATCTGCCCCTGGAAGATGACCCCTAGGGCTTATTCAGTATTTTGTCAGCCGGAACCAGGAGCCAAAATACGGAAGAGCTGCGGATCTTTCCCCGATACATCCTCTCTGTCCGTTCTACTCCTGGTTTAAAAATACGCCCGCGTGAAGGAGCCCGAAATACGCAGCGTAATCGCGCAAAAACGGGGTTATCAAGAGGATTATAGTGGGTGCTGCGCACGTGTCTGTGCAGATGACTGTATGTTTTGCGCGCACACATGGAATTTAATAGCGATTTAAGTGTAATAAGAGCCAGCTGTCTTCTTTTCCCCGCTTTTTGCGCAGTGGCACACCCTTCCCCTTGCGTATTTTCGCACCTTCCATAGACTTTTGCTGCCATATAGAGGATCCCTGCCCGTCATGTAAACGCAAAAACGGAACATCCATTGCGCAAATACACTTGTGCACGCAGTCACGGGCGCGAGTGCGTTTATGGATGCATTTGCATACGCAAAAACAAAAACACGCACAAGCGCTCCCTTAAATTAGTTCAATAGGTGCTCATTTTGAGCACAAATGTGCAGGAAAGTAGAGCATGCTGCGTATTTTTTGCGCAAATGAAACACGAGAAACACTTGCCGATCCTCCGGCACGGCTATCGCTACTTCAATTAAAAGTTGGGAGGCGTTCCCTCATCGCCGGGGACATGGCGCGTTCCCGAGCATGATGCTGGGGTGAGTTTCACGGCCCCATATGGCGCTCACCCGTGTAAAATTACCCTTAGGCCCCATTCACACCGGCGTACGTGTATTTGCGCGCACCTGAACGCTACGTTTTTGTGCAGCGATACCTTATGGCGCACGCATCGGCGCACTTTACTGAAACCTTTAGCGCCGCGCGCTCATTTGTGCCCAGCAAACAAAGATGCTGACACGTCTCATGAGTTCCAGATGTTATTTGTTACTGCGCAATTCCGCAGCGTATCGCGCATCTCCTTGTGCATTTGGCGCGCTTTTGCACATTTCCATTGACTTCTATGGGGAGCTCTGCATAAATACTGAAATGCACTGGAAATAACGCACGTCTATTCGCTGCGCCCGTCTGACTCCGCCCCGACTTGTAAGTACCGGGATTCGACCGTCGGTCCCTTCCTACACCCCCCGCCGCTGCCCCGGGTGTGCCGCCGCAGGGTGCGCAGTGCGTTCCATCCGTGCGTACATTTCCCAGCGTATGACGCCATTGGATGCACGTAGCTCCGTGCTGACGTCACGGACGCCGGGCGGACCAATGGCAGAGCTCAGCCCCTCTCTCACCGCTCAGAGCAGTGTAGTCAGCGGCGGCTCCAGCGGGAGAGCAGTGAAGCGCTCCGTCCCATTGATCAGCCAGGTGAGTGCGGCTGTCCTGCACGGGCGCAATGGTGGCGGGTCTACAGGGCGGAGACATGAGGCGGGCGCATGCAGCAGCAGCAGGACGTGTGCGGTCAGTCAGCCCGCCGCACCTCGTCAGTGTGGAGACGGACGTGCCTGGTAGCGGCGCTTGGCGGCTAGTGGCGGCTGCAGCGAGCAGGGTATATAGCGAGGCGCTGTGTACATCAGCTGTGACGTCACTGGTACCTACGGAGGTGTCGGCAACCCGCTGTCCCTGGACGGCACGTGATACGCTGCGCTCCCCGGCGGGGACAAGAGGAAGGCGGCTGTCACCTCCGGCTCCGGTCTCACAGGGGGAAACGCAGAAGCAGACCCCCTTTTTTTTTCTTTTGCAGGTTTAAATAATTTTACCCAGACTTAACCCCTTAAGAACCAGAGCACGCCGCGCTGTTGGGCCATTTGTTTCTCTTTGGTTTGGAGGGATTTTTATCTCCACTTTGCAAAAGCCATCTTTTTGTTCTCCTCCCGCTGACCAGTGAGGCTCCTGTGTGTTTTTTGTTTTTTTCCAGTGTTTTTCACTTAACAAAAATAAACATGATTTGCTTTTCTTTGCAGTCCGATACAATTGTACCAAAACTTTATTTTTTTTAATTCCCCCCCCCCCCAGTTTTTTCCTCCTTTACACAATAAAGACCTTATTATGGAAAGTATTGCTTTTTTTTTCTCTCCTTCCCCTGACTGATCGCTGTGAAGGCTTGTTTTTTGCATAATGTGTTATTTGTTCATTTTTTTTTTTTTTTTTTTATACAAAGATGGGAAAGTGTGTAAAAAAGGCTTTTGTGTTTTTTTTTGTTTTTTTTTCTTTGTCATATGGGGGACTTGAACCAGGACAGCTCTGATCACTATTATTAATGCATTGCAGAACTAAGGTACTGAAATGCAGCTTCGCTTCCAATAGCAATGACAGACCCAGATGCCATTGTCTGGTTGCCATGACAACTCATCGGCCCTCTGTGATTACATTGCCTAGGGCTGATGACGTCATAGAGGAAGTGCGATCCTTCCGTGAACCTGTTGCATGATGCAGTATACACTGATCGCAGTCACTAAGGAGTTAACGCCCCCCTCCCCCCCAATGATTGCCAGAGGAGTAAGCAATGACTTAGCTTTTGTATCTTGGTAATTGTACCAACCTGACATTTCTCGTGTCCTTCATGTCGGCCGGGTCCTGCTGGCAGAGTTGGTTCTTCTCTCCCTGCCCCCCCCCCCCCCCCCCAAAGCTGGCAATAAACTAGACTGCTGAGAGCTGCAGGAAGGAGCTGTAAGTTCTTAAAGAATACTTGCACTCTCACGCTGGGGCGCTGCTTCTCCTTCAGATGTTTTCGGTTCCTTCCAACAGCTGAAGATGGCGCCGTAAGGAGCTGAAGAGGCTGACGAGCTGGAGCGCTCCATAGTGTAAGCGCAGGCACTCTGCCCTCAGTAAAGGCTACAGGGGCTCTTTAAAAACATGAACAGTCCACATATGCAAAGTTCAGTAGGTGAAGCGAAAAGCTGAGCACTAGCATGCAGTGCAGGAGTAAGTACAGCACACCTCATTAAAGGGGTTTCCCTGGCAGCGCCCGCTGTCACTACGAGGTTTTACCGGGTTTGGCGTGGAAGCCGCTGCTCCAACCCAGCCGGCACTCGTAGTTGCGGCTGCAGCTCTCACTGAAATCAGTGGGACCCCAGCCTGCAATTACAAGCCCGGCTCCCACTGATTTCATTGAGAGCTGCGCCGGCCGCTGCTCAGGGGTCGGACTAGTGGCCCCTGTGTATCGCAGCGGGCACAATCTGGAAAACCCCTTTAATTTCAATACACATCCATATGGTTGATTTTCCGGGAATGAAGAAGCTGCTATAGTGTGTGCTGAATGTGGATTACCGTGATCGCCGCTGAGGGTGGACGCGCTGATGAGAGGAGGGTATACGGCAGGTCTTTGTAAGGACTTTTTAAATAGTTTGAGAAATCGTTCAGATTGTGGTGATCGTCGTGAATCTGATCAGTTATTCAGTCTAAGGCCCAATGTCCACTGGCATGCGGGGCACCTGTGTGGGCGATCCACAGTTCAAGCTCCATCTTGCTGCAGGTCCCGCACGGACGGCTTCCACTGAAGTCAATGGAAGCCGTCCAATCCGCAGATAGGCTGCGGATACCGCGGAAAAGCAGGAGATTAAAAAGAAACGAAAAACCTCCACTGCGCATGTGCATCGGTGTGCCCATCCACACTCGCAGTGGAGAAGGTGGAAGACCTGCAGAGGATCCGGACAGGTAAGTAATGTCCTCTTGCCGTGAGCAGGGTGGGATTCCGCTGTAGGCTCCCGCCCGTGGACATGAGGCCCATGTATGACCAACAATAAATGAGTTCAGCTTCTGCATGCATAAAAACTGAACGACGTGGCGGCCATGCAAAAACTGCCAGTTTACTATCCAGGGAGGCAGATGGGCTGGAATGATCCCCGACCCGCTCCATTCACTGAGGAATGATCATTCCTGTTTAAAAGCACAGGAGCGATCATTTCTGGGATGACCTGTCGGGTATTTGCGCCCCGTGTAAAAGCCCCTTTGGGTAATGTGGAAAAGCATGTCTGTCTTTGTGGTGCGCTGCGGTGTAGTTGTCGGGCGCACCTGTCCATCAGCCATGCTCTTGCATCGCACACTGCAACAATGTATCGAAGTGATGGCTACACTAGTACAGACAGATTGCTGTTACTGTATCAATCCCTTTGCACTGTCTGGATTGTGTAGCTTTGTGTTTCGTGTAGTAAGTGTTGAATTTCAGTTGTGCTTATGTAACTAAGCTCGTCGGGTCTTACAATAATCTTATTTCTTTGTGTTTTACGGTTATGTCACATGCTGAAGGTCCAGCGGTCTATCTTCGCTCCCCTTTTCCTTCTTGTTTCTGCCAAATATGTTGCATCTACTATAAAATTATTAATTCTTCCTTTTTTTTTTCTTTACAGGACAGAAGATCTAGATAGAAAATAACGAACTCGTTTGGAAGAAAAATATGGAATGTGTTTCACTGTTGACTGAGCCCAGCCAGAGGAACTCTATAGACAGTACTTGGAAAGTCCTCAGTTAGCAGTTTGTTCGCCGGACACTAGCAGTTTCCAGATAGAGCTGATCACTGTACGCAGCTCCACTCGCCGGGTGCTTCATCCTCTGGAGTCGGATTTGTTTTAGTTTTTCTTTTTCTTTTTTTTTTGACCCGGAGTAAAAGAGAGAAAACAGCCAAAATGATCCTGAATGAGTATCTGTGGATGGTTATACTGGGCTTCATCATAGCCTTCATCTTGGCATTTTCCGTCGGTGCAAATGACGTGGCCAATTCATTCGGCACGGCGGTCGGTTCCGGAGTGGTGACTTTACGGCAAGCTTGCATATTGGCTTCAATTTTTGAAACCACCGGCTCGGTGTTGCTGGGAGCGAAAGTAGGGGAAACCATCCGGAAGGGTATCATCGATGTAACCCTGTATAACGAGACGGTGCACTTACTGATGGCGGGAGAGGTTAGCGCAATGGTTGGTAAGTCACTTGTGTGTCTTATGAATGAGAAGTGCTTTTTGTGTTCGTGGTGCCAAGTTCTTGTTTGGAATATAGCCGGTTTGTCAAATGAGTGAGAGAATACATAGAATTTAAAGGGACTTTCAGATGGGATGGAAGGACGGCAGTTCTGACACTTCTGCTGCAATTAATTAAAACATTTTCCAATCAAAGGACAAAAATGTAATTAGTTTTAGGACTTCTGAAGCCAGTATAGAATAGTTTTGCTTGCAGGAGATCCCAGCTTGCATGCTACTCTTGTGTGCGCCTCCTTGGTGGGGTTGGTTATTATGGAATTCGGGGGTAAATGTCAGACAAGTCTGACCTAATTCAGATGCTTTCTGAATTAATAGGGTTTTCCAGGTAATTGGCAGGGGTTTGTCACCCGGGACCCTGGGCAGCCGGCTGTCACCCTGTACAGAGTGGGAAGCGGGCGCTGAACATTGTACAATGGCACAGCTCCAATGGGAACGGTGCCTGCAAGGTCATGCTGGGCCACTGCATGATGTAAGGAGCTACCTGCTCCGTGTAGGGTGACAGGTGACCTGCCGATCGGCTATTGATGACCTATCTCCATAATGGATCGTTAATGCTTTAGACCTGGGAAACACCTTTTTAATTACTTGTAGTTTACAGCATCAATGTTTAGACTTTTTATTATTAATTTAATTAATTTAATGTACTTTTACTGCAAAGCTAAATGCAATGGCAACTGTCAGGCTTGGAAAAAGCCGACTGCCCATAAGCATCTGTACTGATGGGGGGTCCAGAATGTGTCCTTCAGACCGATTTATATTTGTTAATGAGAATTGCAGTTTTTTTTTTTTTTTTATTTTTGGGTGTTTCTCTTTAAAAAAAAAAAAACCCGCCACCTGTCGGCTCCCTTATTCTGAATGCTTGTGAAAGACAAATTAATTATTTATTACGTGTTTGAGATCGCGCCAATCTGCTTAATGTGAAATGTTAATAAATAACCCGGGACCTTCTTTAGGAAATGGCTGCGGCCAATTCGTCTCCTAGTGTCTGTCACTTCCTAAACTATGCACGATGAAAATAGTGATTTCTGGGCAACCTCCTCATGGCTCCGGTAGCCCGGGTACATTCCCCTCAGCAGGGACGTTCCAAGTTGCTGTCTTTGAATATAGCCAGTCTGTTATATAAGTGCCATCATATGTAGAATTTAAAGTGACTTCCGGCATAAGCAGCGACCCCTGAGCTGACCCAAATGTAGCCCCCCTAAACCCCTCATAATCTTATCTGCGGACTCATTAGGGATTTATGCTGCGTTTATCCGGAACGGTAATAGTTTAGTTTATACACATTTCAGCCGGCATAACTATCAGCGCCGACTCGTTTAGTTTAAGCACGCCACCCGAGCGCCAACAAGCTGTGATGTCGCTACTGTGCTCTTTTGTGTATGTTTGGGTCACTCACACGGGCGTGTGTCGCCCGCAATGCGCGTTGCTTACTTACTCGCTAAGGGCAATTGCTCGAGCGAGTATTGCCCTTAGCGAGTACCTGCCCACTCGAGAGAAAGGGTTCAGGTGCCGGCGGCGGGCAGGGAGGTGCGGGGGAGAACAGAGGGGAGATCTCACCCCTGCTGACTGCCGCAACTCACCGCTCCCCCGCGCCGGCACCCGAACCTTTTCTCTCGAGCGGGCAGGTACTCGCTAAGGGCAATGCTTGCTCATCTCTATAGCCTATTGATTTCTATTGGGCCACCAACACCTGCTTTTAGATTTAATTTTCAAGCACGTGAAATAAAACCGCAGCACATCCTATTTTGGTTTGTATTCTGCATATAGGCTATTGGGATTTAACATACGCAGCAAATACGCACTTTGGTTCTCTTGCTAAGAGCTGTAATAGGACTGTTTTACATTTAATGGCTGTGTGGTTGTAGGCCAGCCGCAGACCATCAACCATGAACAGGCAGTAGCTACGTACAGCATTAGTGAGCCGCTGCATCTCAGACACGTGGGACCCTTAGTAGAAACGTCCATCCGCCATCACATTATCTCATGACCATTGGAATGGGGGGATTAGACAGCGAGGTAACAGTCCGTTCTTGAAATTTGATATGTTGGAAGTAGAAAAAAATCGGCAAGTGTAATGATCTGGATGACAGTGATTAGGGAAAAATTGTGATGGGTGAATGATGGGATTGCAATCTGTAAAATAGCAGAACTTTCCGCAGCCCCATTGAAACTAATGGAGCGGCCGCATAAATGCCCCACCAGCGATGCTTTCACTGCGGTCCGTGCTGTGATGCAGGAGTGACCAGAAATGGGGTAAATGGGACTTTTTGTTCCCAGGATCGGTGGAGGTCCAACCACTAGGACCCCACATGAACACTAGAGATCACTCCAGTCCTGGGCATTTAATGCTCTAGATGCCGCAGTCATTGGGGGCCACAACATCTAAGTAGTTAACAGAGGGAGTTCCTGCTGTCAACCCATTGGCCCCTAATATGATAGAGGGGAGCTGATGGGTTTCTACAGCAAATGCCTAAGTCCCTACTGGGGCATAGACTCTAAGTCGAGGTAAAAAAGATTTTTGTAAAATCTCGTCCACTATGCTGGCCAATCCCGGGATTAGGAGCCGCATGCGGAATTGCCGTGCGGACATTCTGCACTGAAATTCCGCGACCATTCCGTCCCGTGTGACCCCAGCCTTATCCCTATGTACACGATGCAGCAAGGCCAAATAGAACTTATTTTCCAAAATAGTGTTTTTATTGTGCAAAAGTAGAAAACCCCCCAAAAAGATCATTCTGGTATCAAAACAAGAGCGAACCACCGCCGGAAAAGTTACAGTGGCATTTATATGGCGCGGGGAAAGTGGAATCACTGGTGTTTGTTTTTTCTTCCCCATTTCCTCCTTCCACCCATAAAGTTATACAATAGATTGGGGACCCCTTAAGGCCTTCTGTCCACAGGCTATATATCATAGCGGGATTCAGCGATAAATCGCCCGCGGATCACACTTGGAACGCTTTCCATAGCGTAACTATGGGAAGGGCAGCCCGATGTACACAAGTGGGAAATCGATAGCGATTTTACACTTGCGGCATGCCGCAATGAACCAATCATTGTGATAGGTTCATCGTGGAAAATTGTGGTGGCTTTAGTGCTCTCCCGTGGCCGAAATCTGCCAGCATTAAAGTGAAACGGTCGTGGAGAGGCAGCCTAAGGGTTCCATTAAATATATCTCAGCCCTCAAGAAAGAAGCACGAGTGATGACGACCCGCCACCAGGTCACATGAGCATCGCAGCTATTCACTGGCTGAAGGGAGATGATGATTGGCTGCATTGGTCATTGGGCCCTTTTCTTTGGGACGTCTTTGCTGGCTCCCCACATCGGTAAGTGAAGACCAGCTGGGATCGGAGAGACGGCAGCGGGGGGGAACGTGGAAGGGGGAGGATCAATTCTGTTATTTTACTACTGCAGTCTGAAAATGTCTTTGAACAAAACTCTGTTCCCGGATCACCCCTTTTATCATGGCATCCTTGACACAATCCATCCCTACAAGGACCCCCCCCCCCCCCCTCGCCCTGCTGGTTACCCCCTGTTTTCCCCAACACTTGCTTTTTTGCACTATAGTTCTTTTTTCCTATTTTAACTGGGATACATGACCTTCCATGCTGCGATTCTGTTTCCTGGAGATGCATTAGATATAAAAAGTCCCCCCCCCCCTCGCCCTGCTGGTTACCCCCTGTTTTCCCCAACACTTGCTTTTTTGCACTATAGTTCTTTTTTCCTATTTTAACTGGGATACATGACCTTCCATGCTGCGATTCTGTTTCCTGGAGATGCATTAGATATAAAAAGTCCCCCCCCCCCCCCCACCTTCTTAAAATACCAGGCTTTTGTCATGTTTAAAAAAAAAATCCAACAAAGATGAATCCTTGTTTAGATGTATTTCCACAGTGACCCGTTATCTGTACAATTCCATTGAAAAACAAACGGAAATCTCTTAAGGCCCATTTAGACACAACGATTATCGCGCAAAAGATGTCATTTGAGCAATAATCGCTGTCATTTACAGCGCAAGGTGATTGCTCAAAAATTGAGCAATCACCTTGCGTTCCGACCGGGGGGACGCAGAAGACAAGCGGGGTGTCCCCGCTCTGAGCGCCCGGCTGTTATACAGCAGAGCGGAGGATGCAGAAGACAAGTGATGTGTCCCCGTTGTCTTCTGCATCCAGTTGTCCCCCCGCTGGGAGCGCCCGGCTGTTATAAAGCAAAGCGGAGGATGCAGAAGACAAGTGGGGTGTCCCTGCTTGTCTTCTGCATCCAGATGGTCTCTGCTCGGTGCGCCCAGCTGTTATACAGCCGAGCGCTCTGAGCGGGTATGGAGAACACAGCTGGACCACTCTGTTCTTCATACTCAGCCTGTCATCAGGGAGCGGGATGAAACAATAGTATCAGCTGTATCCCGCTGTGAATCCCTAATAAGACTCATAAATATCCACCCCCTAAAATTAATACTTTGATGTACCCTTTGGCTTGATGACAGACAACGACCCACAAGGACCAAATGCTATCAACATGGCAGATCCTGACTTGGCAATATGTGCCCACTCTTCCGTTCCAGAAGCACTCCATATCTGTCAGATTGCATCTCGTGTATAGCGCCCTCTTCAGGACACCCACAGATCTTTAATGGTATTCAGGTTTGGGCTCTGGCTAGCCATCCCAAAAGTATGTTGTGCTGAAAGGTGAAATTCATCTTCAGCTTCCTAGCCGAGGCATCAAGGTTTTGTGCCAAAATGGACTGATATTGGGGACTGTTCCAACCCTGACTAAAGTCCCAGTTCCATCAGCAGAACAGCCCGCACATAATGCTGCTCCCCACCATCCTCCCTGTGGGGGTTGGTGGTCTTCTGGTGATGGCAGTGTTGGCTTTGCACCAAATATACCTTCTGGATTTCTGGCCAACAAGGTCCCCTCTGTCTCATCAGACAGAACGCGTTCTTCACAAACCTCTGGCAGATGTGATGGAGGTTTTGGTAAAACATGGCCGGGCTTGGATGGTTTTCTTTGTTTAAAAAAAAAACGCCTCTGTCTTGCACCCAGACATATGAAGTACTCTTCGGAAACTCCTGCAGGTCCTTTAATGCAGCCTTCGGCCTCTTGGAGCTTCCCGGACCAATTCTCTTCTGTTCCTATCAATTTTTGAGGTCCATCCAGTTCTTGGGAATGTCACTGTGCCAAATATGCCCTTCTTGCTGACGTCTTCACTGTGCCCCATGGTACATGTAATGTCTTGGAGATGTCTTGGGCCCCCTTCTCCTTCCAACAAGCGGATCTTTATGGACCAACTAAGAAAATGTCAAGAACATTCTTCTAGAAGAGCCGAACTTTATATGGGGGATATCAGTTAACACTGCATATGGACGCAATCTGCTGGCAAGGTGCTAGGAGACCAGATTTATGGTATAAAGCAAGCAGGACGGCCTGTGCAATGTTCAGCTGTCTTCTGATGTCAATCCCTGCTTGCGAACGTCCTTATTCGCAGGCAATAAGCTGTCCATGCGCGGTAGGCCGCGCTCATACGGGATCATATGCAATTGGCTTCATGATCAATCGCGGGTTTTCCGCTGTGTATATCTGCTCCGTTCGTGTGAGCCCGGCCAGATACTAGAATCCTTACTGCATTTACAGGACATCTTGCGAATTAACACGGTGCGGCTTCTGCCTTGAGCTGCTGCACGCAGATTTGTCCCATTGACAGGAACGAAGTGTGTAGCAGAAGCCGGAGGCTTTCAGATCTGACCTGATGTGGCAGATGTAAAGGCTTTCTGTAGGAGGCCTCCTTCCCCAAACTTGCTGGTCTGAATCCGACACTTCTATTACAACCTCCACATTGGAACAAACATCGCCCTATCATGGACCTTCTATCTGGGATGTCTTGGAGGAAGCCGCAGTGTCACTCTGGACTCTTGTGACTCTGCGCTCCTTCTTGCAGAAGATGCAAACTGCAATTGTTTCATGTTGTAGACATCTGTAACAATGGAAATTACCGGTGCATCTGGTTATCTCAGGACTCCTAAAGCGAGAGCCCACTGCCATAACCCTTTCCATCCCAGACCTCGTCCAACATGGAGATTTTCCTGTATATCTCCCATTTCGGGCAAGGTCTGGAACTATGCAGAGGAGAACTCCGCTGACTGACCTCTCCTGCATAGTGTAATATACATATAATACACATATTAACTCGCGGTTTCATTTTTAAAAAATTGCTGATTTAGGCCCCCTGCACACGGGCTGAAACTCCGCGGCGGGATTTCCCGCAGATTTTCCATCCGTGGAAGCTGCCATAGGATTGCGTTAGAAAATGCAATCCTAGGCAGACGGCCGCGATTTGTCCGTGCAAAATTTCACAAATCGCGGCATGCTCTATTTCTGTGCGGGTCTCGCAGAGCCCCGCACAGAAATGTCACTCCCCGGCCGCTGGCTCCGCTCTGCGCAAGCGCCGGCTGGGCGGCTGCTGGTGCATCACAGAGCTGGAGTCGCGGGAGAAGGTGAGTGCCGAGCTGGTCCCTGCAGGGGCTTTGGTCGGGTCCCGCTGTGAGGATTCTCGCAGAGGCATCCGACCCGGACGTCTGCAGGCAGACTAAATCATGACTGAACCCCTCTTACGTGTTGCTGTTGAGTAATTCCCAGGAATCCACAATGCTTTCCCATCCAAAATAGATAAGAGCTGGGGAGGAAGCGGGAGACAGGGAAATTGGATTGGAAAGAGTTAAAGCACGGACCCCAAACAGGTCGGGTTTTTAGGATTTCCTCAGTGTTGCCCAGGTGATGTGATTATTGTTGCTACAGGTGGTGTAAATTAAGGATATCCTGAAAGCATGTCCTGTTGGGGTCCATGAGGACTGGATCTTGGGAACCGTTGGGTTAAAGGTAACCAGTCGAAAACTAGAAGCACCATAAACTAAGTTCTGGTGCTTCTAGCTTGGGTGATATGGATTCTGGGGAATACTGGGGTTCTTCTTTATGGGACTGCGCTCGCTCAACCTTCTGAAAAGACTTAAAGGGACCCTGTCAGCTGGAACCCGCTGCCCAAACTGCAGGCATGATATAATAGAGCAAGAGGAGCCGAGCAGTCTGATATATGGTTTTATGGGGGAAGATTCAGTAAAACTTGTATTTTATTCATTTATATCTCTGCGCATTCTGAGCTGAAGGGTCCAGTGGGCGGAGCCATCAGTGATTGGCAGCTACCTCTATGTACACAGTCATACACAGCTGTCACTTACTGATAGGACCACCCATTGTGAAAAGGGATCCGTCTTATGATGGAACCAAGCGGACCCCCTTGGTTATAATTGGGTCTGTTCAGTATCTGTCCAAATAGCAGGCTGTACTATTTTTGGCCAGGATTTTTATTGACCTCGGCGGTCTGATCTGCCTGGCCCCTGTATGTTCAACAATATCGCATGTCCCAATATTTGTGAAAACGCGTCCGGAACAAGACATGTCATGAGTGTTTTCTTCTTATGGACCATCGGACCGTATGAGAGCCCTCACAAGTGCATAACCTTCTAGGCTACTCTGGGGCCATGTGCTCTCCATAGAAGGCTCTGACCCCGACCGCCTTATGGCGCCATAACAAAATGTTTGTATTGTGTACAAGTAATAAAACATAATTGCAAACACAACAGAAGAGATCTAAGATGTATATTACATGGTGAACCACGATGGTTGGTTTTTGTTTTTTTTTGCCTCACCCCACATTCCCCTTAGAAAAAATAGAAAAAACACTTTTGATGTTCTCTCCCATTGAGGTGTGCTCATCATGTCACGCTTGGACTGCTGCCAGGTGAACCTGTGACGCCATAGTGAGTCATGTGACCTGCCAGACTGCTCATGCGCCAGCAGATGCGGCGATGGACAGCAGCCAAGTGACGCATCATGTGACCAGAAGTGTGAAGACAATTGTGAAGACCATTAATAGCCACGCTCTATGAGCGGAGGAGAAGTGAGGCCGGCGCTGGTGACGATGTGATGGGCATTACATTATTTTTGGATAGGGAGGGGGGGGGGCATATACATTACTGAGGACCCTGTGGAAACCATTCTGCGCTGCAGGATGATATGTTCATAATGCGCTGCTGGGTAAATCCAACATCTAGGACACGGAGAGGAGTAAAGACGCGGTACAAGCGGAAGTGCTCGGATGCTCCGGACACGGACGTCTGCTCGCCATGCCGCGCCGCGTTATAGGACTGAGCAATAATTAAACCTATTAGGGAATGCAGACCAGTTACGTGATTGGCGTCGCTGCATCCATAACCACCCATACAATGAGTCAAACATACTTTGTATCTTGCAAGGCAAGATTCTTAGAGCCTATTCTGGGAATAGACCATCAATAATTCAGACGTTGACAACCCTTTTAACCCCTTGGTGACAGGGCCCATTTTAGGCCTTGGGATATGGGGATTTGGGGGGAATTTTCATCTCTACTTTTTCAAAAGCCACAGCTTTTATTTTTTAGGCTGCCTGTCCACGGGCGATTGTTCATTACGTTACCTGCTGGGATAATCCGGCCGCGGGTAACACAATGAGTGCTTTCCATAGCGTCGCTATGGAAAGCGTCGCCGCGGCGTCCATGAGCGGAGAATCATAGCGATTCTCTGCTCGCAGGATCTGAATCGCAGCATGCCTCGATTCTCCGCAGTGAACTGACAGCAGCCCCACCCCCCCCTCCCCCCCGCTGCCATATTGCTGCCGATATTCCGCAACGGCCGTGGACAGCGGGCCTTATTTCTTTATGAATATGGCCAGTGGAGGGCTTGCTTTTTGTCGCTAGCTGCCGTTATTATTCGTACCACTTTTTGAGGAACATATATAACTTTTACATTTTATTTTATCACTGTTTTCACTGATTTCCCCCCCCCCCCCCCCCTGCTGCTTTAAAAAAGGAAAAAAAAAATGGACATTTTCTTGAAAAATTGTAGCTAAACTTTTAGACTTCAACTATTTAATACATTATGCTTTGTGTGTTTTACAAGTCCAGAAATGGAAGTTTTTGAAAACTACAGAGCTCATTCTTGGAATGACTTGGATGAGCGTTCATGCGTTCTTCCCATGTGAGGTTTCAGACTTCAGGTTTGAAGCGGCTATTAAAGTGGTCTGAGATCCTAGAAAACTGGGGCAATGGTATTCAATAACACAAGTAGTGCTTGTTGAATCCACGGCTGCTTTGATTGTCATCGGCAGTCTGTTTACTGGACTGCAGCAACTGCGTCAATAACATGTGACCAGCGCAACCAATGGCTGGCGGCGGTGACTGGCTGTACGTCTATATGAAGTCACCAGTGCAGCCCAGTAAACATGATCTCGAAAGGCCCAAACTGGTTTTGGTAGAAAAAATGTGTAAGAGTCATTGTGTATTTGTGAAAATAAATAATTTACGAGGCATCGAAAGTTTTTAAAATTTGACTCATCCCAGAACATGAAAATTGGGCCATAACTCCAGATAACCGCAATATCCAACTTGTCATTTATCTGACTCTAGTATTGTGGAAGGTGACCTAACGGGAGTTTAGTAGAGTTTGATCACTGGATAGGGCATTGTTTGCCCATGCCGGCTAGCGTACAGAAGCTGGCATTACTTGCCCACCGCTGAGTTGTAGTGTTTGGACAGAGGCCACGTTTTGGTTTGAAGGGCTACTCCGGTAAACAAAATAATTGTGTAGCTAATCACCCACTATGTATGTCAGTATTACCTTGTTTAGATATTCTCTCTGAAAATTCCCGGAATCCTTCTTTTCAGGTGGGTTGTCTGATCTTATTATGACCACCTGGGAATTACTTGTCTTTCTGTTCTCTCCAGAAGTCACTATTACAGTCACCTGATCTTCTTGTGTGATACAACTGCATGAATTGTACCACACAGACAACTATATGGGGGTGTAAATTCCAAGCAAAGTTACTGCTGATGATTAGAGACCTCTGTCACACACAATCTAACGGTATTAGTGTTTTTTGACGCCACCAGGAAGTCCTGGTGGAGTCAAGAGTGACGGGGGTCACGCCACCTGTAGCTGATTGGCTGGGCAGATGGCAAGGCAGAAGGTCCCGGCAAGGCGATAACGTCTGTGCAAAAGATATAGAGTATCGGGCGCACCTATTGCAAGCTACTAAGCAGTGAGGCGACGGAGGCGTGAAGCGCCTTCTCCTGAAGACCAGATCCTAGTGCAGTGCCAGAGCGAAACAGCATGGTGAGCGCTGCCACATTCTGCCAGGGCTCCACGGCGGGGGGGAGCCACTGTGAGGACCGGACGCCCTGTTCGGAAGCAGAGGACCGATCAAAGTGCGCCGCGGGACCGCAGCACGATCCTCTTCTTGTCGGCACCGACACATGCCCACTAGGTGTGCTTGGGGCAGCCGCCTTAGGGAACACACAGGCCCCGGGATGCTTGCAGCTAGTAGCCGACCGCCAAAGTACACAGCCGACATCCGTCAATCTGCCCTCATCCTCCCTGCGGCAGCGAGGCATCACATTCCAGCAGCACTGACACTCAGGGGTGCAGCCTGTACATTACTTTTTGCCGGCCATGCTGCCTTATGGTGAGGGTTAATTTTCACCAAAAGACGGCAAAAAAAGCTATATACAGTCTGCACCTAGGACCTTTGTTTCTTGACCCAATCAGGAGCCAGGAGTGTGACCAGGGGCGTTCCTCCTGTCAAAGCCCTAGCTCCTGGTGGCGTCAAGATACACTAGTACCCACTATAACATATATAAGATTGCACAGTCAAATATAAAGGTTCTCCGATTATATAAAACTATGTATAGTAATTAACAGAGGACAGTATATGGTAGCACATGGATCTGGGTAAGTTGGGGAACGATTTTCGCTGAAGTGGCTCATTTCTTACTTCTTGGTGTAGGCAGTCTTAGCATTTAGTAGTGTTACTATAGTGTCAGGTGGAAAATGTTCAGTGTTTAGCCTTCAGGCAATGGCTAATGATGTGTCTATATACTTTACAGCCTGTTTAGAGTTCATCAAGTTATTTCTCATATTGGTGGTCCTGAACTTGCCTTTTGGGGGGTCTCTAATCTTCTCCTTCTCTTTGCAGGTTCGGCTGTGTGGCAGTTGATTGCATCCTTCCTGAAACTCCCAATCTCCGGGACGCATTGCATAGTCGGAGCAACGATTGGCTTCTCTCTTGTTGCGATTGGTTCCCAGGGCGTACAGTGGATGCAGCTTGTCAAGATTGGTAATTGACCTTTCCTTTTATGAGTGAGCGTATGTGGAAAAACCTTTCCAGAAATATCTGGTCCAAATATAGTACACTAATTTTTTCCCAAAACACATAATGGAGGAGGCCAATGCGTAAATCGCTTCTCTAAACATACAAATCTACAGAACTTTTCTGAAACTGCAGGTAAGAAACACAATGTCAGGTCTTTACATTCGGTTTCCTGTTTGGCTTTGCATAGTTTACTATTTAAGGGGCTCTTTAGGTCAGGTCCACGTGGGGCGAATTTGCTGCGGGATGTCGGCAGTGGAAAGTCAGCCTCCAAACGCGCACCAGTTTTGATGCTGATTTTATTACATATTTCTGGTTAACAGTTTTTATTCGTTTTTTGGAAAGGTCAAAACATATTAAACATGACTTTCAATATTACATTTATTTAAATAGTCAGTGGTTACAAAGTTGGGCAAAATGCCCAAAATTACATCTCAGGTATTACTTCTTACAGAGTAGAATGAAGAAAAATTCAAAGTTTTTTTTATTCCTTTTATCAGATAAACTCCTACTGAAACAAAATATAATCAGCCTGAAGAGACCTGAACCAAGAGTAACATTAAGGGAGAAAGAAGTAGAAAGACAGTAGGGCAAACACGTAAGGAGTGGATCAAGGGGTGGGGGAGTTGGGCTGTGCTTGTAGATTGTCATATGGGCCCACCTGAGTTGAAAGGCTACAAAAAACTCTTCTGTTGATTTATCTCTGTAGATATATAACCTCATATATTTGTTGGGGGGTAGAGGATATATTTGAAGGTGAGCTACAGACCCCTGGGAGGGTCACTGATCTAGCGTTGGGTTCCATAGACTCATAGTAAGCGAGTACTGGTACCAAAGTTACCAGATTCATATACCGCTTCACGGTCTTTAAAGAATAGCCGCCAGTTTCTCATTAACCGGAATCCATGACCGTTTTATTTTAACCAAATCAACACTAAGTGATGTTTTCCTCCAGGAGCAGCGATTGCCATACATGCAGCTAGGAAACAATAGGATATCCACTTATGAGTGTGTTTGGGGATGTTAGGGATACGTTGTCCTAGTAAAGCTTCCCAGGATGATTCTTGTAACAAAATATTAGTAATGGAATATATAAGGGTGTATACCCGAATCCAGAACCTGCGGAGCCGAGGGCAGGTCCACCAGATATGTAGGAAGGTTCCCTCCTCTCCACATCCCCTAAAACAGACCTGACATCCCTGGAAACATGCTGGAGATTTGTTTAGGAACAAGATCCCCAGATGAGGAAGACTTTTTGTGACTCAATGAAATTTAAAATTAAGTTTTAATAGCTTAAAGGAGATGTCCCGCGCCGAAACGGTTTTTTTTTTTTTAAACCCCCCCCCCCCCGTTCGGCGCGAGACAACCCCGATGCAGGGGTTAAAAAAACCACCCGCACAGCGCTTACCTGAATCCCGGCGGTCCGGCGTCTTCATACTCACCTGCTGAAGATGGCCGCCGGGATCCTCTGTCTTCATGGACCGCAGGGCTTCTGTGCGGTCCATTGCCGATTCCAGCCTCCTGATTGGCTGGAATCGGCACGTGACGGGGCGGAGCTACACGGAGCTACACGGAGCCCCATAGAGAAGAGGAGAAGACCCGGACTGCGCAAGCGCGGCTAATTTGGCCATCGGAGGGCGAAAATTAGTCGGCACCATGGAGACGAGGACGCCAGCAACGGAGCAGGTAAGTATAAAACTTTTTATAACTTCTGTATGGCTCATAATTAATGCACAATGTACATTACAAAGTGCATTATTATGGCCATGCAGAAGTGTATAGACCCACTTGCTGCCTCGGGACATCTCCTTTAATCATGGAAGGGGGTAAGTTTAGGTTTAGAGTCTATTTGGTATCCTTAACTCTGAGACCTGAAATCGCTCCAAAGTTATCCAGAGTTTGATATATACTGGGAGGAGATGAACAACAGCACGTCGTCTGCATGTAGGGCGCATTTGTGTTCATGTCCCCCTATGTGGATGCCCCTAACACTCTCATTGGCTCTAAGCATAGAGGCCAACGGTTTGATTGCTAATGCAAATAGAAGTGGCGATCATGGGCATCCCTGCCTTGTCCCTCTTTCAATAGCCATTGTGTCAGACTCGAAGCCCTGAATCCGTACCGAGGCAGAGGGAAATGAGTAAAGAGCCTGTATTAGGGTTCTGAATTTTGTTCTAAAAACCAATGCCCTCAAGAATAAAAAATAAATATTGCCAATAGGCTGAATCAAAGGCCTTGCATAAATCTAGGTGAAGTCCTCGCCTGTTGTCTCCCCGTTCCAACCTGATCGTACCGCCGAGATAATATCAATCGCCCTTCTAGTTTGATCGGTGGCTTGCCGACCGAGGATAAATCCAACCTGGTCTGGGTGAATATACTGATTTATTACGGATTTTTGTGCGGGGTTTGCCCCCTCATTGAGAAGGTGAATTCCGCAGTGTAAATGGCGATACAATTGACATGCGGCATGGAATGTAATTGAGGTTTGCATGTGTGAACAGGTACTATGCCTAGAATGTGTCTGCTCTTGTTTGGCCATGTGTGAGTGGCATTATTTGGCTCCATATCGCCATCCACAAATGTTGACCTCTTAATTGGCTTCTATAGCAGCAGTTTTTTACACCATTTGGCCATAGCCTTACAATCACCTGCCTGAAATTGTGTAGATCTTTCACCAAAATAGTTCTGATAAGATAACTTCTACTATCTGGCACCAACATGTTGGCATCAGGGTTGCACCAGAATTACGAGTCCTCTCCCATCCATAGGATAAAGGGGGTAACTTGCTTTTCAGCGGGGTCTGACTCCTGCGACCTCAACCAATCCCGGTGGGCTTACTGCCTCACCCCCTCATAGCAAGTAGAAGATTAAATGGAGTGGCGGTCGGATTGTTCATCAAGGTGCTTTATTGTCTGGGTCAAGAAGGCTTATAAGGAGAAGGAGAATCGTGGTAAATCACCAAAGCACACACCTGTAAACACATCCGAAATACACTGGGGTGTCTCCGGCCTGAATGTGGATGGGGGATGTATATTACAGAACCCATTGGAGCAGATTTATCAACACCGCCTAGAGGAGAAGCTGTCTGTTTCCGGTAGCCAGCAATTGCCGCACAGCTTTTATTTTACCAGAGCAATTTAAGAAATGAAAGCTGAGCCTTGATTGGTTGCTATGGGCAGCAAAGATTAAAAAAAAAAAAAAAAAAGTAATCAAAAGTGGTCTATACATTTTTTTTTCTTTTTTTTTTAAATTACGCCAATAAGCTAATATGTTGCATTCTGTTATGGTTAGTAACTAATTCTGTTTTCTTAGCCATGGGTTCTAATGTGATTTTATTAGTTTATAATGTGCACCTCATCCACACAAGGGAGGCCATGATCACAGAGCGAGGATATAGGGGGGAATGCTGGTCACGGCACAAACGCCCAAACCATATATATTTATCCGATTTTTTTTTTTTTTTTTTTTTTTTTTTTTTTTTTTTTTTTTTTTTTTTGGTTGTTGCCAAGCAAAATCATGCGTTTCGGGGCACGAAGACCTCTTCATCTGCTTGGCCTGGGGGACACACTATCAGGATATTAACAGGTTAAGGTGCAAAATGGGAAAAAAAAAAGAATCTGGAAAAAAAATAACATTTTGTTAGAAGCATGGACTATTGCAAAAAGAGTAACGAAGTCTGTAGGTTTTACATGAATGTATGTACCATCAACTAGTGGACTCATGCATCTGGAGAAATCGCTTCTCCGTTGTGAGTGTAGTCCTAAAGACAACCTTTATTACTATTCTAGTATATGTTGCTCCAGCCCACACCTCCATAATAGCGCCTCCTCATAGCCCACAGCTTCAACCTCTGTCATAGCGCCCATAATGGAGCTCTTTTATGTATGTGTGTAGGTATATCTCAAAATAAAAAAAAAAACCTTCATACCTGCCTGTGTCGTTCCTTCCACTTCCAGCCTCTGTAGCAGCAACCATGCTGCTCACCTGCTGAGCTACAGGTAGAACGATCACATGATCACTGTACCTGTAAGTCAGTGGGTTCAGCATGGATTTGTTTGTTTTTTGGTGCATAAACCCATACAAGTAGATGTCATAAGAGTGAATAAATATAAGCCAAAAGTCCTCTTGACAAAACAGTAATCTTCTTCCCAAAAGATAAAGAAACTGATATATTGCAAGCCCTCAACGTGAAGTATAAGTAGCTTGTTCTGTTATACATCACTATCAAAAAGCCCCATTACATAGAATCATAGACTGGTAGAGTTGGAAGGGACCTCCAAGGTCATCGGGTCCAACCCCCTGCTCAGTGCAGGATCACTAAATCACCCCAGGTAGTTGTCTGTCCGGCCTTTGTTAGAACATGTAGTTATAAAATAGCGTGTCTGTGAACAGAGAGGCATTGAATGCCAGGGTTGCCGGTGGGTGGTTGTCAAAGGCAGCACATGTAATGGGTGTCGTGAGACCAAATGTCCTTCAGCCAAGCAGCTGGAAATTGTTCTGACAGCCACAGGGACCTGTAACGATGTCCACCATCCAGAGACAGGTGGCGCCAATAAAATAGTTGGAGCTGCTCGTGTTTATCAGACGATCAGATAATTCTCTTTACTGGTGGTCTGTAGGGGCGTCCTGAGCCTGGTCACCTTGTGTGCCCTCATACATCCACTGATCCCAACACCTGCTAACAGTCTGGTCAGAATGGCCCGATGGGGGACAATTCATCAATACGACCATCCAGCTTATCACACCCCAATAATGCGCCCCTCTCAGACTCTGATAACGGGGTGAAATCTCTTCTCTTCCGCTTGTGTAGAGCTTGTTGACCACTAGACGCCTCTACGACGCAGAGGTCACTACACACAAGGAGACTGAGTCGAAATGCTAAAGACCACCTGTCTGAGTGATTGAGTGACACTGTGAGTTACATATAATAATGACCCAATCATGTGATCAGTGACCAGGGCTCTAAGCTCCGCCCCTGATCACATGTGCAGAGCCTGACAGCAGCCATGTGCTTAGAGGACCTGTGATGTCATTAATGTGATCAGTCACGTGTGTGATGTGCTATTAGTAAGTGGTACATTGCGTTACCAGAAACACTGGTACTAGTCTTTTTTTAGAAGCCAAGGGTGGAACTACTTTTAGGGCTTCAGGTGACAAGATTGTTCTTGAGCGAAAAAGTGAAGAGTGATACATACGATGAAAAAATAAAATAGTAAGTGGAATTATGTATACAATTTCTAAAATGACTGTAGCATACTTTGGAGGTATTTGTAGTTCTATAAATGCTAGCGGAGTGTGCTTGAATGTGACCTCGTGGACGTAGAACTAGATAGAACGAGAATAACAAAGCGGTTAGCCCTCCATAGATGTTGGCAATCGATTAATTGAGGTCCATCGGAGATCGGGTGTTAAGTTTATAGATCGAATAGGTTTCAGCTGGCTGTTGTGTCAAATGGTATTTGTTTAATTTCAAGAACTGAAAATATATTGAAACTGTGGGCATGTAGCAGTGTGAACGCTGTGGTTCAAAAAAAAGTTATCTGTGTCAGTGTTAACTTTGGGTAGTCCGGCCTACATGTTGGAGATGGCATGGACATGTTGGAAGATAAATGACAAAATCTGTGGTACAGTTGAAGAGAAGTTTTACACTAAAGTCCTCCTTTTGTCCTGGTCCTTCTGAAAGTAGTCCTGCCAGGACTAATGATGTCACAGCATCTGCATTTTCCCCACATTTAATACAACCCATCGGCCCATGTCTGAGTACTGAGCCGGATACCACCCATAGGCCTAGGTCTGAGTACTGAGCCGGATACCACCCATAGGCCTAGGTCTGAGTACTGAGCCGGATACCACCCATAAGCCTAGGTCTGAGTACTGAGCCGGATACCACCCATAAGCCTAGGTCTGAGTACTGAGCCGGATACCACCCATAGGCCTAGGTCTGAGTACTGAGCCGGATACCACCCATAGGCCTAGGTCTGAGTACTGAACCGGATACCACCCATAGGCCTAGGTCTGAGTACTCAGCCGGATACCACCCATGGGCCTAGGTCTGAGTACTGAGCCCTGATAGCACCCATGGGCCTAGGTCTGAGTACTGAGCCGGATACCACCCATGGGCCTAGGTCTGAGTACTGAGCCGGATACCACCCATGGGCCTAGGTCTGAGTACTGAGCCGGATAGCACCCATGGGCCTAGGTCTGAGTACTGAGCCGAATAGCACCCATGGGCCTAGGTCTGAGTACTGAGCCGGATAGCACCCATGGGCCTAGCTCTGAGTACTGAGCCCTGATAGCACCCATGGGCCTAGCTCTGAGTACTGAGCCCTGATAGCACCCATGGGCCTAGCTCTGAGTACTGAGCCCTGATAGCACCCATGGGCCTAGCTCTGAGTACTGAGCCCTGATAGCACCCATGGGCCTAGCTCTGAGTACTGAGCCCTGATAGCACCCATGGGCCTAGCTCTGAGTACTGAGCCCTGATAGCACCCATGGGCCTAGCTCTGAGTACTGAGCCCTGATAGCACCCATGGGCCTAGCTCTGAGTACTGAGCCCTGATAGCACCCATGGGCCTAGCTCTGAGTACTGAGCCCTGATAGCACCCATGGGCCTAGCTCTGAGTACTGAGCCCTGATAGCACCCATGGGCCTAGCTCTGAGTACTGAGCCCTGATAGCACCCATGGGCCTAGCTCTGAGTACTGAGCCCTGATAGCACCCATGGGCCTAGCTCTGAGTACTGAGCCCTGATAGCACCCATGGGCCTAGCTCTGAGTACTGAGCCCTGATAGCACCCATGGGCCTAGCTCTGAGTACTGAGGCCTGATAGCACCCATGGGCCTAGCTCTGAGTACTGAGGCCTGATAGCACCCATGGGCCTAGCTCTGAGTACTGAGCCCTGATAGCACCCATGGGCCTAGCTCTGAGTACTGAGCCCTGATAGCACCCATGGGCCTAGCTCTGAGTACTGAGCCCTGATAGCACCCATGGGCCTAGCTCTGAGTACTGAGCCCTGATAGCACCCATGGGCCTAGCTCTGAGTACTGAGCCCTGATAGCACCCATGGGCCTAGCTCTGAGTACTGAGCCCTGATAGCACCCATGGGCCTAGCTCTGAGTACTGAGCCCTGATAGCACCCATGGGCCTAGCTCTGAGTACTGAGCCCTGATAGCACCCATGGGCCTAGCTCTGAGTACTGAGCCCTGATAGCACCCATGGGCCTAGCTCTGAGTACTGAGCCCTGATAGCACCCATGGGCCTAGCTCTGAGTACTGAGCCCTGATAGCACCC
The DNA here is from genome assembly GCF_035609145.1 of Eleutherodactylus coqui. Lineage (NCBI taxonomy): Eukaryota > Metazoa > Chordata > Amphibia > Anura > Eleutherodactylidae > Eleutherodactylus > Eleutherodactylus coqui. Next base: position 203,648,308 of record NC_089843.1, on the reverse strand, counting down.
ATGGGCCTAGCTCTGAGTACTGAGCCCTGATAGCACCCATGGGCCTAGCTCTGAGTACTGAGCCCTGATAGCACCCATGGGCCTAGCTCTGAGTACTGAGCCCTGATAGCACCCATGGGCCTAGCTCTGAGTACTGAGCCCTGATAGCACCCATGGGCCTAGCTCTGAGTACTGAGCCGGATACCAGTTTCCTGTGTGTGCCTCAGTTTGTTTGAAGCCAAATATTCTTCAGATTTCAGGCTCTCCTAACTGTAATGTCTGGCTTTATGCATATTTTATCTTTAAGGTATGGATCTTATGTTGGTATTAACAAAGATTTGTCTAAAATATTCTGAATAATGGTTGTTTGGGAGGAGTTAGTTGTGACTAAAATCCAGTTTTGGGGTCTCCTTTTTAAAAGTTCTCCTGGGGTTTTGTTACTTTTATTGGCTTTAGAGTATTTCATAGATCTTTCAAAAACGGCTGTTTACTAGATGTTCTGGGTGCAAATTTTGTTTTGATGAATTATATTTGAACAGGGAAATCTTTTAACCCTTTTGCGCTTAAATTGGCCAAATAGAATATTGGTCTTCCGTTTCCGATACGGCAGCTTCTATAGTTCAGGTGGCTATTGTGTTCTGTGGGCTAAAAATAAGTTTTAGTGGTATTCTCTATTGCCCTCCATGTCCCAAGATTCAATCCAGGTATTCAGTTAGAGGATCAGAATTCTTCACAGAAAATAAGGTTCCAGTTATTGTGGTTTAAGTTCAGCGTAAAATCATTAAGTTCTTCCTGGATGAAGATGAGATCATCAACATCTCCTGTATAATTTAATATTATCAGGCCGGTTATGTTGTGAATAAATACAAATCTCTTTCAGTTCTCCCACAAAGTTAGTGAAGCTTGCAGCAAATCTCGTACCGTCACGTTCCCTTTTATGTGTTTTTTAAAACTTTTTTTGAATGGAAGCTGAAGAAATTATTCTGGAGAAACCAATCTTCTAAAATGGTGTTTTGTTTTTTGTGTGGATGGGATTGAATCGTCATGTTCGAGGATAGACGCTGTTGTCTTGGTGCCTGCATCATCTGGAATATTAGCGTAAAGGAAAATTATATCTAGGACGGCCCACCGGTATGACAGGAACCACTCCATTTCCGACAAGATTTACAAAATTGGTGTGTCCTTAGGTTATTCATCTGGACTCATATCTGTGCAGTATGACAGTGTGATAAATTCCCTGCTAGTGAATTAATGCAAGATATTATTGGTCTACCAGGGGGTTGCTGATATATGTCATAGGAAGATTATTGTAGATTCATAAGCGTCATTGATTTTTTTTTTTTGATAAATGAAAGCTTTTAAAGTGGGCCCAGTGGGATTGGAGCTCTGAGTATAGTATTTAGTCAGACGGTGCATAGCCTCCTCGATGCAAGTCTTCACGGTTCGGTAGCGCTGTGCCCCCCCCCCCCCCCCCCCCCCCTCATCAGCGTAACATCAATGTCATTATTATCCAGTCGTGGATTCAGTGATAGATTTTCTTTCTTGGTTAAATTGGATTTAGGTTGGCATATTTCAGCCCTTCTAAATTCTGCAGGCTCTGTAATTACCTTTTATAGTGAACGGGGTAGAAAGAGAATTTGGCGTTGAGACTGGTATAATGGTGGAGGGGACATGTCAGAATGGTGGAGGGGAGATGTCAGAAAGAGGGCTACTTACTGTGGACACAAGTGACCGTTGGGCTGCCTTGCATCGCATAGTGGCTGGAAAGGGTTAATTTATGGATGAAGGTATTTAAATCAAGAAAAAGTTTGAATTCCTTAAACCTGCTGCTAGGGCAAAAGGACAATCCTCTGCGAGGAGGCCGAGCTCGTTACTGGACAACATAGGATTGAAGAAAATGAAGATGTTTGTCCTTTTTTTTTTTTTTTTTTTTTTTTTTTTTTTTGCTGTTGTATGTTTTAACCCCCAACCATCCCCTTTCCTTTTTGAGGGGGGGGGGGGGGAACCATACCTTTTGTGGTTCGGAACCGGTCTGCACATTATGTTGCTGGGCAATAATAACACTAAGAGAAATGGATTCTTTTTCCATTGGATTTGAGGTTTATGAATTAGGAGTTTGAGCCGTGACGGGATAGAGGAGAAAAAAAGGTATTCGTTTTTCCTACTGACGAATGATAGGACATCAATACGTGATTACCACAGCCGCTGACGAATGATAGGACATCAATACGTGATTACCACAGCCGCTGTCACTATGTTCAGCGCAGTAAGTAGAAAGCGCTGGCCGTAGTGCAGTGGCCCAGGTTGGTATTGCAGCGCAGCTGCTGTTAAATTCAGTAGGAGCTCCAACCTGTCCGTTATCAACAGAAAAGGTTAACTAAGAGGCGGAATACCCCTTTTAATGGTTTTTCCTTTTTTAATCCCTTCATCTAGTGTTTAATTCCATGAATACTGTCATTTATTATATTGTACTTAATCATATTACTAATAATCGTATCAAAACCCTCCACTTTATATTTTTTTCCTTCACTTGATCGTCGTTTAAGATTCCCCTGCTCCTTGTAAGATTCCTAGACAGAAGCATGGTCTGCTTCAGATTGGTCATACTCTGGTAATGAATGCGTTGGCCAATGAGGTATGGGGCGGTAGATAGCTGTAGGTAGATATTTTTTATTTTCATATTCTTCCCGGTTTGTTCATGGCTTGATGAAGTCTGTAGTGAGATTCGTAGCCTATTTCAGTCGGTGTGTATCCCGTGCCCCTATGGTCATTGGATTTCACATCGGCATTAGCTGTTGCCTTGGCTTTGTGTATCTCCAGTCTGCTACAATACATTGTTTCTTCTGACACCTTTCTACCATAGCCAGCATTAACCCTTTAAGCAACTTGTGCTACCGTATGTAATTCTTCTGTGCGGTCAGGCTAGCTTTTAGGCCTCATGTCCATGGCCAGATCCGATTCTGCATGTGGGAGCCCACAGCGGAATCCGACCCTGCCCGCGGCCGAGGACACCTTGGTCCTTCTACTTACCCGCCCAGGTCTTCATTTTATTGTGTGTATGGAAGCGTCATCTGGCTTGCCGCCGCACAGCCGCAGTGGAGGTGTGTTTTTTTTTCTTTCTTTTCATTCCCGCTTTTCCGCAGATCAGACAGCTTCCGGTGACTGCAATGGAAGCCATTTGTGCGTGAGCCACACTAATATAAAGCATGCTACCATTACACCCCTCCCCGGATCAAAAGGCCTGCAAATCAAATCCGCCTTCTTTATCATTTGCGGGCGCCCATGTTTTCCTATGGGCGGCTTGATTTGTGGATTCTCCAGACATGAGATCTGCTGGTTCCCTATGCGCATCAGTGAGCCGTGGATGGCTGTGACCCTGTTCGTGGTTCATGGTTTGACCATCCTTCAACCACTTTTGGTAGGTACTAAGCCCTGCCAGGAACACCTCACCGGACCTGCTGTGTTGGAGGGGTTGTGACCGAGTCATGTAGCCAGTCCAGCTAGGCTCTTGGCAGTCTCTCGGATCCTGACGGTTGCCTCTGTTTCCTTTGTCCAACAAGTCATCTGCAAACCCCCCCACGGTCCACGTGCTGCCTGATGTATCCCATCCCTTGGCTGTTGGCATTGTCATGAGATAATTGTGGTTCATTTCATCTGGCAGCGGCTATAATGTTATGGCTGACTCAGCCCAGTGATGACGGCAACCCAACAGGGCGCAAAAGTTGTCTGTCGCCGTATTCACACCTATAATTGTGCTTTTGGCTGCATTTTTAGCAATGTTCTGCTCTTACTCAGTAGGAATATCTTTACATTCATTGCTTTTTTTTTTTCTTTTTTGTGACTGTCGGCGTTTTTTATCGCCAAGGCGTTTAATTTTGGTATTTTTCAACATAGATTTTTTTTTTTTTTTTTGAGTGTTCAAAACGCTATGAAAACAGTTAGAGAAGGACATGGCAGTTTAGAAGGCTGCAGGTGCCCTCACATGTTGCATAAAAAAAATACCCCCAGTCAAAACCCCTGTATAAGGGCTAATGCCCACGGACAGATTTATGCCGCGTTCCCCGCCGCAGAATAACACAGGTGTTAGGTATTATTGAACGTAATAGCTCAGTCCTCACATACGGGATTCTGCCGCTGATTTACGCTGCAGAGAAAAAAATCGTTGCATGTTCTATTTTACCGCGTTTTTCAGCGGCGGGAGGTCTCCAATAACATAGTATTAATGAAGACCACGGAAGAACGCGTTAAAAAGCGCGTGTTTCCGCAATCGCCAGCGGGGATTTGTTTTCTTTATCCCTGCGGCGTATCCCGCTCCGTCCGTGGGCATGAGCCCTAAGTGTTGAGGAGCTGTAGCCCTATGACTAATAATACAGAGGAGCACTTTTTACATAGTTCGCCATTCACACGGTCGTATAGGCTGTCTTTGTACTCTGCCAGCACACAGCCCCATTATATCCTGTCAGGCCATCTATGGGCGGCATAGACTGGTGACAAGGTGCCAGGTCACTTAGGTTTTTAGCATAAGTACTTTTTCATACAACTTGCATTTATGTTCTTCAGCTCAACCCCTGTAAGGAGTCGTTTAGATGTTGTGCTGACACCGGGATATTCTGGAGCTCCGGCTGCCCCCTCGGTATAGGAAGAAGGAGGTGAGGGCAGCCGGAGCTCATGAGTGCCGCTGACTGCTGTAACAGATGAACACTGATCGTATGAGCAGTACATAAGTGAGCGGCGCGGCGCTCTGGGACTCGCTAGATGATGCAGCCGAAAACGGCGACTGATTCCTTGTGGTCAGAGTGAAGCATCATGCCAGTTTCACACAACCGGATTGGATTTGCACATTCCACGAGCGTGTGATCTGCGGTTAAATTAAATACATTGAATTGCGCTTTTCCGCTCAGATTAGCATGTTGTAATTGCATAATCCGTGAGCGGAAAATAGAACGCAGCATGTTCTATTTTACTGCAGGTATCCACGACAGAGCCAACTGTTCTCTGTCGCAGATATAGCCGTAGCCGGTACGCAATTACAGACTGCGCTGTTTGTTTCTGCAAAAAAACCGAAAATGATACAGAAACAAATTAAAAGCTTTATATATATATATATCTATATATCTATCTATATATATATATATATATCTATATATCTATCTATATATCTATATATATCTATCTATATATCTATCTATATCTATATCTCCGTTTAAATTGAACATTTCTTTCCACCTGTGTTTAATTTGCTCAGAGGATCAGATGGTGGCGGAGGCCCTAACGCTGGTGTGACCTTTGTAGGGTAACCGCGTAAAAGAACACTTATGTGATAGTCGGTCTTCCATGGGGCTTTGCAGCAATGACCTGTGTTGGCTGTCACTAAGGGGTTAATAAAGTTGTACAACTTTGTAATGTGATTTGTGTACTCTTTGTGAACTACCGTAGAACTTATTTGAATTCAGTGGCAGCAAACCAATACCTGGCCCTCCTTCCATCTGAGAAGTAGATACAAGGTGAAGCTCCTACACTGCAGACCGATGCAGTACATTATAGTGAGCTCACAGAGCGTTGCCTAGACTGGATAGAATTGTAGCCACTTCTCAGCGGACAGCAGGGCTGGCTGTGTGTTTTTTTTTTTTATTCACTGACTGCAAACTGATATCTTGAAAATGGTCAGGATTTGAAACCTTTAAATGTTAGAAGTCTTAAATATGCAACTTTCTAATATACTTGAACCGTGATTAACCCTTTTCCGATCCACTGTCTGAAGACCTTCTGATGGCTGTACAGCTCCGATGTCGGAAGATGTCTGGCAGTGTATTCTTACTGTAGATTACTGGCCGCTCTGTCAGTGGGCCTCTCCAGCATGTCCCATACCGCAGTACTGGCTCTAGCCAGCAGATGGCGGCATTTTAAAATGGCAGAAAGAGAAAGCCCCCTAGGAAACCCTGAATTTTTTTTTGTTTTTTGTTGTTTTTTTTCCTTTCAGTGATGCAAACATCACTCGTGTGAATGCCCTATTTGGCCAAGTTTTTTGTGTAACACAACTTGAGCAGGAATAGCCTTCGTGTGAATGCGCCCTCATTTGACAGGTTTTCTTTAAGGTTTCTTCACATCGCTTTTAAGCTTTATTTTACTTAACTCCAGAAAACCTCTTTAAAACGGCAAATCTTGTTTATCATTATGTGTCATACACATCCAGCGTGTGCGCCATATATGTTCTTGTGAGGATTATATGCTGAGATTGAAGTCTGTAACGCGTTTTACATTCGTCTCCTGCTAGTCTTCAGTGCCTTCATGGCGGTCTGGTAATGGTCTGGCGATTGGCCTTGTCTCCAGTAAAGCCCGTATAGCAGTGTGGGTATATACTATGCATGTGTGCATCCCGATAACCTGATCCCCCTTGTGTGAGTGCGCAGAGCTTTATAACTTGGCGGGTACTTCGTGGTTTGTCTGTTATATTACGGGGTGTGTTATGTAGCCAGTGTCCTTTTTAATGAGGCTCTTCTAAAATCGCTGCTTCTAATTCTTCTTTGCAGTTGCCTCTTGGTTCATCTCCCCACTGCTCTCCGGTCTGATGTCTGGCGGGCTGTTTTTGCTGATTAACTTCTTCATCTTGAATAAGGTAAATGGTGAACCTGTCAGCGGTTGGAAATAAAGCAGTTATTCATCATCCAGTTTTTACAGGTAAAACATAAACTGTCAATCCCAAAATCGGGAGACTGCTTGGAAGCCTAGCTGTGGGCGGTGTAGTCCCACCGGTTGATGTAGCCTGACAGAATATCCCGTTGATTATCAGTTAACTTGAATGTGTGCTTAAGTATCACTCTGTGTGCATTTAATTTACTTTTGTCCTTATTTCTTGATTTACACACTCAGAAACTTAATGTTTTTGTTCTTGCAGGAGGATCCAGTTCCCAATGGACTACGGGCACTCCCAATATTCTATGGTGCTACAATTGCCATTAATGTATTTTCCATTCTCTACACTGGTGCCCCATGTAAGTAGTAATTTCACAATTAATGTATCTTTACCATTAAGTATCAGAATAATGGCTGACCACTATTTAGAGTTGTCCAAGAAAAATAAAACAAGTTTAAAAAAAAACAAAAACTTTTCTGTTTGTTGGGAGGGGAATTAAAACGGACTTAGGCCACCTGCACACGGGCGCCGCTCAAAGCCTGCATAGGAGTGCATTACAATACGCACTCCTATGCAGACGGCCGCGCGAAATCTCGCGCGGCAAACAAACCGCGGCATGTCCTATTTTTGTGCGGGGCTCGCAGAGCCTCGCACAGATACGTCACTCACCTAGCCGCCGGCTCCGGTCTGCGCATGCGCCGGCACATGAAAGAGCCGGGGCCGCCGGGCGCGGGCGAGTACGCGCTCGTCTCTGCAGGCGCTCGGGTCGGGTCCCGCAGCGAGAATTCTCGCCGCCGGATCCAACCCGCTCGTCTGCAGGCGGCCTAAGGGTGCCTGCACACGGGCAGAATTTCTGCCACGGTATTTTAAGCACATTGACCGCCCCTAACCGCAGCCATATACTTCTATGGGGATCTGCAGTTGTCCCCAGACGGACAGATTTTCACTCGCTAGAAAAAAAACGCGGCATGTCCTAATTTGGGTCGGATTCTGTGCGTGGAGACTCCAATACAAGTGAATGGACGCATTTTTTTCATGCAGTACATCCGCGGTGCAGCTGCGCATGAAGGCATTGGTTGCTATGACAGAGGAAGTAGGCGTGGTAGGAGGCTGCAGGTTTTTCCGCAGCACATCCGCGCGTGATTTTTCATGTATCTGCACCTATCCGCAAGCACATTTAGGCCGCCTGCAGACGAGCGGGTCGGATCCAGCAGCGAGACTTCTCGCCGCGGGACCCGACCCGAGAGCCTGCAGGGACGAGCGCGTACTCACCCGAGCTTGGCGGCCCCGGCTCTTTCATGTGCCGGCTGCCGCGCAGCCGGCGCATGCGCATACCGGAGCCGGCGGCCGGGTGAGTGCGACCCCGCACAAAAATAGGACATGCCGCGGTTTGTTTGCCGCGCCAGATTTTGTGCGGCCAAACCGCGGCCGTCTGCATAGGAGTGCGTATTGTAATGCACTCCTATGCAAACTTTCAGTGGCGGAAATCCCGTGGGAAATACCGCCGCGGGATTTCCGCCCGTGTGCAGGCGGCCTTAGGTGCCATACGCAGGTCTCCCGCGCGTGAAAATCTGCTGGTGTAATCCGGAACGCTCGTGTGCAGGCGGCCTTATTCTATACTTTTCACTAGTTATATCACTGGATGTACTTAAGTGTACTTGAATTCTCAAAAAGGGACCGAGTCTTCATTGGCTGCTGTTTTGCTGCTGTTTATACCCAGTTTGAACGCTTTCACTTCAGCTTGCTATGTAGACTTTGCTCTATTTTTCTGCCCTGCTGTTTGTAATCCACTTCTCGGTGGGAGCTGTCCTAAGCGGCTATTCTGCCAGTACTGTATTTGCTTAGTCCATCTACAGTCACCTGCAAAGCAGTGTTTGAATATCCACTCCTCTCTTGCATGTAGTAACTAGCAATGTGCCCGTGTCCCTGTTACTAGAGAAACCAAATGCTTTACGACAGGCAGGACTTTAAAAAACTGCTCAAAGACCCCCTAGTGGCAGGCACTTGATTTTCAGTGATAAAACACAAAATGTGTGTTACTAGATTACCTATACACGCAGACTATTAGATGAGCATAGGTCGGGTGAAATGCTAGTGTCCATTTAACCTTCAAAATCTCCTGTGTACATTGTCTGCTGGTCCCATAAATCCTACATACAGGCGGTAGACACAATCGTGCTCTGAAATGTTTTTACAACTGTGATGGTTCACTAAATGCAGCGCTGCAGACTAAAATAAAAACCTAAGGGCCAAATGAAAATTCGAAATGCCAAATCTACAGGTAGGGGCACATTATCCACTATCCACAGTGCCAGAATTGCACTTTTTTTTTCTCTTTTAATTATGGAGTCTCCCAAGCGATGCAAAAGTGTTCCCTAAATGGTGTCAATAAGAACTGCAGGTCACCCTGCAAAAAAAAAACTGCGCCCAACAGCGCCACCTTTGAACAAAATAGAGTTAAGAGAGTCAAAAAATGGAAACGGTAAGCAATTATTTTTAAAAAGGTTTTTTTTTGTTGTTTTTAAGCAGTAGGCATTAAAAAAAACTATATGAATGTATTGACATAATTATACTGACCCATGCCATAACCCAACCCCACCCCTCACAGCCCCCAGAAAGTCGCATTTTAATTTTTCTAATACATTATATGGTACTATTGAAAAACACAACTAGCCCTGCAAAAAAAACTCAGCTTTTTTTTTGTACTGAATGTAATATCGGATTTTCACAAAATGCAAATCTTAATCTATGAATTGAAAGCTCACACGTTGTAAATGTTGCCAAACCTGAATGTATGAAGTGTTCACAATTTTGGCCCCTGTATGTCTGGAGATGTTTGGGGTGGACGACCCATCCCTAGCCACAGGGTTTTGCTTAAGGGGATAGAAGTTCTAGTAGTTAGTGTGATGGTGTATCCAGTGTTTTCTTGCTCTGACCTCCTCTGTGTATTGGTGTGGGCATAAAGCAAGTATTGTTGTATCCGTCAGATCTGTATCATGTAATATTTGGATTTCTTTTTCTTTTCTCTCCAGTGCTGGGACTCGAGAGCTTTCCTGTGTGGGCCACTGTACTGTTATCCTTTGGCGTTGCCATATTATTTGCTCTAGTAGTGTGGTTTTGTGTTTGTCCATGGATGAGAAAGAAAATAGCAAGTATGTGTTTATTTTTTTTTTTCTTGGTCATGTTTTAAAAAAAATATTAAATATTATTTCTGTGTGTAAATCTCTGCACCTCAAATTCCTAAATTCCTCAGTACTCATTGTAATCCTAGTGTGAGGGTTCAGCCCAATTTTCTCATATTGCATAAGGCAGTTATTTATATCAATTAAATGGTTTTTCCGCACAATATTCTAGTTATAAATATTTTTTGTATTAACACTTAAGAATGTTTCTATCCCCAGATATTCCAGGACTAATGTCAAAGTAGTGCCACCTGCTGTTTCTATTGTGTCCACCTCCAGTAAGTGGTCACACATGCTCAGAGTTGCTTCTCTGCTGGGCATGTGGAGGGATCCCTGCTGTGGTGAGCGGCCGCTACTGAAATTGCTGCGTCTTCTATGCTGCCAGAAGAGGAGATGATGATCAAGTGATAAGAGAGTGAGACAGCGTTACTGTAGAGAAGCAAGACTGAGCATGTGTGACCATCTTGGACCGGAAACAAAGGCCTTTTAATCTAAACAGCAGGTGGCGCTAGTCTAACAGCCCAGGAATATCTGCCGTTTCAAAAAAACATTTAATAAGTGTAAATAGTTGCAAAAAAAAGGTTAATTATGGGCTTTAGAAAGCTGTATATCATGTAAGTAAACTCTGAAAACAGGAGGCACGATTAGTGAGCATTAGAGATGAGTGAGCATACTCGGTAAGGTGGTATACTCGAGGGGGCATCGCCTTTTTCGAGTACCTGCTGGCTCGTCCCTGATGATTCAGGGGGGCGACGGGGGGGGGGGGGGGGGGGAGCTGGGAGGAGAGTGAGAGATCCCTTTCTCTCTCCCTCCTGATCCCCTCTGCCTGTATAAACAGACTACACGAGCGATCGCCGACATCGTTTTGTCTAGTAAATGCTTTGCACAGCCCTTTGTTATTTCGGATAATGGCTCCCTGGTATGCCGCTGCGGTTGGCTCACAAACCTAAGCAGACTTGTGGCTACCGTAGCTACTTGTAAGACTTGAAGTCTGTCCACACCATGCAGTGAAATTGGGGCAAAACCTTATGATTTTTCTGCAATTTCCGAAATTTGACTGCACCATGTAAATGAACCATTACTGACCCAGACAACGATTACTGGCAGCATTCCTGCTTCAAAGTGGATTTTAAAAGTCACCAGTCCTTATTACATACGGGCAGATCATAGTTAGTGGACGCCCCTTGCTGGGAACATTATTTATATAGCGGATTTGAAATGGCCCATGTCTTATTAAAGGTAGGTCATGTACGATGCAAGTTGCCAAGAGACTTGGATTCTGATATGTAAACCACAATTAACTATAGCTTTACGTGGGTTCAACTTTTTTTGCTTCTGAATGAGCGGTATTCGTGACTTTGTCATCGTATGCACGAAAGTTCCTGCGAGATGAAAGATTTCATACTTTGTGTTTATGTAGGTCGATTAAAGAAAGAAGCAATGTCGCGGATATCGGAGGAGAGCCTTGATAAAATTCAAGATGAGGAGACTGCTGTCTTCAAGGAGTTGCCTGGTGCAAAGGGGAATGATGAAAGTGCTGTGCCCCTTACTAGCGCCACCACTGAAACTGCGATCGCATCGGAATCTGTAGCAAACGGAAGCACAAGGGTACCATATGGTACGTCATTCCACTAGTTGCTACCAATGTGCCATTCGTCTTCCTGTTGATTGACAGATAGTAACAAGTAAAAAGAGAAGTATTTCATAGCATGTTCCCGCTGCAATGATGACCCATAATGTGTTGAGATTTTGTATGCAGTTTACATCTTAATTACTAATGGAGGCTAGCAGTTAAGGCACGTTAGGACGTAGCAGCCTCCAGACTGCTGCCGTGCGGCTGGGTGACAGCAGTGAGCCCTGCGAGGCTTGGAGCTGAAGGACTGGACTATCTTGGCCATGAGGACACAACGTTTTTTTGGGGGGATTTTCATCATTTATTTTTTTTTTTTTCATCAATGTCGCCGTATGAGGGCTTGTTTTTTGCATGACGAGCTGTTGTTTTCATTTGTACTATTTGGGGGTACATCCACCTTCTTTTTTTTTTATTTTTTTTTTTTTATCCCATTTATTTATTTATTTTTTTTGAGAGGCAAACTGAACAACATTTTTTTTGCCTCTGTTTTTTTGGGCGGATTTTTAAGTTTTTGGTTTTTTTTGTTGCTGCATAAACAGTGTGCAAATTATTGTACAGGTCATTATGGACACTATGATGCCAAAGATGTGGTGTGTGGTTTTTTTTGTTTTTTTTTTAAACAGGTAAAAAATGTGCAAAAAATATATATATATATTTTTTTTTTATTTTAAATACACTTTTCATATTCCTGTAGGGGGCTTGAACCATAACAGCTATGGTCCTGTAATGACTTCAGAGGGAGCGTACTCCTTCTGTGAACCCTTTACATGCCACAATCTACATAGATCACAGCATCCAGGCAGTTAACAGCAGGGATCGCTGTCCCTATGTACACTCGCTATTGCAGTGGGAGGTCGGCTCTCTGTAACTACGAGCTCCCACTGCAGGATGTAAGCTTACGTCCTGTGGCGTTAAGGGGTTAAAGACTGACAAGGATGGAAACTATAAAAGGATTGGCAACATAAATGGTGAAAATTAGGGCAAGAAAAACTTTATTGCTCCATATTGATTAAAAAGAAGCTACGTTTCAACCTCTTGAAAAAGGCCCTGAGCGGCTGAAACGTAGCTTCTTTTTAATCAACATGGATCAATAAAGACTTTTTCTTGACCTAATTTCCACCATTTATGCTGCCACTGCTTTAATGCTTTTCGTGGACTACTTCAGAGACCCTTGGTTCGGGGCCCTATAGTGGCTTCGCATCTCGCCCACCTCGCCTTATTGGAAGTGGCTTGAGTGCTGTTGGACTCCATTTGTCCATATCGGGGATGGAAACTAAAGAGGTCTCCGTCTCGCATATTCTTCCCTACGATGCTGTCCAGGTTCGCACTTTTTCCGTCCCCATAGGGTTCTCTGCATAGAAGATGGAAGTGCCGCTGGTTTCATAGAACATAGTGTGAATCCAGCCTAACCGATCGCTCTTCCACAATGCGAGAAAACAGCGGACATTGCAGATCACTAATGGGATTTTCACTCCTCACAATCCAAAAGTGTATTTTGTTGTACCTCAATGATCTCCAATATTTGAGTGTCACTGGTGGTTTTGATATGAATGAAGGGTTTGGGGGCACCCATTGAGCCTAAGCTATTGTACATTATCTTCTTACAGGAAGAGCTGCTTCCATGACAAATGGCTCCATTAGGTCTCCAGTTTCCAATGGCACCTTTAGTTTTGAAGGCCACAACATGAAAAGTGATGTTCATGTGTATCACACAGTACACAAGGACTCGGGGCTGTACAAGGACTTGTTGCATAAAATCCATTTAGATCGAGTGACCGATGATCGCCCGGCTCACGAGAACAACTACAGAGTGCTGAGGCGCAACAACAGCTACACTTGCTATACAGCCGCTATCTGTGGCATGCCCGTACACTCGACTTTCAAATCCACCGACACTGCAACTCCAGAGGACAGTGAAAAGTTAGTTGGAGACACAGTTGCATACTCGAAAAAACGAATCCGTTATGACAGCTACTCCAGTTACTGCAATGCTGTAGCAGAAGCTGAAATCGAGGCAGAAGAAGGCGGCGTAGAGATGAAGCTCGCTACGGATCTGGCTGATCCAAATCCCCCTCATGATGATTCTTTGGAAGACGACAAAGACGAAAAAGACAAGTCAGAGGTCCATTTACTTTTCCACTTCCTCCAGATTTTGACAGCCTGCTTTGGATCATTTGCTCATGGAGGAAATGACGTAAGGTAAGGGTCCGTTGGCAAGTAAGCTCTTCTGTCTAGTCCTGCTATTCGCATAGTACATATTATTCAGTTTTTCAATTAATATTATGACTCTCTTTTTGGAAGGTTTTTGGTCTATTTCACCATTTCATTTAAATGGACACTCATCAACTATGAACTCCATAAACTAAGTCATGGGGCTCAAAGGTGATGGAACGGGGAGGCATCTTTCATATTCACTGGGCACCCCATTCCAGCACTTGTGATCCTGTGAAGTCGGTGCGCATCAGCCACCTGACTCTCTTGGATCGTGCACTTCCCATAGAGATGAATGGGAGATGAGTGCACAGAAAGAGTTAATCTGCTGGCCTGCACGGACTTCGCGGGGGCACAGCGTGGGAACGAGGCTCCAGGCAAGTATGAAAGATGGCTTTTTAAGGTTTAAATGGCAGTGCATTAATGCTTTTGCCGAGTGTACAAGTACTTGAGATACACTATACATATGAAGCAACTTAAAGGGGTTGCAGAGTTTCTATAAAATGTTTAAAGCGGTTATCCCACCAGGAACCTATATCCATAGGATATGTGATATCACTGGGGGTTGGACCACTGGGATGCCAAGTCCCATTAGCGAATAGAACGGTACTGTGCGTGCCACCAGAGGCCGGACTGACAGCAATCATACATTTTCCACCTAACCTTTGGATAGGTGATAAATGTTTCTGGTAGGATAATCCCTTTATAGCAATAATATCTAAAAATTGGCTAAAGTAAGTTGTGTCCCAAGGCTCTACCAGTTCTTTATTCTGGGAACCTGTTTAAGACTGCAGTTTCCAGGGGTAATGCGTCCGTCCATAGACCAGAATAGACATTGCCAAATCTCATCATCTTACATAATCACAAGGTTTCTGGATATATTGTGTGACCTGCACCTGTCAGCTCTGCAAATCATAGTCTTTACATAACAGGACCTGAGAGCAGAAGAGCGAGTCGCACTGCAGGCCACCAACGCACAGCTTGGGCACAGCGCACCACTGCCTAGGAAAGAAAATGGTTACTTTTAAGGGGTTGTTCTCAGGACAAACATTGGTGACATATTACTTGGGAAGTGCCATATTCCTGTCGCCTGTGCTCAACTTTTTCGCAGTTGTCTTGTGACCATAGACTATATACCAACTATGTGAGCCTTTTGGATTTACCCAGCTTTTTCTATAGCCCTGGTGCGGTGCAGAATGTTAAGGCAGTGGAAGTGCAGTTCTAGGCTCTTGCTCACTCACGACCTGACGGTTGCAAGTTCAACCCCTGCTTGGTTCAGGTAGCCGGCTCAAGGTCGACTCAGCTGTCCAAGGTCGGCAAAATAAGGACCCAGCTTGGTGGGGGGAGTAATAAATTACTTGAAGTGCTGTGAAATAAGTTGGCGCCATACAAACAAGATTTATTCTTTTTCTATATAGAGGACAGGTTGTAAAAAAAAAAAAAAAGGACTCTCCCCCATTATGTCAGCATCTCACAGATGCTGCCATATAGCCATAGCGTAATGTAGTAAGAGTGGCAATATTAAGCCTTAGTCCCTTGCCTGCCTTTTGGATCTCTTCCTTCTGGCTAGAGACCTGGTTTGCAGAGACTATACCTCAGTCATGTACAACGCATTGATCTATTCTCCATCGATTTCCATTTATATACAAATAAAGCTTAATCCCTCTTATGCAACTTTGTATCAGTTTGTAACAGTTTCCAAGATCTGTTTGCTGTCAGTGAATGAAAAGACTAGTATTTGTACATTCAGAGACTGAAACCAGCCATAAATCTAGCCCTGCTCAGTTGTATCTAGTCCATCATCAGCCCAGACCCGAGATTGACGCGTTTTACTGACCGTAATACATTGTAACAAACTATCAAGCAAGATTTGTGCTGCTGACGTAGGCAATCCGGTGCTCTAAGTACATCTTGTATCTACACCAGCTAGGCGTATTCGGTATGGCCAAGTTCTTGGGCTCGTGACTGAACGATGGATGACTGCAAACACAAACAATAGTGGTGAAGGATTGCAATATGACGTATACGAGCTATAAAACCACATTATTTACTGCTTAAGCTTTTTTGAATGGAACTATAAAACCCCTTTAACAGATTAGATATGAGGCGATTTAATAGTGCTGCACAAAATGACCTGGCAGGCTGCAGATTGTGCATGTGTACCTTAGCCGAATGCCCACGGCCGGGTTAGATTTTGACTGTGGAATCGGACCCGGTGCCCAGTCAGACACATACTCACCTGTCTGGATCCACTGCGAGTGTCTCGGCCGGTGCAGGGCATGACATGCCAGCAATGACGTGCATCCGCGGCGATTTCAAAATGGACCTTTTGGGATCGCCGCGGATCGGAGGCCTTCCTTTGACTGCAATGGAAGCCATCCGTGTGATTTCCTGCACCAAATAGAACCTGTTGTGATTTCCCCCACCTCCTCGAGTGGAAAATCCCAGATGACTTCCGCTTGTAGGCATGGAAAAATCTTTTAACATGGCATACTATGGATGGACATTGCTGTGGCGGACGTCTGGCCTTGAATTCCGCAGCAAAAATCCTTCCTGTGGGCATTGGACCTTAGGCACATGAACAGATTCTAATTGCAGAATCCCCGATCGCCATCGGCGTGGAGGATCCACAGCCAAACGCAGGCATTAAAATGCATGTGCTTTTCACGAGCGGAAGAAAGATCTAGGCATGCTCTGTTTTGCCAGGGACAGCCTCCATTGAGGTCAACAGAAGCGACCAGCCTGCAGCCCATACACCATTAACATTGCGTATGGACTGCAGATATGTGTCATCGCTAAGTGATGATGCGGGAAATGCAAACAAAGGGGGGGAAAACCCTTTACTGCGCATGACTACTGGTAAACCATCGATGTCATCCGCATACAGTCCAGCAGGTACGCAGCGTCACCGGCTGGGCTCCGAGCCAGAATCCGACCCGGTCGTGTGAGCCCGGCCTAACAGAAATGATACAGATTACAACCTAGTTTACTGGTTGGTTACATTGAATGTTTTGGTGGGCTTTTTGGGAAGTGTCGATCTGCATTATTTTAACCTTGTTCTTTCCCTCACTCAGCAACGCCATTGGCCCTCTGGTTGCTCTGTGGTTGATCTATCGGCATGGGGGAGTACTGCAAGATGCTTCAACACCAGTGTGGTTGCTTTTGTACGGCGGAGTGGGCATCTGTGTTGGCCTTTGGGTATGGGGTCGACGAGTAATCCAGACGATGGGGAAAGACTTAACCCCAATTACACCATCCAGGTAATGTAGTTAAGTTTGTTAAATGTTATTGATGGGATCCAGCCATTTTGCAGTTATAGCATCCGGTGTGGTGGAAATAAGATAAACTCACAAACAATACAAATCCAGTTATATTAACCCCTTCCCGCTCCATGACGTACCGGTACGTCATGGCAGGCTGGTACTTCGCGCAAAATGACGTACCGGTACGTCATCGGGATAGCGGCAGATCATGACTGACCTCGCGCTATCCCGCAGCGGGAGCTGGCTGTCAGTCACAGCCGGCATCCCGCTGCAACAGCGGGGGGCATCAGAGATGCCCCCCCCCCCCCCCCCCCCTGCTGTTAACCCCTTCCCTGCCGCGCTCTAAGTAGAACGCGGCAGGGAAAGAGTTCACAGAGGAAGCCGTCTGCCTCTGTGTCTCCGGCCGGCTCTCGCGATGTTATCGCGAGAGCCTGGCCTGTCACCATGGCAACAGGACGCCAGACACTGGCGTCCTGTATTGCCTATGCCTATGATCGCTGTATAAGCGATAAGGCATGGCAGAGCAGTAGCTCTGCCATGCCTTATGACAGCGATCATAGGCATAGTGCTGCAAGTCCCTCAGAGGGACTCAAATAGTGAAAAGAAAAGAAAAATGTAAAAAAAACCTTTTTTTTATGCTTTTTCTAATATTAGCATAAAAAAAGGTTAAAAAAAAATGAAAACCCCACATATTGGGTATTTATGCGTCCGTAACGACGTGTACAAAAAGGTGAACATGCTTTTTATTTTGTACGGCAAAAAGCTTAAAAACAGAGGCAAAATGCTAATTTTTAGCGTTTTGCCTCCCAAAAAATGCAATAAAAGTGATCAAAAAAGCCGTACATCCCCCAAAATGGTACCAACAAAAACTACAGATCGTCTCACAAAAAATAAGCCCTTATAGAGCTCCGTACATAGAAAAATAAAAAAGTTACAGGACTTTGAATGCAGCTATAGAGGAAAAAAAGAGATTTCCAAAAAAAGGAAATTTGGTATCGTTGTAACCGTACCGACCCGCAGAAACAATTTAGTGTCATTTATGCTGCATAATTAACTCTGTAAAAAAAAAAAAAATCTATGGCAGAATTGTTGCGTTTTCTCTCCCTGTTATCATTAAAAAAAATTATAAAAGTTTTACGATATAGTCTATGTACCCAAAGTGGCACCGATTTTAAAAACTACAGCTCGCCACGCAAAAAACAAGCCCATATACTGCCGCGTCGCCGGAAAAATAAAGTTATGGCTTTTGAAAAATGGAGATGGAAAAATACCAAAAATCGCTTGGTCCTCAATGCCAAAATAGGCCATGTCCTTAAGGGGTTAAAGGGGTTTCCAGGGCAAATACTAGTGAAGCAGAGTAAATCTCTGCTCGGACCTCTATGTAGTGGCCAGCGCTTCTAACTGCAAGCTCGGCTCTCAATGAAATCAACACAAGCCATGCCTGCAGTTGACTAGCATTGACAAGCGCCGGCCACTACACAGACATTGAAGCAGAGACTTCAATGTGCAACTGCGGCACAATCAGCTGATTGGACCTCAGTTAATTGACTATTAATGACCTATCCTGAGGATAGGTCATCGATAGTATTTTCCCTGGAAAACCCTTTTTAATAAATATTACCATTTTTGCAATAATATCAAATATCTGGTTAATGAGCTTCTTGTAGCGGCCAGTAACCTCTCTGTAAAATATAAATGCAAAATGTGCTCTCCAGTCTCACCAGAACAACCCAATGACTGGTAATGTTTCCTTGTCCCCATCTCTAACAGCTTAAGTTTGTCTTAGTTGCCGATTAACCCCTTGAGTGGCACGCCCGGAAATTTTCCGGGACGAGCTCCACTGCTCATAGCGACATAGCCTGGAAGATTTCCGGGCTATGTATCACTATGGGAGCTGCAGAGCACAATGCCACAAGCTGTGACAGTGTGCTCTGCCTGCACAGACCCACAGAGAACAAAGCAAGGGCTTTGAAAAACCAGCAAAAGATATTGCCGATATGCCGGCAATCTCCTGCTTTGTTTACAGGTTGCCATAGAGACCATCGGCTTGTCAGAAGCAAGCCGATGGTCTCTGTGGCAGGGAGAGCTTGGTGCTTGGCTGTGAGAGGACAGCTAGGTACCAGCTCTTACAGCAGAGATCAGAGAAAACCTCCGATCTCTGCTATGCTAACCCTTTACATGCGGCAGTCTATGTGACTGCAGCATGTAAAGGGCTGTCACTGCAGCATGTAAAGGGCTGTCACCATCGGATCCCCGGAATGTGATCAGGGGGTCCTGATGGGTCTCTGTGGAAGTCCCCTAAAGGGACAAAAAAAATAATAAAAATTAAAAAAATAAATAAATTCAAAAATTATTAAAAAAATAATAAAAACACTTGCCTCCCTTTACTTTGTAAAAAAATCAAAAATACAATCACACATGTGGTATCCATGCGTCGTAATGACCCAGAGAAGGAAGTTAATGCATTATTTAACCCCTTAATGACATGGCCCCTTTTTTTCTTTTTTCCCCATTTTCTTTTTTTCCTCCCCTGTTTAAAAAAAATCACAACTTGTCCCGCAAAAAACAAGCCCTTATATGGCCATGTCAATGGAAAAATGAAAAAGTTATGGCTCTTGAGACGCAACTGCAAAATTAGTTGAAATTCAATGATTAGACCATTTTAAAAAACCTGCCCTGGTGGGCACGACAGGGTGGTAGGAAACCCGCCACTCAAGAGGTTAAATAGGTTTTTCCGCAATGAACATTTAGATCCACAGAATCGGTGTGGCTCGGACTTCTGTTCCCAGTGGTTGTGCTTTTTTCACATCCCTCACGGCCAGCTCTGCAGGAAAGGGGACCCGGTCACACCACCCTTTAAATCGATGGAGGTCCTAGTTCCCAACATTCAGACTACACCAACATTTACGGCAAATTTTTTTTTATGCGGTTTGCTGTGCAGGATAAATGTGATGTTTGACAGATTAGACTTTTACAGTCACAGCGATGCAAAAAAACGGGAAAAACATTTTTCTCGTGTAATTAAAATGAAACAAAACTGATTTTTACTTTTTGTATTCTTTTAGCCTCTGATGGAACTTTTTTTAAATAGTTTCTTTAATTGCTTATAGAATATATATACTGCAACACTTCAATATTGCAATGTATTGTATTTTTGCAGGCAGTCTATTAAGCCATGCCACAGGAAGGGCTTAATAAGAAAAATCTATGAAGGGCCTAAGTGCCTCTACGAGGCCCGGGATGTCATGACACCCAAGTGGCCCCTCATGATTTTGTCGCAGGGTGGGGCTGTTTGGGAGATAAAGGAAGCCCCCTCCTTTTTTGGGGGGCAGTTTAAATACCACTGTTATAATGCTGCTGATATACATATGGTTGCCATCCGGGGTTGGCTGTGAAAAGACTGCTGACGTTGGCTGTGTATTGAGTGGGCTTGGGACTTGAGCCTGTTTCATACAAACTCCACATACATCCAATGTACATGTCCGTTAGATGCCGCCAAAGAGTTAAAGGCTGCATGCATTTTTGCCACCAGTTGTTTGTATAGCTCTAAGTGGAATTTACATCCCATGCCTGTTCTGTCATCTTCTATGCCGAAAACTGTGTTGGTATAGAACCAGGATCTGATCGTAGTATTTAATGAGTTAAGGAGAAATCTTTGCCCTCTATTTCACATGGGGTCAGTTCTTTTTTGCTGGATAGAAAAACACTGTCCCCTTCCCTCCTTTTTTTCAGATCCCCACAACCTGTCCTAGTTAGACTCCAGGACGGATTGCTCAAAGCCTGCAGATTACAGACCTTTTGTTGATTTCTCTAAACTACCCCTTTAAAAAGACGAAAACCATTCTGCACACTCGTACCCGCACCAGTAGGCTTCTGGCACATGATGAAAATGCCACTTGACAGTCATAAGCAACTTCCTGCAAAGAAACCTTAATTCTTGTAGCTAAAAGTGCACAAACACTTCCTAATAATTAAAAGCTCAAGCTGTAGAGAGTTCAGACACCAAAACAAAAGGGACCATAAATCCTTGTCATCCAGATGGCAGCAAATATCCTCTATGGGTTAAATTAGGTAGAGCGGTGATTCGATGTGAAACGGGCTCAACTTATCATTTTAGTGCAAAAAAACACCTAATAAATGTGACGGACGTTATTAGTGATTATCACTTATAATATTGTATCACTCAGAAAGGCATCCAGGCCGCTCTTGTATTCTTTTATTGAATTTGCCTTCACCACGTCCTCAGGCAGAGAGTTCCACAGTCTCACTGCTCTTACAGTAAAGAACCCCCTTCTGTGTCGTTGTAGAAACATTCTTTTCTCTAGATGTAAAGAGCGCCCCCTCTATACAGTCCTGTATATAATAGATGATGGGAGAGATCTCTGTATTGACCCCTAATATATCTATACATAGTTATTAGGTCACCCCTCAACCGTCATTTTTTTATAAACTAAGCCCAGGTTTGATAAACTCTTTGGGTATTTTAGTCCGCCCATTCCATTTATTACTTTTGTTGCCCACCTTTGTACCTGCTCAAGCTCTGATATGTCCTTGATACCCATGCCCAAAACTGTACACAATATTCCATGTGTGGTCTGACCCGTGACTTGTAAAGATAAAGATAAAGAACAATGTTCTTGTCATGCGCCCCTAGACCTCTTTTGATGCACCCCATGGTCCTATTTGCCTTGGCGGCAGCTGCCTGGCACTGGTTGCTCCAGTTAAGCTTAGTTAACTAAAATCCCCAAGTCCTTTTCCATGTCAGGGATAAACAGTGGTTTCCCATTTAGTGTGTAATGGGGACATGTATTCCCTCTGTCTGTGTGCAGAACCTTACATTTATCAGTGTTGCACCTCATTTGCCCTTTTCCCCCTCCCCAAGTTATCCAGATCCTCTTGCAATTGCATTCTGTCCTCTTTAATTATTTTGTTACATAGTTTTGTATCCTCTGCAAATATTGATAGTTTACTGCAAAATCCTTCTACTAGGTCATAAATATATTAAAAAGAATGGGGCCCAAAACCGACCCCTGTGGTCCCCCACTGACTGTGACCCCTCCAGTACTGCTCTCTGCGGTACCCCACTAGTAACAGTGATTCCTTCAGTATTGCCCCTGTGGTACCCCACTAGTGACTGTGATCCCTCCAGTACTGCTCCCTGTGGTGCCTCACTAGTAAGTTATTCCTTCAGTTTTGCCCCCTGTGGTGCCCCACTAGTAAGTTATTCCTTCAGATTTGCCCCCTGTGGTGCCCCACTAGTATGTTATTCCTTCAGTTTTGCCCCCTGTGGTGCCCCACTAGTACGTTATTTCTTCAGTTTTGCCCCCTGTGGTTCCCCACTAGTAACGGTGACTCCTTCAGTACTGCTCCCTGTGGTTCCCCACTAGTAACGGTGACTCCTTCAGTACTGCTCCCTGTGGTTCCCCACTAGTAACGGTGACTCCTTCAGTACTGCTCCCTGTGGTTCCCCACTAGTAACGGTGACTCCTCCAGTACTGCTCCCTGTGGTTCCCCACTAGTAACGGTGACTCCTCCAGTACTGCTCCCTGTGGTTCCCCACTAGTAACGGGTACTGCTCCCTGTGGTTCCCCACTAGTAACGGTGACTCCTCCAGTACTACCCCGTATGTTACCCCACTAGTAATGGTGACCCAATCAGAGTATATACCATTTATAACCCCACTCGGCTTTCTATTACTGGCCAGTTACCCACTTTCACACATTCTCGCCCAGACCGATGATTGGCTCTATAAAGTACTTGCCCAGTCCTGTAAGGAAAACCTTTTGGAATAATTCATCCCATTCTCCTCTAAGTATATTCCTGATACTTTGCTTCTTGCAAGAATATGACCCAGTACACATTCGTTATCCGCCGTTCACTAATCCTGCTGAGATTTCACATTTCCTGTCTTATTTGTCAGTCTTACATCGTTTTTCATGTAATTGAAAAGCCTAGATGTTTCTCGGTCTTCTATTTCATGAAGCCTATGATTGCATGCTGCCTGCTCTTCTGCGGTCTCTGAAGCAGACATTCAAGGCGATCCGGTGATAATTTTTGTGTTGCCCTGCTACAATGGGTGACAATGTTGCAAACAAACTGTGACTATCAAGTATTTTTTTTTTATGCTTCCTGCAGTGGATTCACTATTGAGTTGGCTTCGGCGTTCACAGTTGTGGTAGCTTCCAATATTGGACTCCCTATCAGTACTACACACTGCAAGGTATGCCCTTTGCATGTGACTGCAACTGGGGTAGTCAAGACTATCCATTTGCTTTTACCTTTTGGTTAAGATCAATGTTTACTGGCACAGAAAACCTATATTCTACAACCCAGCCTATTCTAACAAGGACTTGATTACTATCACATATGGGAAGTTATTGGCTGCCCATTACTAGAGTAGGAGAATTGTGTGTTCCGAGAAACTCAATCTCACTCTGATTCCCTCTGTCTTTAGTATTGATTTAAGTATATATAATGTAATTTCTTAGCCTTCTACTAATACTTATTGCAGATTTATGATTTCTAGTGATTGGTCCACTTGTGCCACTAAAAATTGATCTGAAGCAGGTCACTCAGAGCCTCATCCTCTCCCGTCATCTAGCTTTCACTGTCCTCTGTGCACGGCATGTGGTTTCAAGCGAATGACTTTCACCCTTCCAACTGTCTTCTGTTGTCTTTCTCCCTACAGTGGATTTTGCGTTGAAGTAATGTGTGGGCTAACTGTACTATTCGCCTCTAATGTTGGTATACCCATAAGCTCCACTCATTGCAAGGTATTGGGTTTGCAGTGGTAAAATAGAAAATGTTATCCGGCACAATCGGAATGATGCATTTATGTTTGACTTTGGTTCCGTTACATTCATAATGCTTGCTCGATTGAAGGCTTGAAATAATTACCTGCATTGCTTAACGTAACTACGGGCACTTCATGAAAATCCCAATCTGGCGTCCTATTATAAAGCCCCAGGCTTTTGTATCTAGGGCCATGCAATTATGCACATGTATCTTCCATTTACGGTAGATTTGGTTAATAGTCAACTGCAAGAACATGTCAACCTAAAGGGGTTTCCTGACTTTTTGGATTTATGGCTTATGAATAAGGAAAAAAACAAAGTCACGTAGTCCTCTCTCAATCGTTTTGTTCCTGTCGGGCTTTGAGTACTTGGCTGCAACCAGGGGCGTAACTAAAGGCTCAGGGGCCCTGATGCAAAAGGTGAGCTGCCCCCCCCCCCCCCCTCTATCTGTATCTCTACCTGTACCCATACCTAAACCATGCTGCACAGAGGCATAACTTGAAACTTCTGGGCCCCAATGCAAAACCTGTAACAGGGCCCCCAACTATAATGCTATACTCATAGTACTGGGCTCCCTATATGGGAAATAGAGGCCTTATGGGCCCCCTAAGGCTCCTGGGCCCGGGTGCAACCGCATCCCCTGCACCCTCTATAGTTACGCCCCTGGCTGCAACCCTAATTGCAGCATGTCACCTTGCAGCAACCGCTCGGCCACAGCAGTGTGTAAGTGACAGTTCATAGCTATATGCTCATTATATTGGCGTTTTCCAAAAGGTCTGAAAACCACTTTAAAATTTCCCTGCATGATATAGAATACTGTGCAAAAGTTTTAGGTAAGTGTAAAAAAAAAAAAAATGCTGCAAATTAAGAATGCTTTCAAAAATAGAAGTGTTAATAGTTGTTTTTGATCATTAACAAATGCAAAGTGATTGAACAAACGAGAAATCTAAATCTGAGCAATATTTGGTGTGACTGCCCTTTGCCTTTTTAAAATAGCATCAATTCTTCTTGGTACGCTTGCACAAAATTCAGGGGTTTTGTAGGATTACAGTCAGGTGTATGATTAGCCAATTAGACCAAACAGGTGGTGACCGTCATATGTTAAAATACAGGCCTTGGCTGAAACAGTTGCGTGGGAGGCTTAAAAGTGGGTGAAGAACAGACCATCTCAGCTATAGAGGTGAGGTTGTGGAAAACAGTTTCATATTACAGGTCTTACACCATGGGAAGACTGAGGACAGCAACAAGACACAAGGTAGTTCTACTGCATCAGCAAAGCAAAGATTTCACAGCAGACTGATATTTCAAGATATGCTCTTCAAGGTCTTTTGAATAAGCATAAAGAAACGGGCAACGTTGAAGACCGTAGACGCAGTGGTCGGTCAAGGAAACTTGGTGCAGCAGATGAAAAACACATCATGCTTCCCTTTTGAAATTGTAGTATGTCCAGCCGTGCCATCAGCTCAGAACTGGCAGAAACCAGGGGGACCATTCATCTACTGTTCGGGGGAAATCTGCCCAAAATTGGTCTTCATGAAAGAATTGTGTCCAAAAAGCCATATCTTTGACATAGAAACAAGGCCAAGTAGCTCAACTATGAAAACTTGGGAAATATTGCACACAAAATCGGCGGTAGGCACTCGGGACTGATAAGTGAAAATGTTAAATATTTGTAACAGAAGACCGTTTGTTCACTGGAGAGCGGTACAATAATGAATGTCTGCAGGCATCGACACCAAAAGTATAGACATACTGCACTAGTAGCTATGGGTTGGGCTACCTGAGTTAGAGGTCATGCCCAAAAGCTTCCCATTGGCTGCCGCTCATATACCTCCGCACAACCACTCCCGCCTCCGAGCTCTTCTTACTGAGGCCGCGGCGTTTAACTTAAGGATGTCGCAGTTGCTGGTTGTATTACAAGAGGCCCTTCTGTCATGCTTCTCCTCCTGCCTAGCCGGCAGTTCTCTCCGCATCTTCCGCCATCTGAGATTTGATAACTCCCGGCTAGCAGTGAGTACACTTGCAATTCTCACTGCTAGCCAGGAGTTTTCACAGAAGGAGGAGGAAGAGCCGCCAGATGGGAAGGAGAAGAGGCTTGACAGAAGGGCCTCTTGTAACAGCGTGGCGGCATCCTCAGGTTAAATGCTGCAGTAGCTTCATTAGGAAAGGAAGGAAGACAGCATCGTAGCTCCGTCCTGGCTGTGCGAAATACAGCTGCTGCTGCCGGCGGCCGATGAGCGGCAGGACAAATGGGAAGAAAATGCCAGCCTGATTGGGAACCACTCAAAGTTGGCGTTGCTTTGCAAAGGTGTGATCGGCAGCCAATGGGAAGCTTTTGGGTGTCACCTCTAACTCAGACAGCACAACCCATAGCTACTAATGGAGTATGTTTATGCTTCCGGTGTAGACATACTGCACTAGTACCGGTGTCTGACTGGCTCCAAATTTATTCTGCAGCAAGACAACAACTCCAAACTTACAGCCAAAGTCATTAAGAACTGTCTTCAGTGTAAGGAACAAGGAGTCCTGGAAGTGGTGATATGGCCGTCACACAGCCCTAATCTCAACATCGTCTAGTCTATCTGGGATTACATGAAATGACAAAAGGATTTGAGCAAGTCTACGTCCACAGAAGATCTGTAGTGAGTTCTCCAAGATGTTTGCAACAACCTTTCTGCCAGGTTCCTTCAAAAACGGTTGCAAGTGTACCTAGAAGAATTGGTACTGTCTGGAAGGTAAAAGGCGGCCACACCAAATATTGTTTGTTTTTGTCAATTACAAATGACAAATCTAAACTATTAACATTTCTATTTTTTGAAATCCTTTTACTTTGCAGCATTTTCCCCACACCCGCCTAAAACTTCTGCACAGTACTGCATTTTCCAATTTGATTTCTGTCTGCTAGACCCGCAGCAGCTGCAACTAGAAATAGGTTACCCATCCAAATTTTACACCCCTGAGCATGCTTGACATGTCGCTCTTCTTCATAAAGCACTGTGAATGACTGAAGTCAAACTGATGACATGATTAGTTCTCACATCGCTGTATTGATGCTTCCAACTGGTGACTAATTCATCCATAACTGCTGCTTCTTTCCATTACTAACAGCTAACAAAAGCCTTTGTACGAGTCTTAAAAACTTTCTTGTAGGACGCTTTTATTTTGTACCACTGCTCTCAATATTCCATGAAATCATTAGCCTAATAGACTCTGAACATCACTTTATTTCAGAATTTGATTTTTATTTGCGTACCCATTGGTATTAAAGCTGTAGTGCAAAGCGCAGTTCTAGAACTAGTCCCTGAAAGAAATCGTACTACCAACCTTTAACCTTCAGAGGATCTGTTACCAGTGCTGCTTATGTGATTATCTTAAGTCTTTGTTCTTTGTTTTTCTTCCTTCCACATCGCATGGCCTATAAACACCTAAGGTTGGATCGGTGGTGTCGGTGGGCTGGATCCGCTCACGGAAAGCTGTGGACTGGCGTCTGTTTAGGAACATCTTCCTGGCCTGGTTTGTGACGGTGCCTGTGGCTGGTCTCTTTAGCGCCGCGGTAATGGCCCTCCTTCAATACGGCATCATACCCTACGTCTGATCTCGTAACCTCTGACTACTAAGGCAAAAAAAAAAAAGAAAGTCCCGTACTAGAAACCACACAAAGCTACAGCAATATGACAAGCCGCCTGCTTCACCAACCGTGTGGGGAAATAACAAGCCCTTCTACTTATCAATGCATCATCATCTTGATGTAACAATTTTGCTGTATATGATGTATGTCAAACTGGTGAGATGTGGCTCATTACTTATATTTAAATAAATATATATAAATATATATATGCGTATAGTAGGTTACACTACCAGAGCATTATAATTTGGGGTGGGAGTAATTGCATAGCCTTTTCTACCTAGATAAAAGCTGTACATAATGTATTATTTTTGTGAGGTTGCTTTTTTTAATATTCAAAAAATATATAGTATGGATTATCAAAGATACCCACGTCTACTTGAGATATATATATACTGTAAAGTGATAAGCGAGGTACGGAACGAGTCATTATACATTTTTGTAAAGATAAGGAGATAAGAATATGATGGAATATAAAGAAGACTGGAACAAATGTACAAAAAGGTGTGCAGAATTCTTTAGGGGGGGCGGGGGGGTTCACAACCAATAATCCGATTTGTATGTATAATTATTTACAAATCCAAAATAATTTACATTTTGTAAATACATTAGCTTTTTTTTTTTCCCATTGGCCTTCCACATGTTTAATAAGAACGTATAGTAGAGTACCAAAGATGATAGGTTGTTAATGGCAAGTGTATGGATCTAGTTACATTTATGTGTCAGTGTTTCATTTATCTGCTACTTGTCCGAGCTTCCTGACTCAATCCCATGTTGTGCTGTAATGAAGCCAGATAGTATGTGCGGAAAGGCACTAATGTGTGGAACTGCTGACGCATAGATCCACTTTTATAAGTTTGTCTTATATTTCTTTTATCCCCCACCCCCCTCAACTCCAGTCCTCGAAATTCCCCAGTAGGGCAGGGTCTACTTTTTCATAGGGGTTTTCCAGGCAGCACCAGTATCCAGCTCCAGTCCCAGGATACACGGGGGTCGGAGCAGATGTAACTGCTCCGACCAGTGTAGTGGCCGGAGCTTGTAATTGCAGGCTGGGGTCCCACTGATTTAATTGAGGGCTGCGCCTGCCATTACAAGCGCTGGCTGTTACACGGGTCAGCGTAGCGACTCCCACTCCGACCCTGGTGTCAGCGGGCGCTGCCTGGAAAAGCCTCCAAGGTCACAAAACAAAACCTGAGCTGCACCATTTTTTGCTATGTTGGAAAATGCAGCCCGTCTCCCCAGTTGCAAAAAAACAACCAAACTTTAATTTGTTCTAAGTGCACTACAGAAGTAAGAATCCTCTTCACATATACATCTGTCAGTAATAATCCCCTCAGGGTACAGTCCACTCGCAAGCCAAGAGGTAAAGTCCGGAGGCGGTGAGCAGGGCAGACACACCACCGCTGTAGTAACAAATGGCGGGCAGTGTGTCTGCCCTGCTCACCACCTCCAGACTTACCTCTTCGCTTGCGATTGGGCTGTACCCCCTGAGGGGATTATTATTGACAGATGTATATGGGAAGAGGAGTCTTACTTCTGTAAAGCACTTTGAAGAAATAGAGGTTTTGTGAGTTTTTTTTATATATTGCCTCCCTTTAAGGTTACACAAGGGACTATAGTGTGTTTTTGACATTGCAAGGACTTTGATGCTACAGTGGTGAAAATATGCAGTAACATGTAATAACTGGGAGAACAAACGGCTGTCTGTTACTCCCACAACACTGGCTTTTCCCAGACAGGGTAAGGTCATCCATTTGTTATCCCTCCACGCACTGATGCCATTGGCAGGTACTACTAAGCTCCTCCCACAAAGACAAAACTGGCAATTGATGCGATCAATCATCATAAGTCTAGAATAACCCATTTAACATGTATGAATAGTTATCTGCTTTACATTAGGTATGTCTGTCTAGCCAATTATGACCTAATAGTTAAGTTGATTAAGTCTATTTAGGACCTACCCCTGTACAGAACCACTGCAAATGTCGGCTCTCCTCCAGAGAGTAGTTTGTCTGTGCCTTGCTTGCATGGTCAGCCTCCTTTTATTGGAAGTGTGCCACCACATTTATTCTACCATATCTGAAGGCAGCATATCTGTTAGCTGGGAATATACTTAATAGTTGCAATACCAGGAGGCAGGAGTCGATATAATCATGAGATGCGGGCTGCCTGTGCCGTTCAGCCACAGATTGACCGCTTTCTCCCTATGCACTGTAATGCATGGGTCACGACATATCATGCCACAACTGTCGCCAAAAATCCAAAGCTGGTGGATTTTTTTTTTTGGTCCCAAATCACACATGGCGTTATCATAGACTGCAATACAAATCACCTGGGATTTTGTGCTACAGATCTATCGGTTGCACAACAGCTCGTCGCAAACAAATCGCACTTACGACTTGATGTCACATGATCAAAGTTGCTGCGTAGCTCTAGCTGTACACTAGCGGTTTAACATAATTGCAGCCGGTTCACATGTAGCAGATACACAGCGGGGGTCTCGATTACTACTTAATGTGCTGGCTGGCCCCCTTTAATCACTGCTTAAGTGATGACTGATATTTTCCTTGAAGTCCTCATGGCACTATTAAAGAAACACTAGCCGCCTTGGATTAGCCGTTTTTTTCCTTCAGCCACCTGTCAGTCAAAAAGTGGAGAAGATCAAAAGGAAATGTAACCCCGTGTAGACGTCTATAAGACTGTTTCGCTTCAGGAACATGCAAAACATCTATCAAAGTCACAAACAGAACAGGAAAGTTTTGATTCTTAACGTCTTGATTTAGTGTTAATTTAGAGAAATGCTCAGTGTGTCACCTGTTGGTGGTACTTGAGCACTGCAGTAATTACATCTGTGCCCGTAGCAGATCGATAAATTATTGTATTGTGTAGCTGCAAGTCGACAGATTCTCCATAACACAACTATGCTTAAATTTAGCCTTGGGCCCCGCTACAAGGCGAAATAAAAGTTAATGTACTTTTAAAGGGCCACTCCAGCGCAAACACCTTTTTCTATGCCTCTCTCACTCACCTGATTATCACACGCTGGATTGCTTGGCTCTTCTGTGTATTCCAGTCCCATCTCTGCAGTGCCACAACACGGTCTGATGCTTATTAGCCCCATCTTACATTCACTTTCAAGCAATCACAATATGCATCAGCCCAGCATTAGTTAAGGCCATACCATTTTTGCCCACAATGGGGACAATTTAATTACTACCTTCTATATTCACCTAAATGAGCTGCAGACCATATGTATACAGATAGGAGGATGAGCTGTGATCTCCTCTATTATAACTGTCTGTCACCTGTAACCATGACACAGTACCTGTATCCTCCTCTAAGCAGTTGCTGTGGTAGATCCAAGTAACAGCATAACAGAAACGGAGTAGAAAATTAATCCAGGACTCCCCAAGCAGATCTGAGCTGGTCAGAAATAAGATCACATGACCATCTGAGGAAAAAGAGGCCAGGAGATTCCAATGGAAATAAATCACTAAAGCAACACTGCCATAAAGCAGTTTGCACTGATCATGAACCAGCACATATGTACTGGGGGAATAGCTAAATCTTGAATTAATAAAAAAAAAAGTCACCGAAGTGACCCTTTTTAAGTATGAATATTCGTAGCCAAATTTACTAAGGCACCTAAGAACCTTCAAAGTCGAAATACTTTCTAATAGATACAAAACCGGTTATGAACATGGTGTGCTTTTAAAGGGATTGTCATAAGAGTGCCACTTTTTAATGAAGCTGGCCTATCAATATAGATCCACCTTCTGAAGCCAGCTGTGGTTTTCAGAGTAGGTCCGGCAAGCCTAACATTTCCCCTAAAGCAGCTTAGTACTTAATGATGGCCATTCAGATGAGTGGCTCAACATGTCATTAATAGTAGGGTTGTGTCTACAACGGTAGAAGCCACGGATATCTGCCTATAGCTCATAAAGGAACTTCTCTCTCCAACATACATATATTCCAGTAGAACATGGAAGGGATTGTCCTTAGTGAGGCAACACCATAAAGATTTAAAGAAGTGTCTTGTGTTAACCTCTTTAGTAGAGTAGTAGGAAAAAAAGTGGTGGAGCCAACCCCAGTAGAGTTTCCAATCCCAAATCTCTGATTACGTCCTCTTTTTGAAGGGTGGTAAGCTAGGGATTGGTTTCTCTTATTTCAGAGACACGGCGAGGAAGTCTCAAAATATAAAAGGTGCAGCTTACTCTAAGTAACATTATACCCAACTGGGTACAAGTTTTGACCATATAGACAAGGGGGGAAAAAAATTGGGGTATGTAGTGCAAGCTATAGGCGTAATAATACCATGAGATTGTATATTGTGACCCTTCTCTGGATGCTGATGGTATATCTCAGAGAAGATTCAGTAATCGCTATTGCTGACTCTTGTTTGTGAGATATGCCTTCAGCATCCAGAAGTGTCTCCCGAACAAGTACTGAGGAAGAGGTTCACCCACCTCGAAACGTGTATACATCCTGGTTTTAATCCATACATAGAGAAGTCTGGCAGTAGCTCGCGCCACATACCCAAATAAGACTATGGGAGACTATGATAAAGGCGAACTGGCTTGTGAATAAACACACAAATGACTTTGATACAATAACGCATTCAGTAACGGTTGCTCATGTCGGACAAGTTAAAGGATACTTTTAGGAGGAGGGAAAGTTAAGACTGCGATTTGTATAAAGCATTGATATTAGGATACTTTTTTGTTTTATTCCCCCCTACAGCGTTCATGTTCTGCTTTTTCTTCTCTTTGGCATCCCACTGCATTGGGAAGGAGTCTTTGTCCAGCAAGTCGGTTCAATGCTCGGTAACCGTTTAATCGCTCTCTAAATCAAGAGAAAAATAAAATAGCTGTAAATGCCACAAAGCGATGAGTGGTCATATATTACATATCGGTTCGGTCTCCGACCGTTGCATCCATGACTATTTTATACTACATTTTTATACATATAGAACCCTTTGTGGGCAAAAAAAAAAAAAACCCTGAATATTTCTTGCTCCTATTTTTAATTAAAACCTTTTCCATCATTCTAAATTTCTAAAACATTTCAAGGGGAGGGCGGTTTGCATAATGGATAATTTTCAGAAGAACACTAGGTGGCACTTTTTTTTTTTTAAGTTTTTTTTTTTTTTTTTTTAAAGCAAAGTTTATCAATAATGCCATTTTTGTCATTTCAGGGCGGTCTTCCATTGTAAGGCTTATATCTACAACTTTAATGTTTTAAATGCTGCTATCGTTTTTGTTTTGTTTTTTTCTTCTCAGTATAGACCTGGTAAAAAAAAATAAAAAATTCAACAGACGTTCAAGGTTGTGGCTTCATGATGTCTATAACCAAATAGGTCCTTTTATAACCTGCCGTTGTCTGTTCATTTCAATTTCTACAGAGACATCGCTGTGGGCCGGCGCGGGGTGGTCCGTACTTCGTTTTCCTCTTATTTTGTGGTATGTTAAGGGTTCATTCTAAGCTGCACACCGTGGTACAGCGCATGAAAACAGATCCAAAGCTCCGTGTTTTTTTTTTTTTTGTTTTTTTTCTTTAGCATTGTCACTGGACGCTAGCTGTTGAATAACGAGCACATTGACTTAGTTTGCCTGTAATCTCTTTCGTCCCTTTGTGCATTCTTTATACTAATTGTCATGTGAGGAAAAGTCAATCTGTAGATGATTTCTATTGTCAAATTGTGCCATAAAGCAGCTTGCACTGATCATGAACCAGCACAAATTCTGTATAGTGTTTTTCAGAAAAATCCTGCTCACAACTAAATGTTACGATGTGTATGTGTGTGTTTGCACATATGGGCTGCTGAGTGAATAGAATTGAAAGGTACTGAAAATAATCTGAACATTTGTTGTAAAGTATAACAGAATATCTAACATACAGCAATTCTGAAATTGTGTGATACATCTATGTATTAAAAAAAGGCATATTTTATTTTATACCATGAAGAAAAGGAAACTGAGAAATAAAATCTCTAAATGTTTAATGCGTGGGGTCGTCTTCTTCTTGCAGTCCTTTAATGGAGAGTATTTTATAAGTGTTGTGGTTCTTCACATCTACCTATATATTAATACAAAGGGCAGGTACAAATACCACCTCCCGATAGAAAACATACGGGCGGATTGCTATATGAATTAGCATTACACAAGTGCAAAATGCTGAAGAACCACCACTAACCTCGTTCGAAGGCCCTTTAGGCACAAAATACCAGTAAAATGTCGGACAGCTGAGCGGAAAACCAACAAATCCCAATATAGTCAATGGGGCCCGTTCGACGTTTGGTTCATCATAAGACTCACGCATTCGGACAGGGGATTCCCTTTCCTGCTTCACAAATGGAGACCCCCTGCAAATGTGTAAGCGGCCTTAAGGTGCATTTACCCACACAGATGATCGCTCAAAATTCGTCAAACTGACAGTTCTGAGGAATCATTTTGCATAGGTAATAATGGGCTAATCAGCCCTTTAGTATGTCATGTGTTTGTATTTGGAGAACAGCGGGTGGTCTGTTCTCTAAATACATCACTATTGTCCTTCATTGGGACAGCAGCTGCTAACAACTGTTAACATTCTTTAACAGTGCTGCCTGCGGAGAACTCTGCGTGCAGTCTGTTTTATCTTTTTGTCTTGAGGGCCGAGGGTTTCATGTGGACCTGAAGTCAGCGATGGATGAAAAGTGCACGATGGGCGCACATTTACATGCAACCATTATCGTTTAAAAGATGGCTTTTGAGCGATAATCATTGTGTGTAAAAGGGCCTTTATACAGCGGTTTGTTTTACTACATTTTTTGTTTGTGCAAAAAAACATGCACCGATTAACTCAGCTACTGAAAAGGCTCATTAGTTTAATGAGCTCAGGATGTGTTCTTTTCCTGTGCAGATGCCCAGGAAAATAGAGCATGCTGTATATTTTTTGGTGTGTATGTGAAAGAACTAGAGATGAGCGAGCATACTCGCTAAGGGCAATTGCTCGAGCGAGCATTGCCCTTAGCAAATACCTGCCCGCTCGAGAGAAAAGGTTCGGCTGCCGGCGCAGGTGACAAGTGATTTGCGGCAGTGAGCAGGGGGTGTGGGGGGGAGAGAGAGATCTCCCCGCCGCTGGCAACCTTTTTCTCTCGAGCGGGCAGGTACTCGCTAAGGGCAATGCTCGCTCGAGCAATTGCCCTTAGAGAGTGTTCGCTCATCACTAGAAAGAACCAATTGAAATCAGTGTGTCTTATTTTCTGCATATTGCACGTGCAAATATTTTTCATGTGAGTTTGCACTTAGTATATAGGCAAATATGGTGGTTGGCAGTGATAGTTCAGTTGATTAGGCAAATAGGCTATTTCTTAGATTATAAAGCATTTTGGATACATCTCCAAAGGAGTTGTATTTAACATCAGACAAATAGTATATTGTTTTACTCCAGTATAATGAAGCTGTTCATCCTTTTGTCCTTATTAGCTTGGTGTAATTCAGTTGCTAGCAGACCCTTTATATTGTGCTGGGAGTTCCTATTGTGATAGAGGCAGAAAGAGCTCTATTCAGTATATGAAAACAAAGAAATGATAACACAACATTAAGGTCAACATTCTGTCCCACATGAGCAGTTAGCTTTTTATCCTAGGCTTTGTGTTTCATCAGTAGAGGGAAATTAAGAACACAATCTTCTAGATAGAACTTCCAGTTCTTCAGTTCACTTCATCTGTAAAAAAAAATAAAAAAAATCATATCTTAAAATAAAGGGCTGTATTAATTCACAATACAACAGACCTAAGGGCGACTTCACACAAGCGTTTTATCGAGGATACTTTCCCGCAATGAAACAGCTGAAAATCGCGATCATCTGAATCTTTGGATTCCAATGCACTTGTTCAGATCAGCGTGCGCATTCCGGCCAACCATTTTTACGCTGACCGGAAAGGATAGGTCTGGACCTATCTTTTGCTGGAATACGCCAACCAGTCCCATAGCCTCCTTTGGGAGCATATGAGAGCTGCAGGAAAAGGGATGTGGGAGGGAGTTTAGCAGCAGCTCTGCTAAACTCCCTCCCCCTCTCTGCCCCTTTCTGGCAATACAGGGGCCAGGACATTACCAACTAGCTCTGCTAAGCTTGTGCCCTGCCCTCTCCCCTTGCCAGCAGCCGGCAAGGGGCGGAGAGGGGAAGGGAGTTTAGCAGAGATTTGTGCACTCGAATATCCGCACAAACATGATCGTGTGAAGAAGGCCTTAGGTGGAGATTTGCACTCCCCTCCCTGTTCTCTTAACTGATTCCTGACCCTTCATTCAATCGGTGAAGCCTGCTTCTCTCCTTTCCAATGTCCTCTTGATATTGAGGACCATTTTACCACAATTCTCTTCATTCTTTTTCTGTGCAGGTGCTGCCATGCTTTCTTATGAATGTCTTAGGTTTTCAGACCCCATTAGACAGGCGTTTAATTTTCAGAAGGCTTAAATTTAGACTCGACAAACAAAATATATAAAATAATTCCAATGGTAGGTTATATAGATCAATGCTTGCATATCAGTTACAGTGTACAAATAGAAAATGTTAGCATGATGCAATACGTTCAGTAAATCCGGTACACAACTCTGTCACTGAGTCCTGAACAATCCAGAATATGTCAACAAGCAATTTTGGTCTTTTGTCATTGCTTACCATCGTGTGCGCATCACCAGCCCATAACTCCATTGTCAAAAATCTTCAGAGCAGGGGCGTGGCCTGGACGATGGAGAGCTCCGTCCTCCCCACGGCCAAAACCACTAATTAAGGCATCCAAGCCGCAAAAAAAAACGGCCCTAACACAGCCAGGGGCAAGAAGAGAGGAGGATTCGGGTGCCCTAGACCGATATATCACGGCCGCCAGCAACCACCGCATGCAGGAGAGAGGAGGCGGGAAATGGCCCCCGGCGGAGAGAGGGGAGAGGAGACGCCAGCAAGAGAACCGAGGGGACGCAGAACAGAGTGACAGCTTACCGTCCAGAGCCTGCAACAGCCTCTTCCGAGCCATCCCGCCACCAGCCGCTGATCTGCCAGGTACCCCGCACATGAGCAAAATGGCGCCAGCGGAGCACGCGTGGCCGCGCCGCTACTCAGAACCCTCGGACGGCTTCCACTCCAGGACGAGGGTAGGCTCCAGCCCACCCCTTACACAAGGCAGAAGACCCTTATCGCCACCCACAGAAACAGCGGCACCGGAGCCGAGGGGAGAAGAGACCTTACCGGAAGTTCAGTCCCGGCCGCCATCTTCCCCAGCCTCCGAACCGGAAGTGGAGGTAGAACGAGACCCCACAACGCCGGGAACCACAGGAAGCAGCCCCAACACCCGAACGGCTGCCGGGGACACCACAGGTACGGGGGAGGGGGAACCATAACAGCCCACTATCCACCAATGTGAGCAGGCTACCACCCAAGATAAATAAAAGCCCCAAGACATTACATAAGGGGTGTGAGGGAGCCATGAAGCAGCCATACCCACTCCAAGACTTCACATGCGACAGTGAAGAAGAGTGGGCAGCCTCCCCTGGACTCTCACCTATATCCCATGGTGGCAGAGGGAGAGCAGACCCTAAAGATAGTCAAGTCCCTGAATGGAGGGCCCTTCCACAGATCGACCCCATCGCCCAGACAACCATGAGCAAAGGGGGGAGAAACAAAGATAAGCCACACAAGCTAACATCCTACCCCGGGGGCAACAACAAACAGGCAGGACAGCCCACCCCCGCGTCCGCAGCCATAACCCACCAAGACACACACGGGCCAGAGATACGCCCTACGAACAGGAACCACCCCAGGGCGACAAAAGGAACCTGACACAACCAACAGAGAACGACTTAAATAATTGGAATTGGAAAGAACACCTTCGATCCATACCCACTAAGGGGGACCTTGATAACCTCTTCGCCCAGTTTTCCTCATCACAAAAATCTGCATTAGAATCCCTACAAAAAGAAATCCAGCAGATGGGGCAACGTCTCATGGACGCGGAAGAGACGCAAGAACAAGTGTTCCACCAAATAAACGAACATCACGACATCCTATGCGAGCACGCCAATCAAATTACAGAACTCGCAATCCACCTGGATGATACAGAAAATCGCCACAGACGAAATAACCTGAGAATACGTGAGACTTAAGCGAAGAAGTCGAAAACAAACCTCTAGAGGCCTGGGCACATAAATGCTTTAGAGACCTCCTAAACAGAACCCCGAACGACTTGATCGAGATCAATAAGATACATAGAGCTCTGGGCCCCAGATCAATAGATCCTGAAAGACCAAGAGACGTGGTATGTAGGATCCACTTTTACAGAGAAAAGGAGGAGATCCTGCGCCAGATCAGATCCAAGGGCCCAATAAAGTTCAGCGACAGAAACCTACTGATACTACCGGACCTTTCCAGAAGAACACTCCAACAGCGCCGGGAACTCCGGCCTCTACTAACAATTATGAAAGAAAAAGGAATTCCGTACAGATGGGGATACCCATTTCAGCTAATAGCCAGCGCGGGGAAAGAGACTGCCATATGGTCTCGCTTCCAGAATGGCAGAGAACAAGCGCCCCCACACTTACCCCCCCCCCCCCCAGGAGTCAATGGCAAGTGGTGAACTCTAACCGCAGACGGCCAAATAATGATGACAGAACCTAATGACCAAAAGAACATACCCCATGAGGCCGGCAAGGACACTCACGCGAACGAAACCCTATTGAAGACCAGACGAAGCACCTCCGAGGGAACGACCGGAAGAACACATAACCCACAATCATCCCCCATGGTGACAAACAGAGAAAATTCAAACCTGGTCTGCAACTCAAAATGCACACAAGAACTGTAAACTGAACCACAGAAGCAGACATGCTGAGAATACCCAGATATTCCCTCAGAAGGACGCAACATCCTCCCGAGCACCCTTTATGAAGCCTCGGGTGCTATACCTATCTACTAAACTTCACCCACTAAACCTTACATATCCCCCCACCTAGACTACAGTTTACTCGATGGGGCCCCTAAGTGTTCCTTGGATATATTTCTATGGTCGGATTACTCCCCGGTTTTTGCATCCCTGGGTCCAAGGGAAATTAAACAGGGAACGCGTACGTGGCGCCTCAACGATTCCTTACTTAAAGACACTGCATGCCTGAACGACATAAAAAAAACAATAGAAAATTTTAAAAAAAGATCATGAACTAAACCCAACAAGGGCCCCGATAAAATGAGAAACCCTGAAGTGCGTACTGAGAGGAGTCTTTATATCACATAGCGCAAGGATCAAAAAAGACCATACAGCGCGTCTCACCCAACTAATACAAGATCTTAATGTAAAAGAAACCTCCAATAAAACCACTTCGATCGCCAAACTCCAAACAGAGATATCAGAACTCCGGCACAAAATCCTAGATATCCTAGACCAAAACGCCCTTGGCAAAAGGGACAAGTTGAAAGCCGGCTACTATGAATATGGCGATAACAGCGGTAGCTGGCTTGCCAAGGCATTACACCCAAAAATGCCCCAGCAACACATACATTCCATCAACTCCTCAGAGGGAAGACGAGTGCACTCCCCATGGGAAATATTAGGCCTCCTTCCCACGAGCGTGACGGGCTCCGCCGCGTAATATTACGCAGTGAAGCCCGTCACGGAGCCCCCCAGAGCCCCTATACTTACCTGCGGGAGATAGCGTGAAATCGCTTCCCCGCCCACCGCCGCTGCGTCACCGGCCGTGTCACGTGCACGGCCGGCCGTGTCACGTGACGCGGCCGGCCGCGTCATATGGCGTCATATGACGCGCGGCGGTGGGCGGGAAAGCGTTTTTTCACGCTATCTCCCGCTGGTTACAGCGGGAGATAGCGTGAACGGACGGCTTCCATTGACTGCAATGGAAGCCGTCAGCGCGTACAGCCCGTCCTCACCCGCAGAAAATAGAGCATGCTGCGGGTGAGGACGGGAGAAATCGCGGTGCGTAATTCCGCGGTGGAATTACGCATCGTGAGCATTGTGCTATTAGGTTCAATAGAACCTAATAGCAGGGTGCAACGCAGCGGATTTTTGCCGCGAATTTACGCGGCGTAAATCCGTTCGTGGGAAGGAGGCCTTAGAGGAATTCCGATCATTCTACACCAACCTATATAACATACCCGAAGCCCGGGCCAAGATGGAAACCCAACATACACAAACGTTGTCAGATTACTTCGACCTACACGCCCCGAGATGTCTCTTACCAGAAGAATCCGAGGGAATGGACAGGGACTTTGACCCTGAGGAGCTTACACAGGCACTATCCGAAATCAAACCGGGGAAAAGCCCGAGCCCAGACGGGTTTTCCCCAAGATTTTATAAAACATGCGGGAGCCTAGTGGCAGACTTGCTGCTACAGGCTTTTAACGCGGTTTCCCGGGGCTGCCCCTTCCAACCCCAGGCCCTCCAGGCGCACATCGTACTGATACCCAAACCAGGAAAGGACCCCCTGTCGTGTGGCAACTACAGACCGACATCACTCATTAATTGTGATCTCAAAATTTTCTCAAAAATAATAGCAACTAGATTAAACCCTGCGATTCCCAGAATCATCCACGGGGACCAAGTGGGCTTTGTTCTAGGGAGAGAGGCAAGAGATAATTCTATTAAGACTTGATCGACCGGGCAAAGAAAAAAGGTACTCCACTATGCCTGTTATCTGTCGACGCTGAAAAAGCGTTCGACAGAATCAGCTGGAAGTTCTTGGAAGCAACCCTGGGAAAGGTGGGACTTGGCCCCAGGGCAATAGCCTGGATAATGGCTCTCTATCACCGCCCCTCAGCACAGGTCAGGGTCAACTGCAACTTGCTGACCCCCTTTGAAATCAAAAATGGCACACGACAGGGGTGTCCTCTATCCCCCACTCTATATATAATGGTAATGGAAACACTTGCAAACGCCATTAGAAATAACCCATCAATACGAGGGATGCAGGTTGGAGGGGAAGAGCACAAAGTATCACTTTATGCGGATTACCTCCTGGTTTACCTCACCGAACCCCGCATAGGCATCCCCAATATCATGCAGGGGTTTGCCGCGTTTGGCAAACTGAGCAACTACAAAGTCAACGCCCAAAAGTCCATAGTTCTCAACATTACCATCCCGCGACGAGAAACGGAGAATATGGCCACGACTTTCCCATTCCTATGGAGACATGACTCATTTAAATACCTGGGAATCCAGATCCCGACCGACCTGACCCAGATATTTGAATTAAATTACAAACCCTCCTATTGATCCTGAAAAAAGATCTGGAGGGCTGGGCAGGAGGGTCGTTATCATGGTTCGGCAGAATGAGCGCAGTCAAGATGTATTACCAAGGCTTTTATACACCTTTCAGGCTGCACGGTGTAATCCCCCATGAACCTTCTTTGACAGATTGCGAAGTCTAGTACTCCCCTTCATATGGAAGGGGGGCTCCAAAAGGCTCAGTCATAAAAGCCTAACTAAACAAAAGATAAAGGGGAGAGTAGGTCTCCCCGACTTCCATCTCTATCACAAAGCAACGATCGGAACCCTCATCCTAGATCTATACCACCACGAAAACGAGAACAATATCTTTGGACCAAGAGGGGCGTTCTGGATCCCGCAAAGGGTTAACTGGGAAAAAGCCGAGGCCTCAGCTCTGATGACCACTCTCCTGGGGGCCTGGAGGGGGGAATGCAGGATATCGGTCCCGGGGGCCCCTCACTCCGCTGGTCGGAAACCCACAAATCCCGGCAACATTGGACGCATGTAACCTGGGTTTCTTGCCACCCGGAACGGAAGCCAGGGCAGGGGAGATGTTGGACTCCCGGGGCTTACGCGACATGACAGACCTACAGGGGACCTCGGGAGTTCCCCCGGGCTCATTGATGCAATACCTACAGGTCCGCAGCTACCTGGGAAAGGTGAAACCTGTTCAGGGTTGGAACCTAAATCTTACCCCCTTCGAAAAAATGTGTTGTTCGGAGGAGACACCTAGACATACTGTGTCATTGCTTTATAATCAGCTAATAGAGGAGAGACTTGACAGTCACGCTCCCAGGTGGATAATTGCGTTGGCGGAGGCCTTGGGCCGGTCCTTCCCAGGAGAGCTCTGGGGCAAAGCATTCCAACATACAGACAAAATGTCGGTGCTTAGCAGGCTACAAGAATT
Organism: Eleutherodactylus coqui; assembly: GCF_035609145.1. NCBI lineage: Eukaryota > Metazoa > Chordata > Amphibia > Anura > Eleutherodactylidae > Eleutherodactylus > Eleutherodactylus coqui. The sequence goes on along the minus strand of NC_089843.1, from coordinate 203,606,834 downwards.
AAACTTTAAGATTTTTTCAAGATGGTATATGACACTGGAGAGGCTACATTCCTTCTTCCCGTCGCTCCCGAACACTTGCTGGCGGTGCCACAGGGGAGTGGGTTCAATGGTCTACATATGGTGGGAGTGCCCCATGGTTGCTCCCATCTGGCAAGACATGAAACAATTATTCGAGAAAGTATGCAGGGAACCACTAGCCTTGACGCCTAAATTGGCACTCCTGTCCATCGCCCCCTCCGGTGCCCCTTCACTCAAAAAGGGCCTGCTGAAATTCTTCATCATGGCCACGAGACAAGTGATACCCAGATTTTGGAAACAGAGCACAGAAATTCCTAGGAGTGCATGGGTGGGGGCAATGGATGAAATAAAGGTTGGAGAGGCTGAGGTTGTCAGATGACTCAACAGGCCACGAAAGCTTTTACCATACCTGGGCAATATGGATGGACGCTCGCAACTCACCCCCATTTGTTAGATGGCTACAGATCGGTAAATGCGAGTAACCCGACCAGATGACATTCGACGAGGACCAGTAGGGAGCCCCAACCTGGACCACCCCCTCGTACCCCCCCCCCCCTTTTTGCCTCCCTTTCTCTACCCCCCATCACCATCCCCTGTTTGTCTCTTCAACAAATCATAATACAAGCAAGTTTGTTGGTTTTCATAGAATTTTATTCCTCTTACAATGAGAAAGAGGAGCGAAACCTCATAATATCAATGTTGTCTCTTTTCGTGACAATTTACTTGTATTGTTAAAACTTAATAAAATATATTGAAAAGAAAAATCTTCAGAGCAAAGCTTACCTGAGCTAGTTGTTATAGCTGGCTTCTGGATAAGCTGTACAGGGAGAATTGGGGATATGACTGTAGGAAAAATGCACAGATCCAGAGAACAGGAGGATCATACGTGCTGGTTTACTATAATGAAAAGACTTTTCTTGATGTAGGACATATAAAATCACAGTAAGAAGCTGTCTCCTCCACAATCTTGCCATTAAAATGAGACCAGAACCACAGCTCTAACAGAGTTCTAGCTGGAGCTATTATGGAAAAAGAAAAGGCTCAACACACTAAAACCTATATATTTGCCAAAAGCAACAATCGTGAGTGGATCCCCTTAAAAATAAACTTTTATTAATCATAAATAAAATTTCACCTCAAAGAAATGTAAAAAACAGATATGCTGTAGCAGCAAGAAAAAATGATTATACAGACTCAGAGTCTCAACATATAAACTACTTGCTTCACTAAATGCATTAGCTACATACACTTTATTAAGAAGGGTGGAGGTTGTGCTCACTCCACTGACTCCAGCTGAGCCATACCCACTGAGCCATAGACCTAGAGCTCCCCCGACATGTTCACCAGACACCTGGCATCCTCAGGGGTACATGGAGCTATAGATACAGCGCCCCGCTATAGTAAAAATATATATCAGTAAGGTGGGATCAGTATCAGCCCCACCAGCAATCACCTGTGTGAGAAACAGAGGGATCAACCAATAATGGCTCTAGGCTTAATGTACAGACATCAGTGCAAAGGCCAGTAGGAGAAATAGTGAATAGCAGCCAATAGAGGAACACACAACAGTCAGGTATTTCAACTGGTAATCAGCCGGAGCATGCTCAGTAGATTAAAATGGGCTGATAGAATAAAAGTCTCCACAATGCAAAGACATTCCCAATGTTCCATGTATCAAAATGAGCCGAGAGAATAAAAATCTCTGCATGGCCTAGATACAAGCATAGTTTGCCTTATGATAGCCGAGCACTCAATACTAGAGTGATGTCTTAGATTGTGCATACTCGTTTTCCTGCTTTAATGTGAGTAAATAAAGAGTATCCATCTCTAATGCTTCATAGTCGTAGCGGCATAAAGCCAACAGCCAGATATATGATAATGTGAAAACAATTTAGAAATATGCAAATTAGATATATATCCCCATCACTCTATATAAAGAAAAGACATTTCTCAATGTATTAATACTCAATGGTATCAAATGTCAAAATCGATATTTAAATAAATTCCCCAAAAGAGAAACTTTCAACGGGACAGCAACTAAATTGCCCTTCCAAGTGGACCTGACATATACCACAGAACCTCAAACTGCCAATCTTTCGCCATGTGCTTCATTTAAATGCCTATATACTGGTGTTTCTGTTCTGGTTCTAATATAGCTCTGATGCTTGGAAATCCTGTGTCTGAACTCCTGAGTAATCTTACCGACATATATTTTCGGGCAGGGGCAGATTGCCACATACACTACAGCTCTACTTCTGCAGTTTATGGAGTTTTTTTTATGACATATGTCTTACCAATGGGATTTCTAAAATATGTTGTATTCATCACCACAGAGCAAAGGAACAATTCCCACATGGTTGGCAACCTGGTGTCTGTCTTATTCCTCCCTGATTACGACACTGGGGGAGACCCTGAAAAATCACTATGAACATGCATATCCTTTAAATTGCGACCATGGTGGAAGGTGATGCTCGAATAGGTGTTGATAGCTGCAGATGTATCTGAGTCAGATAAAAGGATAGGCCAATACCTCCGCAGAATAGAATAAATGTGGTCTGCGTATCCATCATATGTCGCGATACACCTAATCCTGTCAGTTCTGGTGTTGTCAGTATTCCTCCTGTCAGGATACAAGAGGGTGTTACTTTCTGTATGTTTAGCCCCATTGTAAGCTGTACTTCAACAAGCAGATGGATATCCTCTATGTCTAAATTTTTGATAGAGAGTATCCCACTCTGATTTGAAAAAGAACAATTCTGAACAATTTCTCCTCACTCTCAAATACTGACCAGTCACTATGCCTTTTTTCAGTGTTCGCGGATACCAGCTTTGCCAGTATAAGAGACTCTTAGTAGCAGTGTAACCAGTCTGGTTCTTGGTTGGAGCCTCTGGTTTTGTAGCCCGTTCAGACCGAGAGTGTGGTCAGAGGAGAGCCAGGAGTCGGTAACAGGTGATCACAGTTCTCAGTAAAAGGGAGCAAGCAGGTAACATCGTCATGAGGAAGGCCAGAGGTTTGTTACAGCACGTCTCAGTTCACAATACAAGGGAGGAAGTAGGTAACGTCAGGAGGAATGCTATAAGTCAGTAACAGTAGGTCTCAGGTTGCAGAGGAGCAGGCAGGTAGTGGAGTTTGACTATGGCTGTGAGGCACAATAATCTTGCAAGGAACTAGATGAAGGGCCAGAATTTCATAGGAAATTCAATTAAGAAACAGGGAGGATCCAGGAGCTAGGGACAAGAACAAGGTTATGCAGGGGAGCTGTCCAGATGACTGGATGGCTCAGCAGTGAGAGCTGCTGACTGGCGTACAGAAGGTCCTGGGTTTGATCCCTGACAGCCCCCTCCTTTCAGGATAGCCTCAACACATCTCAGGGGCTGGCTTACCCGGATACCTCCCGTGGAATAGGTGAAAAGGGAGGGAGCTACAGGGAATGAGCAGACAGCAGTGACAGGAAAACCATGTTCAATTCTCCTGTCTGTACCATAGGTTAGGCTACAATGACTTTTGATGACCCCCTCAACAGGTCAGGGTATCCATAGTATTGCAGAGGTGATGTAATTATTATTAGTGCCTCAGACATTGTCAGGAGTGTTCTCTCTAATTATAACCTGTTGGGGATTGTGAGGACTGAAGTTTTGGAAGCACTGGGTTAGAACATTTTTATGCTGAACTTATACACTGGGGAATGAAAAAAAACATTCCTGATTCTTAGAATTTTCAATCGTATTCTTGGTTTTTTCGTGCCGCTAATTCCAAAAATCTCAACCATTTGGTTGTAGGAGCTCTAGTTTTTGAGATATTCTTGATGGCATTATCTATTTTTGTTATATTTCCTTAATATCCCAGCAGCATTTGCTTACTATTAGTACATATGGTACATATTGCCACCACTGTGCATCACACTTCATTTGATGAAACAATATTTAAAGACATTGAAGAGAAATGGAACGTGTTTTGGCTACAAATGTAGAAAATTTCCCGCGATGAGCGAGGAGAAGCTAAAAGCAGGTAAATTTGATGGACCACAAATCCAGGAACTCATGAAAGACCGGCGATTCCAAGATTCAGTGGACAACTGACGCGCATGCACGGTCGTTGTTTTGTAGGGTTGTAAAGCATTTCCTTGAGAACTTTAAGGCTGTAAACTCCGGTGACCTTGTAGAGCATATGCTCACTTCTGTTTTTGAACACTTGGGTGTGACATGAGCATCAGATTGCAGGACCTGCAGTCATTTTGGATGGATTTCCAGATTGTCTTGGTGATGTAAATGATGAACAGAGGAAGCGATTTCACCAGGAAATAAGGACCGGGGAAGAACAGGACTGCGGACGATGGGAGCCGCATATGATGGCCAACTACTGGTGACCGTGGAAGAACAGGACAGCAGACAATGGGATACACATATGCTGGCCGACTACTGGTGACCGTTGACGAACAGGACCGCGGACGATGGAATACACATATGATGGTGGACTACTGGTGACCGTGGAAGAACAGGACTGCGGATGATGGGATACACATATGATGGCGGACTACTGGTGACCGTGGAAGAACAGGACTGCGGACGATGGGATACACATATGATGGCCGACTACTGGTAACCGTGGAAGAACAGGACTGCGGACGATGGGATACACATATGATGGCCGACTACTGGTGACCATTGACGAACAGGACTGCGGACGATGGGATACACATATGATGGCCGACTACTGGTGACCATGGAAGAACAGGACTGCGGACGATGGGATACAAATAGGATGGCCGACTACTGGTGACCGTGGAAGAACAGGACTGCGGACGATGGGATACACATATGATGGCCGACTACTGGTGAAACATCCAGCGAGAATGTCTGGGAACATCTCATCGCAGGAAATCACAGAAATGTAGTTTCATTGACATGTCAGTGCTCCAAAGAGTGGGAGAACATCACAGCAGGTAGTTCCCATTTCTTCTGAAGATCAGATGAAAATTAAAGACAGAGCATGCAGAGGGCGATATCTACAGAAAAATGCTTCATTCGAGTAACATTGTCTCAAGTACATACATAAAGTCTGAGGGTATGTTCACAAGGAGGAACCCACTGTGGAAATATTCCACGTCAATTCCTCCTCTAAAATCTGCATCTTTTAACGCGGATTCCCGCGCAGATCCAGGTGTGGAATTTGCCCTGCGAAATTTTGACACAGAATGTCTCTTTACTATGTGTTTTTGTACCAAGAAGTGACATGAAAATGGGATTTCCCACATTAGATTCCTGCATGCGGATTCTGACCGCGCAAATTCCACACGCAGTTCTGCACCAGCAACCGCGTCAAAAAGACGTGGATTGTAGAAATGGAATTCACATGGATTTTTTCCACGTTGAATTCCGCTGTTTGAACATACCCTTAGGGCTCCTTTACATGGATGTATTTGTGTGCGCAATACGCAGTGAATAGAACCCATTGATTTCGATGGGTTCATTCATATGGGTTTTTTGCGAGCGCATTTTGAGCCGCGCATAAAAAAATAAAACATGCTTTATCTTTTTGACACTAAAGGTCCCCATTGAAGGCAATAGGGGGTGCGCAAATGCGTGTGTAATATGCAGGGATATGCATCAAACACTCTGTAAGTCTGCTGAAAAAAGAACACATCTGGAACTAATTAGCCATTTCAATTGGTGCAAATGAAGATGCCCTACAGGCAGAAAAAGTACAGTAACATACGTCAAGTATGTAACATACAGTAAAAGTGCAGTAACATATGTGCTTAAAAAAACCTTGCTTATAGCGCAAAAAAGTTGCGCTAAGGCATGCGCGATTGCCCATGTAAGGCTGCCCTTAGGGTGCATTCAGACGAACGTATATCGGCTGGGTTTTCACGCCCAGCCGATATACGGCATCTCTCTCTGCAAGGGGAGGAGGATGGAAGAGCCAGGAGCAGTGCTCTGAGCTCCCGCCTCCTCTCTGCCTCCTCTCCACCCCCTGCACTATTTTCAATGAGGAGAGGCAGGGCAGGGGCGGAGCTAATTTCCAGAACATAGCCCCACCCTGTTCCGCCTCCTCTCATCGCAAATAGTGCAGAGGAGGCAGAAAGAGGGCGGGAGCTCAGAGTACTGCTCCCGGCTCTTCCAGCCTCCTCCCCCTGCAGAGAGAGACGCCGTATATCGGCCGGTGTGAATACCCAGCCGATATACAGTCGTCTGAATGCACCCTTATAGTGCAAAATTGCCTAAATTGATAGGTAGGCTTTAATTATCTCTTCCGCTGGTGTAATTTGCTGCATGTTTACACAGAGGTGCCACGAGATTTAATTACACATATAAATTGGTATTGGAAACTTTTTTTGAATTGATAACTAAAATTATTTCCCTTTTGTTTTGAAGAAGTAATTAAGTCCTGGAGGTATTTCTATAGGAGACTCGTTACCATTCTGTATATAAAAGCATTTCACATGCAGTTTCACTGGTCTGCAAAATTTTGAAGTTAACAGGCAAAAATGTGACCTGAAGTGGGACTAAAATAAGAGCCGCAGGCCACACTTTGGTTGTTAGACACTCGCTTTATTCAAACTCCATTCATGATGATATTTTTCCTGTGATTTTTATTATATTTCTCTTAATTTGTTGTCGATTTCCTGTATCTCGCTTTTCAAATTTGCCAACATTAGTGGATCATTAAGATAATTCTACATTTCAAAGCGCAGTTTGTATTTCCTACACATATAGACATTAGCCATAAAGCCAACAAGCCTGTCACAACCATTAGCAAAGTTCACGTGAATGTGAGCAGGCATCATTATGTTCTAGTTGGCTGGATGGAACACGGCGGGGGGGGCAGATCACTTGCTTTTGTCCTTATGTTTACTGGATCTATGACAACCAAATGCATTTGTTTTTATTCCTTTGAAGTCCAAGCTCTTAGAATGAGCCGCTGATTCCTCATTGACAAATAATGGAAACTATGCCTACTGTAAAACAAATCAAACCACCGTCCTGTTGCAGAACTGATAGAACTTACTCTACTTCCATGCTGTAGAGAAACATGAAGACATCAAAGCTGAAGTAAAAAAAGGAAGTGGCCGGGATAAACCACTTGAACAATCAAATATGCATTTAGTAAAACTAAGGCCCATTTAGCCACAACGATTATCGCTCAAAAGATATCTGTATGGTATAATTATGTGCCATCCAAACTAGTTTCATTCATACACAGCCTGACGAAGATATCCCTGAAAGCTCACTGTAACATCATGTATTTTTGTTAGCCATTAAAAGGTCTCATATCTACAAGATGACTTGGTTTCTCTCACTGAGAACAATCACACTTTACTCTACTGGCTAACATGGTACCAAACCTTTTTCATAGAGCCACCCATGAGATCCATCTTGTTTTCCCCATAGTCTACCCCACAACGACTGGCCCCTGGCTCGAACTCCACACATGTTACAGATTTAAAGGGGTTGTCCCGCTCCGAAACGGGTTTTTTTTTTTTTCAATAGCCCCCCCGTTCGGCGCGAGACAAACCCGATGCAGGGGTTTAAAAAAAAAACCCGGATAGTACTTACCCGAATCCCCGCGCTCCGGTGACTTCTTACTTACCTTGCGAAGATGGCCGCCGGGATCTTCACCCACGGTGGACTGCAGGTCTTCTCCCATGGTGCACCGTGGGCTCTGTGCGTTCCATTGCCGATTCCAGCCTCCTGATTGGCTGGAATCGGCACACGTGACGGGGCGGAGCTACGAGGAGCAGCTCTCCGGCACGAGCGGCCCCATTCAGAAGGGAGAAGACCGGACTGCGCAAGCGCGTCTAATCGGGCGATTAGACGCTGAAATTAGACGGCTCCATGGAGACGACACTAGCAATGGAGCAGGTAAGTGAATAACTTCTGTATGGCTCATAATTAATGCACGATGTACATTACAAAGTGCATTATTATGGCCATACAGAAGTGCTGAACCCCACTTGCTTTCGCGGGACAACCCCTTGAACATTGGGGCCCCCTACATTCAACCTCTGCTTAATCTTTTAAGACTTTAACAATGCCCTGATCTGTTAGGGCCCATTGATAGGATTCTTAAGAGATGGAAAGTTGTAGACGGGCCCCTATGCTGAACTTCTGTATCCGGGCCCATGAGGTTTCAGCTACGCCTCTGCATATGCTCTGTTTTATGTACAGAAGTGCTCACACTTAGTTGAAGTTGTTTGGACTTTACGAATAAATAGAAGCTGCAGCTTTTTGAACCGATACTTCATGCGGTGAGTTGATAATTTAAGACATTTTATAGGTGAAGCTATTATTATTATGGCATATATAATAAGAATACTTGGCAGTCCTTTAGACACAAGTCAGTTCTCATTTGACTCTGGCAGCCAAAATACAATTCAAAAGAAGACTGTTTAGGCGAACATGTCAGAGCTGGTATCCACCTTGTCTGTAGCAAACATCTCACAGTGCAAACATTGGTGACACAATCGTTTGTCTGGCTTTTTCTATATTCAGTAATCTTTCGTTATGGTAGTCTACCAATATGGATATACTGTAAATACAAGAGATTGCACTGCAGAATATTTCTGTTGCCGGATGTTAGGTTCCTAAACACTGACCAATGCCGTTCTTTAACCCCTTAAGGACACGGCTTATTTTGGCTCTAAGGACTGGATGATTTTGGGGGGATTTACATCTCCATTTTTCAAAAGCCAAAACTTTTTTATTTTTTCGTCGACCTGGCCGTGTGAGGGCTTGTTTTTTGCATGATGAGCTGTAGTTTTTATTAGTACCATTTTGACGTACATATAATGTGTTGTAAAGCGTTTATAATTTTTTTTTTGAAGGACAGGAAGAGAAAACCCATTCATTCTGTGGGTTGGGACGATTACAACAATCCCAAAATAATTTTTTTTTTAGGTTTTTCACTTTTGCACAATAAAAACCCTTTTTTGGAATTTTTTCTTTGCATTGTTGCATTCAAAGTTCCTTAACCCTTTTAATTTGTCATGAACGGAGCTCTGGGAGGGCTTGTTTTTTGCATGACGAGTTGCAGTTTTTGCGTTGGTACTATTTTGGGGTGCTTACAGATTTTTTGATCGCTTTTATTGTGTTTTTTTGGAAGGCAAAATCAACAAAACAAGCATTTTTTACGGTTTTTACCATGCAAGGTAAATAGTATGTTCAATTTATTGTACAGATTGTTATGGATACCAAATATATGTGTTTGTTTTTTATTTTGTATTTCTTTAAACAAACCGGAGAAAGTGTGCAAAAAAAAGTTTTTTTCTGTTATTTTTTTACATGTTTTGTTTTTTTGCACTTTTGTTTTTTTGCATTTTTAATAGAGATGAGCGAACGTGCTCGGCCCCGCCCCTTTTTCGCCCGAATACCGCGATTTTCGAGTACTTCCGTACTCGGGCGAAAAAATTCGGGGGGCGCCGTGGCGGCACGGGGGGTTGCAGCGGGGAGTGGGGGAGAGAGAGAGAGAGGGCTCCCCCCTGTTCCCCGCTGCTACCCCCCGCACCGCCGCGCCTCTCCCCGCCCCCCGGCGCCCCCCGAATCTTTACGCGCGAGTACTGAAGTACTCGAAAATGGCGGTACTCGGGTGCGTAAGTACTCATTACGAGTACGTTTGCTCATCTCTAATTTTTAATTATTAATTTTTATAGATTTTATTTTTTTGTCCTTGTAGGGGACTTGGACCATAAAAGCTCTAATCAGTATACTAATGTATTATTGCTAGTGATCAGCGAGCGTACTCGTTAAGGGAACTTACTCTAGCGAATATGGGCATTTTTGAGTACATGCCTGCTTGCCCGAAAAGATTCGGGGGCCGGCGGGGGAGAGCATGGGGGAGATCTCTCTACCCCCCCCCCCCCCCCCGCTCCACCCTGCTCACTCCCGCAACTCAACGCTCACCCCCGTCGGCCCCTGAATCTTTTTTTTAGACGAGCAGGCATGTACTCGAAAATGGCGATACTCGCTCGAGTAATTTCCCTTAACGAGTACGCTCGCTCATCTCTAATTATTGCTCACTGCCCACCAGCCGGGATGTAAGCTTACGTCCTGAGGTGTTAAAGGGTTAAAGGGCCACTATGGCGCAAACACATTTTTCTATCACTGCACTCCTCAGCTGATTGCCTGTCACACTTTGGATGTGTCCTATGTACAAGTATATTGCAGTCACCTCTGTGTGATGCTAATTGATCACATGATTGTGAGGTCTCTGATGCACTGATAGCCAATGAAGAGTTATACTTTCTATGGCAATGAAACTACTAAATTCTTTAGTAAACACAAGTCTCTTAATACTGCTACTACTACTAATAATGCAGAACAAGTTGGCGCTATACAAATAAGGATTATTATTAGTTAGAGACTTGTGTTTATTACTCCTTCCTTTACTTCTTTGAGTGTTTTTTCTTTCAAATTACCTTCCTGTTTTTTACCACTAACTTACAGTTGGACAATGGACGACTAATGGATGACTAATGGATGACTAAGCCGGGAAATGATTCACTGGCTTTGAGTCCATATAACACCCATTCAGAGTTTTCAGATCAATAACAGGAAGAGGGGTAGAAAGAAGCCCACAAGGAAAACAAGTAGCAGGCCCTTCCAACTTCTCTAAGCGAAGACTAGTTGTTGTTTGTGCTGCAAGAACTTTATCTCCCACCTTCTTTTCTTTCATTACTCCAATGTTTCTAAAAGGCTTGTTCAGGTAAAAAAAAAAAAAAGTTTTTTAAATTATAATAACTTTTAATAAAATGAAATAGCAACAGTATTTAACATCCAGTTAATGAAAATGTAATTATTCTAGCAAAGGTTGTCTAGCACTTATTAAAATCATAAGTAGGTGGGCTAAAGGTTATTAGATATACGACTGAGTAAAAAAGTTGCACATTTTGGTAGGAATGACATCTACACAAAAATTTGTAAATGAAAGTTTAGTCCTAATGAATTCCCCCATAATGCACAATGTATATTTTTTCCATGCATTTCCATTATGTGCATTAAGGGTCACCATCTATATATAATATATAAACGTGCATACGGAATACAAAAAACGAAAGACAGAGCCAGTGCATCAGGGGCGCCAAGGCATTCTAATTTGTTGCTGTTTGAATTTTTCAACATGATCCTCCCAAGAACTACGATCGACATCTAAATGTTATTGTTAAAAAAATGAACCAAATCTGTAGCTATTGTCACACCAGCAAATTTAAAACAGAGCCTCCTGGAATGTGCTGTAGGAGTGGAAACCTGGCAATGCGTAGTATATAGGGTAATGTAAGCAAACAAGGATAAGTGAATCAAATACTGCTTGAGCTACATAGTCATACTATGGCTCTAATTATGGGATCTGATCCTGTTTTATTGACTTCTTTTGCTTATATAGTGCCAACATATAAACAGCACTGTATAAAGCTTCTCATTATTTACTATCCCTGATCAGGGGCACACCTCCTATGAGGCAAGCTGAGCAAATGCAGGGGGCAGCAATCTATAGCTGCTGCCTGCATTAAAGCCCGTACTGGTAATTTGCCCAACTGGGCAGATTTTCATTGGGCTGCACTGCTGCTTTGGATTAGTGAGCCATGGGCACTGCTTGAGAATCCTCTATAGGTTGAATATGAAGTTAATTGTATCCGCGTCTTTAAGATGTGAATACAATTACCACTGACAGTGCCAGAAGCCACACAGGATGCCCTGCTCCACCACCCGGAGCCTTTTACGTGATGAAAGTGATGATGTCATCTCATCACCTGCATCGTTCCATGGGGAGTCAGGAGGCCAGGAGGTGGACAGGAGGCGCCATGGGACCTTGTGGGAGGTGATTGACTTATTTTGCTATGCATGACAATTAGGCTAGTACTAAAGGGGACAATATGGCTATTTATAAGTGGGACATTATGGCTATTTATTACTACAGGTGACATTATAGGTATTTAATACTACAGGGGGACATTATAGCTGTTTATTACTACAGGGGACATTATGGCTATTTAATACTACAGGTGACATTATGGCTATTTATAAGGGGGACATTATCACTATTTATTACTACAGGTGACATTATAGCTATTTAATACTACAGGGGGACATTATAGCTGTTTATTACTACAGGGGACATTATGGCTATTTAATACTACAGAGGGCATTGTGGCTATTTATTACTTCAGGGGAACAACATGGTTTCTTATTTACTACAGGAGGACAATATGGCTACTTATTCACTAGAGGGGGATACTGTGGATCATTCTGGTGCTGTAGTTATGGTATGAGCTTGGTTCTAGTGTTGTACTGATGTTATACTATTGGTTCCAGGGCTGTATTTATATATTGAGCTTGCTTCTGGTGTTGTATTTATGGTATGAGCTTGGTTCTAGTTAGAGATGAGCGAACGTACTCGGTAAGGCTGATTTCGCAATCGAGCACCGCGATTTTCGAGTACTTCACTACTCGGGTGAAAAGATTCCGGGGTCGCCGGGGGGCGGGACGTTGCGTGGTGGAGCCGGGGGTAGCAGCGCTGAACAGGGGGGAGCTCTCTCTCTCTCCCTCTCCCCTTCACTCCCCTCTGCAACCCCCCGCTCAGCCACATCGCCCATGAATCTTTTCACCCGAGTAGTGAAGTACTCGAAAATCGCGGTGCTCGATTGCGAAATCGGCCTTACCGAGTACGTTCGCTCATCTCTAGTTCTAGTGTTGTACTTATGTTATGATGTTGGTTCCGGGGCTGTATTTATGTATTGAAATGAGATGAGAATGTCGTATATAGTGATATACGACATTTGATAGGACATCCAGGATCTCCTCAGGAAATGGTGTTTATTTTATGTACGAACCGACACTGGTGGATTAATAAGACCAGAGTGCCTATTCAAAGAAATTCCAACACCCTTATACAGTGAGGGCTAAAATGAAAAACAATTTATCCATAAAAAAAAGCAGGAGGGTGGGGGGTGGAATGTAAGTTGGGCTATCTTGGTATCCAATTACAACAGTGTGAGCAGAGAAGACTACAATATTCTTCAGCTGATAACAGTGAGGCAATAGCAGTTACAGTGCATTAATTTTTCTATGTCCTCGTACCACATTTTCCTCCCTTTGATAGCTATCACTCGCTTATAGCCTATCATCCTAACTTAGGTGTTTATCCGCCCATAGACTTTAGTATACCCTGTGTATCCTGTGCTCCATCAGTATCTATCCATGTTTTAAAGGGAGAATATACTGGATTATAGCATATGATCTGTGAACCTTGTTCACACATGTAGTAGGTGGTCTTATTGTTTGTGCAACCCCCTACTTGTCTCCCCTTACCCGTGTAGTAAGTATGGTACACTAATATTCTTGTGATGTGTGTACCCATTCTAGCTTCTTGCATACATTTATTACAATTATTGGCACAGGTCCCAATTTCCTGTATAGCGTAATCCCACTACCCCCAACACAGTCTTTAGAAGGTTCTTCATTCTTCTTCTTGTCTTGCAGCTGAAGCTCTTCCCTCTCCTAGGTGTTTTGAGGGAAAAATATTTCTGTGTGAAAATCACTGTCTCTGTGAAGAAAACACTGTCAGCTGGTGCCTTCTGGGCTTCCTGGAGGGGGAAAGGTCCCTGTCTGGTCCAAGGCCCTTCTGGAGTTTGTTAATGTAAACTTCAGGGGATCCATTGGGTGTGGTAAGCAGGCACGGTCATTGTAAGCTACTTTGACTCTGATCTGGTGGATTCAAGGTCTCATCTCAATTTTAACAGCAGTCGAGGTAAACAGGATAATGGTGTATGGACCCTTCCACCTTGGTTTGCGAGGCCTCTGGGGCCAATCTTTCACCCAGACATTTTCCCCTGGAAGAAAAAAAAGTAAACAGAAGTATCCATACATATAGGTAACTTTTGCACAGCAATATTCAAACAAGTAGATAACCTTTCTGCTGCTCTTTTGGTGATGGTTGCCATGGTCTTACCCAGGGCAAGCATCTGCTGGTGACTTATCATCTCTCCCACTATTTTGTTGTCTGCTCTAATCCCCAACACTACTTGGCTAGGCCTACCCTACATCATCTTAAGAGGGGAATAACCAGTTGTTTTGGTGAGGGCAGATTTGATTCTTAGCAGAGCAATGGGTAGGACTTGTGGTTATTTTAGGTGAGTCTCCTGACAGAGCTTCCCTAAAGTAAGGTTTAAAGTCCAGTTCATGTGTTCAATCTTTCCTGAGCTCTGAGGTGTGTAGGTAGTGTGCATTTTCCATCTGATCATGAGGCAGCTGGCTGGCTCTTGTATGATCTCTGCAACCAAGGCTGGTCCATTGTCTGATGCACTCCACATTGGTAGGCTGGGTCTTAAAATTCTGTCTCTCAGTAGCACCCTGGCCACTTTGATCGATTTTTCAGTCTTAGTGAGGTAGGCCTCTACCCACTCCATGTATGTGAAGACAGAGACCAGGAGATACTTCCATACATCAGCTGAAGAGATTTAAATAAAGTCCACTAGTACATCTTGGAAGGGATTATATCCCTGGAATCTTCAAAGGACCTTGTCTGGGATTCTTTTCAGCACAAATGACATATTTTGTGGTGCTCACCTGCTAAGTCTTGGGATATACAGCATGTTAATACACATCTTGGATTAGATCTTCCATAGTGGTGGACCCATAGTGTGTCCTCATGCACTTTCTTGACAATCTCCGTTGCTAGTGCTGTTGGGACCACACTTCTTCCATCCGAGAGGATTTATCCAGGCCTCCATGGTGTATTTTCCATCTTCTGTCTTTAGCCACTCCTGTTCACTTCAATTGTAGCAGGGGTTCCAGTTGCTTAGGGGAACTGGGAAGAGGGCTTGTAGCTTGAGAGGACTTTCTACGTTTCAGGAAAGTGGCAGCTCGCTTGGCATCAGCATCTGCCTCTCTGTTTCCCTGTGCAATGAGTGAGTCTCCCTTCTGTTTTCCTTTACAGTGAATCACCCACACCTCTTCTGACAGTTCTGGAATGAAAGAAGTGTGCTTCACTTCCTGACCCGCTGAAGGGGTCAGACACTTTTCTTTTCTCAGGGCCCCATAAACATGAAGTGCGAGGAAGGCATATTTTGAGTGAGTGAAGATATTGACTTTCACCCCAGCTGCCAGCTGTAGGGCTTCTGATAAGTGCAATAAGTTCTGCCTTTTGAGCTGAAGTTCCTTTGGGCAGTGGTTCTGCTTTTGTAGTAGTCTGTAGGATGACGACTGCATATCCAACATAGTATGTGCCTACATCCATGAAGCTGCTACCATCTGTGTACTATTCAACATTAGGAGCTTCAAGCGGTGCATCTCGTAGGTCAGGATGGCTGCCAAAGACTTCATCCATTACCTCACAGCAATTATAGGCAGGGCTTTCCAGTTCTGGTGGACAACGGGGTTGCTGGATTTAGAGTAGTGCATACTTCCAACTTCAGGGATGATAATGTGAGCATTTGTCAGCCAGTGGTGATCTTTGGCATTCATTAGAGTTAGGACAAAAGGTAGCAGCCGTACTGTAAGATCTTGACCTAGGGTTAGCTTGTCAGCCTCCGTAACCAAGACCACTGTTGCTGACAGTGCTTTCAGGTAGGGAGGCCATTTAATGGCTGCATTATCAAGTTGCTTGGAGAGATAGGCAACAGGTTGATGCCATGATCCCATCATCTGGGTGAGAATGACGATTGCCAGTCCCTTCTTCTCATGAACATACAGAATAAATGGTTTCTCCAGATTAGGCAAAACCAGTGCGGGTGCTTTTAGAAGAGCTTGCTTGATGTTGTCATAGGCCCTTATATGTTCCTGCTCCCAGCAGAAGGGGGCATCTTCACCTCCCTTTGTGACTTTATAAAGGGGTTTGGCCATTTCAGCAAAGCCAGGTATCCATATTCTGCAGAATCTGGCAGCTCCAAGAAAATCTCAGACTTTTTCTTCTGGTGGTTGATACAGAGACATTGCAGACGGCCTACTTTCTTTCGACTTCCAGTTGCACCTTCCCTTGTGAGATATGAAATCCCAGGTATTTGGTAGATCTGTGACTTCTTCCTTGAGACTTTGTATCTGGCTTCATGGAGATGATTAAGCACTGTCTAAGTGTTCTGCAAACATCTTTCAGAGGTCGATTTGGTTATGAGGAGGTCATTCACATACTGTAGCAATACAGTGCCTGGCTGGGAAGAGAGAGAGATTCTTCTTAGGTCAGTAGCAAGAGCTTCTCCGAAGAGTGTGGGTGAGTTCTTGAGTCCTTGTAGCAAACGGTACTTTTCTCCAGTTCTTGGGTCTTCCCATTGGAAGACAAAGATCAGCCTGACAGTGAAGAAAGCATCTTTCAAATTTGGCACAGTAAAGTGAGTAGCTTCTCCTGGTATCAGTCCAAGCAGCGTGTATGAGTTGGCCACTGTTTGATGCAAAGTAACCACAGCTTGATTCACTGCTCTGAGATCTTGGACTGGGCGATACTCTGTTCTTCTAGGTTTCTTTACAGGCAGGATAGGGGTGTTCCAGGGTGATTGACATCTCTTCAGGATACCGTACTTCAGAAAATTTTCCAGATGCAGTGCAATGCCATGGCAGGCAGCAGATGGTAGGTAGTATTGCTTGATGGGCACCGGTTGTGCCTCTGGCTTCAGCTGCACGGCAACTGAAGGTATATTCTTGTTACGTATTTAGGTGTGAAATCACTGTGTTGTCTCTCTGGGCAGGAAAACCACCTGGTGGAACTGACAGCTGACCCAGGCTGTAAAAGCCTTAAAATAAGCCCTAGCTGCATAATAAATACATCACCTAAGAGGCGCTGTCTGCCTTTGCCGCATGTCTCCACAGGTCCCGACAGACTTGCTTGTAGTTTTTCCCCAGCACTTCCTGGTCAGGGGCTCAAAAATCCTGCCTCCCGGAAGCACTGGCTATGATTGGTTTTCAAACGCCGCTTGATTGAATGGCTGTGATTGGTTCATAGAGCGATGGCTCTGATTGGTTCTCAAGTGCCGCAGCTCAGCCAATCACAGCCAGCGCTTCCTGGAGACAGGGTTTTTCAAACTCCTGACCAGGAAGCATTAAGGAAAAAGTGCAAGCAAGTCTGCCGGAGACCTGAGAAGACGGCATATATTTATTAATTTTTTTAATGCAGCTAGGGCTTATTTTCTGGGTAGGGATTATATTTAAAGCCCCCCTGAGAAAGGAGCGCTACAAATCCACATGATTTTATAGCACCACGTGCAACTTTGTAGCGACATAAAATCGCTATATCACCGTGAGAAAATGAAGCGATATCGCACAGAACACAGATGCAATATCACTGCGATTTTCTCACGGCAATATCGCTGTTGCCCCTGTGTGAAAGAGGCCTAAAAGTTTTAAAAACAAGTTCCCTACTTGACTGACTTAGATTGTCAGAAATAGTTTTTTGATGGGAGAAAAAGTGAAGTCTGCTACTTTTTTCTGTCCTGTCAAAGAACGCATTGAGACATAATGCCAATGCAACTTCATAAAGCAGAATTGGCGACAGCAGTCCAGGAATACATCAGTGACTCATGTAACATGTGCCTGCAGATTTTTTTTAGTACATCTTTGTCAGTAGCTATATTTACTTATCACTATGCAAATAAAACACCATAATGCAAATCGGACATAAATAAATACCTGCTACATGAGACTATATGCTTTTTAATCCTTTAAGGATGCAGCAATTCTTTTTTTTTTTTTTTAATATCATTGGAAAAAAAAATAATTTTGCTATCTTCTGACCACCATAACTTTAAAAAAAAATTTCTGTTGATTTAGCTATGTGAGGGCTCATTTTTTTGTGGAATTTCACATAGTTTCTATTGGTACTATTTTGAAGTACCATATATACTCGAGTATAAGCCTAGTTTTTCAGCACATTTTCTTATGCTGAAAAAGCCCCCCTCGGCTTATACTCGAGTGAGGTAAAAAAAAACAACAAAAAAACCCCCCGGAATACTCACCTCCCAAGCTGCGTCTGTGTCCCCAGCGCGATGGTCTCCCTGGCGGTGCGGCCAGCTGCTTGAGCATTCTCCCCGCTGTCATCTCCCTGCTCGGCTTTGAATTACCCCGCTGTCAGCGCTGTGTAAGTAAGCGTTGTGATTGGATTGAGCACCAGCCAATCACAGCCGGCGCACGATCATTCACAGCCATTCAGTCGATGACATCACTGAATGGCTGTGATTGGTTTATTGAGCGCCGGCTGTGATTGGCTGGTGCTCAATCCAATCACAGCACTTACTTACACAGCGCCGACAGTGGGGGAATTCAAAGCCTAGCAGCGAAATGACAGCGGGGAGAAGACCATCGCGCCGGAGACACAGGCGCCGGCTGGGAGGTGAGTATTGCATTTTTTCTTTACCTAGTATATACTCGAGTATAGCTCGGCTTATACTCGAGTCAGTAAGTTTTACCAGTTTTTTGTGGTAAACCCTATTGACTCGGCTTATACTCGAGTATATACGGTACCTATGACTTTTCAATCACTTTTAAATGTATTTTTCGTCTTGGAGTTCGGGTTAGCAAAAGCGTACAATTCTGGCATTGCGTGATTTTTTTTAGATGACAGTCATCTTGTTGGATAAATAATGCATTACTTTGATAGATTGGACTTTTATGGGCACAATGATGTTTGTTTTATTTTTGACTTTTTTTAGAAGTATGTGAAAAGGGTTACTTTTTAAACCTTTAACCCCCTAATGACGCAGCCCCCTTTTTTGTTTTTTCCTCCCCCCTTTTAAAAAATCGTAACTCCTTTATTTATCCATCGACGTCGCTGTATGAGGGCTTTTTTTTTGCGGGACGAGTTGTATTTTTCAATAGTGCTATTTAATGTACCATATAAAGTACTGAAAAACCTTTAAAAAATTCTAACTGGAGTAAAATGAAAAACAAAAAAACAACATTCCGCCATCTTTCAGTGCATCTGGTTTCTAGAGCACACAAGCAGAAATGACATAATAACTTTATTCTATGGGTCAGTACGATTAGTACGATACCAAACTTGCATAGTTTTTCTTTTTGCTGTACTACTTTTATTTTTTACAGAGACATTTAATTTTTTGCGATGTAGTTGTGCGAGGGCTCATTTTTTGCGGAATTATCTGTAGTTTACGTTAGAACCAATTCAGAATGCATACGACTTTTTGATCCCTTTTTATTGTATTTTTTCTGGGAGAGAGGGTGATTTAAAAAAGGCTTTTCTAGGATTCTTTATTTTTTTTTTTCGGACGACATTCACCATGTGGGGTAAATAATACGGTACTTTGATTGATTTGACTTTTACGGACGCAGTGATACCAAATATGTATTTTCCTTTTATGATTTAGATTTTTTTTAAATTATACATATATGGCAAAAGGGGGATGATTTAAACATTTATTCCTTTTTTTTTTTACAATTAATAAAACTTTATTGATCTTATTTCGACTTCTTTTTTTAGCTCCCCTGGGGGACCACAACTAGTGATGCTTTGATCACTCCTGCAGTATGACGTAATGCTATAGCATTACGTCGTACTGCAATTTGACAGGCAGTCTATCAAGCCACCCCACGGAGACAGCTTGATAGGCAGTCTGCTAAGACAGCCCTGGGTTTTCAGAAGGACCCCGGCTGCCATGTAACCTGTATGACTCCCTGCGAACTAACACAGGGGGGCCGTACGGGACCCCCAAACATCGTTTGTAGGATTTTAATGCCGCTGTCAGAATTGACAGCGGCATTTAAAGAGCTTATAGCCGCGATCGGCCGCGCAGCTGATTGCAGCTATTGCCTGCGGGTGTCAGCTGTAAGAAAACAGCAGACTCCCGAGCTGTATGAAGAGAAGTTGCGCCGCAATCTCTCCTCATACATACCCCGACGCTGCAGGACAATATCCATTGACCTGAATATCCCTACACCTATTTGACCCTTCCAGTACTACACCTATTTAACCTTTCCAGCACTGGATTTACTCTACATCTCAGAACTCTGTAGCAAAAATCAAATATAAGTGTCCGATTAACCAATGTAAATGTAACCACAGATGCCAGAATTATTCCCAAAGATGAGAGAGCAGAACACTGCTGACAGGTTCCCTCTAACTATGTTCGTCATGCGGATTAATATTATTTTTAAAGTAAATACTGTGTCCTTTGTCATTAAAACAGAAGCTGTAATCTCAACATTTGGATATGGATTTGGCTGCTTGTCCCACATACAAGTCAAATTACTGAGCATTAATAGATTATTTGACCAACTGCTGGACTACATTGTAAAATTCATGTCCCCATGCACTACTTGTCATTGTACATCAAGTTCTTTGTCACTTTCACTGTTACCTTCTCTTTCGTATTGGCTTATTGAGGATGACACGCTTTGCTGTGTTCACTGTTCAGCATTCATTTGTTCAAAATTAACAGTTTGGTAGCCATTATCAGCCAGTTATGTGATGTTAACCCCTTAAGCATGTAGCCCCCTTTTATTTTTTCATTTCTGTTTTTTCCTCCTCCCCTTCATACCACGGTATTACATTATACCACATTTTGATAGGCACTCTATGAAGGCATGTGACAGGGACATCTTCATAGGCATTTAGTCATGGCAGCCCTGGAGGCTTTCAGAACGATTACCATTCAGTTTCGCTCATTTGAACGATTTTATGAGTGATAATCATTCAGTGTAAATGAATCTTAAAATATCAAACCTTAATAAATATAGATTTGCAAAAAAGTCATCTATAGATATTAGTGTCCTGTGATTCAAGTGGCTGCTGTAAAACAAATCGGTGAATGCTGTTAGTAGAGTGGAGTACCGACTCAGGCAAAGTAGGCAAAATATTGATTGAGAAAAATTCTGTGAGGGACATGGGAACCCCCTTTTTCAAGTTTGGTTATGAAACAGAAAGCACTGGTTCCCATATCCCCGAAATGCGTTGCCATTTACCGATTTTAAAATGCCTTCTATGACTAAATATTCTATGTACATATAAGTACTTTGTCTAAGATCTAAAATAAACAATTGGATACAGAATCCTGGACACACAGACTTCATTGACTACTGGCTGATCTGGATTGTGGGGAATTGGTTACTTCCATATCACCCCAGTGAAGTAAGTCTACTATTTCCTCCTACTTTATAGGCTATTAGTAGCGTAAGGGATTTTGTTATCACTTAGTGACTACTTTATATCTTCTTTGTTGTCATTTATGACGTTGGAGAGGGGAAAGGTTAATGAGTCTCTTACGGCTATAAGTACTCCAGCTTTTTTTCTTTTCTACATTGGAAATAATATGTGCGGGAAGTGGGGGGTTGTAAATTTTAGTGGGGATGATTTTTTTAAAGAGTGTTTCCTGCACACATTTAATATCTGTGTTGGATTTTTGGCTTCTTGGCTTCTTTCCAGAGTAATGAGACGTTATGTGGACTGTTGTTCCCTTTTGCACTTAATGAGATTATTTTAATTTTCCTTTTGTGGTTGAAGCATGGCACTGCCAGGATTAGTGGCTTGCATCTTCTAAGAACCCTTAGCACTGGCGTAACTATAGGGGATGCGATTGCAGCCAGGCGCAGGAGCCTTAGGGGGCCCTCTCTTCTCCATATAGGGAGCCAGTACTATGAATAAAGCATTATAATTGGGGGCGTTGTTACGGGTTTTGCATTGGGGCCCAGAAGCTTCAAGTTACGCCTCTGCCCCTAAGTGTTGGTTGATTTTATTTTGGCTCTTTGTACACACAACAATACAAAGAAAACTAAAAGCAGAAAAACTAAACATTGTAAACCATGTGGGGTACATTGTAGGAGGACAGTTTCTTGTCC
This sequence comes from Eleutherodactylus coqui, assembly GCF_035609145.1. Classification (NCBI taxonomy): domain Eukaryota; kingdom Metazoa; phylum Chordata; class Amphibia; order Anura; family Eleutherodactylidae; genus Eleutherodactylus; species Eleutherodactylus coqui. The sequence continues at coordinate 203,585,048 of NC_089843.1, read as the reverse complement.
TAGGCTTAATCTAACGATTCCTCAACTGTTTTTAGCCGATGAGCTCCATTCTTTCGTCAACTTGAAAAGAAAAAAACAAGGCAAAATAATCAGGTACAGAAACAAAAATCTATAATCAGAAACTAAAAACTGATTTTTGAAAATAATCTATTTCAGTATTTGAAAAAAGTCATATATTCCCAAGAATCTCACACAATTGTCAGCAATAACAAGTATAAAGGCAATAATACCTTGATCTGTAGGATAAGCCTTCTCAAGCTCGCCTTTTGGCTGTTTTCCCCAAATTAACTTTCTACTTACAAAAAACATATCTTCAATATAATCTCTTTGTTTTCAACAATTAATAACTTTTGGAAATAATTGAGAGCTAAGAATACTTAGTTAAATGTTATTAAAATTAATTACACCTTAATAAGATAAAAGCCCGTGGAGACTGCGGAAATTTAACAGTAACAACAGAGAAATATTGTCTGACCTTTTCTGTGTTGCGTAACTGTTTACAAGCAAATAATGGTGATCGCTTGGAAAAAGTAAGGCCGCCTGCAGACAGGCGAAAATTCCGCGGCGGGATTCCCCGCAGAATTTCCGCCCGTACACGCCTGCATAGGATTGCATTACAGCACACAATCCTATGCAGATGGCCGCAGTTTGTCTGCGCGAAATCACGCGCAGCAAACAAACTGTGGCATGCTCTAATTCCGTGTGGGGCTCCGCTCACCGGCCGCCGGCTCCGCTCTGTGCATGTGCCGGCTGCCCGGCAGCCGGTACATGAAAGAGCCGAAGCTGCGGGAGCGGGTGAGTCCGCGGTGCTCTCTGCAGACACTTGGGTCGGGTCCCGCTGCGAGAATTCACGCAGCCAGATCCGACCGGGCCATCTGCAGGCGGCCTAAATCCAAGTTATGGAAAAATTAAAAAATGGGTCTTGTGAGAAAGCAGCACTTTATAGAAGTACAGTTTGTATGCTCTGTTCATAAGGGTTAAAGGGGTTGTCCCGCGAAACAAAGTTGGGGTATACACTTCTGTATGGCCATATTAATGCACTTTGTAATATACATCGTGCATTAATTATGAGCCATACAGAAGTTATTCACTTACCTGTTCCGTTGCTAGCGTCCTCGTCTCCATGGTGCCGTCTAATTTTCAGCGTCTAATCGCCGGATTAGACGCGCTTGCGCAGTCTGGTCTTCTCCGTGTTGAATGGGGCTGCTCATGCTGGAGAGCTGCTCCTCGTAGCTCCGCCCCGTCACGTGTGCCGATTCCAGCCAATCAGGAGGCTGGAATCGGCAATGGACCGCACAGAAGACCTGCGGTCCACCGAGGGTGAAGATCCCGGCGGCCATCTTCGCAAGGTAAGTAAGAAGTCACCGGAGCGCGGGGATTCGGGTAAGTACTATCCATTTTTTTTTTTTCAACACATGCATCGGGTTTGTCTCGCGCCGAACGGGGGGGCTATTGAAAAAAAAAAACCCGTTTCGGCGCGGGACAACCCCTTTAAGAGCCCCCACTAAATCCCCACAACCAGAATTTGGGGGCTTGGTATTCTGATGCAAAGAAAACTTTAAAAAGTACTGCTTGCTTCCAGTGAATCAACATTGCTGACATAGATTGGTGGTCTCATAGTGGCTTAGACTGTAAGGCCACATTCACGCTTGTGCCGTGGCATCCACTTGATATGTATGGCTTAGTCTTTGGAGCTGAACAACAAAAATACTGGAACCACTGGAACCAAACAGCACTGGATGGAACCCATTGACTTTAATGTGGTCCATCCAACCTCTGCATGCCAGATGAAATGTTTTTGGACAAAAAAGTACAATTGGCTACGCTGCAATCATTTCCACTAGCAGCTTAGAATCAGACAGTTCTCATCCATAAGGAAAAAATGCTGAATATACTATTAAATAGAATTTATTTGACACAGGCAAGGGTCAAACTATGGTTAAAGAGACTTTGTCACCTTGGACCATGGGAATTCCCAAGTATAGAATAACCCAAATGTCATAGTAGGGATTGATATTATTATGTTGCTGGAATGAAATACGACAGACACCCGAAACAGGTGTCAAATGAAATACAAAGTCTCCACGCTTCCTGAACTTCTTGTTAGATTGTTAATAATGTGGATTTGTTATTTTGTGTGTATGTGTGAAGGGCCTGTACTTGTTGTTTGTATGTATATGGTTTATGTGTACCATTGGACAGCTTGGCATAGACTAAGAGAGACATGCCTAAACAGTTAGCCAGACCACAATGGGTGGAGCTAGGTGATGTAAGGAGAGGAAATAGGTAGGATTTCCCTGAGATGTGATAGTTTTGCCCCTCCTTAAACAGACCAACCTAGCAGGGCAAAAGTGTAATATATATATATATATATTTATGGCAGGTTGGGGTCACATACCTGCAGGATTGCCGACCTCTCCATCTGGAATGGGTACCACATGTGTAGAAAACTTGGACTTCTTTTAAATCTGGTGCCTGCCAGGTTTATTCCACATCGCAGCAAACAAGGTACAGCATACAACACAGTTCATTTATACCCCACCAGGGCATGAGTCTAGAGTAGTCCTCCTTGTCAGATTCAGGCCTTTACTCTGTCCACACTGAACCTCACCAGGGTAAGAGTCTAGGGTCGTCCTCCCTGTCAGATTAAAGGCCTCCACTGGTCTACCTTGGATCTCAGGCTTGCAGCCCTTCCAGCTCCACTCAGCTATCAACTTGCCCCTTGAGTGTGGCAGGAACTGATCCCATTCTCTCACACCTCCTGCCACACCCACAGGTGTTGTCTCTCTCTGTAGGTATCAGAATGCCTATTTATCACCCTCTGGAGGCCACTCTGCACGCTCCTACCATACACACACACACACACACACATATATATGTCATGATCAGTGAACTATATCCATATGTATCAATTATTCTGTATTTGGGATGCAGACAGATTTCATATGCTTGTGGATTCTCATTGAGACCCAAAGTGCACTGAAATGTATTTATAAGATTGCCACTTCACAACTTATTTTATTTTTGTACACTAGCAAGAGTATAAGGGCTCATTCACATGAGCGCTGTGGGCACGCAGTATAGCCGCGTGCAAAGATCGCGGCTATACTACACTAAAGATTGCGTGAACGTGTTCATTCCAGCTCTTTGAAGTAGCCCGTTTACACGGTCTGAAGTGCATGGTGCATGTTTTTCAGCTCCCATAGGAGTGTATGGAAAGCACACACCAAATATAGGTCAGGTCCGGTCTTTGAACGCACCACGGAGCTTAGATGCAACCTTGCAGTCGCATGTCCTATCTTTACTAGGTGCACAAATTTAGCGCGTCTAACATTCTTTCATGTGAACGCTTCTATACGAAACTATTGGTTCCTATAGAAGCACTTTCTGTGCGCTGCTATTCTGCGCACCCACAGCGCTTGTGGGAACGAGCACTCATGGTAAGATGTCTTCTTCTTTTATATCTTTTAAGTCATAGAGTTAATGATGCGCAATTATAGATTTTGATTATTATGGGAAAATAACAGGGAAAAACAATGTTCCTCGACAGATGTAGGCTCACTGGTCCAAACAGACTAAATTATGCACATGATACTAATGGCATGAGGAAAATAGAATTGCCAGAGCAGAAACCTATTAAGATGCTCTGCTGCAAGGAGGAAGATTTTAAAAATTATTAACTTTATTATTAACTTGCCGGAAGACGAGCGAGCAGAGACACACAGCGAAAGCTGACGTCGGAAGGAAACGGGGTGACGGCGAGATGCTGAAGAGGGAGGGGTTCTATCAGTGATGTCTGGAGCTATAATGGCTTGAGGCTGCGTATATGCATGATGGGTATGCTGCAATAACAGTAAGAGGTGGACTTTGTGGCAAATCACTCTGTTTTTTTTTTTAAAACACAGCATGCACTGCTTTTGTACATATGGCATATAAAATGTCCATTATAGTATATAGAAAGTGATTAACATACAGATTCATCCGTATGTCATCAGTATTTGATCTATGTGCCTCCACATACCATCCAAACTGTGTGATTCTATGCAATATGTTAAAGGTACTTCACAATGTCGTAATGTGTGTGAACCCAACCTAATATAGCTGCCTGTTATAAAACATAGCTACACCAGATCATACACAATCGAACCTCTGAAATATCGCTTTTAAGGCCTTATTCAGACGGGCGGTTTTTTGCGCGATTTGCGCATGCGCATGCGTCCGGCGATTTTATAAAACCATTGCTTTGCAATGGTATCGGACACATGAGTGCTTTTAATGTGCTCGTCCGATAAATTATAGAACAGAAATCGCAGATCGCACCTATCTGCGATCTGCGATTCCTGTTCTCTTCTCTATATGCGCTCAATGGGGCCGGCGGCTGCAGCGCCGACCCCATTGAGAACATATAGCAGACAAATCATTCTTCTCTGCCACAGCTGTAACAGCTGTGGCAGAGAAGAACGATGTTTGCCCATTGAATTCAATGGAGCCGGCAATACAGCCGGCTCCATTGAAAGCAATGGGCTGCCGGACAGCGCTGGATGAATTGTCGGGAAGGGCTTAAATATATAAGCCCTTCCCTGCATTTCATCCAGAAATGTGTTAAAATAAAAAATATATATATACTCACCTTGTCCCGGCAGACGGAGTTCAGAGCGGCCGGCCTGCAGTGGGTGTGAATGGGGTGTGACTCAGACTTGCCCCTGATTGGCTCAGCCTGAGCCAATCAGAGGCAGGTCTCACTCACACCCATTCATGAATTCATGAATGGGTGTGAGTGAGACCTGCCTCTGATTGGCTCAGGGCTGAGCCAATCAGGGGGCAGGTCTGACTCACACCCCCTTCACACCCACTGGAGGCCGGCCGCGCGGGACTCCGGCTGCCGGGAGCAGGTGAGTACATATATTTTTTTTATTTTAACACATTTCTGGATGAATTGCAGGGAAGGGCTTATATATTTAAGCCCTTCCCGACAATTCATCCCACACTCGCCCGCAGCGCATTGCTTTCAAGGGAGCCGGCTGTATTGCCTGCTCCATTGAATGCAATGCGCTTGACAGCTCCGGCCCGTTTCTAATGAAACGCGGCTAGGAGCAGATTTTCGGGCGATTTTCGGGCACCGGTCACGCGATTTGCGGATGCGCATCCGTCATGCGATCCGCAAATCGCGCAAAAAAACGCCCGTCTGACTAAGGCCTAAATGATAAAATTATTCTTAAAGGGGTTGTCCCACAAAAGCAAGTGGGGTTAAGCACTTCTGTATGGCCATATTAATGCACTTTGTAATATACATCGTGCATTAAATATTGGCCATACAGAAGTTATACACTTACCCCCTCCGATGCTGGCGTCCCCGTCTCCATGGCGCCGACCGAAGCCTTCTTCTCCTTCCATTAGACGCGCTTGCACTGTCTGCTCTTCTGTTCTGTTGAATGGGGCCGCTCCGGCGTGCTCGCGCCGGAGAGCTGGTCTGCGCATGCGCAGAAGACCTGTGCGGCGCGAGCACACCGGAGCGGCCCCATTCAACAGAACAGAAGAGCAGACAGCGCAAGCGCGTCTAATCGAGGGAGAAGAAGGTTTCGGTCGGCGCCATGAAGACGGGGACACCAGCACCGGATGGGGAAAGTGTATAACTTCTGTATGGCCAATATTTAATGCACGATGTATATTACAAAGTGCATTAATATGGCCATACAGAAGTGCTTAACACAACTTGCTTTTGCAGGACAACCCCTTTAAAGAGGTTGTCAGACTTCTGCAGGAAGTAGATAGCTCCATACACTGTGCAGTGGCGTGATACTGCAGAATGAGTCCTATTGAAGTGAATACACTTACAGATGACTGCACGCTGTATGGTTTAGGTATGGGTGCAGATGACTGCAGGCTGTATGGTCTAGGTATGGGTACAAGTACAGGTGACTGCAGGCTGTATGGTTTAGGTATGGGTACAAGTATAGATGACTGCACACTGCATGGTTTAGGTATGGGTACAAGTATAGATGACTGCACACTGCATGGTTTAGGTATGGGTACAAGTATAGATGACTGCACACTGCATGGTTTAGGTATGGGTACAAGTACATACGACTGTAGGCCGTATAGTTTAGGTTTGGGTACAGGTACAGATGACTGCAGGCTATATGGTTTAGGTTTGGGTACAGGTGCAAATGACTGCAGGCTGTATGAGTTAGGCATGAGTGCAGGTACAGAAGACTGCAGGCTGTATGGTTTAGGTATGGGTACAGGTACAGATGACTGCAGGCTGCATGGTTTAGGTATGGGTACAGGTACAGGTGACTGCAGGCTATATGGTTTAGGTATGGGTACACATACAGATGACTGCACGCTGTATTGTTTAGGTATGGGTACAAGTACAGATGACTGCACACTGTATGGTTTAGGTATGGGCACAAGTACAGATGACTGCAGGCTGTATGGTTTAGGTATGGGTACAGGTGCAGATGACTGCATGCCGTATGGTCTAGGTATGGGTATAGTACAGATGACTGCACTCTGTATGGTTTAGATATGGGTACAAGTACAGATGACTGCAGGCTGTATGGTTTAGGGATGGATACAGGTACAGATGACTGCAGGCTGTATGGTTTAGATTTGGGTACAAATACAGATGACTGCAGGCTGTATGGTTTAGGTATGGGTACATGTACAGATGACTGCAGGCTATATGGTTTAGGTTTGGGTACAGGTTTAGATGATTGCAGGCTATATGGTTTAGGTTTGGGTACAGGTGCAAATGACTGCAGGCTGTATGATTTAGGCATGAGTACAGGTACAGAAGACTGCAGGCTGTATAGTTTAGGTATGGGTACAGGTGACTGCAGGCTATATGGTTTAGGTATGGGTACACGTACAGATGACTGCACGCTTTATGGTTTAGGTATGCGTACAAGTACATATGACTGCAGGCAGTATGGTTTATCTATGGCTACAGGTACAGATGACTTCAGGCTATATGGTTTATGTATGGGTACAGGTGCAGATGACTACATGCTGTATGGTCTAGGTATGGGTACAAGTACAGATGACTGCACACTGTATGGTTTAGGTATGGGCACAAGTACAGATGACTGCAGGCTGTATGGTTTAGGTATGGGTACAGGTGCAGATGACTACATGCTGCATGGTCTAGGTATGGGTGCATGTACAGATGACTGCACTCTGTATGGTTTAGATATGGGTACAAGTACAGATGACTGCAGGCTGTATGGTTTAGGGATGGATACAGGTACAGATGACTGCAGGCTGTATGGTTTAGGTTTGGGTACAGGTACAGATGACTGCAGGCTGTATGGTTTAGGGATGGATACAGGTACAGATGACTGCAGGCTGTATGGTTTAGGCATGGGTACAGGTGCAGATGACTGCATGCTGTATGGTCTAGGTATGGGTACATGTACAGATGACTGCACCCTGTATGGTTTAGATATGGGTACAAGTACAGATGACTGTAGGCTGTATGGTTTAGGGATGGATACAGGTACAGATGACTGCAGGCTGTATGGTTTAGGTTTGGGTACAGGTACAGATGACTGCAGGCTGTATGGTGTAGGGATGGATACAGGTACAGATGACTGCAGGCTGTATGGTTTAGGTATGGGTACAGGTGCAGATGACTGCATGCTGTATGGTCTAGGTATGGGTACATGAACAGATGACTGCACTCTGTATGGTTTAGGTATGGGTACAGGTACAGATGACTGCAGCCTGTATGATTTAGGGATGGATACAGGTACAGATGACTGCAGGCTGTATGGTTTAGGTTTCGGTACAGGTACAGATGACTGCAGGCTGTATGGTTTAGGTTTGGTTGCATGTACAGATGACTGCAGGCTATATGGTTTAGGTTTGGGTACAGGTATGGATGACTGCAGGCTGTTTGATTTAGGAATTAGTACAGGTACAGAAGACTGCAGGCTGTATGGTTTAGGTATGGGTACAGGTACAGATGACTGCAGGCTATATGGTTTAGGTTTGGGTACAGGTATAGATGACTGCAGGCTGTTTGATTTAGGAATGAGTACAGGTACAGAAGACTGCAGGCTGTATGGTTTAGGTATGGGTACAGGTACAGATGACGGCAGCCTGTATGATTTAGGTATGGGTACAGGTGACTGCAGACTATATGGTTTAGGTATGGGTACACGTACAGATGACTGCACGCTTTATGGTTTAGGTATGCGTACAAGTACATATGACTGCAGGCTGTATGGTTTATCTATGGCTACAGGTACAGATGACTTCAGGCTATATGGTTTATGTATGGGTACAGGTGCAGATGACTACATGCTGTATGGTCTAGGTATGGGTACAAGTACAGATTACTGCACACTGTCTGGTTTAGGTATGGGCACAAGTACAGATGACTGCAGGCTGTATGGTTTAGGTATGGGTACAGGTGCAGATGACTGCATGCTGTATGGTTAGGTATGGGTACATGTACAGATGACTGCACTCTGTATGGTTTAGATATGGGTATAAGTACAGATGACTGCAGGCTGTATGGTTTAGGGATGGATACAGGTACAGATGACTGCAGGCTGTATGGTTTAGGTTTGGGTACAGGTACAGATGACTGCAGGCTGTATGGTTTAGGGATGGATACAGGTACAGATGACTGCAGGCTGTATGGTTTAGGTATGGGTACAGGTGCAGATGACTGCATGCTGTATGGTCTATGTATGGGTACATGTACAGATGACTGCACTCTGTATGGTTTAGATATGGGTACAAGTACAGATGACTGCAGGCTGTATGGTTTAGGGATGGATACAGGTACAGATGACTGCAGGCTGTATGGTTTAGGTTTGGGTACAGGTATAGATGACTGCAGGCTGTTTGATTTAGGAATGAGTACAGGTACAGAAGACTGCAGGCTGTATGGTTTAGGTATGGGTACAGGTACAGATGACTGCAGGCTGTATGGTTTAGGTATGGGTACACCTACAGATGACTGCACGCTTTATGGTTTAGGTATGCGTACAAGTACATATGACTGCAGGCTGTATGGTTTATCTATGGCTACAGGTACAGATGACTTCAGGCTATATGGTTTATTTATCGGTACAGCTACAGATGACTGCAGACTTTATGGTTTAGATATGGGTACAGGTACAGATAATTGTGGGCTGTTTGATTTAGGTATGTGTACAAGTTTAGATGACTGCAGGCTGTATGGTTTAGGTATAGGTGCAAATGACTACAGGCTTTATGGTTGAAGTATGGGTACAAGTACAGATGACTGCAGGCTGTATGTTTTAGATATGGATGCATTTACAGATGACTGCAGGCTATATGGTTTAGGTATGGGTACAGGTGCAGATGATGGCAGGCTGTATGATTTAGGTATGGGTACAGGTACAGGTGACTGCAGGCTATATGGTTTTGGTATAGGTACACGTACAGATGACTGCACACTGTATGGTTTAGGTATGCATACAAGTACAGATGACTGCAGACTGTATGGTTTATGTATGGGTACAGGTGCATATGACTGCAGGTTGTATCGTTTAGGTATAGGTACAGATGCAGTTGACTACAGGCTGTATGGTTTAGGTATAGGTACAGGTGCAGTTGACTGCAGGCTGTATGGTTTAGGTATGGGTATAGGTATAGATGACTGTAGGTTGTATGGTTTAGATAAGGTCACAGTTAGAGATGACTGCAGACTGTATGATTTAGGCATGGGTACAGGTGTAGAAGACTGCAGGTTGTATGGTTTAGGTATGGGTACAGGTGCAGATGACTGCAGGCTGTATGGTTTAGGTATGGGTATAGGTATAGATGACTGTAGGTTGTATGGTTTAGATAAGGTCACAGTTAGAGATGACTGCAGACTGTATGATTTAGGCATGGGTACAGGTGTAGAAGACTGCAGGTTGTATGGTTTAGGTATGGGTACAGGTGCAGATGATTGCAGGCTGTATGATTTAGGTATGGGTACAGGTACAGGTGACTGTAGGCTATATGGTTTAGGTATGAGTACACGTACAGATGACTGCACGCTGTCTGGTTTAGGGATGCGTACAAGTACAGATGACTGCAGGCTGTATGGTTTAGGAATTGATACAGGTACATATGACTGCAGGCTGTATGGTTTATCTATGGCTACAGGTACAGATGACTTCAGACTGTATGGTTTATGTATCGGTACAGATGCAGATGACTGCGGCTGTATGTTTTAGATATCGATACATGTACAGATGACTGCAGGTATATGGTTTAGGTATGGGTACAGGTGCAGATGACTGCAGACTGTATGGTTTAGGTATGGATACAGGTGCAGATGACGGCAGGCTGCATGGTTTAAATATAGGTAAAAGTGCAGATGACTGCAGGCTGTATGGTTTAGGTATGGGTACAGGTGCAGATGACTGCAGACTGTATGGTTTAGGTATGGATACAGGTGCAGATGACGGCAGGCTGCATGGTTTAAATATAGGTACAAGTGCAGATGACTGCAGGCTGTATGGTTTAGGTATGGGTACAGGTGCAGATGACTGCAGGCTGCATGGTTTAGGTATGGGTACGGGTGCGGATGACTGCAGGCTGTATGGGTTAGGCAGGTGCATAGTTAAAGGCTAAGGAGCCTGTGTGCAAAGGTTCAGTTCATGGCCTTCTTACCACACTTGATGACTACTGAACATGATCTGCTGAAAGCTATCTGCAGCACCACTGGGTCTCTTAAGAGGCCCACACTAACCACCAAGGAAGACTGAAAAGATTTGCATGAGCTCCAAAATTCATCATCCCCCTCATCCACCAGTAAAAAAACACATACCTCTATCTCTCTATCTTGGGCTTATCTCCAGTGCACCCCGCCGTCCTTCACTCAACAACTATCACTGCTGTGTGAAACTGCAGGAGCAATAGTCATTTGGATGACTGTCATATGCATATGCTACTGACAGTCGTCCTGTTTAAAGTAACCCTAAATGCAATGTAATCACTATGACTGTGTAGAGACGATGTCTGACTATCATATGGTGACTGTATTATTCTGGGGTAACCGAGATCCTAGAGGTAAACTTTTGCATCCCGCCAAGTCCACTGTTATACAAGTTGTCTTGTAGATATAATGCCTGTGAGATAGTTAGATAGATAGATAGATAGATAGATAGATAGATAGATAGATAGATAGATAGATAGATAGATAGATATGGGCTGATGAATCTTGGAAGACGTCTCTAATCTTTTCAGACTTTAGTGTTACATGGGTGGGCCACCTAAGAGACCCTGTGATGCTGCGGAAAGCTCCGAGCAAACCGCGACCAGTAGTCATCAAGTGCAGTAAAGTGGGTGGCCCAGAGCGACACTTTTGCCCGGGTCCCTGAGCCTTTAGCTACGTCCTTGTGACTGTTATTACTCTTTTACTGTTTTTGAGCTCTAATTATACAAATCCTTCAATAAAAAAAGATTTTAAAAGAAAAAAAAAAGTCCCAAAGTGTTTGATGGACTGAACTGTATATCAAGGCAAAAAGCAGTTTCCCAGCTAAAATGGTGACAAGCGATGCTTTTTTTTATCTCTTGTTTATAAACCTTATTCCTATATTATTCGCATTGAGCTTGACCATGAAGTAGTTAAAAAAGGCATCCCAATAATGATGGAGGCAACGACATGGAACACAGCAAATCTTAAGAAAAGCTCTAGCTGTTAGACGTTCTTAGTGAAGCTAATGCCCGTCATCTGAGCTCTGTGTGATTCAGCACTTCTATTCTGGATGGCGGTATTACTTGAGACCTTCAGAACAGCTTGTTCACTGAAAAAAGAGAAAAGCTTCTGCTCATGTCTAAAAACTGTTTAAAGAAAAAGGACTGAGTTTCCTTGTACAACTAATCAGATTCCAGCTCTCATTTCCACAGAGTCTGTTTGAAGGTGAGAGAATTGATCTGATTGGTTGCCAAGGAATAACATTGCCAATTTCTGTCAGAACAACTTTTGCAAGTAGTCATTAAGTATACTGCATATGCAGTGCCTTGCAAAAGTATTTACCCCCTTCCGGTGTTTTTTTCTATTTTGATGCCTTACTACTTTGCATTAAAATGGATTTTAATATCGATTTTTACGTATTTGACCTGACAAAATTGTTGCAATGGAATGAAAAAATACCTTATTTAGAGTTTACAGATATAAATAAAAACTGAGAGGTCATATGTAGGGATGAGCGAGTATACTCGCTAAGGCACTACTCGCTCGAGTAATGTGCCTTAGCCGAGTATCTCTCCGCTCGTCCCTAAAGATTCGGGAGCCGCCGCAGCTGACAGGTGAGTTGCGGCGGGGAGCAGGGGAGAGCGGGCGGGAGAGAGGGACAGAGAGATCTCCCCTCCGTTCCTGCCCACTCTCCCCCGCAGCTCCCCGCCCCGCGCCAGCCCCCGAATCTTTAGGGACGAGCAGGGAGATACTCGGCTAAGGCACATTACTCGAGCGAGTAGTGCCTTAGCGAGTATACTCGCTCATCCCTAGTCATATGTATTAATGTGACGACTTTATTGCATTGCACAGACAGATATGTGTTGATGCTGACTGGCCGGCCTTGCACACATACATCGACAGACATTCGCAGGTTAAGTTTCACATACCATTCACATACCATCTGAGCTGTCTTCCCCCTTTCCTCTCCCTCACCATCTCTCTGCCTCTCTCCTCCTCTGCGGCTGTTTTTAATGGGAGGAGGCAGGCGGAGATAAGCTCCCACCCCCTCTCCGCTCCTTGTCCAGCAATGGGAGGGGACGAAGTGGTGCTAGCTCCGACCCCTCCCATTGCAAACAGCCGGAGGGGAGGAGAGAGGCAGACAGCCAGTGAGGGAGAGGGAAGGGGGACAACTGCTCAGACGGTAGCATATATCAGCTGGCTGTGAATATGGCGGCTGATATAAACTCATGTAAATAAGCCTAAGACCCATCTACACCTAACTGTTATCGCTCAAAATTCATTCAATTGACCGAAAATGAGCGGTAATTGTTACATGTAAATGTGGGCATCGGGCACTTTTCGTTTGGACATTGATTTTAAGGTTAACTCAAAATCCTTCATTGAGCTCCTGAGAGATAAAGTATCTTTCAATAAATGCTGTTATTTCCATGGGAGTCGGCAGATAATGCAATCTGCCAGCAACTGCGAGCAGAACAATGCAGCTGTGTGCACAGCTGGGCGTGTGATTAAACATAAGATGGGCTCTGCAAACAGCTCCTGGAGGCCCTTTCACATGCAAAAAAGATGATAAAATGTTAATGGCCATTATGACTTTATGCAAGTAGATCGCTAAATCTTTGCATGTGAAAGGGCCTTTAGTGTCCTGTTTAGATCGTTAGTATATGTCTTGGGGTTATTTCATGACTACAAGGTAATTTGACTATGTTATCTACATTAATAAGGGTAATCCGCAAGCGAATTTGGATCCCAATTTTGTGCACTACTCTCATCCTGGCCAGACTATGACCGCTGCCATAGACTCCTATGGGAGCCAATGACAGCGGCCGGAGAAGGGAGGTTGAAGGGAGTTTAGAAGCGTGACTGCTAATCTCCCTCCCCCTTCTCTCCTACTCTCTGGCTGTTTGCAATGGAAGGGGGCGGGGCAGGGGTGGAGCCAAGCTCTGACCCATTCTGCACCCTCCCATTGTTGGCTGTGGTGGGGAGGAGAGAGGAGGTGGTGAGACGGTGACTCCACCAGCACTATATGCCATCTAGTGTCTCCTCCTGCCCAACGGCATATACGCCAAGCCCGTACATCAAATGGTAGCGTATATCAGCCGGCCATGAAAACTGCAGCGCTGATATAGGCTTGTGTAAATAAACCCTTATTGTGGGCATTGGGGGGGGGGGGGGGGTTCACATGCATGAGATAATGTTAACTATCGCCTAAGGTTTTTCTAGCAGGTGTTTTCTCTCACTTTTTCACGTTATTTTATTACTGTAGCATGTCTGAAAATCAACTATTCAGTTTTTGTTAAATATTTCTTTATGTGGTTTTTGCGTGCACGCACACATGCTTCTTATGGACGTGCTTTCCTTTTGCTGCAGTTTGCAGATTGATTGGATAATTAGAGCCTGCACTTGCAACTTAGGGCTCATGATGATGTGGCTTTATCTGTCAACATGTGATGACTTAGCTCCACCCGGCCCCTTAGCAAAAGAAAGCTCACAGGCCCCCACCATATACTGTATTACTGCTGCGGTGCACAGGCTGGTTGTGGGTGGAGCTTGGGGAGGGTAATTACTTAAAGGGGTTGTCCCGAGAAAGCAAGTGGGGGTAAGCACTTCTGTATGGCCATATTAATGCACTTTGTAATATACATCGTGCATTAAATATGAGCCATACAGAAGTTATTCACTTACCTGCTCCATTGCTGGCGGCCATCGTCTCCATGGTGCCGTCTAATTTCAGCGTCTAATCTCCCGATTAGACGCGCTTGCGCAGAAGGGTCTTCTCCCTTCTCTTGGGTCTCGGCACGAGCGGCGTTCTGGCTCCGCCCCCTTATACGCGTCATCACGTAGCTCCGCCCCGTCACGTGTGCCGATTCCAGCCAATCAGGAGGCTGGAATCGGCAATAGACCGCACAGAGCCCACGGTGCACCATGGGAGAAGACCCGCGGTGCATCGTGGGTGAAGATCCCGGCGGCCATCTTGGTAAGGTAAGTAAGAAGTCGCCGCAGAGCGGGGATTCGGGTAAGTACTAAACTTTTTTTTTTTTTAACCCATCCCTTGTGTTTGTCTCGCGCCGAACGGGGGGCTATTAAATAAAAAAAAAACCCGTTTCGGCGTGAGACAACCCCTTTAAGGCAGTCCGCAGCCAATTCCACGCTGCAGACTCCCTTGGAGTGTGGTCCTCCCTTCCATTGAGAGACTGCAGTTGTGATTCGTCTACTGACGACAGTGAGATTGGTCTGTCCGGTGGTGTCTGATAGCAGAAGAAGGGAGCAGCGACCATGCCGTGTAACCAGTTATGTACCGCATGTAATCATATATGTATATTTGGTATAAGTAATACCAACTGTACATAAATAATTATATACAGAAGATACCCAGGTCATACCAGCACGGTCCATATCACTACATACAGGAGATGTATAACTTATACTGGCTGTATATATATAATTATATATAGAAGATACCCATACCATGCTAGTATGACCTGGGTATCTTCTGTATATAATTATCTATGTACAGTCAGTATAAGTTATACATCTCCTAGATATAGTGATATGGAGCATGCTGGTATGACCTGGGTATCTTCTGTATATAGGTAATACATGGGCATTGAAAGGCATGAACTTTCGCCTGTTTGCTTAGAGGTGCGGGTAGAAATTGCAGATTCCGCGGTCAGAAGAAAAATCTCAGCATGCTCTGTTATAGCACAGATGGCCTCCATTGAAGTCAATGGATGCAAAGTTCTGTTGCCAACAACATTGTGTGTGAACACCAGAAAAGCTCGCTACTTCATAGGAAAATAGGAAAGCCGGCATGCCATCTGGAGGGGAAAGAGAGATCTTTCTTCCACGCGGATGATACACTATACATACGCATATATCTGCACGGAAAACTCTCATATCCACGATCTTTCGCGACCTCCCCGGAATCTGAGCCTTTAGATACACCTCCAATTGGATTCTTAGCGTTATAACATGACTTTTATAGACTGACACAAACTACTTTGGCACAACCTCATTGTATCTAATATATGACACTGGCTATAATAACTTAAAAGTACGGCCCAATGCACACGGCTGGACTTGCATTGCAGAATCCGGAGTGGGCGTCCACCTCCAGATTCTGCAGCAAATACCTGCCATCAGCATGCAATTTAAAAGCGAGTTTTCATGCCCATGAGTGGAAATTAATCTGGATTTTCTGCTCGCAGGGGGAAAATCGCAGCATGCTGTATTTTGAGTCAATGGAAGCCGTCCAACCCAAAGCCCTTCTGCAATCATCATGCGGACAGGTACGTGGGGGTCACCGGCCAGGCACAGGGTCGGGTTCCGCTGCAGGATCCCGCATGTGGAATCCAACCCGGCCGTGTGCATTCAGCCTAAAATATATCAGTCTATATAGCATATGGCAGTTGTGTGACATATACCCACTGCTCACTGCATTACATTTCTATTCTGCTATCTTGGCTGTCATCAGTGGGATACTAAAGTAATAAAGCGTTGATCAAAATAGAACAGTTACTTTGTTTGTCTGTTTACATGGATACTTGCTAACATAGACTTGGCTCAGGAGCTTCTGCAGACTTGGCAATGAGACCTCTGTGGACATGGTATACTTTATAAACATCATGTGTCATATTTAAGGTTCTTCAGCATTTCCTATTTGGAGGGAAGCCCAGGCCTCTCCAAAGAAATGCAGTTTGGGAAGAAGTGGCGCACACGCTGCGAGGTGCGTACAGTCTATTGTGACAGAAGGAAATGCTCCAAATAATGGTATGCAACATCAGAAAATACAGCGCTGTAAATTAAACAATGACCGATCAATATGTGAATATACGGCTTCTACAAATATTATGTATGTGTCAAAAGGAATCATTTCCGATCTTTAACCCCTTGAGGACGCGGTCCATTTTTTTCCCCCTCTATCGGTTTTTCCTCCCCACTCTTAAACAAAAACCTTAACTCTTTTATTTATCCATCAACATAGATATCTGTGCGCTCATTTCGTATGAGACGGGTTGTATTTTTCCATGGCACTATTAAATGTACCGTTTCTTGTTTCTACGGCGTACACACTGTTAACTTTATGTGGCCGGGATAGTGGGAAACCCTACTAATAATACTTGTGAACCCAGATGGACACCCAGGTGCTTCTCTGTAGTTGTGTCCAACAAACCCAGCGCCGCCGCACCTGCTGCACTGCTCAAAATAAAATATCTTTGGAAAATAAATTACCGTATTTTCCGACATATAAGACGACGGGGCGTATAAGACGACCCCCGACTTTTCGTCTTATATGCCAGGAATACAGTGTGGAAGAAAAAATCAATGCTCACCTCCGGCGGAGTTGCTGCAAGCTGTCGCTCCCTCATGCATGCCAGCAGAGCACCATGACGTCATGAGTGGCTGTGATTGGCTAACGCCAGACTAAGCTAGCCAATCAGAGCATTAGCTTTCTGGAGGCGGGGCATTCAAGCCCTGCTTGCAGAAAGCAATTCTCTGCCAGCGTGCACGAGTGAGCGAAAGCCTGCAGCAGTGCCGCGGGAGGTGAGTATTGATTTTCTGGGGGGGGGGGGGGGACAGCGCCTCATTATCTGTATACCCGGTGTATAAGATGACCTCCGACTGCAGAGCAGATTTTTCAGGGTTAAAAGGTTGTCTTATACGCCGGAAAATACGGTACATTATTTTCTGCCGCTATCTTCTGACTGCCATAACTTTTTTATTTTTCCATCGACATAGTTGTGTGAGGCCTTGTTTTTTGCAGAACATTCTGCAATCTCTATTGATACCATTTTGGAGTACATAGGAATTTTCGATCGCTTTCTTAAATTTTTTGGGGGGAAATGAGATGATTAGAAACTAGAGATGAGCGAACGTACTCGGTATGGGTGATTTCGCAATCGAGTACCGCGATTTTCGAGTACTTCACTACTCGGGTGAAAAGTATTCGGGGGCGCTGTGGGGCGGGGGGTTGCAGAGGGGAGTGGGGGGGAGAGGGAGAGAGAGAGAGCTCCCACCTGTTCCGCGCTGCTACCCCCCACTCCCCTCTGCAACCCCCCGCCTCACAGCGCCTCGAGTACTTTTCACCCGAGTAGTGAAGTACTCGAAAATCGCGGTGCTCGATTGCGAAATCGCCCTTACCGAGTACGTTCGCTCATCTCTATTAGAAACGTATTTATTTTTTTTCTACTGTGCGGGATAAATAAAGCAATACTTTGATAGATCAGACTTTTATGGACACAGATATACCAAATGTGCTCTTTATTGTTTTAATTTTTTATTATAAATATTGAAAAAAAAGTGTGTGTTTTTAAACTTTAATTACCCTTTTTTTGATAATTAATAAAAAAATCTTTTTAACTAATTTTTTAAAATTTTGGATTCCCCGTAGCGGCTTAAACTGATATTACATTATACTACAATTTGACAGACAGTCTATCAAGGCATAACTTCATAGGTAATCTGTAATGGCAGCCCTGGGAGCCTTCAGAATGCCCTGGCGGCAACCAAATGGCACCTTGTGATCTTAACGCGGGAGGCCATTCGAGACACTCAAACTCTGGTTGGGGCATTAAAATGTCGCTGTCAGAATTGACAGCAGCATTTAAAGGGTTAACAGCTGCGATCAATGTGAGTGCTGACCTTGGCTATTGCAGGCAGATGTTGGAGCTGCATTGTATGGAGTAGGATCCTTGATCCCGCTACATGCAAACCCTAAACCTTCATGATGTATCTGTACATCATGCAGCGTTAAAGGGTTAAACAAAATGTAGTATCACACAAAGGGCCAAATTATCATTGACGCCCTTGAAGCTCTAGTTCCGAGTCCCATTCTCCAACTGTCCCGTAGGTGCCCCCAGGCATATTCTTTTATTTTACAGTTCGGGTGCTATTTTGTGTAAACACCAGAAAAAGACATGCTGTTTTTACAACAGGTTTACACAAACCATTGCAAAAACTGCAACTGCAATGGGTGCAGGACCTTTAGTGACGTCATAGTCAAGTGATAAAGGTCCTTCATCCAGGCAAAATTATTCTCTTTCTTCTCCCATTCTTGCCTCCATCTAGTATGTGCAGCCACTTTGAGCAGGGATGGAGGGAAGAAGATGTTGGCACATGGATCTGCGCTGCCTGTGTCCCTTTCTGGCTGCTGATCCTTTACAATTTTTGGACTCTTCCACTACTGGGATAGGACAGATGAGTAATGTTCCTGCTGCTTGACAGATTCATCTTCCTGTAGAGAAAATAAGCGTGTCTACAATGTATGTATATGTCTCTATAATACTGGGTATTTCATCTGTAGCACAACCCAATAATTTTGCAATATTAGTTTTTGGCAAAAATCAGCCAATCACAGGCAGTTCTCAGCCATTCATTGAATGACGGCTAAACACTGCCTGTGATTAGTCACAGTGCTCAGCCAATCACAGGCAGCGCTAGGCCATTCAAATGTCCAAATGATTGGCTCAATGATTGGCTTAGCGCTGTGACCATTCACAGGCAGTACTCAGCTCTCATTAAATGAGTGGCTGAGCGCTGCCTGTGATTGGCTGAGCCCGCAGCCAATCAGATACAGCCCTTTCAGCAAGCGGAAATTTTAAATCCCCGCCTGCTGAAAGAACTTGATTACAGTGACGGGACTCAAACTGATCGCCTGAGCCCTACCACTATTGGAGAGCTTAGTATTTTTTTGTTTTTTTTATTTTTTTCTACACCAGATAGGAATGATTTTTAGGGAAGGGCTTATATTTAAGGCCCCTCCCTGAAAATCACTGCAGGGGTGCTGGCATCCTATTGCTTTCAATGGGAGAGCTTTGTAATACTCTGCCACAACTGTCACAGTGTTCAGTGAGAAGGGAGCTCCCCGCAGGGAATATTTATTTTATATATATATATATATATATTTTTTTATTTTTTTTTACACAAACCAGGGATGATTTTCAGGGAAGGGCTTATATTTCAAGCCCTTCCCTGAAAAATCCCTGCAGGGGTCGCCAGCAGCTCAATGCTTTAATGGTTTCCTTCCCATTAGTGATGTTTTCACTAATGCGATGTTGCGAGAATAAAAAAATTGCTGCATGCTCTATCTTTCTACGATGTGTGATTTTAAAAAAATCTCCCATGTTTCCCTATGGAGACTCCTTTTTATTGCATCGTGATGCATAAACTTGCGTTACGATTTTAACATTAGAAAGTCCTATTGACCTTTGCGCTAAAAAATCGTCGCAGAATCGCACAATAAAAGCATATGAGAAATTGCGAGCAGCAGCGATGTTCTTGCGAGAAAAAGCAGCGCTAACGCTCAAAGGTCGCAGAAAAAAAGATGCGATTTTGCAAGTTTTTCTCACTGCAAAATCGCAATTGCCTGCATGGAACTCGCCTAAGAGAGAAAACAAAAGAAAATAATCCAAGGGCAGACTAAATGGACTAGGGGCTTTTTCTGCCATCAATTTTCTGCTTCGTTAGTCTTTAATATCAGATTTCAATGAGTTAATATCGATTATATATGGAAAAGTAGTGAATTCTTTGATGGAAATATTTGAAGGAGAAGAGACATGAGCGAATTATTATTTGATGTCATGGCTACTGGAATGACACTGACAGTTGGAGTGCTGACAAGTAAAGCTGGCAATTACACTGATGAGTGACTGCAAATAGTGGCAGCACTCATGGCCATTTTGGCTTATGTACCTCGGATTCTATTTGCGTTTTATGTTGGATTTCCAAATTGCAACATGTCATTTCATTTATACATATGACTATATTATGTGTACACAGCGCCAAAAGTTTGACAAACCTTGATAAAAAAAAACTTTTACAGGTAAAGAGAGCATATTGAGCATATTCAATGAAGGAAGTGTGAATGCCTCAATACTTTAGCTTGTAAGCCTATATGGTCAGGGTTCTCTATTAGCTATTTTGTATCAGGATTAGCACTGCCTTGCACAGCTCTTCTGAATATGATGATACTATAGTTTAGAAATGAATGATTCCAATGCATACATAGACTTCATTATATGCCGGAGGACAATCGGCTGCATTGTTTAACCTTTTGCGATTCAATTTTGGATTCAGGGTTTCCTAGGGGGTTTTCTCTTTCTGCCATTATACAATGTTGCCATCTGCTGGCTAGAGCCAGTACTGCAGTATGTTACATGCTGGAGAGGCCCCCAACAACAGAGCGGCCAGTAATCTACGGTAAGAATACCCTGCCGGAAGTCTTCCGACATCAGAGCTGTACAGCCTTCAATCAGAATGTCTTTAGACGTCAGACAGTGGATTGGAAAGGGTTTAAACACATTCATGGAACCACAGATCTTAGCTTAGGGATGACATTGGGAGAGAATGCAAAATACAAACCCATATACTGTAACTTTATGAACGTATTGTTACGAGCGCACATTTCAAATATTACTGAGACCTTTTGAGTCTGGAGGGACACTGGAAGTATTTCATTTATTATATGTATTTTGGAGATAATTGTCTAATCTACAGTATATGAATCCAATCCAACGTAGTAATGATGGAACCTTATAAAAGCCTAGAGTGAAGATAAGCAGATCATGAAAAAGTAACATGGAAAGAACAAGGAAAGAATAAGCAAGTTCGCAATGATAGATTTTAATAAACATACTATACTAATATATGCAATTCTAAGAGTTCCATCATTTCTTTAATTAGCCCTTCCGCCTCACTGAGCACCAAGCCATATTTAGTGGCTGACTAGCAATTTCTCAAACACTTTTCGACTAATGAGAAGATTGCCGAACCACATAAGTCTTCTATGACATGATCAAATTAGTAGACAAAATCTCAGCACTTTGCAAAGGCAGCGCAGCTTCTCTAAATATTAGTAGAGCAGCCGTTATGTAGTTATACGGTTGTAATTCTTTTATGTCCTAATGAATGTGTAGGCAGCAATACTGCAGGTATTTTTCTTTCCACCACATGTCTTACAATGTTTCAAAGGTATCTCAGATTTAAAGGGGGTGTCTTGCGAAATCAAGTGGGGTATACACTTCTGTATGGCCATATTAATGCACTTTGTAATGTACATCGTGCATTAATTATGAGCCATACAGAAGTTATTCACTTACCTGCTCCGTTGCTAGCGTCCCCGTCGCCATGGATCCGTCTAAATTCGCTGTCTTCTGGCGTTTTTAGACGTACTTGCGCAGTCCAGTCTTCTCCCTGGTGAATGGGGCCGCTCGTGCCGGAGAGCTGGTCCTCGTAGCTCCGCCCCGTCACGTGTGCCGATTCCAGCCAATCAGGAGGCTGGAATCGGCAATGGACCGCACAGAGCCCACGGTGCACCATGGGAGAAGACCCGTGGTGCATCGTGGGTGAAGATCCCGGTGGCCATCTTGGTAAAGGAAGAAAGAAGTCGCCGCAGCGCGGGGATTCGGGTAAGTAATAAACTTTTTTTTTTTTAACCCATCCCTTGGGTTTGTCTCTCGCCGAATGAATAAAAAAAAAACCCGTTTCGGAGTGAGACAACCCCTTTAACTGTAGGGAATGATAGTAGCTCCTCCTTTTATTAGCATTGACTATAAGGGCTCTTTCACACGAGTGTATGTCGGCTGCCGTTTGCACAGCCGGACGATATACGCTACGATCTGATGCATTGGATTGCATACTTTAGAGTAAAATCTAGGTCACATGTGTAAGGTATATGCATCCTACAGTATATCTCATTGACCATAAGCATGGTTTTTAAATATCAGGAACGGGTCTGTTTTTTTAATATCTGGAACCGGTTACTAGAACCATCATAAGAGGAAAAACTAGACTACATCCAGCAATTTCTCTTATTAACTGTAACTGGTACATTAAAAGGTAAAGTTAGCAATAACACTGCTCAACAGCATTTTTGCATCTGGTGTGCGATATATCAATTCTTATGGATTTTTGGGTGTAGAATCCGAATTTACCTTTAGAAATGATGTATCACGTAAGGTGTGTTATGTAATTTAGATTTCTTCAATTTTTTTTAAAAAAGCTTTTTGTGCGACATTTTCAGTCTTGCACAGCATTTCCGCAAAAAAAACATCTTGAAATTTTTGGAAATTTGTGCTATGCAAATAAAAAGGTTGTTCATTTCACTTGATCTGGAGGGTAGACATAACTGCATCGTATTAAGTAAGGCCGGCTTCACATGGATGTATTTGCCCACGCAATACACAGTGAATAGAACCCATAGTTTTCAATGGGTTCGCACATATTTCTGTATTTTGTGCGTGTATTTCAGTCGTGCGTAAAAAAAAAAAATAGAACTTGTTTTATTTCTCTGTGTATTTGCACACCAAGGGTCTCCATAGAAGTCAAACAGGGTGCCCAATGCACATGCAATACGTAGGGACATGAGTGAAACACGGTGTAATTCCACTGGAAAAAGAGCACATCTCGAACCTCATTAGCTGAATTAGCTATTTCAATCAGTGTGTCTTTGTATCCTGCACACAAATTAACATGCCCCATGGGCAGAAAAAGTACAGTAAAATATGCCAACACACCTGCATAAAAGCCTCATTTATAGCACAAAAACGTAAGATGGAACAATACCTCTATAATGCCACCTATTGGAAGGCAGCATTCCTGCCAAGCAATGTAAGACTTTTTAATAAGTCTTGTAACAATGTCTGGACATTGTGAGCCAGAGCCAGCCATTTATAGACAGCTGTTTCAGGGTGATTGCCCCTCATCAGCGTACAGCAGGTTTCTGACTTAGCTAGTGAGAGGCCTATGATATGGGTTAGGATGGATGTTGTTTCTCCTTAGGGAGAACACTTAGAAGGTGTGAGGAGGACTATAAGGCCATTCATGCACCTCTGGGAAATATGCAAATTGAAGATAGGACAATGCTTCTACAGCACCACCTACTGGAAGACAACATTCTTACAAGCCAATGTCAGACTTTTTAGCAAGCCTTATAACAATGACTGGGAATTGTGAGCCAAAGCCAGAATAACCATACATAGACAGCTGTTTCAGGGTGACTGCCCCTTATCAGCAGCAGGTTTCTGGCTTGGCTAGTGAGAGGCATATAAACATGAGTCAGGAAGGGTATCGTTTCTCCTTAGGGAGAGCACCTAGAAATCAGGTAAAACACAAGGTTTTGGGGCCAGATGTACTTTGCGCTAGTGATTGCAACCTCCATTAGGACACTACATTATTGCTACATGTTAGACCGTATGTCATGTCCTCTATATTGTATCCATTTAAAGGGGTTGTCCCGCGCCGAAACGTTTTTTTTTTTTTTTCACCCCCCCCCCCCCCGTTCGGCGCGAGACAACCCCGATGCAGGGACCTAAAGAAAAATCCGCACAGCGCTTACCTGAATCCCCGCGCTCCGGTGACTTCTTACTTACCGGCTGAAGATGGCCGCCGGCATCTTCTCCCTCGGTGGACCGCAGGGCTTCTGTGCGGTCCATTGCCGATTCCAGCCTCCTGATTGGCTGGAATCGGCACGTGACGGGGCGGAGCTACACGGAGCTACACGGAGCCCCATTGAGAAGATAAGAAGACCCGGACTGCGCAAGCGTGTCTAATTTGGCCATTAGACGGCGAAAATTAGACGGCAACCATGGAGACGAGGACGCCAGCAACGGAACAGGTAAGTGAATAACTTTTGATAACTTCTGTATGGCTCATAATTAATGCACAATGTACATTACAAAGTGCATTAATATGGCCATACAGAAGTGTATAGACCCACTTGCTGCCGCGGGACAACCCCTTTAAATTAACACAAATGTAGAAATCTTCAAAACATGCACAGACAGAATAAACGGTCTACCAGCAGCATCTTAGACAGCGGATTTCATCTGTTTTGCTGGATACCCAGCTGGTATTTTTAGCTGAAATCATTGACATTCCTGTAAGCCAGAAGCAGCAGAGATGAGGTCTGATGTAATGTGACAAGAGCATTATAAACAATCACCATCGCAGAACAAGTCTAAGTTTAGTCTGTTTTGCTGCTCGGAGCTTTGGAGCAGAGCCCCAGCTGCATGCTTCCACAATGGCAAACACAATTATACATTCATCTTTCTAACAAATTAATACATATTACAAAGTATGGAAGGAAACACGGTTGACAGTCAAGAAGGCGAGGACTGGTTAAAAATGAATAGTTCCTCCTCTATATTGAAGCTCTCTGACAATAACTCCTCTCCACAATGGTTTATTTATAAATGTATCCACAGTCAAATCACTAAGTGCAATGCACATCGCGTCCCTACTGGTTCCATAGGCAATACAATAGGCACTCCTGCTCCAAGCAAGCTGGCAAGATACCTACTTCTTGATAAGGAGGTTGTGCCTTAACATGAATCGTACAACTGTTCATTCCCAATCATTGCTTGGTGTAAACAAACGTCGAACAAGGAAAATCTCCTTTGTCATTCATATCCCTTATATAGACATGAAAAAGAATATTAGCAGCTCCTCTGCATATGTAGATGGGGGATTCGCTGCCAAAAAGCACTGGACTCTATGAGAAGAAAAAACAATTGGAAAATCAATTGTACGTTCAAACCCCTCTCGATAATTGTGAAGTGAAAATAAACGAACGCCAATAGACTTTGGGGCGGCTTCACATGAGCGTAAGGCCTCCTTCACATGGACAGTTTTCTACAGCAAAGTTACATGCGTCAAAAATTGCGTCTAACAGAAACAATAGTTTCCCGCAGAAACCTTCGGATGAACAATTTGTAGCTGCGTCAAAAAATCAAACCAAAAAGATAGCGACTGAAATATCCTGTTGTGGGAAAAAATAGGTCTTGACCTATCTTGCCGCAGAAGCCTCCATCAAACTACTAGCGACCACATGTCTGTAAGTATGTGAGTGACTGGGTCTCATAGCTTGGCTCCCTGGTGATGTCATAGCCCCACACCCTGGCGCCTACATAGCTCCACCTCCTGGTGCCATTATGGCAGGTCCTAACACACTGAGAATACAACTAAGCCGTTATTATGTCACACACAACTCAGCGGTCCTGACAGGAGACACTCACCAACCACCACCACAGAGATCCGGCGGGCTGAAGGACCTGTGGTGATGTCACTGCTGTGGGAGGGGCCATTCTGGAGTGTGGTAGTACTGAATACTGGATAAACCAACAGAAAGTGCCTGTGGATGTTACCGTCATGTGATCACCTGTGTGGGTAGAGTCATGGATCACATGACAAGGGGCTCATCACTGTATCCAAGAGCTGTGTGTGTCATTTGTGCAGTCAGCATAAGGCCTCCTTCACACGGGCGACAAAGTCGCGCGATTTTGTAGAATTGCTATGATGCTACAAATCGCATGTATGAGAGGCCCATGGTTTCCTATGGGTTCCTTCACACATGAGATGTTTTGTAGCATGCTACAAAGCGACACACAAACCTCGCAGGTCCGGCGATATGCCAGCGACACGCAAGGTTTTGAAGCCCATGTTTCTCTATGGAGCCTTCCTCTCTGTTGCATCGCATCGCACGAAAACGCGGTTTGCATGCAATGCGATGCAACTTTGACAGTAGCAGATGCTACAAAGTCGCAGGATTTTGTAGCGTCACATGCGACTTTGTAGGGCTACAAAATCGCGGTATTGCTGTGAGAAAATCGCAGCGATATCGTATGGTGCAGCGATGCGATATCCCTGCGATTTTCCTGCAGCGATACGGTGTCGCCCATGTGAAGGAGGCCTAAATGTAGTAGAGCTGCGAGTGGCTTTTTGCCTAATGTGCTGTGCGTGTAATGTGTATAGTCAACATGGATGTATGTCATGTATCAGAGCTGTGTTTGTGACGTGCACGTCATGCAGTAGAGCTGAGTTTGCAATATGCCCATGTACTGTGGTACAGCTGTGTCTGTCACATGCACATAATGTAGCAGAGCTGTGCTTGTACCATGTGCATGTCATAACTGTCAGGTGCATGTTATGTACCAAGGCTGTGTCTGTGATGGGCATGTCATGTAGCAGAGCTGTGAGTGTCTATCACACGTCCAATTACCACAGCTGTATTCATGATGTGCATGTAGCAAAGCTAAGTGGTGCATTGTGCCACCAGAAATACTGGTACTATAATTTCCTAATAATTACTAGTAGACTCCTATAGGAGACTTTGCAAGGCGGCCAGCAAATGGTGATTAATTAGTGGTGAAATTGCGCATTCACATGATTGCGAGCTGCATGTTTTAGTAAAAAGTCTCTGCAACTCTGGTAGGAGAGAGGCCAACCCCTCTCTCTCCACTGCTGGGGAATTCTTTCTTCTCCCCTGGAGGAGAACCCTTCTTTCCCCCTGCAGGGGAACCCTCCACATTTCCCTCCAGCCCCGCTGAGATGAAGGGAAGCCACGTGGAGAAGGGGGTTCCTCTGAGGCTCTCTCTCCTTCCGGAGTTTCAGAACTTTTTTACTAAAACACACAGCTCCCAATCGTGTGAATGCGCAATTTCACCACTAGAGATGAGCGAACGTACTCGTTTCGAGTAATTACTCGATCGAGCATTGCTATTTTCGAGTACCTGGCTACTCGGGTGCAATGATTCGGGGGGCGCGGGGGATGGCGTGGTGGAGCGGGGGGTAGCAGTGGGGAACAGGGGGTGGCTCTCTCTCTCTAACACTCCCCCCCACTCCCCTCTGCAACCCCCCGCTCACCCACGGCGCCCCCCGAATCTTTTCACCCGAGTAGAGAAGTACTCGAAAATCGCGGCGCTCGAGTGAAAAAGGGGCGTGGCCGAGTACATTCGCTCATCTCTATTTACCACTAATTAAGCTCTGGACTTGATAGCGGTAAACCATCCATTTACGCGATTCTCTGCAGCACTAGCTGCAATTTTTTTGTGCAGCTAGCTTCAGCGTGATTTTGTAGCCCATGTGAATGAGCGCTAATTCTCAGGATAAAATTTGCATGCACAATATGCGGAAAATAGAACCCATTGATTTCAATGAGCTTGGTCTTATTCCTCTGTTTCGCGTATGGGGAAAAAAACACAACATGCTCTATTTTTGAGTGCATTTGCACACCAAATATTCCCATAGAAGTCTTTGGGCAATGCACAAATGAGGTCTCAATACACGCGCAAATGCTCAATACCCTGGATCTCATTAGGCTAAATAATCTTTTAAACCAGGGCATGTTAGTGTCCCATATGCAAAAGAAAATAATCTGCGCAAAAGTACATACAATGCGCTGATACATGCACAAATCTACCTCATTTATAGCACAAATGCATTGCGCTGAAATGTGTGCCATTGTGCATCCGCTCGTGTGAAGGAGCCCTAAGTGTGATTTTAGACAGGACGACTATCCTTCAAAAAATCGTTTAAACAACCAAAAGGGAACAATAATCGTTCGGTCTAAATGTGAGCCAACGATTGAATGATGAACCAAAATCGCTTAGTTTTCATATATCATTCATTTTATGCCAAAAAATAATTCTTGGCTCCTTCACTAATCGTTTGGTTTAAACAGCGCTCATTCGCTAATACTGCGAATGTGAAAAACTGAATGTTGCTCTTCTGAATGCGCCACAGATGTGTCTGGCTGTCTAAGCAGGCTGCACGACAGCGGACGAGCTAGTGATGACATCACTCGTCTAAATAAGAATTGACTTGTCTAAAAGGACCTCTAGGGTGCGTTCACACGAGCGTGTTTTTGTGCGTACTTAGGTGCATACATACGTCTACACCTAGGTAGAGCAAAAACACGCGTGAACACAGCTGCATGCTTGTTGTCAATGGAGCCGCCGGCCCCCTGCATTCTTTTTCAGGGAAGGGCTTTACATATAAGCCCTTCCCTGAAAAAGAAACATTTTAGTGGAAAACAAAAAAAATTAAAGAAAAACTTACCTCTTCACCGCTGCTGTGACCCCCGCGGGCATGAAGAACACATCTGCCGCATGCCGCAAATGTTTCCTTCACCCCTGCTAGTTAAAAGAATTCCCTGCTGCTACATCTGCCATATCTGTGGCAGATGCAGCAAAGGGAATTCTTCAATTCTCAACCGCAGCTGTCACACATAACAGCTGTGGTAGAGAATCCTGTTGCCGGCATCCCATCAATGGCTTTTCAGGGTGCTCAGCCAATCACATTCAGCTCTTTCAGCAGGCGGGAATTTTAAATCCCACCTTGCTGATAGATCAGCACCACAGTGCAGGGGACAGCAGGAGAAGATGTGGCTGTGCCCCGGCAGCTGAAGGGAGGTGAGCATCTATTTTTTTTGTTTTTTAAACCACTTTTACTTGATTTTCAGGGAAGGGCTTATATTTAAAGCCCTTCCCTGAAATCAATTGCCAGCAGCAGAATCCTCTACCGCATCTGACATGTATGACAGCTGTGATAGAGAATTGAAGAATTCTTCTGCTGCATCTGTCACAGATGTGGCAGATGTAGCAGCAGGGAATTCTTTTAACTAGTGGGGATGAAGGAAACATCTGCCACATGCGGTAGATGTGTTCTTCATCTCCGCGGGGGACACAGCAGCAGCGGACAGGTGAGTAAATTTTTTTTTTTACACCAAAATTTTTCTTTTTCAGGGAAGAGCTTATATGTAAGGCCCTTCCCTGAAAAACAGTTCAGTTGTGCCAGCAGACCAGTGTCTTCAATAGAGCCGCCCGCAGCAGCACTGGCTCCATTGAAGAGAATGCCTTTTTTTTTTTTTAACACCAAAATTTCTTTTTCAGGGAAGAGCTTATATGTAAAGCTTTTCCCTGAAAAAGAATGCAGGGAGCTGGCAGACCCTTGTTTTCAATGGAGCCACCGGCAGCATCCGTGGGTCCATTGAAAACAATGCGTGTATTCCCTATTGTGCACGCATGTCTTATCTTTGCAGTCACGCACCTGCAAAGTACGGACATGTGCACACACCATAGGGAATGCATTGTTGTAAATACAAGTGTGTTTTTGTGCGTGCGTATGCATGCACAAAAACACGCTCGTGTGAACCCACCCTTAGTATTTGCTCGCTTGTTATGGGCAATTCATCTGCCTGTGTGAAAACACCCTTGATATCAGTTATTTCTGTGACTTACATAACTTCAGCAACTGACAGGAATATACCTCTGCAGAATACTTTGAGCTGCAAAGGTCTTGGATCCTCTTCGTCTTAGAAGAAAAGTCCTAGAGGCGTAACTTTACCAGCATTGGTCCTCATTAATAAAAAGAAATAAGCACAAGCTGATGTGATATTATATGCCTTGGCTATAAGAAATTAGCCCATTTAATCTATTTTTATTGTCATCAGTATAGATTCTCTATTTGGCTGTGTCCTGTGGCGTAATTCTGTCCCGTGTGAAAGGTCCTTAAGGGTACCTGTTCTCACTGCGTATAACTCGCGGTTTCTACTTGTGAATTACTGATAATTGCTGGGCTGCACCTGGACTTGCTATTGTTTCAACTGACGAGTCCAAGTGCAGCCCGACAATTTGCAATGATCCACGTTCGGTTACCGCTGACCATCCATAGCATGTACAAGCACCATACAACAGCACTGGTGCTTTTAGGAGGAAATGATGGATTTGTTAGAAGGTAGGTGTTTACTATATCCTCATGTGACTTTTTTCCTAATGTTTTGACCGATATGATCAGTATAGTAGCCAAGGACAGGTTAAATGTTAATAACTTATTGTTCTAAAAACTTCCCTAGGATAGGCGCTGGTGAACCCAGCGGTGAAAGAAGCCAGGAAGGTCGTCAAAAAGGACTATTGTGAAAATAGCCAAAAGGCTACATATCAAGAAGATGAAAAAGATTCCTGGAAGTTAGAATGAGTTGAAGGAAATAGTTAAGAGAAAGAAGTAGCATCCATGCTAGTCACTGATTTGGCATCTGGTTTCCCTCTACTTATTTTAGCTGCCAAAACTCCACTCAGATTCATTGGGTACAGTTCTTGGTTTCTGATTTAGCAATGACTGTAATCCATCACTTGTGGACACTGGCTTCATTATTATTGCAGACAGCTTTATAATTAATTACCTTTGCTCACTGGGGTTTAAACAAAAATGGTTGCCGATGTGTCCAAGAATTTGTAAATGGCGACAAGATCTGCAACTAATCCCACCATCACACTGTCACTTTAGCAGAAGGGGCACAAGCTTGACACATCCACCAAGCACTGAAGCTGCCCACCAGGGAGAAAAAAAATCAAGCGTGAGGGCTCTTTCCCACGAGCAGATATACGGCGATGGCGTTTTTACGTTTTTATGCTTGCTCCGTTTAAGCGCCTGAATGGGTGCTTTTCCACGAACATGGCTAGTGTTTTCTCGTCCATTCACACGACTGCGAGCATCGTTTTTAGCAAAAAATTTGCCGCACCCTGGAAAACCATCGCTCTGCCAAAATCCTCAGAATGCCTTCCAGTGCCTATATAGAGGCACTTGTAAGCTTTTCGCAGTGTTGGACACTGCAAAAATGCCTCCCCCTCCCTTCTATTTCCCTGCTCCCATAGGAGTCTATAGGACCCGCCGGCGTATATTGGCCAAAAGATAGTTCTAGAACTATCTTTTTGGCCGCTGTATATACACCGGGACGTATTTCATGTTCCATCTTTCACGGTGCTGACGTATTTACGTGCCATATAATCGCCCATGTAAATGTATAAATTGGGAACCAGTGCTTCACATGGGTAGCGTATATACGCTTTGGCGTGAAATCGCAGCGTATATGCGCTCGTGGGAATAAAGCCTGACCAGTATGAGCAGGAGCTGATTGTCATTGCTGCTGTACCATCCATCATCTGTGTACCTGATACAAGTAGCCAGCTATCTTAAGCACTCAGTACGTGATCACCTTTGGGAAAGAAAGCGTGATTAGAGTGTCATTACCGCAGGGGTGATTAGAGTGTCATTACTGCAAGGGTGATTAGAGTGTCATTACTGTAGAAGGGGGTGAATACAATGTGCTGGGAGGTAGGGGGGATTATGATACCATTGCTGCAGGGAGGGGGTGACTAGAGCATCGTTATGCAGGGGAGGGTGATTAGAGTGTCATTATTGCAGGAGGAGGTGGTTGATTGCAGTGCCATAGATGGGGGTGTGATAGATGTAGGTCCCACCACTGGGAACTGTACCTACAGTATCTCAAGATCTAAGCCACCTGGCTCACCTGCATGTAAGGGCTGGAGTTGGTTGGGAGTATGGAAATAGTCAAATGCTACATTGTTTACTTAATCCCCATAGAAGTGAGTGGGAGTTACTGAAATGTAGTAGTACAACCTGCTCAATTGCTTCCATACTCCCAAATGTCATGTACAGAGTGCTAGTGGCATCTCAGCCATGATTGACCACAGTGAGAATACCCCTTTAAGTAGCTACATTGTTATACGTAGGGGGCAGTATTATAGTAGAAATACTCTTGTCCATAGAAATATATATTATAAAGTTTGGCAACCAGAAATTTTCAGTTTAGTAGCCAATGTCTTCCAGGTGATTTGTTTTTTTAGTTTGGAGCAATGAAATGACTACTTCATTAGAGACATCAATCTAGTAGCGCATTGGACCTCCTTTGGTCTTCAAGACTGTAGTAATTTGTCGTGGCATCCATCCACAAGCATCAGAGGAATGAGAGTGTGCGAGAAGAACATTCCCCAAACCCATACCTTACTTCAACGAGGCTTAACTGTTGACACCTGTCAGGAAGAGCTGATCAATTCATGCTGCTTGTGCCAAATTATGATCCTCCCATCAGCATGGTGCAACAGAAATCTGCATTCATCAATCAAGTAATGTTTTTCCGCTGCTCAGTAATGGAAGTTTTGTATGTTTTTGCTCACTGGGGTCTCACCTTTCTTGGCACTCAATTTTGTCATCTGTTGTTATAGCCCATCTTTGCCAAAGAAGGATGAGTTGTGAATTTGGCCACATAAACTGGAGCACCAGCGTTGTATTCAGCTGCAATTTGATTTACTGTGCACTGCCTATTAGAACGACTCTTGATATTTTCCCCTGACCCCTTCAACCCCTTTAGTGGCATACCCGGAAAATCTCTGGGGCTTGCTGCACTGACCATGCAGTTAAACCCTGGAAGATTTCTGTGGACAGCTCTTGTGCTGGCCAGGACACACAGTTATAGTGCCACTGTACACATTTGCCACTTCGAATTACCTCAGGAAAATCTCTAGGGTTTGCCACGCTGACATGGTAATAATAAACCTGCCACTGATAGGGTTAATTGACGGCTTATTTACATCCACAAGATTCCCTTTTGCTGGTTGTTTTTCCTCAGTCACACCATTCTTGGTATACTGTCAACACTGTTGTACAAGAAAACCCTAGAAGGTTGGCAGTTTATGAAGTACTGGTCCCAGCTAGCCCTAAAGATGAATTATTTGGTCCCGTGTTATATATTTATTTGGTGTACAATCAGGTCACTTTACACAGTGCAAAAAAATTGGCATTGTATAAGCCTGTTCATGTGAGTGATCCATATTAAGACATCAAAGGGGTTGTCCAGGCAGTGCCTGGCAGGATGCACCGGAGTCAGAGTGGAAGCACTGCTCCGACCCCTGTGTAGTGGCCAGTGTTCATAATTGCAGGCGCAGCGCTCATTGAAATCAATGGAATCCCAGGCAATTATAAATATAGCTCCCATTGATTTCAATGAGAGCTGCAGCTGCAATTATGACCACCAACCACCAGCCAGTACATAGGGGTCGGAGCAGTGCTTCTGCTCCAACTCTGGTGTATCCCGGTGGGTGCTGCCTGGAATACCCCTTTAACTGCCATGTGAGTTGTAATTAACTCATGCTAGTTTTATTCCCAAGGCCTGATGAAACATATATAACTCACACGTCTCATCCTTGAGAGCTGTGTGGTACGTGACATTGTTGCACATTACAGTACTTAGAGGGTATGATTCAGAGGTCATAATCCAGGAACACTCAGGGTCCATTCCAGATACAAATAAACACCTACAGAATGCCAAAAGACTTGATTCTCAGAAACAGATTCAATAAGCATATCGTGAATTATAGACAACTCACATGGCGTGCAGTGTAAAAATTGATTCTAGCCCTACGTGAGTTGCATATAACACAGAAAACAATGAAAAATAACATTTTTATTCAATTAGAAAGGATAATTCTATTTTTGGTTTATATTAATTTTATTAGGCTTTTGGGGTGTCCGAGCGGAGGCTGGCCATTGTGGCGGAGACCAGAGGATTCTCAACATGGTTGTAACGGGTGGCTCTGCAATCTCTCCTGACAATGGCAGAATGTAGTCCAGCTCGGTCGTGAGCAGTACAAAAACAGGCAAGAGTAAATGGTGGTAATAGTCCTTAACAATATGTCACGTGACGCCAGTGCCTCTGCTCAAGTAAATGGTCACTCATTGCAAATAAAAGAGTGCACAGTCAAGAAGTTAGTTTTAAGGCACATTTACACAGGACAAATGTCAGGCAATCGATGTCCGACACTTATCCTCGCACATACTAGCTAGTATCGTTAGCTTTTAGCAGGGAGGCTGCATAAATGATGGACAATGAACGATGTTACATCAATGGAGAGGGACGGGGAAGCGAGAGGAGAGAAATCTTCTGCAGCCATGCCGCCCCCCTGCTGGCCGCTCTGTGAGCGAGCCATCACTATTAGCCCCCGTGCAGGAGCACGGGAGTGAGGACACATAGGGATGAGTGTCAGGCATCATTTGCCCAACATTCGTCCCGTGTAAACCCACCTTTACCCGGAGGCACACAGTTTATATTTACTCACATAATCAAATTGTGTTGACAAACCATTTCTGGCAAATTTCCTTCCTTTTCAAACTCTGTCACACACACACTTTCCAGGAGTCATTCTTCCCTCCCATCATTTCGGTGTCCTCAGTCTAAATTATCTGATAGATGATCCCTGGGGGTACAGTTGACATAGTTGACAACTCACAGCTTTGCCTTTCTTTGCTTGCTAGGTAATTCCTCCAACTACTACAGGATACGAACTCCGAGCTTCCGTCCCCTGAGGGACTACATCCCACGGCAAATGAGATAGGCCTGCGGCTCTGTGCAGGCAGAAGCACCAAAGCCTCAGCCTCCCGCTGACACGTCCTTCTTAACCAACTACATCTCTCTACTCTCGACTCTACCTCCCAACTTAGCTAACCCTTCAATCACAACACAGACACCAAGTTAAAAGAGACAGACTTGCCACCACAAACCTTGTTAGCGCAAACACAGATCACAGGCTGACACGAATACACAAAACAACAAAACGCACATGGCATACAAACCTCATCCAAAGACACCCCAACTCTGGGCCACTACACTTTCTTGAATATATAGAGTATATATATTTCTATATAGAGTTATAGAAAAGTAACAAGAACCAATTAGAAGTGAGCCAATAAGTCTTAATAGAGATTAATCTGCGAAATTCGAATACGTGTTCTGATGCAGTCCATACACAGTGCAGGAGAAGGGTCCCTTAAAAATGAAATATAGTTTCAACAAGAAGTTTAGGTGGGGGGTTGGAGAGGAACGCAACAGACACAAGTAGGGGTGGATGGGGAGGGGGGAAAATGGGATGATGGTCAACTGAACTAAAGAAAAAATAAGGGGAAGCTGTATAACCTACCTGTGCTGTGGATGATAAAAAGGAGCAATCTAGATTACAAGTTAGATGGAAGGAGTGGAAGAGACACTGACAGACTGGCTAATGCTCAATGCGAGACTATGGGATTGGGTTGAAGAATTCCATAACCACATAGTAAGTGAATATTGGTAGCAGGAGGACCAAGTTCTTTCAAAACGTTCCTCATGATCTGTAGGGATGTCTGCTAGCTTCTCATTGACCATTATCCAAGACAAATTAATTTTGACTAGGTCAATACTAACAAAGACTTTCCTCCATGATTGAGCTATTGCAATTCGAGCAGCAAAAAAACAGAGATCCCATCTGAATATGTGTTTAGCTATATCAGCAATGCACCTACCTAGAAGGGCCAACCAAGGGGATTTATAGAGGTGTAAGTCTGTGATGGTGATTATGAAGAAGTACACCCAAATCCAGAATCAACGAAGTTTAGAGCAAGTCTACCAAATATGTAAAAAAGTACCCCCGCCTTCGCAGCCCTGAAAGCAAAGGCCCGATATCCCAAGAAATATACAAGACAGGCTCTAGGTCCCCAATAACTTTTTTTTTATTAGTGTGGCAGTTAATGTGTTAACCCTTTCCAATGCAATTTTGGATTCAGGGTTTCCTAAAAGGCTTTCTCTTTTTGCTGTTTTACAACAGTGCCATCTGCTGGGTAAAGCCGGTGTGTGTGTGCGCCAGAGAGGCTCTGACAGCGGAGTGGCTGGCAATAGACGGTAAGAATACCCCGTTGGACGTCTTCTGACACTGGAACTGTACAAGCTTCAAACAGAATGTAGGAAGACATCAGCTACTGGATTGGAAAGGGTTAATATAGTGAATTTTTTTGGGTGACTTTCCTTAAAGGGGTTGTCTCGCGAAAGCAAGTGGGGTTAAGCACTTCTGTATGGCCATATTAATGCACTTTGTAATATACATCGTGCATTAAATATGAGCCATACAGAAGTTATTCACTTACCTTCCCTGAGCTGGCGTCCCCGTCTCCATGGCTCCATCTAACTTCAGCGTCTAATCGCCCGATTAGACGCGCTTGCGCAGAAGGGTCTTCTGCCTTCGGCTCGGTCTGGCACGAGCGGCGTTCTGGCTCCGCCCCTTCTACGCATCATCGCGTAGCTCCGCCCCGTCACGTGTGCCGATTCCAGCCAATCAGGAGGCTGGAATCGCCACACACCTGACAGAGCGGAGCTACGTGATGACGCGTAGAAGGGGGCGGGGCCAGAACACCGCTGCTGCCGGAAAGACCCGAAGGCAGAAGACCCTTCTGTGCAAGCGCGTCTAATCGCGTGATTAGACGCTGAAGTTAGACGGATCCATGGCGACGGGGACGCTAGCAACGGAGCAGGTAAGTGAATAACTTCTGTATGGCTCATATTTAATGCACGATGTATATTACAAAGTGCATTAATATGGCCATACAGAAGTGCTTAACCCCACTTGCTTTCGCGAGACAACCCCTTTAAGCAGTCCTGATGAAGCAAATGTGAAATCACTCTAAAGCTTTCTTATACTTCTTGCTACTTGAAAAACCAGGCTACATAATAATGACATTTGGGCTGCTATATCGTATTATGATATCATATAATAACAACATGGTACAAGACATGTAAACCAATAAGCGCAAAGTAAAAAAAAGGG
This sequence comes from Eleutherodactylus coqui, assembly GCF_035609145.1. Taxonomy (NCBI): domain Eukaryota; kingdom Metazoa; phylum Chordata; class Amphibia; order Anura; family Eleutherodactylidae; genus Eleutherodactylus; species Eleutherodactylus coqui. The sequence goes on along the minus strand of NC_089843.1, from coordinate 203,548,181 downwards.
ATTCTGAGAAATGTAAAAATACACTCCATGAAGACATTAGTTACTGACAGATTAAAATGCCATCTGGGGATGTGTATACACGTTACTGTGCTAGTATCTGGTAATTAGAGACATGTGAAATATCAACTAGTACCAGAGGCTATTTAAGTTCATGCCTTAACGGTCTCCCTCAAATTAATTTACCAAATTTGTCCCGTATTTCCAAAATATATGAAATATTAAAAGTCTTCTATTTGCAAGGTGGCTGCAGGTTAGACATGTGGATACAAAATAAATGCATGCATTATGGAAGTCCTTGTTGTTTTCTCCATTGATGGAGGTTTATCCATAGACACATGCAAGGAGGTTTACAGGTCTTTGTTGGCAGAGGATGCCTTTCTCTGGGCACACTATCTCATTGTGTTTGGGCGGCGTTACACGCAACAACTATTGTCCAAATAGTAGCTCAATGGGGCAAATATAAGTGATAGTTGTTCCGTGTAAACACGGCTACCAGCAGGTAATATGTTCACTAGACGCTTTGTTTTAGCTCACCTAAAAATAATGACTGGTTGATTAACTATCATTTGGTGTAAACAGGCAATCATTTGTATTTCGAAGAGTAGCCAATAAACTTTGCTGGAAGGTGTTCTCTACAGCAGCCATGAACATGTACAACAATGGCTCTGTGTAAAAGCATGAGCCACAGTCCTATGTATGCTAACAACTCGTGGAAGCAACTACAGTCAAACCTCTAGTTTGGTTATCTTCTACTTTCACCAGTTTCGAGTTTCTCCGGTTTTGAGTTTGCCGATTTTTCAAGGCAGAATTTCACTTCAAGTTTCGCTGCCAGCCTTTGTGACCTTTGCTGCTGATGTGGCCCTCGGATGCTCCAATCACAGCCATTCATGTATTGCTCCAATCACAGCCATTCATGGATGAATGGCTGTGATTGGAGCATCCAGTGCTGGCTGTGATTGGCTGAGCGGGCTGTCACTCTGATGACTCAGCTAATCAGAGCAATCTTTTGCTAGAGGTCGGAGATTTCAATGCCCGTCACTAGCAAGATGTTTGCCGGCTTGACAAGTGCCCGGCAGCCTACAGGGGAGTCCGGAGAGTGGCTTCCGGGACACCGATGGCACCTGCAAAGTGAGTATTGATTTATTTTTTCTTCCTCTGAGGTAGTGTAGCTTGGTTCTTGAGCGACAACTCAGCCAAACACTGAAAATGCTTCCCATTGATTTCAATAGGCGACGCACTGTGTTTAAAAAACGCCCAAAAATAGAACATGCGCCACTCAAAAATCACGTAGCTGAAAAGCGCTGCGTTCAGGCAGCTGACAGTGGCTGTGTGACCGCTCCCATTGAAAACAATGGAAGCATTGTACTGCGATTAGAGCCGTTCTAATCGCAGTAAAAAGCGCCTGTGTGAGGGGGGCCTTAGACATTAGAAATTGAATTGGACATACTTGATTCATTGTTATAAATGTAAACATATGCATCTTGGTACTAAAAGTCTGTATGCAGAATATATCCTTGAGAAGTACTAGAAGAGTCAAGTATTAGTATTGGACTTGCAGAAGATCGACCAAATAGCTGTCAACTAGTCAACTAAATGCTTCTAGAAGTGTCTATAAACATTTGGGAAAACCCAGCAACTTCAACACGCTAGACAGTCTAAAGTACACGAGGCCATCCAAATTTCTCACGAAGGTATATGTTGAGGCTAAGAAACATCAGACATGTTGAACATGCCCAATCCCTTGCTTGCATGAGGGATAAGCCACTGCCAGAGGTGTGAAGGGACAGGCCTGTTGGATAGCTGAAGATCATCAAAACTGATTAGGGTTATGGAAGATCTCATTTATGAGTAAAGATTCATATTTGTTTAGTCTTGATGAAAGATATCCAAAAGAGGACATGATAAATGTGTATATACACTCATTGTCAAAAACAATTTCATTCCCTAGAAGCAGTTGTCAGATAGAATGAAACTTTCTCTGTGTGATTGTAATATTGATATAAGTAAGTAATTACAATATCAGAGCAAAGTATAAACTGACCCCTTGAAGGGAGGCTCTAGTACCACCTCTACAAGATAAGATACGGGTGGGCATAAAGGCTCTAGTACCTCGTTGGATAGCTCTAGCTTGGATACAAGATGTGATACGGGTGGGCATGGAGGCTCTAGTACCCTGTTGTACCACCTCTAGCTTGGATACAAAATGTGATGTGAGCGGGCATGGAGGCTCTAGTACCCTGTTGTACTGCCTCTAGCTTGGATACCAGATGTGATACGGGTGGCATGGAGGCGCTAGTACCCTGTTGTACCGCCTCTAGCTTGGATGTAGGATGTGATATGAGGGGCATGGAGGCTCTAGTACCCTGCTGTACTCTCTCTAGCTTGGATACAAGATGTAATGTGGGGTGAGAGCACTGAGGCTTACAGGTTCCATACGGTATCATGTAGCACATCAGACCCCATTTGCTGTAACTGAGCCTCTAGATCGTGCAAACTCATAGGCTGTTGAAGTTGGCGTCCCAGATGGTCCCATAGATGCTCTATTGGCACTAAATCTGGCAACCAGGCAGGCCACAGAAGTGCGGCAATGTTGTGACCCCCTTGTGTGCGTGGCCGAGCATTATCCTGCTGGAAAATCCCTCTTGGAAGCCGCCATGAGAGGAACACATGTGGCTGCAGGATGTCCTGAACATATTGCTGAGCTGTCATTGTCCCTCGTACCACTACTAGGGGGGACCGATTTTCATATGCGATGGCCTCCCAGACCATCACACCAGCAGGGGGCAGTGTGCTGCTCCACAGCAAAGGCAGGATTGAGGTTCTCACCCCCAGGTCTCCAAACACAAACATAGCTGTCATTAGTGCCCAAACTGAACCTGGATTCGTCGCTCTAAGGCCTCATATCCACGGGGAAAATCAGGCCCGCCACGGATTCTTCATGTAGAATTCCGAAGCGGGTCCCTCCTTTCCCGTGGACATGAGGCCTAAAAAGAAGATTAACTTATCTGTCCAGACGCTGCAGATCTTCCCTCCGTTGCGTCCAGATCTTCTTTCTTTGGGCCGGCGGATGTGCTCGGCACGCCAGTAGTGTGCCACTCGCATGCGCCGGGGACTCTATTTTTTTTAAACTCCTGCTCTCCCGTGCTCCCGCGCTGGAGAGCAGAAATTTAGGTGCGGGTGTGCTACGGTTCCGGACGGCTTCCATAGGCTTTAATAGAAGCCTGCGGGAACCGTCTCCGTGGGAGACCCGCACTAAAAATGGAGCATGCTGCGGGTGTTTTCCCGCACACGCAATCCGCGCCTCAGGGGAAAATGACATCCGCAGGTATTTAACTACCTGCGGGTGTCCAATGCATCCCTATTGGGGGTGGATCACGCTGTGGGAGAAAAGCTGCAGATTTTAAATTACACTTTAGCCGTGGACATGAGGCCTAAACAAGCCAGTTCCACTCCATAGCGTCCAGTTTCATTTCTCATGACACCACTGCAAATGGAGGTAATGGTGGGGGTCAGATGCCGCACATATAATAGGCACCGTGTGATTAAATGTCCTTCAGCTAAGCACCTGGAAATGGTTCCAACAGACACAGGGACCTGTAATGATAGCACCACCTGTCTTTGGATGGCGGACAAAAAAAACCAGTTGTAACTGCTTGTGCTTGTCAGACGATCAAACGATCCTCTTTACTGGTGGTCTGTCAAGGACATCCTGAACCCGGTTGCCTTGTGTGCCCTCACACATCCACTTGTCCCAACACCTCCTAACAGTCTGGTCAGACGCTCCTCTCTTCTGGTGGTCTGTAGGGGGCATCTTGAGCTCAGTCACCTTGTGTGCCCTCACACATCCACTGGTCCCAACACCTCCTAACAGTCTGGTCAGACGCTCCTCTATTCTGGTGGTCTGTAGGGGGCGTCTTGAGCCCAGTCACCTTGTGTGCCCTCACACATCCACTGGTCCCAACACCTCCTAACAGTCTGGTTAGACGCTCCTGTCTACTGGTGGTCTGTAGGGGGCGTCCTAAGCCCAGTCACCTTGTGTGCCCTCACACATCCACTGGTCCCAACACCTCCTAACAGTCTGGTCAGAATGGCCCGGTGGGGGACAATTCATCGATACGACCATCCAGCTTCTCACACCCCAATAATGCGCCCCTCTCAGACTCTGGTAACGGGGTGAAATCTCTTCTCTGCGTCGTAGAGGCGTCTAGTGGTCAACAAGCTCTATACAAGCAGAAGAAGAGGTCACAACACACAAGGAGCCTCCAAGAGCCTCTTATAGGCCAAGGATGGAATCTAATTAATCACCCCACAACTCTAATCATCTGCATATCTGTCTGAGATGTAACTCCATGCCAAATTTTGCAGCCAAGCGACAACTTCTTCTGGGAGCATTTTTTTTTTTTTTACAAAGAGTGTGGGGGGAGGATATTACCTGTGTCTAAAACAGCAGAAAAAGGGTTCTTTAATGTAAAAGCTGTGAAGCTATGGAATAACCCACCCTAGCAGTTGGTTTGAGCTGACGCAACAGCACAACAAATCAATGTAAAGCTTAGGCTGCCTTCAAATGGTACAGAGAATTTCCACAGCGAATTTGTAGCGTTTTTATGACACACTGAGGATTCTGATTCCGCAGCGTGCCTATTTATGTTGCAGACTCACACTGCAGAATTTAGGGTTGAATTCTGCAGCTGTTCCATAAATGAAAACCATTTAGCTGCGGATTCGGCGATCATAGAATTCCTGGTATTACGTTACGGAACGCCCGCAGCGATCATGCCACAAGAGAAGGCGGCCTAACATGGCTTCTATGTAACTATAAAAATGACTCAATGTTAACTGAGTTTGATTACTACATGGGGTCAGAAAGGATTTTTTAGGAGGTGACAGTTTGACCTCTGCTTTATGGTTTTTTTTTCGAATAGGGAAGAACTAAGATCCTATAATTCTCTCCTTTCCTTTCTTTAAATAATTTTCTCCTGGTTGAACTCGATGGACATATGTTGTTTCAGTCATAATAGATATGTAACTGCGTCCCACTCGTAACAATTGTACTGGAATTCTGACTGAGGAGCAGGATCCATGTGGAAAGCCCCAGTCTGCCCACTTCTACTGTCCAGAACTGCAGCCAACAGCAAATGCCAATGTCAGTATGTCATGCCATGCAATACTTATTAACACGAACAGAAAACTTTCCTAGAGTGAACTGAAAACTCATTTTTTGTTCTTAGCCTTTCCAAAATACCGAATACACAAAATACTCAGAAAATAAGGGAATACTAAACCAACACACCGAAACCCCGAGTCATTTGGAATCTTCTTGGATATCAATTTGTCCAGGAAACAATTGAATGTAAGGCTCCATCAAACAAATACATCAGTATATACCTATCCTTTAGGTATCGTTCTGTATACTGTAGGGAATCCATTGGCCTCAGCAGGAATGGGCACTTTTGGCATTTGCTTGACAGGATTTAATAAGTTCAGGCTCTGTTCAAACTGCACTAAAAACATAGTCTGCCTCGCTTTACAATACGATCGAAAAAAGTTATACCAACACAAACCGTTTTGCCACAAGTCAGGTAAACAACAAAAAAGTTTTTTAAAAAATTAACAAAAAGGCAAGAAAGTTTAATAAACATGATAATTTTCTACTTCATTGTAAAATTGCTCAGAACTGTTTGCAAACAATTATAACTTTGCAGCTGAGAAAGTAATTAAGGAGATTAATCATTCTTCTTCTCCATTTCATAGAGCTTGCTGAGCTTTGTATTGCATGAGGTATTGTTCCAAGTTATCTGACTACATTAATTAATACTTCGATATCCAGTCTGTTTCAAGCTTCTCCTTTATGCAGCATGAAATGAGTACATTTGTAACTAAACATGTAGTTTAGTCTCAGGTATCAATTATGTAACATACAGTATCATTTCACTTCAGCGATATTATGTTCCTAGAATAGACGAATGTCCTCTGGCATAAAATTGGAGGTCTGGAAAAGGTCAAACAATTGCAATGCCATTCCATGCGTCAGATGACAAAATGAGAACAGTCACACATGGTCCAACTGTAATATACAAATCTAATGGGCACAAAAATTAAAGGGATAATATAGAATTGTATTTATAACCAAAGTAAAAAAAAAAAATAATGAGAAAAATATATATATATTAAAGCTTTGCTGCAACTGGCCAACCTCTTCTTGGAATGAAGTTTCTCAAGCAATCAGCTCATTGCTATGGGTACAACTTCCCTGTTCCACTGGTTACTGACAGCTCTGCACTCTGACTGTATGATATCCATATGGCCATGGCATTTCAATGGGAATCCTCTTCCATAAATTATTTACAACAGTTTTTTTGGAAGGAAATAATAACACTGCAGGCTGCGCTATTCTCCCTTCCAAAAAAAACTGAAACTTGATGGAATGGAAAGAAACAAAAGCCTTTGTGTTTGCTTTTCATTGTTTTGAAACGCAATTGAAATCAATGGCGAGAAAAATGGATCGGTTTTTTTTTCTGTTTTGTTTCCTCCAAAAACAAAGCAGAGAGACGGAATTCCTAAACTAAGCCCTAAACACAGTGTCAGGAATATGCTGATTTTGTGATTATATAGACTTTATCTTGTTTCTTTCAGCCATGCATGAAGTTTGAGTATCTGTCTGTGCTAGACATGCAGCTAAAGTAAGCAGTTATGCTTATTGTGTCTCTGGGAAGATGTAGATATGTATGTATGTTTAAGATTACGTTAGCACACAATGATGAGTCATGCTTATTATGTGTCTGGGAAGATAGTGTCTGAGTGTGCTCACAATCTGCTTGTTTTCTGCCCCATGATAGAATATGCTGGTGTCACTCTGTTATGACGACTAGTAAATAGACACGTAGGCACTTGGGCTAAGATAGTTGAAAGTTTTTACTTTCTAGAGTTAAGACAGAAGCTCTACATTCAATTGAGTGTATGTCCTGCTTGTCGATCCAAGCCTGGAAAAGGTTCTCTGTCTTGGCTCAGTTGAAAGTAGGCTTCCTGGCTGCTGTTATACAAGACACAACCTCCCAGTGATTTGATGTAAGTTGTAACCTTTATATGTAGGTAATGTTGTGATGTAATTTGCACTCTTTATACTTTGTGATATGATGTAAGTTGCAATCTTTATCATTTGTATATAGATAATTTACAAAAGAAAGACAATTATTCATCACTATGCTCAATTATCACTTAATTTCAATAAACTATTATTGATAAACCTTCCATATTGTCTTATGGCTCTTTTACATGGACCAGCAGTCGTTTAAGTGACTGAACGAGCGATGATGACACCACTAAGATCATCAGCGCTCGTGCTGAACGTTTAGACTAAAAGACATTGCTGGCTTCTCGCTCAGTGCTTCACCTTCTATGTGAAGAGCTGAGCAGGGAGCATTTCACCCAACGAGAAGCCAACGATCCAGCTAAAAGTCAGCAATAAGCAACCGCGAATGAATAGTGAGAAATTGTTTTCACGTTTACACGGAACGATTAGCGTTCATATTTGTTCATTTGAATGGATTTTGAGTGATAATCGTTACATGTAAATTGGATTTTACTCTCTTTAAAGCTATATCCATACCTAAGTCTTACTCATAACAAAACACACAGGTGGGAAAGTAGCCTCTGACTAGCAACTTGAGAGGGTTTGAGACGATGTATCAAGTGTCGTATGACAGAAACAAAGAAATATATCAAACTGAATATATATCCCTTGTTTGATAGCATATAGCTACTATGTATCTCTGCTGATAAACTTTTGAAAGCACTGGATAGATAGACCCTTTGTGGTCTATAAAATGATGACAGTGAGGAGAAATTGTTGTCCATAACTTGTTTTCTGACTTCACTTATGGATCTCCTCATCCCCAAAAAATTTTGCATAAAATCGAGTATGTACTATTTTTTTTGCACACACACAAAAAAAGGCAAATGTGAGTGAACCCATTGAAATCAATGGATTATATTCCCCATGTATTGCATGCACAAATTTTGCGCGTGAAGGAGTCCTTAATGACAGATCCATTGTGTAATTGGTCCATTATGTGTCTATACTTGCCACTGAAAGCTATGGGAGACATTAATTTAGTAATTTATAGTAGTTTTCTGGGGAAAAAAAATCACAAATTTAGTAACATGCTGTTTTGGCAACTTTTTATGCTCTTGTTCTGCACTCACAACTTTTGAATGAAGTTGCTGGTGTTTAGCAAAATAGAGTTTAGCACAGATTACGGTGGAAATGTATAGCAGCTCATAGCTGGTGTAAATTTCACATTATAGCGCATCAAGTGGCCAGACGTATCAAATTTATTAGCAGATGTGCCTCTTTTTATATTTGATACACTTCACTTCAAGGCACTTTAGACATGGCAATACAATTAGTATGGCCCTGAACAAAGTGCGTTGTGGAATCTAAGAGTAGGGCCATAGGCAAAGGATCCACCACGGATTCTTAGTGATAAAAAAAACTCTAAATTTTGGTGCAGAAATATTGCAGATTTGTAGCATCTTTCACCCATTACATTCATTGTAAACTGTGAAATCCAAGACACAAATCTGCAGCATCAATTAACATGCTATGGATTGAAAATTTGCGCTGAATCTCTTTTTCCGTGTGTGTTTCATGCTGATTTTAACCACAGCGCATGGGTGAGATGTTTAAATGTTGCTGCTGTAAATCCTGTGGACTTTCTATAGAGAAAATCTGCAATGGATCCGCCCTGTGTGACCAGCCGAGGACCCCTCAAGGAAACTTGGACTTCACTGGTCAGATCCCCAGGTTGTGGTCATTGATTGGCGAAGTTGGATGTGACAGGGATATTGATACAGGAGAGTAGTCTAACTAGGTTAAACCTGATTATCAACTAAGAATGGCACATCCAGAGGGCATAATGGGACAGAATCAGGAGTTTGGGCCAGAGGTCAAATCAGAGGACAAATAGTGATAAATCTAGAAGCAAAATAGCTTGTAAAGTTCTGAATAGGACAGACCCGTCACACCCTTCCGGTCAAAGGATGTAGCCCAGTTTGCTGACCCTTCTCCATTGACTCAGCAATTAACAACTAGATTCTAAATAGACCTTTTGCGAACCTATGCATTCATTATCCCTTAATGTTTATAGTGTATTATCTGCAATGGACAAACTATGCCCTCAACATACATGACAATGCATCTACATGGAGCGGTCCAAGTACAATATAACCCAACTAGTAAATAGCAGCTTCCCACTGCAGACTGGGAATACACCAATATGTGTTCCTGCCTACAAGCGTGAATCAGTGTAAGATATAATTATAGCTTCATGAATCCATAGACACCATATAACCTGTGATTATGATTCTGGGAATCTAATCTTGTTTATACCACTTACAGAACTAGTATTTGTTCCTAAACTATTATTTGTGGAAGGAAAACTTTCAGAAGGTTCCCAGAGTGGATACAATGACTAGAATAAGCTTCCACGAAAACAGAGTGTAAGAGAATTGTTTGCTATTTAATCTTCCTGAATATTGCCCTTTAGTTTTAGTAAGTATCAACAGCGGAAAAAAATGACGTCTGTGTAATTACAGCGATTAGTCCTGCATAGTAGGCTTTGTTCTCTTGGTTCGCCTCACATTTTGGCGCTGGATGAAGAACAGTTTCCTGATGATACTACTAATTTTATCTATATATAAAACATTGCAATACTCAGCAGCTCAGGTAAAAAATATAATAAATACAAGATGATTTGCTACTGCAGTAATTGCATTACAAGCACAGTATTAACCCCTCAGTGACGCGGCCAATTGAGTTCCAAAGGACGCAACGCTATTTTTGGGACTTTCATCTTCACTTTTCAAAAGCCATAACTTTTTTTCCTTTTTTGTCCACACAGGTTGTATGAGGGCTTGTTGTTTTGTGGTGAAGTGTAGTTTTTACTGGTACCATTTTTGGGTAATGTATTGTAAAACTTTTAATCATTTTTTTTTGAAGGGCAGGAAGAGAAAACACAACAATTCTGCCATTAGTTTTTGTTTTTTTTACAGCGTCAATCACGCAGCTCACATGACATGATCATTTTTTTCTCAGGCTGGTACAATTTGGAAAAGAGCAAAATTATTAGAATTTTTTTTTTTTTTTTTTTCAGTTTTGCACAAGAAAAACCTTTTTTTTTGGAAATTATTTTATTTTAGATCGTTGCATTCAAAGCCCCATACCTTTTTTTATTTTTCCATGGATAAAGCTCTGAGGGCTTGATTTTTGCCTGATGAGCTATAGTTTTTATTGGCACCATTTTGGGGTACATATGGTTTCTTTGATCACTTTTAGTGCATCTTTTTTGAAGACAAAATTAACAAAATAAGTATTTTGCCTGCATTTTTTGGAGTTTTGTAACGTTTTTTTCATTAAAATGTTAGTACATTAGTATGTTACATTATTTAACCCACACGGTGAAAAAAGATACAAAAAACATGATGAAAATAGCTAATTTTGTCTATCTTGCGTTCCAAAAAACAGAATAGAAAGTGATCAAAACGTCCTATGGATCAACAAATGGTACAAATAAAAATCACAACTCATCCCTCAAAAAGAATCTCCTCACACAGCACCGTTGAAAAAAAAAAGGAAAAATTTTAGGGGCCTTTGAATACAGCGATAAATATATATCTATATTATTTTTTTTAAAAGTGTGAAAAAGTTGCACAAAAAAAAAACCTATGTAAATGAGGTATTGACATAATCATACTGGCCAGAATTAATTTGACATATTTAGGGTTTAATCAGGCAACCGTATATCGGCCGGGTATTCACTGAGCTCCCGCCCCCTCTCTGTCCCTCAGCACTAATGAGAGGGGGTGGGATGGGGCGGAGCTAAATTCCAAGAATTAGCTACGCCCCTTCCTGCCCATCCAATTGCAAATAGTGCTGAGGGGCGGAGAGGAGGCGGATAGGGGGAGGGAGCTCAGTGCACTGCTCCTGGCTCTTCCAGCCTCCTCCGCCTGCAGAGAGAGACACTGTATTTCAGCTGGGCATGAGTACCTGGCCGATATACGGTCGTCTGAATAAGCCCTTAAATTGAATGGCGAAGGCTGTTAAAAATAAAAAACATTCCAGAATTGCAGATTAACAATAATCTTGCCTCTAGAAAAAATTGAAAGAAAGGCAATGAAAATGTTAAATGTCCTCAAAAATTGGATAAATGAATACTAGAATTTTCCCACGAAAACCAAGCCCCAATAGAGCTCCGTCAATGGAAAAATAGACATTCTACGGCTCTTGGAATGCGAAGACACAAAAGCAAATCCTTAAAAGGGTTTTCCCAGAGAGAATACTATTGATGTTCTTGATTTTAATTAGACCCGTGCCTGCAGTTACAGAGGTTGGAGCATAGACTTCTGTTGCTTCTGCTTCAACCTGTGTGTAATTGTGGCACTGTCAGCAGGCGTGCAATCAGCTGATCTGTCAGGTTCCCTAGCCACTGAGGATATCCTGAGGATAGGCCATCAATAGTATTTTTCCCAGAAAATCTCTCTAAAGAAAAAAAAAAGCATTTGTAGTGTACAAAAACAGCAAAGCATAAAAAACTGTATAAACTTGGTATCGGAATCGTGCTGACCCGAAGAATAATGTTATCATATTATTTATTTTGCATGCCAAACGCCATTAAAAGGAAGTCCAAAAAAATATGGCAGAATTTTTTTCCCAATCCCCCTAAAAAAATAATAAAACTTATATAATACACTAGCTGATATACCGGACTTCGCCCGAGTTAATTTGGTCCGGGTGTTTACCTGTTGTTCGCGTGAAAAAGTTTATGAAGTCGTGATTACTTCAGAGGAACAGAAGAATAAAATATGTATACACATAGAGGAGCATTAGATTCTCCTCAGACTGCATGTACCGATGTCCCTCTGCAGAATGTGCCACCCCTCCCTCTCTCCTCCCTTTTTACCCTTAAAAGTAACACCCCTTTTTATTCACATTTACCCCCAAACTGGAGGTTGCAGCCCCTTCTTAGCCTTAAAGGGGTTCTGACATTAAAAAAAAAAATTGTACTCACCTTGCCTGGCCAGGACCGATTGCCAGGCATGTCCCCTCCAGCCGGCATCTTTTTCTGTGGCTTATAGAAGCAGAGCAGGAGCGGTCAAAATGACCGCTCCTGCTCTGCTCCGTCCGTCAGTCACTTCCGAGGTGAACGGACGGACCGCCCACAGCAAGCATGTCACAAGCAGTGCTTGCTGTGGGCGGCCCGTCCGTCCTCGCTGAACTCCGAAATTCTGCGCGTGCGCAGTGGAGACGCGGCCCGTCCTGACTCCTGTCAGAGGGCACCTCTCCACTGGACATGCGCGCGATCCCGGAGCGGCGTGGCTCGTGGAGGAAGAAGAGGAAGAGCAGCGCCTGCCGGGAGATGACCCCTCCCCCCTGATGACAACAACAACTGAAGACAAGGTAAGTATGAGGTTTTTATGTTTTAGCAGCCATTAAACCGTGGGTTCCCCGTGTCCATTAGGCAGACCAGGGAACAATGGCTGCTAAAGCATAAAAACATTATTCATGTCAGAACCCCTTTAAAGGCATGCTCCATCCCTGCAGTCCTTATGTACTTTACAGCCTTACAGTATATTCTCCTCAGTATATACACACAGAGGTCAGTTATATTCTTCTCAATATATACAGATAGAGGTGAGGTAGATTCTCCTAAGTATATACACATAGAGGTGAGGTAGATTCTCCTCAGTATATACACATAGAGGAGAGATAGATTCTCCTCAGTATATACACATAGAGGTGAGGTAGATTCTCCTCAGTATATACACATAGAGGGGAGGTAGATTCTCCTCAGTATATACACATAGAGGTGAGGTAGATTCTCCTCAGTATATACACATAGAGGTGAGGTAGATTCTCCTCAGTATATACACATAGAGGTGAGGTAGATTCTCCTAAGTATATACACATAGAGGTGAGGTAGATTCTCCTCATAGAGATGAGGTAGATTCTCCTCAGTTTATACACATAGAGGGGAGGTAGATTCTCCTCAGTATATACACACAGAGGTGAGGTAGATTCTCCTCAGTATATACACATAGAGGTGAGGTAGATTCTCCTCAGTATATACACATAGAGGTGAGGTAGATTCTCCTCAGTATATACACATAGAGATGAGGTAGATTCTCCTCAGTATATACACACAGAGGTGAGGTAGATTCTCCTAAGTATATACACATAGAGGTGAGGTAGATTCTCCTCATAGAGATGAGGTAGATTCTCCTCAGTATATGCACATAGAGGGGAGGTAGATTCTCCTCAGTATATACACACAGAGATCAGTTAGAGTCTCCTCAGTATATACACATAGAGCTGAAGTAGATTCTCTTCTATATGGAAAGGCTTTATGGGCCCCCTAAGGCTCATGGACCCAGGTGCAACCGCATCCCCTATAGTTATACCCCTGGCTTTGTTGTTCGTCTTTTTACAAACACCTGAAAGTTTGTAAATATGGCAAATAAACCCAGCTTAGGCCGCCTGCAGACGGACGGGTCGGATCCGGCGGCGAGAATTCTCGCCGCGGGACCCGACCCCAGCGCCTGCAGGCAGGAGCGCGTACACACCGCGCCTAGCGGCCCCAGCTCTTTCATGTGCAGACCAGAGCCGGCGGCCGGGTGAGTGACGTTTCTGTGCGAGGCTCTGCGAGCCCCGCACAGAAATAGGACATGCCGCGGTTTGTTTGCCGCGCGACATTTCGCGCGGCCAAACCGCGGCCGTCTGCATAGGAGTGCGTATTGTAATGCACTCCTATGCAGGCTTTCAGTGGCGGAAATCCCGCAGATAATCCCACCATGGGAATTCCGCCCGTGTGCAGGCGGCCTTACAATGGGGGTTGAATACTTTTGACTGCAACAGTATATAAATATATACACTCACACTGAGAAACACTTCTGTACCTTTGGTGGGATAAGTTATTGATAAGACATTTTCGGAAACTGAACAAGCTATTCATTAAATTCCGAATGGTGGTGAAACACATTTTTCATTTGTATGCATTAGCTTCTGCTAAAACTCTTCCAGAATAGATAAAAGGCGGAGATGTAGGTAATGGATGATAGCTTCTATTATCTTGATAGAAGAAATGATTCTAGAGACAAGGTCATCACGGATGGAAGGCACGGCTTATTGTGTTCTTACAATAGAGCTGTATTGTGTCGAAAAGGTGAAAAGATAGCAGGAAAAATACTTCACATCACAGTAGGCTTCAGCCAAAGACCTGAGAAACATTAACCCTTGCCAATCCAACCACAAACTTTGTCCGACATTAGGATTTCCCTGTAACACTCCAATGTCAGAGGACGTCCGATGCGTTTTTTTTGCTACGTTTGTTCTCCCACTCCGCTGTCAGAGCATGTCCAACGCTTTTCCTCATGCGGTACTGACTTTAGGCAGCAGATAGTACGGGCTGTTTCTCGGCAGGCCATGTGGCCGCACGTTATTATCTCACGGTTCTGCTTGTAGGAGAATGGCTGGGATGAAAGGGATGAAGATATTGTAAGGTAGATTATGGAGGACCATGAGGGTGAAAGAGAGCTTAATGATAAAAGTTAGCATGATGAAGCCGTTCCTGTATGCAGTGATATTAGTTCCATTGAATCTAAATCTAATGATGAAGAAGAAAGTGATGATAATATGCAGCCTGTAACAGGTAGCTGGAAGGTTTATCGTGACGGTGATATTATAAAGTTCCCATACTGTGTTACACAACAGGGATTCACCCTTCCTCAGGGTACTCGGCCAAAAACTGAACTTAAATATTTCTAGCTTTTTTTCTCAGTTGATCTTATTGGCAAAATTTGGTCCGCGACAAATATGTATTGTGGTAAGGGGTGGGGGTGGGGGGGGTTCACTTGCCTCTGGATCGCTGACCTCTCGGTCCGGAAATGGGCACCACAGGAGTATTAACATGTCACAGACTTGTCCTTTTCTTAAATCCGGCGCCTGCTATAATATATTTTTATGTCACAGCAAATGCATACATGACATATCATATAGTCCATAATAAAGGGTTCCCCAACCCACAGAGCCACCGTCACTACCCTGCCTGGGGTGTCTAGAGGGCATCCTCCTCTGACGGACTGGCGACCGTCCACAAACTGGTCCGCATGGACCTCAGGCTTACAGTCCTGGTGGCTATTCCTACAGCCCTACTAACTAGTAGCCAGCATTCCCCCTGAGTGTGACTGGAGCTAAAGCTTTTATCTAGTTCCTGCTCCACCCATAGGTGTTAACCCTTTCTCTGCAGTACCAGAATGCCTGTCCAGACCCTTTGCAGGCTACTCTTGCTACTGCACTCCTACAGTATGCAGCAGAAAAAATACAGAAGGTAACTGCACTAACAAAGTAATCAAAGTAATTTATGTGGCAAGAATATTTCGACAGAAGGAATGAAGGCATTCTTTGATGCAATATTGAAGATGGCTCTAAATTTGAAGACACAATTAGTTGACTATTTTATTGAGGAACGGCTAGACGTCAGCAGGAAAAATGGTGCAGAACACAAAGTGGTGTGACAGGGAGGATTCACAGGATGACAGATGAATCCACAGTCTAGTTATCTGTGGGGCTCTGTTCCCGGACACTCTCCTTTACACTCTCCAGCTCTCAACCAGTCAGTGGCGAGGGGCAGAGAGGGGGTGGAGAGGAGGCGGATAGGGGGCAGGAGCTCTTTGCACTGCTCCTGGCTCTTCCAGCCCCCCCCCCTGCAGAGAGGGACACCATATATCAGCCGGGCGTGAATACCCGGCCGATATACGGTCGTCTGAATAAGCACTTAAATTGCACGGCGAGTGGATATCTTTCAGCTTCTTCCATTCTGGACCACACAGAGCAGATGGTGTCTGTGTGTCTCACTTGCAGAACAGCACTGTCCTGTCCTCTTTCTTGCAAGTCCAGAACAGAACACACACTCCAGACACCATGCAAAGACATATATACCAAACACGATCACGTGACATACAACAGGATACATTTTTCAAACATAACCTCACTGCTGCAGCTATGCAATACACATCATATTCATGCAACATAGAAGACACTGACAACATGTAGGCACAAGATAAATGCATTCACACTTATGGAGGGGCCCCATTAACTCTGGGCCACTACAAATGTGATATGAAAATGATGTGCTTCTTATTTCTTGACTAGAGGTTAGTGACAATCCTGAGAACATTCTTTGGCCCTCAAACACAGTTGATGACTGCTTATAGGAAGAAACATCCTGTTCAATTTGAAAAACCGACAGTAATTTTAGAATACGCAAAATTTACGGGAGGAGCGGACAGAGGTGATCAGGACCATGGATGCTACGGATTTACAAGGAGGTCCTACAAATGGTGGAAAATTTTTTCTTCTGTCTGATGGAAGTTGAAGTTGTGAACAGCTTTACTCATTGGATAAGAAGGAGGGTGGAGAAATAGTGAAGACAACACTTTCTTACAAGAAAAATCTCATCACTCAGCTTGTGGGTAATGTGAGAAATAGAAATCCAAGAAAGGGGGGAAGACCATCATCTTCGGATGTTGAGGAAAGACTAAATGGGAAGATACATTTCATAACACAAAATTTTTTAAAAATCCGCAAAGAATTGCACGGTTTGTAGCAGAAGAAATGAGTGAAGGAGAGAAACTAGTTTCTACTGTGATACATGCAATAGGAAGCCTGGACCTATCCTGAAGATTGCTTCTAACCTCAAAAAAATTCTAAACAAAAATAAACAAAAACGTTAATGAATCGAAAATGGATAATAAAATCCTCAGGGGAATTTATATTTATGTTTTTTCTTTTTTTAAACTGCAGGGTAATTCCAAGTAATCCACCAACCTCTTTCCCACCCAAAATAAATTCGAGTTTGTGAGCATTCGGGTGGTAGAAAAATTGGTTCGGAAAGGGTTAAGTAAGCATTGTAATGCACAAATATACAGGAAGGCGTGAAATATTAACCCAGAATAATTATGTGTCAGGGTAATAAAGAACTATGCTAAAATGCAGTTCTCCTTGTTTTGAAAGGTCACCATGTAACGTTAATATGGGGTTATTACATTAAGAGGCGGACATTCTACAATAACTATAATTATTACAAAGTAATAAGACTTTGTGGTAGTTTCCCAAAAGCTACGTAATATACAGGAGACGGTGAAAGAAAATGGCCAAAATTCTGTACTCTAATTCAGGGTTTCTCAAACTTTTTCTATTTCCCAGCCAATCCATGGTGATGCCGGGTCAATCACAAGCATACAAATACAACTGCACAGCACAAAAATACGATCATGCAGTGCCAACAGGATGCCATCATGCTGCACACATCATACAACATAGCAGCACCATATACCACAGTGCAGTACAACATATCTCCCCAGCAGTGCGAACCACGAGGATGGGTAGAAAAAACAATTCCCAGCAGGTGAAATGCTTTAGGCTATGTTCACATGATGCGGGATTGCCAGGGGTTTTCCATATGGACCCTCCGCACTGAAAATCCTCTGCATTAACAACAGTAGCAGCAAAGTGGATGAAATATTCAAAATCTCGTCCGCATGCTGCGGCAAAAGCGAGCAGAAAACCTGTGTGGAAATTGACATGCAGTGCGGATTTTATATGCACTGCATGTCAGTTATTGCACTGGATTTTTAGTGCAGATTCCATTCTTTCTAATGAGGGAGTCAATTCTGAACCAAAATCCATGTTAAAATCTGCACTAAGGGGTGGAGATTTTGATGCAGATTTTCCACTGTGGGCATTTCACAGCAAATCTGTCCCTTGCAGACATAACCTTATGAAGAAGGTCCCACGGGTACAAAATGCTGATGAACAACCTACCAATCACTTGGAGTAAAGTATCATAAATAAAGCTTGTATACTGTGCCAGTCAAACAGATACATGAAGGGCAGCATGCAAGCGTATATTCTATGCAAATACAGAAGATGGAACAATACCTCTGCAGCGTCACCTATTGGATGGCAGCATTCCTGCAAATCAATGTCAGACCCTTATATACAAGTCAAGTCTATATAAAGGGTCTGACATTGATTTGCAGGAATGCTGCCATCCAATAGGTGGCGCTGCAGAGGTATTGTTATTTCCTTATTTGCATATATTTCCCAGAGGCGCTTGTATGGCCTTATGTCTCCTCACACACCTTCTAGGTGCTCTCCTTGAAAAGAGATGATACCCTTCCCTTCCTTCTAACTGAGCTACGCAATATTATAAAGCCTGAAATAACATTAAATACGAGATATAAGTTAAAATTTTGGCTAAAATGCACAAGCTCACAACCCACATCAAGGGTCCTTGCGAGATCCTATACTGACATTACAAGCAAATCACAGAATGGAATCAAATCTTTCGAAAAATCACAGAAGGCAGCCAAACTTACTGATATATGAATATAGAGATATATAAGCAGTATATCAGTAAGTATGGCTGCCTTCTATGATTTTGGGATAGATTTGATGCCTTTTTCAGTGGTTTGTACTACCCCTTTGCCCTTGGACTTGTCTAGCGTGCCACCAGACTAGCTTCGGGACTATCTCTGAACATATAATCCATACACCTGGCAGAAAACCCAGAACACAAACCCCAGACCTATGCATAATAATTAGAGATGAGCGAGCACGCTCGTTTAAGGCTGATGCTCGAGTGAGCATTGGTCTTCTCGTGTAACCGATTACTCGTCCGAGCAAATGCGGTGGGGCGAGGGAAAGCGGGGGGAGTGGTTAGGAGTGCGGGGGGAGGAGAGAGAGAGATCTCTCTCACTCTCCCTGCCATTCCCCCCCTTCGCCCCTCCGCATTTGCTCGGATGAGCAATCAGAAAACCCTGAATACAAACCCCAGACTTATGCATAATAATTAGAGATGAGCGAGCATGCTCGTTTAAGGCTGATGCTCGAGCGGGCATTGGTCTTCTCAAGTAACTGATTACTCGTCCGAGCAAATGCGGTGGGGCGAGGGAAAGCGGGGGGAAGTGAAGGAGGGGGAGAGAGATCTCTCTAACTCTCCCTCCTGTTCACCCCCGTCGCCCCACCGCATTTGCTCGAACGAGTAATCAGTTACTCGAGAAGACCGATGCTTGCTCGAGCATCAGCCCTAAATGAGCATGCTCGCTCATCTCCAATAATAATCGCTGGGGAAACATATGACTTCCAGAGGCCCACTTTTTTATTTGGTCATTTGGCAAACCCAACTGAGAAACTTCGGTTGCTGCACCCACTCTAAACTAATTTGTTTCAAACTCCTTCTCATTCATACCCAAAGTGCTTAAAACTTTGCACATCATAGCCAAATACTGAAACTTCATGAGAAACGTCCCATCACTGTAAATCAACCAGGGTCCTTTTGTTATAATTGGGCACACCCCACAATATGGCTTGCGGCGACACAATTTATCACAAATGGCTCTTAAAACCACCTCACTGCCTCTACTGACTTGATCTTTCTTAGATTTGCAGATCCACATATGAATTTTATTCACACCACCCACGACTTCATTGTACCCCAATACCCGCACCTCTGCAAACACTGTCGCTCACTAATTCCGAAACACCCAAAAAAAATGCCCAAAAGAAAAGCTTAACTGAACTTGATAACACGACATAGCCAAACTGTGCAACAAATCTAACATTACTTTCAAAAGTTTGATGGTGACTGGGCGTCTCAGGTCAAACTTCCTAACCCTATGCACGCCATTTTTCTCCCAATATGGCTTCAAGAAACAGAAGCTGCTGCATCCGTCTGCAGCCCCAAATCTACAGAATTCACGGACGCGTCTTGAAACTTAACCATCCCGTTAAATACCTACAAAAATTTCTCCCATATAGCCAAATCTTCCTTCAAATCCTTGGTATTGGGAACCTAGTGACTAGGGTGACTAATAATGGATGTATCCCAAGCCAGTCTATGATCAAAAAACCCTGACTACAGGAATAGCGCGGCAGGCACAGTTACGCTTGATTAAGAACAACTGCAACTCCCTCAGCATCACCTTTTTACTACCAGCCACTGATCTTGCCGACTGCAGTAAATCTTTAACTTTATCCATAGGTAATCTCATTACCTCTGCCACTGAATCCAACTACAATCCCAAAAAAAACGAATCCTAGACATCTGACTGTTTTCATGACTGCCATCAGAATCCCAACAAGCTTTGTTGCCTGAAACAATCTAGTTAGCATTAACCTGCATGACTCATTGGAGCAACACATAAAAAGTCATCCAAGTATAGTATAATGAGCAAGTGACAGTAGACTGGCCCATCGTGGACCTTGATGTGTCCTGTAAATTACCATAGAAGCATGGTGTAAATGGCCTAAAAATGTGGAAAATTGCATAGACTAGTTGTACTTTACATCTGCCAGGTTTACTCCATGAAGAGCACACCAATTAATACTTACCTGTGTTTAATTACTTAATAGAAGTATATGTGCAACCTGTTATGAACTTTGCTAATGCAATAAACACTCTACAAACCTGTTTTATTAAGTCTGTTTTTTCTTCTCTTGGGTCAGCTAATAACTTCCTGGAAGATGATCTAGGGGAAGTTGAGGGCTGGTGCATCCTCTCCATGGCGCATCGTTCCTGAGGGCCAGGAAGCAGCGGAGAAACTTCAGCGCAAATGCCCCGCCTTGCTACAGCAAGACAGCACGGCCCAGCTGCCAATCTCAACCCTGGATTGGAAGTAGAAAAAAATGTCCTGGCCTACTTGCAATCAAAGAGAAAGGAGGACCGGGCAGATGTGTACTGCCACAGTTTAGCCCATTCTTTCTGAGGGTTACCCCGCCATAAAGTGCACACCATGCAGGCCACAATTGCAATACTATTTGAGGCCTGTGTACCATCCGTTGGAAGTGAGGAGGACTTTTTAGCCTTGGATGAGTGGTGAATAAACCATGCAGTCGAAAAAGATTTTCCTGTGCCACTATTGCCTTCTCAACCTCAGTACCAACCATACATGTCCTATGAAACTGGCCATGGGTCTCTGACTTCATCAGATAAAGTCCATAGTCAGTTTCATAGGTATGACTGGTATTCTGCCCCCCACGCCTCTGCCCATGCTCAAAACCGTTTCTCTTTTAGTGAACTTTCCCACCCAGCCTGGCCCTAACACAATGGGCAGAAGCCAGAGGCTAGAGCCACTGGACCACCAGGGCAATGAAACTTACCTGAGAGACCTCTAAAGGGTTTTTTGTTTTACGTTCTTTCCTTTTTCTACACTTTGTAATTTAGACCATGATATAAATGTTTAAATTATGTTTCATCGAAATATAAACAGTTTGGTTGAGCAAGCAGCGTTGTAGAACTTTATTCATCCGACATGGTAGACAAGTGCATGTCTACAGTGTAGCTATCGTCCAATGCCAACTTTTGTGGCAGTTATCATACTTTGGCCCCATTACGAGCCAGTGTATGTTTACTGACAATATAGACCCACCAACACAGGATTGATGCTTCTATTATGTTGCTTTCATGTAGTTTACCACAATGTATAAACCCATTAGTGCACATGCAAACAGTAGGGTGGCAGTATTGCACTACTGCGCCTGACAGCTGTTAACGTGTTGTCACTAGTGACCTACACACTTGTAATCAAACATATTTTCACACATAGCACATGGCTTACTTGAAAAAAAGGGCAATCGGCATTTTTTAATCGTTTTTTTTGTATTTATTCAAAGAAATAATAAGGTATTGGTTAATAATTTGGCAAAATGTAATATACATTGCCCAATGGCCTAAAATGATAATGTTGTTTAAAAAAATTATAACGTGTATTCATTTTGCCAAATGTTTTTACCCCCTTAATGATGCATCCCCCCCTTTTTTTTCCCATTTTCGTTTTTTTCTCCCCCCTTTAAAATAATTGTAACTCCTTTATTTATCCATCAACGTCGCTGTATGAGGGCTTGTTTTTTGCGGTACAAGTTGTAGTTTTTATTGGTGCTTTTTAAAGTACCATATAATGTACTAAAAAACTTTAAAAAAATTCTAAGTGAAGTAAAATTTTAAAAAAAACCCACGACATTCTGCCATCTTTCAGTGCGTTTTGTTTCTACGGCGCACAAACTGCAACAAAACAACATGATGACTTTATTCTATGGGTCTGTACGATTTCTACGATACCAAACTTGTCTAGGTTTTTTTTTTTACTATACTACTCTTTTTATTATTTAAATATATTTAATTTTTTTCGACTATTTTCTGCGGTCACCTTGTGCGCGCAATAACTTTTTAATTTTTTGTCGACGTAGCTGAGCAAAGGCTCATTTTTTGCGGGATTTCCTGTAGTTCCCAATAGTACCAATTTGAAATACATACGACTTTTTGATTGCTTTTTATTGCGGTTTTTGTGGGAGACAGGGTGACTGAAAAATTGCATTTCTGGCATTCTTCATTTTTTCCAGACGATTTTCACCATGCAGGGTAAATAATGTGCTACTTTGATAGATCAGACTTTTACGAATGTGGGGATACCTAATATGTATTTTTATTTTATGATTTAGATTTTTTAATTATAGACTACAACATGCGATGCTTTGATCGCTTCCGCAGTATGACGTAATGCTACAGTATTACGTCATACTGCAATTTGACAGGCAGTCTATCAAGCCACCCCACGGGGATGGCTTGTTAGGCAGTCTCCTAAGGCAGTCCTGGGGCCTTTCAGAAGGATCCCGGCTGCCGTGACACCTCCATGGCTCCCCCAATCTCACTGCGAAGGGGGGGGGGGGGCGTACGGGACCCCTGAACATCGTTGACAGCGGCATTTAAAGGGTTAATAGCTGCAATTGGCCACACAGCCGATAGCAGCTATTGCCGGGGGGTGTCAGCTGCAATAAACAGCTGACATCCGTGCTGTATGCAGAGAGGTCGCCCCGCAACCTCTCTTCATACATACCCCGACGCTGCAGGACTTAAATGTACGTTCTGGAGCGGGAAGGGGTTAAGCTCGCTCCAATAGATTGCCCCAACAGAAACTCAAAATGCAGTGAAGCACACAAATTCCCACTAGCCAGGAACCTGCAAAAAGAAGCCAAACAAAAAAATTTTTTGGCTAAAAATATTAATTTAAAAAAATATATAAATAGAGAAGAATAAAGTATAAAATAGATTTCTAAAAACACAGAGGTTAATTATAGCACAGAAGAGACCATGTACTTACCTCAGGGTCACCTTGAGCCTTTCTTCAGGAGATATACAATGGCACATGTATGTAAGTCCAAATAGCACCTCCTCCAGAAGCTTTTCGAACAGCTGGACCAACAAACAAGTGAAGGTGATAAGCTTGTCTGCATGGCGCCTTAAATCAGTGTAAAGAGCATGGAATGCATGCGGGCAAAAAATAGGACCTGCTCTATTTTTGTGCACAGTTGCATCAACGGCCCCCATAGAAGTCTATGGGGGTACACAAATGTGCACAATACATATGGGGATCTGTGAAACACTGCATAATTATGTGGGAAAAAGAACACATTAGACATTTTAATCAGATGTGTTCGTCTACGACACGCAAGTGAACACGCCCTGCATGCTCAAACGTACAGTAAAATATTCCAATACACACGCAAAAAAGCCTTGTGCATAGTACTAATGCATTGTACTGAGGTGCGTGCAAAAACGCTCGCCTCAGTGGGAGCTTAAATACTGCACATGGCTCTTGCATACCAAGCATTGCGAGGTTTTCATTGAAATCAATCGGAAACATTTTTGATCCTCTCTAATGCCTGAAACACGCGCAAGATGATTGGAACTTCACGGAAACGATGCAAGGAGTTTTTGCATGAAAAACACCCCGCATCCACGTGTAAAATGCATGTTGATCGCAGTCACCCGTGTGAATCCAGCTTTAGGGATTTTTCACAATGGGACCAAGTATTCTGCAATATGCCATCACTGAATTCCACACGAACATCCACATTGCTAACTGTGGATTTTGATGCAGGATTGCCATCAGGATTCTATTTTCAGGCTGAATATCCCACAGTGCTGTAATGGAGTATTCCATCCCATGTGAGAGGTTCCCAAGTAACTTTCCCTACATTCTGGATTTTCAACCAGGGCTGTTTCATTATTAGGGATTAGAGATGAGCGAGCATGCTCGCTAAGGGCAATTGCTCGAGCAAGCATTGCCCTTAGCGAGTACCTGCCCGCTCGAGAGACAAGGTTCAGGTGCCGGCGCAGGGGAGCGGTGAGTAGCGGCAGTCAGCAGAGAGGGGAGCGGGGTGGGGGGGGAGAGAGGGAGAGAGATCTCCCCTCCGTTCCTCCCCGCTCTCCCCCGCAGCTTCCTGACCGCCGCCGGCACCTGGACCTTGTCTCTCGAGCTGGCAGGTACTCGCTAAGGGCTTAGCGAGTATGCTCGCTCATCACTATTAGGGATGTATCCATTTTTTGCAGAGAATAATCTTATCTAAAACCAATACTGGTTTGTTCAGACGTGGATCCAGCCATGAATACATTTAGCAGCCTAAATTAATAGCAGAGCGGCCAAGTCACAAGCCTAATGAATAAGCGAGCATCAAAAAAAAAAAGAAACTAAAATAACATAAAACATTTTCATTGAGTCATTAAGCCATGAGGCATTACAGTATCCATCTGCTTCCCTTCCACTCGGAATCATTTCATTGAATGGTAACTTGTTTTGTCTACAAAAGCAACTGCTTTCTGTTAAAGATAAATTGCTTTTACCAAACTGGTAAAAAGTGTCTAATGTAGCGTGAATAAGTCCACCAATGGGAAATTAATGATTCATCAAATAACGGCTCCATTTACAGGAGAACATGTTTATTAAAACGCAGCCTAATAATACTCTAGTCATTTACTTGTAAATATGCATAACAATGTAATAATAAACCGATCTGTTAATAATTGATGGTGTATATAATAGATCAGATACTCCACGCAGGGATAGTAACAGGAGGGAGGATAGCAGTAATAGTTCTCGTTGGGCTGCAAGGGTTTCAATCTAAAGTTCACTATGATCTTATGAAAACCACTTGATATTTCGAACATTCTGACCCGCAATCTGTGAGCCACATTCACAATTACTTGGAAAAAGCATTTAATGATTCATTTCATAGTAATAAAGCAAACTTCTTCATACATTGAATATAAATATAGGAATCACAACTTCTAGAACTGCCTAAAATTCCATTTAGTTCTCAGCAAGATAATCGGACGAATAAAATTGTTTCCAATCTCCTTCCTCGCTTCTTCTCCATAATGAACTCTAAGGCCTCATACCCACAGGGTAATTCTCAATGGAGAATCCCGCAGCAGGTCCCTTCTTTCCCGCAGACATGAGGCCAGAAAATGCCATATACTTACCTGCCCGGACGTTGCGAATCTGCCCGCCATCATGGCCGGATCTTCTTTCTTCGGCCCAGTGGATGCACTCAATATGCAGTGAATCGAACCCATTGATTTCGAATGGCTTCCTTCACATGAGTGTATTTCATGTATGCATTTTGTTAGTGCAACAAATACCCTTACGCCGTGTGATGCCGGCCTTAGGGCGAAAACGCATGGCTTATGTGCAGCTAGCAGTGCGCATGCTCATCCATCATTCCATTCAAGTTCCTCCTCTCTGAGAAAGGTGCAGTTAAAGGGGTTGTCCCGCGCCGAAACGTTTTTTTTTTTTTTTTTTAACCCCACCCCGTTCGGCGCGAGACAACCCCGATGCAGGGGTTAAAAAAACAAACCGCTCAGCGCTTACCTGAATCCCGGCGGTCCGGCGTCTTCATACTTACCTGCTGAAGATGGCCGCCGGGGTCTGCTCCCTCCGTGGACCGCAGCTCTTCTGTGCGGTCCATTGCCGATTCCAGCCTCCTGATTGGCTGGAATCGTCACGTGACGGGGCGGAGCTACACGGAGCCGGCATTCTGCACGAGCGGCTCCATTGAAGAGAGCAGAAGACCCGGACTGCGCAAGCGCGGCTAATTTGGCCATCGGAGGGCGAAAATTAGTCGGCTCCATGGGAACGAGGACGCTAGCAACGGAGCAGGTAAGTATAAAACTTTTTATAACTTCTGTATGGCTCATAATTAATGCACAATGTACATTACAAAGTGCATTATTATGGCCATACAGAAGTGTATAGACCCACTTGCTGCCGCGGGACAACCCCTTTAAGAGGAAAAACAGATTTGGGTACCCTATTCGGGAGTTCCCAACGATGAGACCCCCCACCTATCAAACATGCGGATAAGCTGATAAAAGGCAACCGTGGATAAACCCCTTTAAATGGCAGCCTATGATGCCTAGCATTACTGATACCGTTGTATCATCTCCTACAGCTTCCATAATGAGAACCAGTGAGAATGAGAAATGAAATGAAACAAAACCTAATATGTATAATTTCAGAAGAAACCTGTGGGAATGAGCAGTAACATCAGCATAATAACACCACACAAACAATAAGCACATTCTTCACAACGTAACAAAAGAGCTCGTGATCTCAGGCAGCAGCTGCCACCAAACACTACTGCTTTTCATTTCCAAATGCATATTTCCTTAAGTAGGAAAAGAGGATTTGCTTAATTACATAGCTCAGTCAGAGAGTGGGATATGGCTGCGGGAACTGTAATTATTGGAGCTGCACAATGATCATAAAAGACAAACGTCTGTGAGAAGAAATGGGTTCAGATTGGACATATGAGACACGGAGGGCTGCAACCCATATAATTGGCGGATTACTACTACATGTTATGTAACGTTATTTCTAATCATTATACACAAACAACATTGTTTCTTTTCTATGGCTTTCAATATAACCCCTTGAGGACCAGAGTGTTTCAGTCCTGAATGTCCAGGCAGTTAGTAGGGATTTTTACCCATGTGGCGGTTTTACTGCCTGATTTTTTTTCTTCAGCTACCAAACTTATATTTGTAGCAGGGTTTTTTTCGTGACATGTAGAGCTATTTTTTTTAGATATTTTTTTCTGGTTTTTTTAGGGGTAAAAACCTAAAAAAAACAAACATTTTATTTACATTTATAGTTGTTTATTTTTAAAAATTAGTATATTTACAAGAAAATAAAGTACGGAAATGGGTTCCCCATTCTGTTTTGGATGTTTTGATATACAATATGTATAGTCTTGGATTACAGGGCGCATATGGCAACGGCTTAGGTTGGCGTCAGCGTTGGGTCGTTTTCCTTTTTATGCCACGGGAGGTGGTGAGTTCTCCTTCAATGGACGTCTTCAAACAGAGACTGGACAGACATCTGTCTGGGATGATTTAGTGAATCCTGCACTGAGCAGGGGGTTGGACCCGATGACTCTGGAGGTCCCTTCCAACTCTACCAGTCTAGGACTATATGTATATTTTTATTTTATTTTGTCATTTTTTAAACTTATTTTAGTAACTATTTTTTTTACATCTATGTTCACCAGGAACTGAACAATTGGGGGCATCCATAGAAGCCACAGCCATAGGAGCCCTAGTTACAGAGACCAACTAATTTGAGTTTGCTAGGACCCTGCAGCTCTGCCGTGGCAGGGAACACCTGGCGGTCATGTAACTGCCTGCTCAAATAGTGGAAGTGAGACTTCCGCTTTGTCTATTTACTACATCATTGAGGACTATGGAGACTGCAAGAGAGAAGGCGGAAGCAGTTAAAAGAAACGCTTATGTATTCTCCTCCGGGTCCTCGTCTGTGACTAACGGGCGATAAACTGACCTGCTCCTGCTACATTGCAGGAGCTTTAATCTCACACCCTATTTTTACTATCAACCCGGAACTGCTGCAATTTTTAGATATAGCTTTACCATAAATTTAGCAATTTAAAGGGGTTGTATGTGCAAAAATGTGGCTGCTTTCTTCTAAAAATAGTGGTTCTCTTGTCCATTGAGATAAATGGAATTAAACTGCAATACCAGATTTGGCCATGAGTGCTACTGTTTCTTCAAGAAACCAGATATTTTCTCAGTCCCTATATATGCTGACTTATCACGTCATCCAGCAACTGCATCTCTGTCAGTTTAATAGCTGCTGCTCCACTGATTCGACTGTCTGCTTAATTTTTTTCTACCTCCTCCACTTTTCCTGCCAGTCCATTCCTGACCAATGCATGCCACTGATTTTGGCACCCAACATCCAAGTGTTGCCATGTCTGGTGACAAGTACAACGCCCCTTGGCAGTGTTGTAGCATGACAGATCTTCTTAGAGCACGAACATGCTGATTACTGTGGGAGGGACATGAAGGTGCTACCGTTTTGTCTTCCGTAATAGCAGCTTCAGTAGAGAGATTTATCTGCTCCCTTATTCCCCCACAAAAACCAGTGCAACTTCAAAAATGCCTGTCTATTTACTCCTTTTCCCGCCTTTCTACAGAGCCCATCGGGTTTCTACACTGATATAGAAGGGGGTTCTTTACTGTAAGAGCAGTGAGACTATGGAACTCTTTCCCTTAGGACGTGGTGATGGCAAATTCGATAAAAGAGTTGAAGAGGGTCCTGGATGCTTTTTCTGAGTGACATTAATGATTATAACATATAATACTGCAACTTCAGAAGGGTTGGTGATCCAGGGTTTATTCCAATTGCCAGATTGGAGTCAGGAAGAAATTTTTGCCCTTTAATTGGGAAAATTGGCTTTACCTCATTGGTTTTTTTTGCCTTCCTCTATATCAACATTGGGGCTGAACTGGATGGACATATGTTTTTTTGTCCTTACGTACTATGCTACTTTGTTACTTTCTGTTACCACTGCCTCCTCAACCCCTCTTCCTTCACAAAGGCCTGGCATGTGATATAGAGATATTGATAAAGTGTCCCCTAACTATCCATTAGCAACTTGCCATTCAGGATACTTGGAAAGATGAATTCAGTGTTTTTATCTCCCCTTGCTCCCCTCAAATCCCTGATGTGCCTTCTTCATCAGTAAGTCTTTTGATCATGATGGCAATAAAATTAGCCAGTGACAGGTAGATGTTAATTGACCCCCTGCCAGTGAGGCTTAACACCTTGGGTAGTTCCTGTAGACTCACTGTCACCGAAGGCAAGATTAATGGGAGAATGTTTTAATAACGGTTATTAGTCATGCGAAGGTCCTATCCCATTATGAGTTATATTTTTGGAATCAGGCAGGCTACTCGAATAAAACGTATCTACCCATGTTGCGAATGGTGTGTCTGCGCACCTGGTTATAATTTATGTGTCATGCTTGATGTCGCTGAATAGATAAAATCATGGCCAGGAATATGCTGGGCCTATATTCCCGATTGGAGTATCTCGTGCAGAGATATGGCCAAAATGGGGAATTATGATTTTTCCACAAGGGATGTATGCCTCCACCCCAATGTCCTAAATGACTTTAGAGGGGCAGGGAAGGTGTGTTCTGAGGGATCCTATGTAATTCAGGACTCCACAAAACCCTGTTGCCAGACCACGGAGGTATACTGCGGCATTTGGGCTGTCCCCTTTTTGTTTCCAGGAACTCCGCCAATCATTGGCCAGATATCCCAAATCTGGTATCTTTTGTTTATTTCTCAGTCTTATTTTAAAATACTGTCCTGTTGTCTATGCCTGTATATCCTTAGGCCTGTCCACAGCCGAGGTGGAATATTGCTAGCGATATTCCCCCACGGAGGAGGAGGGGGAGCACTGACAGGTTTCCGAAATGAGCCTAATAGATAGG
Source organism: Eleutherodactylus coqui (assembly GCF_035609145.1). NCBI lineage: Eukaryota > Metazoa > Chordata > Amphibia > Anura > Eleutherodactylidae > Eleutherodactylus > Eleutherodactylus coqui. The sequence goes on along the minus strand of NC_089843.1, from coordinate 203,518,495 downwards.
CTCACCGCGGAGAATCGCGTCAATCACAGCATACTATGATTTAAATCCCACTAGCGGAGAACTGCTATGATTCTCCACTGGTGGACGCCGGCGCTGCGCTTTACATGGTAAGCCTATGGAAAGCTTTACAGAGCGTGATCCGCGGATGATTTATTGCCAGCAGATCATCAACCGTGGACAGGCAGCCTTATACTTCTGTGTAACAATCTTTTTGTATATCATTTATATATATACACTGCTAGGTTTTTTAAATAAATCTGCAATTTATTAGTGGTCTGTTGTAAAATGAACCAGAACATTGAATTTTAGCCTTAAAAGCCAATAAATCATCAACCATCGTAACTTTTTTTTAGTTTTCCCTCAAAGTAGCTGCATGAGATCATGTATTATGCAGAATGAGTTCTAGTTTTTGGAGAAACCAATTTTGGGTACATATTATATATTGAACAATTTTTATAAATTTCTTTACTTGGGGCAATCAAAAATAAGCTATTTCACCATTGTGTTTTGGGATTTATTTTTGTGTTCACCATGCAGTATAGATATTATGTTACCTTTATTCTAGGGGCCATTACAATTACAACAGCAAATGTATATAGTTTTTAGTATGTTTTACTGCTTTTGCACAATGTAAACACTTTCTTTTTACAAACAGACTTTATATGTCACCACATTCCAAGACCATTGTATTTTTTATCTGTCAGCAGAGCTGTATGAGGGCTTGTTTGTTGCAAGATGACTTGCAGTTTTTATTGGAACCATTTTGAGGTTTATATTACTTTTTTGATTCATTTTTATTCCTGTTTTAGGAAAGCAAGGTGAACGGAAAATGGGTATTTTTAACAGAATTTACAATATTGGATAAATGATGTAATATTTTATACAATAGGATGTTGTGGATGCGGCAAAACCAATTACCGTATTTTATGGACTGTAAGGCGCTCAGTGACTAAAGGACATATTAATTTTAAGACACAGCACTTTATTAGTGCTTTGCCTAATCAAAAAGCAAGCAGTTAGGAGGGTTTGGCACTGCCAGGGCTCACTTATTGTGCACTACAGAACACAAGGAATTCTTAGCAAGATTTTGTCTTGCCAAGCACAGCATCTGATAATATAGTCAAAAAAATACAGTATGTAAAATTTTCTGTATCGCTTTTATTTTTTCAACATTTAAAGCAAGGAGAAAAAACTTTCAAAAACTTTTTCCAGTAAAAAACGCAGCAATGACTGTGGTATGTACTGGGATAAATGGCATAGAAAAGTGATTAGATGAGTAAGTGCTTTTCTTTTTACTATTTTTCTGGGGAAAAAGACCCCCATATGTGATAATCAGGGGGGAAATACATTTGCTGATTCATTGGGGGAGTGATAACATGAACTAAACTTCATGGTAACCACCCCTAGGACAGGCACACAAACTGTAGAATCATAGATCTGCTGCCTGCTCTTCCTATTCTGCTTCCCCTACTGGTGTGCACATTGGCTGACAACTATAAATATAGTATTCCCAACCCCACTTCAAATGGCTGTAATGTAAGGGGGTTAAGCAGTGCCCTGCACACCTTCCACCTTACAGTGTGTGGGCTGATAGCCACTATTACAGTGGCCTTAGGAGCCATCTCCTCTGCTCAGTTTTGTGACTGGGAAGGGAGGGCCAACATTTAGTCCCATCCCCCTGTTTGGTACCCAGCAGGTGGAGAGAAGTGACAGGGGCACTTCAGGCTGTATGAGGCCCCTCTGCTGGGTAGTGTTACAACTGGAAAGAGGAGAGGGAGTGAAAGAGTAGAGTGGTGAGTGCCAGTTTAATTCCATGAACTCCATGCCAGACCAGAAGCAATTTGGAAGCCATGCTTCTGAGGCCTATCGTGGAGTTGCTAGGGAAGTTCTGCCTACTCTATGATGTGGCTTGTACGTCATTGCCCAGAAGAGTAGTCAATTGGATGAGTTGGTGTATGAGAGACAGAAGTTCTACCTTCCTCTCTGGGATGAATCAGAAGGCTCAGGAATGTTTGGGGCACAGGAAGGCTATATATATATATATATATATATATATATACATATACATACAGATAAAAGCTGCATCACTGTATGTGTGTGTGTGTGTGTGTGAAGCTGCTACGACAGCCAGAGCCAGTAGTAACCCTGGTGTGAGAGGATCCAGCAGCACAGCCACTGATTAGGGTTGCATCATGGGCAGTATTCCCCCGGCCAGAGAAGTGGCCAGGATTCGGACAGCAGAACCGCTGCCACAAAACTTAGAGCAACATAAGCATCAGAGGAAGGGCTTGATTATTGGTGGGTAAAGTTTTGTTGCAAAAAGGGCTCTGATGACTGGGGGCTGAAAGTTACAAGCTGCAGGAGAGAGGAGCCACTTCTGTGGCTGCGATGGCATTGTGACTGTATGGATTATGGAGATTTTTTGGTTTGGATCTACTATACAGTCCTTTGTGGATCTGGTGGTGATTGTTGGTCCAGGACCCCTGTGACTGCTAAAAACAGAAGAGATGCAGACATGGACTCCCAGCAAACTGTAAGTGGATCTCCTTGACATCTTTATGTTTGTACTATATACATTTTCTTTGTCTTCTTTAAGGGTGACAAAATATTGCAAAACCCTAAGCCTAAGGTTAAAAAGAAAGCAAAGAAATGTGCCTTATGCTTTAAAAAATTGGAGTAGGGACATAAAAAGCAGCTTTGTGCTGAATAAGTATCCAGGGTGCTTAGGGAAGAGCAGGCTACCTTACTGAATGATATTAGGGTAATGGTTAGAGAGGTGTCTCAGGCTTCTGTGGTTAACTTTACTCCTGCTCCTCAACCTAGACCTTCTAAACATGCAAAAATACCATATTTACAGCCTTCTTCTACCTCGGAGTCAGACATCTAAAGTATGAATTTGTCTGCTAGAGAAGTTATGGAGAAGAAAGCCCTGGTGGTTATTCTTGAAGAGGATAAGAAATATTACTTCTCTTCTAGTGACACTGATTAAGGGTGTAAGGTAAACCATGAAGGTTGAGGGCATGCAGCAGCCCAACTCCATCCAGGACAAGATGTGTGGTGGTTTAAGGGCCCACTGTAACAAGGTTTTCTCAGTTAATGAAACTTTAGTACAGCTAGTTATGAATGAGTTGGGTGAGGCTGAAACATGTTTATCTATTTCTATGGAAGTTAAAAATAAGTTTCTCTCTTGCTCAGAAGATTTTAAGATTTGGCAGAGCATTTCTAAAATTGATGTACAAGTGGCTAAAGTGGTTAAAGAGATCTCCCTTCCATTTGAAGGCTCCTCACAACTCAGGAATCCAATGGTGAGGAAGGCAGATGGGCTCCTTAGGAAATCATGGGAGATTACATCTAACATCCTAAAAAAATAGTGCTGCCACTTCTGTAGGCCAGTCAATCTACATATGGCTGAATCAACTAGAGAGTCATTTAAAACAAAAGACATGTGGGGAAGATATTGAATACCTTCCTCTGCTTAGAATGGCTACAGGATTTCTAGCAGATGCATCTGCAGAGACCGTAAGATTTTGGGCTAAGCAAGGGGTATTGGGTAATTCAGCAATATAGGCTGAAATCATGGACTGGGGATACCGCTTCTAAAAACAAACTTTGTTCTATTCCTTTGTTGAATATGTGTTCAGCATAGAACTTGACAAAAAACCTAGAAAAAATCCTTCCTTTCGTAAACCTAGATTCCAGTCTAGGCATCCAAAAAAAAGGTAAAACTGGTAGATGATCGAGAGGAAAGGGTAGGAACCTCATCCTTAATCCGAGACAGACAGATCTAAGACAGTGATAGAGGACCAGTGGAGGAAAGACTGTACCGATTCCAGGAGTTGTGGAGGCAGGTAACCAATAACCCTCTGGTTCTACATAGTTTTCTTAGGCTGTAAGATAGAATATTCTGCCCCCAATAGGTTCTGTATTTCTTCATAACAGTCCCCCTTCCTTCTGCAGAAATTGGAGAAGGGTACAGACAGTTTATTATCAATGGGTGCAATTGTTCCAGTCCCCTGGAGGAGCGATGACTGGGTCACTATTCTATGCTATTTCAAGCCAAATAGTTGGTCAGGAACTATTTATCTAAAACCTTTAAATAAATAGATTTCTTATTTTAGATTTAAAGGGGCTGTCCCGCGGCAGCAAGTGGGTCTATACACTTCTGTATGGCCATATTAATGCACTTTGTAATGTACATTGTGCATTAATTATGAGCCATACAGAAGTTATCAAAAGTTATTCACTTACCTGTTCCGTTGCTGGCGTCCTCGTCTCCATGGTTGCCGTCTAATTTTCGCCGTCTAATGGCCAAATTAGACGCGCTTGCGCAGTCCGGGTCTTCTGCTTTTCTCAATGGGGCTCCGTGTAGCTCCGTGTAGCTCCACCCGTCACGTGCCGATTCCAGCCAATCAGGAGGCTGGAATCGGCAATGGACCGCACAGAAGCCCTGCGGTCCACTGAGGGAGAAGATGCCGGTGGCCATCTTCAGCAGGTAAGTAAGAAGTCACCGGAGCGCGGGGATTCAGGTAAGCGCTGTCCGGTGTTCTTTTTTAACCCCTGCATCGGGGTTGTCTCACGCCGAACGGGGGGGGGGGGGGGGGGAGGGGCTTGAAAAAAAAAAAAAACCCGTTTCGGCGCGGGACAACCCCTTTAAAATGGAAACCGTTAGATCTACGGTTACTTTGATAGATACAAATTATGTTATGCGCACCATTGACCTTAAAGATGCCTATTGTCATATTTCTATTGATTCTAAAGACAATCAAAAATATTTGAGATTTGCCATTTGCAAAGATTCAAAAGTTCTACCCTCTCAGTGTGCTTGTTTACCCTTGGCATATCTACTGCACCCCGAGTATTTACAAACACAGTAATTGAGATGGTTGCTCACCATAGGAAGAAGGGAATTACCATTATTCCTTATTTGTATGATTTATTCATTGTGACAAATTCATTGGAAATCATAAATTACCACTTAGAATAGTCTCTTTGTCTCTGTTCTCCAGCCTAGGTTGGATAATTAATCTTGAAAAATCCAACTTAGTCTTAGATACCCAGAGAACATTGAGTATGCTGAGTTTCACCATACAAATGGTCAGTTTGACTTAAAGGGGTTGTCTCGCGAAAGCAAGTGGGGTTCAGCACTTCTGTATGGCCATATTAATGCACTTTGTAATATACATCGTGCATTAAATATGAGCCATACAGAAGTTATTCACTTACCTGCTCCGTAGCTCCGCCCCCGTCACATGTGCCGATTCCAGCCAATCAGGAGGCTGGAATCGGCACATGTGATGGGGGCGGAGCTACGCGATGACGAGTACAAGGGGGCGGAGCCAAAACTCCGCTGCTTCCGAGCCGAGCCGAGCCGAAGGGAGAAGACCCATCTGCGCAACGCGTCTAAAAAAGCAAGAAGACACCGAAATTAGATGGAGCCATGGAGACGGGGATGCTAGCAACGGAGCAGGTAAGTGAATAACTTCTGTATGGCTCATATTTAATGCACGATGTATATTACAAAGTGCATTAATATGGCCATACAGAAGTGTATAACCCCACTTGCTTTCGCGAGACAACCCCTTTAATTCAATGCCAGACCCTTACAGTAGCTCATTCTTTCTTGCTGGGATATAAATCATTTCTCTTTAGATAAAAAGTTTAATTCAACCATTCACATTAAAAAATCCTCTTACCTGGTGGTTAAACCCTATGTATCTTCGGAATGCAGTTCAGTGGTCTTCATCTCCCTCTCTATCAGTAACCTCAGATGCCAGTCAGGAAGGTTGGGATTCTTAGATGGCATATTGCCATTTTTTAGGGATTTTGGATAGAACAGGCCAGATCTCAGTCTTCTAACTATGGAAAACAGAGAGCAGTTTGAAAAGCCCTTAACCCCTTAGTCACACGGGCGCCGATACGCCCGTGTGACTGAGCCCTTACTGCACGAAGTAGAAGGCTGCACTTCAGGACAGACGACTCCCCGCAGCGTCGAAGAAAGAACACATGACCGGCAATGGAGCCGGTCATATGTTCTTTCTTCTGGCGCTACAGAGAGACGTCCGTCCTGAAGTGCGGGCCGTCTTCCTCGTGCAGTAACACGGGCGCCGATGCGCCCGTGTGACTAAGCCCTAAGGACGTTACCCTTTTAAAAAATTTTTCGTTTTTGTTCTTTCCTCCTCACTTTTAAGAAATCATAACTTTTATTTATCCATGGGTGTCGCGGTGTAAGGGCTTGTTTTCTGCGGGACAAGTTGTATTTATCATTGGTACTATTTAATGTACCATGTATTGTACTGAAAAACTTTTAAAAAAATCTAAGTGGAGTGAAATGGAAAGTGGGGGTCTTGTTTCTAAGGTGTGCTTGCTACAACAGAAAGGACATGATAAATTTATATTCTATGGGTCAGTACGATTGCTACAATACTAAATTTATACAGTGTTTTTCTGTACTGCTTTTGAAACATAAAACATCTTGGAAAAGAAATAAAATTATTTTCTGCCACCATCTTCTGACAGCCATAACTTTTTTAGTTTTTTTAGTTTTCTGTCAACAGAGATGGCTGGGGGTTAATTTTTGTTAGACAAGATGTATTTTCTATTGGTACCATTTTGGAGTACATATGACTTTTTGATAGTTTTTTATTACATTTTCTTGGAAACAGGGGGACTAAAAAAGTACAGTTCTGGCATTTTTATTTTCCTGGTGACATTAACTGCGTGGGAAAAAAGATAGTGAATTACTTTGATAGATTAGACTTTTACGGATGCAGCGATACCAAATATGTTTTTGTTTTTTCCTATTTCGATTCTCTTATTATAAATATGGCAAAAGGTTTTTCTCTACATTTATTACCTTTAATTTTTTTTAATAATTAATGAAACTTTTTAAACTGATTTTTACATTTTTTTAGTCCCCATAGAGGACAAGAACTTGGGATGGTTTGATCACTCCTGGAGAATATCGCGATCTGACAGGCATGGCAATCTGCAATGGCAGCCCTGGGGGCTTTTGGAACGTCCGTGGCCACCATGGCAATTGAACAGCACTCTGCGATCTCATCGCATGGGATTGTTTGGGACCCCCGAAGATCGATCCAGGCAGTTAATTGACCACAGTATTTAAAGCGGCAACGGCTGCGATCCTGGGCTGAACTTGCAGAGGCTTCAGAGGATATAAAGAGCCGCTGCCTGGTCCAGTATTCAAACTTTTGCAAAACACTACAGACTGGATGTGTTGGCCAACAAAGAACTCTCTTTTGGACGTGAAGTTCTGCAGGCTGTAGTATCCCAATCTAAGATTTATAATCTGGCATTGCTCCAGTTGGACTGTCATAACTGGAAAATGTGGAATATAGGAATTATATACTATTAAGTCCATCATGACAGCACCTTTACTTTCCCACCCCACACATATATATTTTCGCCTTTGATATACAGGTGAAGAACCGTATGGATTGTTTGATTAATAAATCTGTTCTGTCAATATCCGCTGTAGTTGTTGGAAAAACACTGGAGGTGGGTGGGGGCGAAGAGTTTTAAACTCTCCATTTTCCTGTCCCTCAGAGGTCAGAGGGCATCCTCCAGCTGTGCTGTAATGATGGACTCGTGGAAACCAAACTAAGAGTAGGACATCATTCCTACAATCTAGGTAACATTTATGCTGTCAGCCGGACACCTGAAATTGTAAGCATAGTGAAGTGTTTGCAGCCTGAGAGAGAGTCCTGTGATAAAGTAATATCCACAGTGTGTTTGCTGATAGTGTGAAGTCTATGACATTGCACATCTCAGGTGTAGAGACACGGCCTCTATGGGGTGGAAACAGTTCTAGGCAACATGACATAGAGTTTGTAACAGCCTATGGCCATATGGAGAGAGTCAGATGACTCATTGCGGATCAGGAGAAGATGCAAAGGTATTGTATCCCCACATAGCATCACACCATTTTTCTGTTTTCAGCTAACTATCAAGTAATTCGTACCCTCTCAGTGTTAAACTGCAAACCATTATTGTTAAATAAAGTTTGTTCCTTAAAAAACATGTGCAGCCTCTGTCTATCACCACTGTACCACAGATCCATCCAACTGCTACAAAATTGGCATCACGAACAGGATGGCACCAGTGATGGTGAGAGGCATGCAGCATCAAGCCTCCAGCTCCAGTTCTATCAGTGCTACTGATGTGCTTTGGGTGTCATTTTAAACCCATGAGCCTTGCCTTTAAAATGACACCAAAAGCATGTAGGTACCAAAAAAACAGAGATATAGCCCAGTTTGTATCACCTATGTATCCGGATATATATATCCCTTTATCGTATAGTTCTCACGCTCTGGAAATCGCTGGCTTGAGTAGTAACAGACAAAATAGGAAAAAAATGTGCTCTATGAGAGGAATAAAATTTAATAAGCTTCATTTAATCTCTAATAAATTCCAACATATGCGGCATACGGAACCCAGGTTCAGGACTCTAATATTCATGCATTCAGTTTGCCATGCATCCGGGGAAACTGGCCCAAGAAGGATATCGTTTTTCCTTAAGGGCGCCCACCCACGGGCGTTTGCGATTTTCGTGCGTGAAAAACGCAGCGTTTTCGCGGCTTTTCCATTCATTTCCATTGACTTTCATGGGTGCATTAGGAGAAAAATAAGGACACATATGCAACTGACAGTTCCTATGTTAAAAAACGCAACGCAACGCAAAAAAAACGCCAGTGGACAGGAGTACATTCAATTCTAATTGCTCTTGAGAAAAAACGCAAAACGCAAAGAAAAAAAAATCGCCAGTGGGTGGGCGCCCTCAAGGGGTTGTCTCGCGGCAAACATCAAAATTTTACTTTACCCCATTCCCCCTGTCACCCCCCTGGCATAAAATAGCAATTTAAAGCGGTTTTTAAGCCGCTTGCTACTCACCGATGTGCTGAAATGTGAAGTTTTAAAAATCTTCTGCCTAAGATGGCCGCCGGTCCTTTCCCAGGGATGCACTGCGGTTTTCTCCCATGGTGCACCGCGGGTCTTCTCCCATGGTGCACCGTGGGCTCTGTGCGTTCCATTGCCGATTCCAGCCTCCTGATTGGCTGGAATCGGCACACGTGACGGGGCGGAGCTACGATGACGACGCGGTGACCAGCTCTCTGGCACGAGCGGCCCCATTCACCAGGCAGAAGACCGCACAGCGCAAGCGCGTCTAAAAAAGCAAGAAGCCAGCGAAATTAGACGGAGCCATGGAGACGTGGACGCTAGCAACGGAGCAGGTAAGTGAATAACTTCTGTATGGCTCATATTTAATGCACGATGTATATTACAAAGTGCATTAATATGGCCATACAGAAGTGTATAACCCCACTTGCTGCCGCCAGACAACCCCTTTAAGGAGAGCACCTTGAAGGTGTGTGAGGAGATTTATAAGGCCATCGATGTCCTCTGAGAAATATGTATATATAAAAATGGAACAATACCTCTGCAGCGCCACCTATTGGAAGGCCACATTCCTGCTAGTCAATGTCAGACTGTTCAAACAGTCCCTTATAACTAGGACTAGGAGTCGTGAGTCAAAGCTTGAATAACCATTCACAGAAAGTTGTTTCGGGGTGATTGCCTCTCATCATTGGGCAGCACTTTTCTGGCTTGGCTAGTGAGAGGCCTATCGTAGTGGGTCAGGAAGAGTATCATTTCTCTTTATAGAGAACACCTAGAAGGTGTATGAGAAGACCTTTAAGGCCATCCATGCACCTCTGGGGGATATGCAAATGAGAAGATGGAAGAATACCTTTGCAGTGCCACCTATTGGAAATTGTACTAAGCCCACTGCAGGAAATATTGGACTATAGCATGGCTTTTTATCTTTTCTACTTTGTTTTTTTTAATTGAATTAATTAACAGTTTATGTTTTATAAAAAAAAATGGTTCCTTTTGAGGTGGCTTTAATTTGATTCTGTATGGACCGCTTTTGAGACTAGTCGAGTGCAAACCCCCGATTATTGGTTAGTGGTTCTTTCGCTTTAAATTATAGTTAGCTGAAAAGTTAAGTCAAAGTAAACTAAAAACTATACAAAAAATGTATTAAAAAAAAATCTAAAACATGAAGAATACAAGGGGTTGGGGACATGTCGGTGGTGGATGAGGATGAGCCAAGTTGGCACTTCAAGCAGTTTCCAGTAAAGTAACAGCTCCATGTTCTGCAGGAGGTAAGGCAAGCACGCTGCCAGTCCTTATAAGCGGTTCTGCCTGTTCATTAGATCCGCAGCATGCAAATCATAGAGTGGATGACACAGCATGCCTCAACTACCACCACCTCCTCTTCCTCCCAGTTGCAGGCACAGATCAGTCAGTCTGCACCATTTGGCCATGAGCATTCCCCTCCACTTCACCTACCAGGAGTGGGAAATGGAGAGCATAACTTGAGCCACCGCAATTATCACCTTCACCAACATTGCCAGCTACCTCATATTCCAGTATGTCCCAGGTAAGCAACCCGCCATCCATTCGCAAGCTGTAGGAACGTATGAAAAAGTACCACCACAAACATCCCCGTGAACAGAGACTGAATGCAATCATTATACATGTGCTAGCAAAAAAATTGCTGATCTTCAGACTAGTGAACACAGATATCTTCCATAACATGATGTTCCATGCTAACCCACAGTACCAGATACCCAGCCACCATTTCTTTCCCCAAAAACCTGTCCCTGCTCTGTACCACCATGTGAGTAATAATGTGTCCATGGCGGTGCGGAATACTCTCAGTGGCAGAGTGCACCTGACCACAGATACGTGGTCCAGCAAACATAGCCAGGGGCATTATATATCCCTAACAGCACTCAGGGTCAGTGTCCTGGAGGGAGGGGGGGGATGAAGCTGAATAGAGTGATCCAAGTTTCAACCTACGCCCAAGACTTGCAGGACATTTATCCGTGTCTGTTCCCTCCTTACCCCCCCTTTCTTCTTCTCTTCCTACCACTTTCAGCACCTTCCCCATCAGTAAAGATGTCCATGGTTGAAAAAACCCACCCCACATACAGCACTGCACGCAGGAAACTCCACCATGCTGTGCTAAAACTCATGTGAGTAAAAGAAATGAAAAAGGAGGGTGAAGCAAGACCCAGTGAGAGTGGTGGAATATTTCTGGAGTGCAAAGTGTTTCCAATGATGGAGTATTTCGAATGGTGGAGGTGCTGCCAACCAGATGACGCTCCACCAGTGTGGGCATGAGTGTAGCGAAAAGGATGTGAAAAAAACTGGTATGGAGGCGTAACCCTCTAAGCTACTGGAAGATGAAGATAATGGTCCAATATGTGATGGTGAAAGCCAGCTAAAGCACTTATGTCTCCCCTATCCTCCTGCACACACAGGACCTCCGACACATCCAAAACACCTTTGGAATTGTGTCACCCCCAGGCATCCTGTTGTCCTATCCAGCCGAACTGACGAAGGGGTTCATCCCCAAAGCGTGTATTCTATTGCTGGTTTTTAATTTGTGAAATAATAAAAAAGAAGTGGTTTCACCATCACATATTGGACCTTTTTGTTCATCTTCCAGTAGCTTAGAGGGTTGCACCTCCATACCAGTATTTTTCACATCCTTTTCACTAAAACTCATGTGTCTAGGTTAGCATTGCCATATGCTGAAGAGCTGTTGATGGCTTTGCAGGCCCAGGCTGACCCCACACAATCTGAAGCCAAGCAAGCTTGTGTTTGACAATGGGGCCAACTTTCTGGCAGCCTTTTGCTTAAGAAATCTCACACTCAAACTTTGGCTGGCCCATGTAATTCACTTGGCAGTGCAGTGTAAAAAATTACCCAGGTTTACATTCACTGCTGGAAAAAGCAAGGAGCTGTGCTCGCACTTTTAGCGTTCACACCCAGCCGCCTCTCGTCTGCCATGGGTGCAGGGATAGTTTGGGCTACCATCTAACTATCTCATAATGGAATCCATTGCATATGTTGAAGAGGCTAAGCCATCAGGCGCTGTATGGAGGACGATCACTGTGATTGATGGCTGTGGAGTGGCTGCAGATCAAAGATTTTTGTGCCGTTTTAGCCTGCTTTGAGAAAGCGACCAAAATGATCAGTTATGATACACTAATTAATATGACCATCCCTGTTGTCTGCCAGTTGGAACAGATGCTACGGGGCCTCAGGGACAATGATGTGTTGTTGTCACAGGAGGTGGAAGAGGAGGAAGAATACCAATCTCCGAATTGCCTGGCCAGTCCACCATTACTCAACACTGGTGAGAGGGTAGCTTTGGACAGGAAAGAGTGGTGTCTTCTCCAACATGTTTCTCTACCCATGGGAGAAGTATAGAGGAGGAGGTAAATAATGTAGGTTCAGTGGCAGGGGAGGGGGCTACACAATATTCTTTTCATTCATCACTAAGTCCAGCTATTCTATGACATCTCTGTGCTCAAAGTGAGAAATTTTTATCAAAGACCCTATAGTGCCCTCATGGTGCTGCTTCTGCTCTTCTTCTCCTGCTTCTGCCATGTTTTCTCCTCATTCTCTCAAAACAAACATTTTCTAAAGCACAAAATAAAGCTGTAACACTGAAGAAGGCCAGTTCTTGGGTGTTCTGTTCACCTGGTAAAATTTGGCCATTGCAAAATTTATGACTACATGTGAACGCAGCTGAAAACACAGTAAATGCATGCGTGAGAGTGGCCTAAGGCCTGGTTCACATGAGCAAATTTGGATTGCATATTACGTGCGTGATGCATGCGTGTATAATACACAGTACATCGCGGCAATTTAAATACATTGATTTTCGCTGTTCCACTCACACATACGTATGTTCATTGCGTATATTATGCGTGCAAAAAACATGTTGCAATATGTTCTATTTTAGCGCGTATTACACGTGTAAGACTTACTATACATGAGCGTGACATAATCATTCTCTCAAGAGCGGGATATTATTGCTCTCCGAGGGGAGCCCACGCGTGTCTTCTTGTGAGTGTTCCTGTGCAGGTAAGTATCGTTTTCTGCACTGCTGGCCCTGTAGACATCAGCATGGGAGATGCCTGCGCCATGTTTGGACAGACGGGGCATTCTAATGAGTAGGTGGGTCAGTCTAAGTAGTTCCCGGTGTTAATCAATAACACTGCAAAATTGCGCTGTGAATAGCGCAATTTCATTTGGGACCAAAGCGCATTTGTGCACACCAAAAACTCCAAAGGAGCATTGGGTGCGCAAATGCGGGCCAAAATAGACAATGTTGCGCATTTTTGCCGGCGGCAAAAATGCATGCAGAAAATCGGCCAATGTGAGTGAATCCATTGATGCCTATGGATTTTAATGATTGGGATTCATGCGCCCGATTTTCTGCACACCAAAACGTGTGCAATAGCGCTCGTGTGAAGGAGGCCTAAGAGCCCTATTGTTCTCTATGGGTGCGTGCAAGACGCAATGCCTACCCAAGTACTAGCGTACTTGTGGCGTTTTTTATGCATGTTGCTAAGAAACACGGAAAGGAAGTTGTTAGTAGAATTCCGCTCAGTGTTTTGGTAGCCACCAGCAGACCCAAAAGCTGTAGAATGGAAACCTATAAGGGTGCCTACCCACTGGCGATTTTTTTTCCTGCGATGCTAAATTGCGTTTTGCGTTTTTTCTGAAGAGCAATTAGCATAGAATGTGTTCTTGTCCATTTGTTGTTTTTTTTTTCGTTTCGTTGCAATTTTTCACATAGGAACTGTCAGCTGCATATGTCTCCTTATTTTTCTCTTAATGCACCCATGATTGTCAATGGAAATTAACGAAAAAGGCGCGAAAACCGCCGCGAAAAACGCCAGTGGGTAGGCGCCCTTATATGGGGAAGCTCATGGCCCTGACGCAGGACCCTCTGGGGATTTGGAACACTAATCTGCCTGAATACCAGGAAAGAAATGGGCTGAACTGGTAGCCCAGATGTATGGACACCAGTGGCCGCCAACCTGAAGAAAATGGATATATGGGAGTATTGTTTTTCTACTTTTTGGGTGAAGATTCTTTATTTTTGTGCATAAGCCTTGCATGTTGGCTGCCTTCACAGCACTTTTTTTTTACATGTTTTTTCTTTTTGTTGAGCAGTGAAACGGAAATGGAAAACAGTTTTTTCATTGTAGTATTTGCATTTTTAAGACTTTGGAAATGACAGAAAATGTTTTAGCTTTCATTCTGCTATTTGTTTTGTTCAAGTAGCGGAAGAAACCAGAAAACTTTCAGTAGTGAACAGCATGTTTCTCAGCAGCAGCACCATCCCTGTTTAAAACTTTTGTTAGGTCTGTTTTACATGTTAGCAGCCCGCTGAGCAGGTAGCGTTGAGTGTGCCAAATTTTTCTCACTTGAGGAAACGGCAGAAGTCAACGCTTTTCTGCAGCGAAGAGTGGGGGAATTCCCAGAGCAGTGGCAGAGGCGTGCCAATGTTTTCGGGCACGTAATAGCCACTGTTCTGCAGTGTGTTCTTGTGGACGTGCAAGTCACAGTAGAAACCTGCTTGATGTGGGCTGCTGAGGCCTCAGTACCTTGCATGCCTTAACTGACCATTGTGAGATGCTTGCCACCCGAATTATGGAGGCCCTGAAATGCGAGCATCCACAGTGCTTACCATCAGCCACGACCAACAGAACTACCGAAAACTAATTTTTATTATGGTAACATTGGGACAGGCTTCTTCACATGGATGTGCATGCCATCCAGGGCCCCATTGCAGTTCGGAAACTGTACAGCTGCTTGAAAACCTTCTGCGATGTCCAGCCAGGCTTACAGAGAAGGCGGCATCGCCGATGGCTTCAGCCTCTCCCAAATCACATTGCAGGCTCTCCTGGTGATCCCACAGATGGTGGAGTGCTCCAACAGGAACTCAAAATGCAATGACGCAAATGAGTTCCTGGTGGTGAGGAATCTGAAAAGAAAAGACTGAAGCAAATATAAAAAAAATCAAAAGGGAAATACAATCTAGGGTAAAAAAAATAAAAAGCAGTGCTCCATCAGGGTGACCAGCAGACGCTCTTCAGGGAAGATATACCAGTGCATGTTTGTGTCAACGTAGCTCATCCAGAACACAGCTCCACCAACAGCATGTCAAACGATGGCACGGACATACGGCAGAAGGCAGTAAACTTCGGATGCCGTCTCAATTCGCTGTGAAGTCGCCCTTACCGTCTCGCTGCGGCACCAGACGGTGAACCCAGAACCTCTGCTTCTTTCTTTTGGGCCTTTCCTCCAGCATCGGACGTGACTATGCAAAAGGGGTAAAAAGCAGCCAAGCCAAGAAAATACCATCTCCTTGTGAAAACATGTTTTTTGGCGCACCGAACAGCTAACAACCATCACCAACACAGGAAAACCTAAGTAAATGTCACCTGTGCGGCCACGTGAGCACTAGAAGGGTGTTTCCAGGGGGTTGGACAACTTTTTGACATTATTCCCTTCTTATTCCCTGCTTGCATTAGTTTTTGCCAGCGTAAAATATGCTGTATATATGCCGGCATGCGCGGACAAATACGCACACATATGTGCCAATATGTAGGGATACGCAATTTCCTAAGCGCGCAAAGCGCTGTTAATTTTATGTAGCGTACTACGATACGCTCGAGCCTGCCTTAACTGTTTCCAAAACTGCATAACAGTTAAGTCACCACAGACTTGGCCCTAACAAGGTCTAATTATCTTGCAGACAATAACACGTTATTTCATGGCAAAAGACAGTTCACACAACTGAGGTGCTGCTGGTTGAAGAATAATTACATATAGTTACACTATTCAACATTCAAGGCAATGTTTGTGGTTTACCCACAACAGCCTATTGCTATGTTTTCCCAACAGAAGAAAACCTGCGGCTCACGCTATTGTAGTGAAAAGTACATAGCTCAGCTTGGTGCTGTTGGCAGAGATGAACGGGTTTCTTATATTTTAGGCAGTTTCACGTAGAATATAGCCCTAGCAGCACATTATGTTGTGTAGTTGTAGGTTGGCGGAGTGAACCACTTTTTGGCGTGTTCGCGATAGTTTCCCCGTTTCTTTTTAATTCTAGCAAATACTGAGTTATGAGTCGACGTGTTATGTGCAATGCATATTTGACTGTTTGCATCATTTTATAATCATGGCTCCTTCAGTCGAGCGTAAGCTCAAATTCGCTCGCTCTTGCTCATATTTGCGGAGTGAACGAGTCGTTTTTGCGTGCGAAATAGCAGATTTTTTTTTTTAAATTCACCCTAGCTGCACATAAAACACGCTAGCACTAGCATGCCGTCATCATTGACCCAGCCCATTGTAATCAACCATAAATAGTCAACGTGTGCGGCATGACGCCATCCTGCGGTGCTTCTGATATTTTCTGGTTTGGGAGAAAGTAGCTGTGGTTGGAGGCTTCTGATGGCAAGGATGTTCTTTTGCCTAGGTTGCTGTCACGTAGATTTGGGCAGTCACATGAGATAACGGAGGTAGTCCCTAGAGGGAGAAGGCTTGGGGTTCATCATCTGGGGTCCTAGAGCGTTGGCTTTGGCTCAACTAACTAAATTGATGAGCATCTCCATCTCCACTCACTTCAGCTTCCAAATTGAGATGGTCCTAAGCAATTTCCAAAATGGTTGCCTTCCCTGCTATTAGCTG
This sequence comes from Eleutherodactylus coqui, assembly GCF_035609145.1. Classification (NCBI taxonomy): domain Eukaryota; kingdom Metazoa; phylum Chordata; class Amphibia; order Anura; family Eleutherodactylidae; genus Eleutherodactylus; species Eleutherodactylus coqui. Next base: position 203,501,914 of record NC_089843.1, on the reverse strand, counting down.
CAAACTTTGCCGTGTCCTGACAGGTGGCTGTGCATTTACGCCTCTTTTCATGTACGTTCGTGTGGAGTTTGAGTGCATTTGTGGAGCCTTTGGTGTGCAAATGTGCACAAAAATAGAGCATGTTGCATTTTTTTTAAGGAAATGAGTCTAATGAGTGGCACTATTCTAACATTAGTCCTGGGATAACTGTGGTTATAAATATTTTTTAATAAGTTTAAAGGGGTTGTCCCGCGGCAGCAAGTGGGTCTATACACTTCTGTATGGCCATAATAATGCACTTTGTAATGTACATTGTGCATTAATTATGAGCCATACAGAAGTTATTCACTTACCTGCTCCGTTGCTAGCGTCCTCGTCTCCATGGTGCCGACTAATTTTCGGCCTCCGGTGGCCAAATTAGCTGCGCTTGCGCAGTCCAGGTCTTCTCCTGTTCTCTATGGGGCTCCGTGTAGCTCCGCCCCGTCACGTGCCGATTCCAGCCAATCAGGAGGCTGGAATCGGCAATGGACCGCACAGAAGAGCTGCGGTCCACGGAGGTAGAGGATCCCGGCGGCCATCTTCACCGGTAAGTATAGAAGTCACCGGAGCGCGGGGATTAAGGTAAGCGCTCCGGTAAGCTTTCCTTAGGTCCCTGCATCGGGGTTGTCTCGCGCCGAACGGGGGGGGGGGGGGGGGGGGGGTTTGAAAAAAAACAAAACCCGTTTCGGCGCGGGACAACCCCTTTAAATACAAAAAATGTTTATAATTATAGGTTGGATTTAGATATTAGCACATGAACAGCCCTTATGATAGTTGGTGTGAGACACCTCACCACAACATTTGGTCATAAGCCTGATGACATATGTATAGTCAAACGTTATTACCTTGATTCATTTTCCTTTCCTCCCACAAAAACTCACATCATTCTGATGAGTAATAGTGTTTTTGGAGGAACATGCTCCCTGTAAATCAATACTATGACTAAAAGTTCCATCTACAAAGCTCAAGAGAAGACATTTATTGAATCAAGGTCATATCTAGGGATGAGCGAGCTTGATGCTCGTTCGAGTATTAGGGTGTTCGAGATGCTCGTTATTCGAGATGAGTACCACGCGATGTTCGAGTCACTTTCACTTTCATCTCTGAGAAATTTGTGCGCTTTTCTGGCCAATAGAAAGACATGGAAGGCATTACAACTTCCTCCTGTGACGTTCCAGCCCTATACCACCCCTCTGCAGTGAGTGGCTGGGGAGATCTGCCCCGCCCGCGGCTCGCCACAGATGCATGCTGACATAGATCAGGGACAGTGCTGCTGATGCTGCTGCTGCTATAGGGAGAGCGTTAGGTGTTATTTTAGTCTTCAAGAACCCCAACGGTCCTTCTTAGGGCCACATTTGACCGTGTACAGTACTGCTGAGGCTGCTTTTAGCAGTGTTGCACAATTTTTTTTTTTTTATATTGGGCGTGCAGAGCATTGCGTCCTCAGTCTGCAGTCATTTTACTCAGTATAGGAGCAGTACTGGTGAGGCAGGGAAAGAGGTATACTGGCTATATAGGCAGTGGGCTTTTTCCCCAAAACTTCCAAAAAATACAATATTAGGCCTGCCTGTCACTGCCTTCAGTTTACTGCGTCTCTGCTGGGGGTAGTAGCTGTTGAATTAATACCCAACCTTGCGCATAATTGTTGCCTGCCTCTGCAGTGTGTTACGTACGCGAAGTCAGCCTCCAACAGGGAAATTGAAATACAGTGTATATCACAGGCAGTGGGCTTTTTCCCAAAAAGTTCAAAAAAATACAATATTAGGCCTGCCTGTCACTGCCTACAGTTTACTGCGTCTCTGCTAGGGGTAGTAGTTGTTGAATTAATACCCAGCCTTGCGCATAATTGTTTCCTGCCTCTGCAGTGCATTACGTACACGAAGTCAGCCTCCAACAGGGCAATCGAAATACAGTGCATATCACAGGCAGTGTGGTTGTTCCCACCAAGTTAGAAAATATACCAGATTTGGCCTGCCTGTCAGTGCCTTCCGTTAACAGCGTCTCTGCTGGGTGTAGTAGTTGGTGAATTAATACCCAGCCTTGCGCATAATTGTTTCCTGCCTCTGCAGTGCGTTAAGTACGCGAAGTCAGCCTCCAACCACAGGCCAATAAGCGGCGCATTTAATTACAGCGTTCTGTTTCTGCTAATCTCGTAATACACCATGCTGAGGGGTAGGGGTAGGCCTAGAGGACGTGGACGGGGGCGAGGACGCGGAGGCCCAAGTCAGGGTGTGGGCACAGGCCGAGCTCCTGATCCAGGTGTATCGCAGCCGACTGCTGCGGGATTAGGAGAGAGGCACGTTTCTGGCGTACCCACGTTCATCTCACAATTAATGGGTCCACGCGGTAGACCTTTATTAGAAAATGAGCAGTGTGAGCAGGTCCTGTCGTGGATGGCAGAAAGTGCATCCAGCAATCTATCGACCACCCAGTCTTCTACGCCGTCCACTGCTGCAACTCTGAATCCTCTGGCTGCTGCTCCTCCTTCCTCCCAGCCTCCTCACTCCATGAAAATGACACATTCTGAAGAGCAGGCAGACTCCCAGGAACTGTTCTCGGGCCCCTGCCCAGATTGGGCAGCAATGGTTCCTCTCCCACCAGAGGAGTTTATCGTGACCGATGCCCAACCTTTGGAAAGTTCCCGGGGTCCGGTGGATGAGGCTGGGGACTTCTGGCAACTGTCTCAAGACCTTTCAGTGGGTGAGGAGGACGATGACGATGAGACACAGTTGTCTATCAGTGAGGTAGTAGTAAGGGCAGTAAGTCTGAGGGAGGAGCGCACAGAGGATTCGGAGGAAGAGCAGCTGGACGATGAGGTGACTGACCCTACCTGGTTTGCTAAGCCTACTGAGGACAGGTCTTCAGAGGGGGAGGCAAGTGTAGCAGCAGGGCAGGTTGGAAGAGGCAGTGCGGTGGCCAGGGGTAGAGGCAGGGCCAGACCGAATAATCCACCAACTGTTTCCCAAAGTGCCCCCTTGCGCTATGCCACCCTGCAGAGGCCGAGGTGCTCAAAGGTGTGGCAGTTTTTCACTGAGAGTGCAGACGACCGACAAACTGTGGTGTGCAAGGTTTGTCACGCCAAGATCAGCCGGGGAGCCACCACAACCAGCCTTACCACCACCAACATGCGCAGGCATATGATGGCCAAGCACCCCACAAGGTGGGACGAAGGCCATTCACCGCCTCCGGTTTGCACCACTGACTCTCCCCCTGTGCCCCAACCTGCCACTGAGATCCAACCCCCCTCTCAGGACACAGGCACTACCGTCTCCCGGCCTGCACTCACACGCTCACCTCCGCTGTCCTCGGCCCCATCCACCAATGTCTCTCAGCGCAGCGTCCAGCCGTCGCTAGAGCAACTGTTTGAGCGAAAGCGCAATTACACCGCCACGCACCCGCACGCTCAAGCGTTAAACGTGCACATAGCCAAATTTATCAGCCTTGAGATGCTGCCGTATAGGCTTGTGGAAACGGAGGCTTTCAAAAACATGATGGCGGCCCCGCGCTACTCGGTTCCCAGTCGCCACTACTTTTCCCGATGTGCCGTCCCAGCCCTGCACGACCACGTCTTCCGCAACATTGTACGCGAAGGTCCACTTAACAACGGACACGTGGACAAGCACAGGCGGGCAGGGCCACTATATCTCTCTGACGGCACATTGGGTGAATTTACTGGAGGCCGGGACCGAGTCAGAGCCTGGGACCGCTCACGTCCTACCCACCCCCAGAATTGCGGGCCCCAGCTCGGTGGTGATATCTGCGGTGGTGTATGCTTCCTCCACTAAACCACCCTCCTCCTACGCAACCTCTGTCTCGCAATCAAGATGTGTCAGCAGCAGCACGTCGCCAGCAGTCGGTGTCCCGCGGGGTGGCAGCACAGCGGTGGGCAAGCACCAGCAGGCCGTGTTGAAATTACTCAGCTTAGGAGAGAAGAGGCACACGGCCCACGAACTGCTGCAGGGTCTGACAGAGCAGACCGACCGCTGGCTTGCGCCGCTGAGCCTCCAACCGGGCATGGTCGTGTGTGACAACAGCCGTAACCTGGTGGCGGCTCTGCTGCTCGGCAGCCTCACGCACGTGCCATGCCTGGCCCACGTCTTTAATTTGGTGGTTCAGCGGTTTCTGAAAAGCTATCCACGTTTGTCAGACCTGCTAGGAAAGGTGCGCCGGCTCTGCGCACATTTCCACAAGTCCAACACGCACGCTGCCACCCTGCGGACCCTGCAACATCGGTTTAATCTGCCAGTGCACCAACGTCTGTGCGACGTGCCCACACGGTGGAACTCTACGCTCCGCATGTTGGACAGGCTCTATGAGCAGCGTAGAGCTATAGTGGAATACCAACATGGGCGGCGTAGTGGGAGTCAGCCTCCTCAATTCTTTACAGAAGAGTGGGCCTGGTTGGCAGACATCTGCCAGGTCCTTGGAAACTTTGAGGAGTCTACCCAGATGGTGAGCGGCGATGCTGCAATCATTAGCGTCACCATTCCTCTGCTATGCCTCTTGAGAAGTTCCCTGCAAACCATAAAGGCAGACGCTTTGCGCTCGGAAACGTAGGCGGGGGAAGACAGTATGTCGCTGGATAGTCAGAGCACCCTCATGTCTATATCTCAGCGCGTTGAGGAGGAGGAGGAGGATGGGGAGGAGCATGAGGAGGAGGGGGAAGAGACAGCTTGGCCCACTGCTAAGGGTACCCATGCTGCTTGCCTGTCATCCTTTCAGCGTGTATGGCTAGAGGAGGAGGAGGAGGATCCTGAAAGTGATCTTCCTAGTGAGGACAGCCAAGTGTTGCGTACAGGTACCCTGGCACACATGGCGGACTTCATGTTGGGATGCCTTTCTCGTGACCCTCGCGTTACACGCATTCTGGCCACTACGGATTACTGGGTGTACACACTGCTCGACCCACGGTATAAGGAGAACCTTTCCACTCTCATACCCGAAGAGGAAAGGGGTTCGAGAGTGATGCTATACCACAGGACCCTGGCGGACAAACTGATGGTAAAATTCCCATCTGACAGCGCTAGTGGCAGAAGGCGCAGTTCCGAGGGCCAGGTAGCAGGGGAGGCACGGAGATCAGGCAGCATGTACAGCGCAGGCAGGGGAACACTCTACAACGCCTTTGACAGCTTTATGGCTCCCCAGCAAGACTGTGTCACCGCTCCCCAGTCAAGGCTGAGTCAGAGGGAGCACTGTAAAAGAATGGTGAGAGAGTACGTAGCCGATCGCACGACCATCCTCCTTGACGCCTCTGCTCCCTACAACTACTGGGTGTCGAAGCTGGACACATGGCCTGAACTCGCGCTGTATGCCCTTGAGGTGCTTGCTTGTCCTGCGGCTAGCGTCTTGTCAGAGAGGGTGTTTAGTGCGGCTGGAAGAATCATCACGGATAAGCGTACCCGCCTGTCAACCGACAGTGCCGACAGGCTTACACTCATCAAGATGAACAAAGCCTGGATTTCCCCAGACTTCTCTTCTCCACCAGCGGACAGCAGCGATACCTAAAGGGTCGCTCATGTCAGACAAATCTGATCAGTTTCTACGATGAAGTAAGCTCTAAGCTGGACCAGGGAGAATCTATTGATCTTGTATATCTGGACTTCTCTAAAGCCTTTGACACCGTGCCACATAATAGGCTAATATACAAAATGAGGCAGCTCGGACTGGGCGAAAACGTGTGTAAGTGGGTAAAAAATTGGCTCAACGATAGAAAGCAGAGGGTGGTAATAAATGGTTCGTACTCTGATTGGAACACAGTCGCTAGCGGGGTGCCACAGGGTTCAGTATTAGGCCCCACTCTGTTCAACATATTTATTAATGACCTGATAGAGGGGCTGCACAGCAAAATATCAATATTTGCAGATGACACAAAATTATACAATATAATTAATGCAACGGAGGACAATGTGCGGCTACAAATGGACCTGGATAAGATGGGGGCTTGGGCAGAAAAATGGCAAATGAAGTTCAATGTTGAAAAATGTAAGACTATGCACATGGGCAGGAGAAACGGATGTCACCAATATTCACTTATTGGGGTACCACTAGGGAAAAGTGATATGGAAAAGGATCTAGGGGTATTAGTGGATAATAGACTAAACTGGAGTAACCAATGCCAGTCAGCTGCTGCAAAGGCAAATAAAGTCTTGGGGTGCATTAAAAGAGGTATAGGGGCGAAGGACGAGAACATTATCCTTCCACTATATAAGGCACTTGTCAGGCCTCACATGGAATACTGCGTACAATTCTGGACACCGGTGCTCAGGAAAGATGTCACAGTGATTGAAGGGGTTCAAAGAAGGGCAACTAAACTAATACATGGAATGACGGGACTGGAATACCCAGAGAGGCTATCCAAATTGGGACTATTTACTCTAGAAAAAAGAAGGTTAAGAGGCGACCAAATAACCATGTATAAGTACATGAGGGGACAACACATGGATCTCTCCCGTGATCTGTTTACACCCAGGACCACAAAGGTAACAAGAGGACATCCGCTACGATTAGAGGAAAGTAGGTTTCATCACCAACATAGAAAGGGGTTCTTTACTGTAAGAGCAGTTAGACTGTGGAACTCTCTACCGGAGGAAGTGGTGATGGCAAAATCGATAGAGGAGTTTAAAAGGGGACTTGATGTCTTTCTGGAGAAGAAGTATATTACAGGATATAAATATTAGGTTAAGTGTCAATCCTGGTATACAGGCAGGTAGGAACTATTAGGGGTTGATCCAGGGAACAGTCTGATTGCCATTAGGGAGTCGGGAAGGAATTTTTCCCCCAAAGGGCTAATTGGCTTCTGGCCTTGGGGTTTTTTTGCCTTCCTCTGGATCAACACAGTAGGATAGACAGGCTGGACTAGATGGACAATGTCTTCATTCGGCCTTACATACTATGTTACTATGTAAACAATACGTAGGCTGCACCCGCGGATGGAAGCATCGTTCTCTACCACCATCAAAAACGGGGACCTTTTAGCTTCATCAATCTGTGTATTCTATTCATCCTCCTCCTGCTCCTCCTCCTGAAACCTCACGTAATCACGCCGAACGGGCAATTTTTCTTAGGCCCACAAGGCTCAGTCATATGACTTTTGTAAACAATGTTTATACGTTTCAATTCTCATTAAAGCGTTGAAACTTGCCCCTGAACCAATTTTTATTTTAACTGGGCTGCCTCCAGGCCTAGTTACAAATTAAGCCACATTAACCAAAACGATTAATGGGTTTCACCTGCCCTCTTGGTTGGGCATGGGCAATTTTTCTGAGGTACATTAGTACTGTTGGTACACCAATTTTTTTGGGCCCTCGCCTACAGTGTAATCCTAGTAATTTTTATGGGCTTCGCCTGCACTCATGGTACAGCAAGGTGTGTGGGGTTGGCCTACACTTTTGCTACATAAATGTAACTGGGGCCTTGTCTGTACTGCAACTGCTGAAATGTGAAAGAGACTGTTATCTCCCTAAACTGCTGCAACGGGAATGTTACTGTGGCCTGTCTTGACTGCTACTATTACTGAAATGGAACTAATACTGTGCTCCCCCTATACTGCTGCTTCGAAATTGTTACTGGGGCCTGTCTTGACTGCTACTATTACTGAAATGGAACTAAGACTGTGCTCCCCCTATACTGCTGCTTCGGAATGGTTACTGGGGCCTTGTCTATACTGCAACTACTGAAATGTGAAAGAGACTGTTATCTCCCTAAACTGCTGCAACGGGAATGTTACTGTGGCCTGTCTTGACAGCTACTACTACTGAAATGGAACTAAAACTGTGCTCCCCCTATACTGCTGCTTCGGAATTGTTACTGGGGCCTGTCTTGACTGCTACTATTACTGAAATGGAACTAATACTGTGCTCCCCCTATACTGCTGCTTCGATATTGTTACTGGGGCCTGTCTGGACTACTACTACTACTGAAATGGAACTAATACTGTGCTCCCCCTATAATGCTGCTAGTGATATGTTACTGGGGCCTGTCCCTAATGCTACCGCTGAAATGTTACTAATTCTGGGCTCTGCCTATACCGCTGCTAATGCTATGTCACTGGAGTGTGGAAACTGAGGCTTCCCAAAGACATGATGGTGGTGAGGCCATTTCCCACCAACGCGGTTACTGTTAAGGTGCATATAACCACGGACACGTGGAGAGGACACGTAGTGCCTCAAAAACATCCCCCTCCTCCTCCAACAATGAAAACATTCTTGGCAAATACCTTTGCATTTGTCCATCTGGTGGCAGTCCAAGAATTTCACCTGTAACGACACAACAAGAGAGCCCCCCCACCATCCCCCCGCCACGGCCCACTTAATCCTGGCTACATTCCGAAAACCAACTAAATAAAACCGTGCTACTAGGTCCGCAGTCGCCACCACATTCCCAGCAATGCGGTTACTGTTAAGGTACATATTACCAGTCTGACTGGGGCATGCACTGTGGGCCGAAGCCCACCTGTATTGTATGTGACGTTAGCTCTGCTGAGCAGGGGACTGCAATGGGATACATTTATGTACCGCCTATGGGTTCCAGGGAGCCACCCATGCTGTGTGTCCACAGGGACTTCACATTAGGGATTTGTACCTGCCTGTGTCTACTTATAAAAAAACCCAGTCTGACTGGGGCATGCAGTGTGGGCCGAAGCCCACCTGCATTTAATCTGACATTAGTTTTGCTGTCCAGGGCACTGCAATGGGATATATTTATGTACCGTCGGTGGCTTCCTGGGACCCACCTATGCTGTCGGTCCACACGGAGTTGTAACTGCATGTGTCTACTTATAAAGAACCCCAGTCAGACTGGGGCATGCAGTGTGGGTCGAAGCCCACCTGCATTAAACCTGACGTTACCTCAGCTGTGCTGGGCACTGCAATGGGATTTATATATGTACCGCCGGTGGGTTCCAGGGAGCCACTCATGCTGTCGGTCCACACGGACTTTACAATAGGGAGTTGTACCTGCCTGTGTCTACTTATAAAAAACCCCAGTGTGACTGGGGCATGCAGTGTGGGCCGAAGCCCACCTGCATTTAAGCTGACGTTACCTTAGCTGTGCTGGGCAATGAAATGGGATATATTTATGTACCGCCGGTGGCTTCCTGGGACCCACCTATGCTGTCGTTCCACACAGAGTTGTAACTGCATGTGTCTACTTATAAAGAACCCCAGTCTGACTGGGGCATGCAGTGTGGGCCAAAGCCCACCTGCATTAAACCTGACGTTACCTCAACTGTGCTGGGCACTGCAATGGGATTTATATATGTACCGCTGGTGGGTTCCAGGGAGCCACCCATGCTGTCGGTCCACACGGACATCACAATAGGGAGTTGTACCTGCCTGTGTCTACTTATAAAAAACCCCAGTCTGACTGGGGCATGCAGTGTGGGCCGAAGCCCACCTGCATTTAATCTGACGTTACCTCAGCTGTGCTGGGCAATGCAATGGGATATATTTCTGTACCGCCGGTGGCTTCCTGGGACCCACCCATGCTGTCGGTCCACACGGAGTTATAACTGCATGTGTCTACTTATAAAGAACCACAGTCTGACTGGGGCATGCAGTGTGGGCCGAAGCCCACCTGCATTAAACCTGACGTTACCTCAGCTGTGCTGGGCACTGCAATGGGATTTATATATGTACCGCCGGTGGGTTCCAGGGAGCCACCCATGCTGTCGGTCCACGCAGACTTCACAATAGGGATTTGTACCTGCCTGTGTCTACTTATAAAAAACCCCAGTGTGACTGGGGCATGCAGTGTGGGCCGAAGCCCACCTGCATTTAATCTTACGTTAACTTTGCTGTCCAGGGCACTGCAATGGGATATATTTATGTACCGTCGGTGGCTTCCTGGGACCCACCTATACTGTCGGTCCACACGGAGTTGTAACTGCATGTGTATACTTATAAAGAACCCCAGTCTGACTGGGGCATGCAGTGTGGGCCGAAGCCCACCTGCAGTAAACCTGACGTTACCTCAGCTGTGCTGGGCACTGCAATGGGATTTGTTTATGTACCGCCGGTGGGTTCCAGGGAGCCACCCATGCTGTAGGTGCACACGGAATTCCCATTGCGGAGTTATACCTGCCTGTGACTATTTATAAAAAACCCCTGTCTGATTCGGGCATGCAGTGTGGGCCGAAGCCCACCTATATTTAATCTGATGTTAGCTCTACTATCCGGGGCACTGCATTGGGACAAACTACAGGAGCAATACAGCGCTAATGAGATGTGCACAGCTACGCTAGCATTGGAGTCTGCTGTAGGCCCGCGATTGTTGAGGGTTTCTGCAGAGGCCTATGTCCTGGGTGCAGTGAAAGTCCGCTTCCTGCCTAGGATTGCTGAACCTGGGGGCCGAGGCCTATGTCGTGGCCGCGGTGCAAGTCTGCCATGTTTGGCCGGTCAGATCAATTTTTGGTTCATGTCTTGGGTTTCCTAGGACCCACCTATGCTGTTGGTGCAAACTTAGCTCCCATCGCGGTGTTTGACCTGTCTGGCACAAAGACACTGACTGACTTGGGTAGGGGGCAGAGCACAGACGGCTTTCCCCTTGCAGTGTGGATTAAGCTATGCGACACCTTGACAGAATGAATAGTGTGTGGCACATGGATTCCCCATTGCTATGCCCACGTGTGCAGCTCCTGATGGAGGTGGCACAGGATTGGATTTCTCATTGCTTCTGTACAGCATTGTGGGCTATCGCCCCGCCCCTTTTAAAGAGGGTCGCTGCCTGGCCCTGCCAACCCTCTGCAGTGTGTGCCTGCGGTTCCTCCTCATGGCAGACGCACTTATAAATAGACATGAGGGTGGTGTGGCTATGAGGCCAGCGTGTGGCATGAGGGCAGCTGAAGGCTGCGCAGGGACACTTTGGTGTGCGCTGTGGACACTGGGTCGTGCGGGGGGGGGGGGGGGCAGCATGTAACCCAGGAGAAGTGGCAGCAGAGTGTCATGCAGGCAGTGATTGTGCTTTTTTGGAGGTAGTGTGGTGCTTAGCTAAGGTATGCCTTGCTAATGAGGGTTTTTCAAAAGTAAAAATTGTTGGGAGAGGGGGGGGCACTCTTGCCGCTATTGTGGCTTAATAGTGGGACCTGGGAACTTGAGATGCAGCCCAACATATAGCCCCTCGCGTGCCCTATCCGTTTCTGTGTCGTTCCCATCACTTTCTTGAATTTCCCAGATTTTCACAAATGAAAACCTTAGCGAGCATCGGCGATATACAAAAATGCTCGAGTTGCCCATTGACTTCAATGGGGTTCGTTACTTGAAACGAACCCTCGAGCATCACAAAAAGTACGACTCGAGTAACGAGCACCCGAGCATTTTGGTGCACGCTCATCTCTAGTCATATCACATGATAACTAAACTTTTTAAGTGTAAACAACGGAGCTTGCACCAAATAGTACGAAAAAGCATCAGAATAATTAATTTTTAGTAAGCTTTTTGATTAGACAGTTTTCTTTATCTCACGAAGACCAAAAGTAATTCGCTATTGATGTTTAACCAGTATTGATGATGATCCATCACTAACACACTTATTTCTAATGCAAAAAAGGTAGCAGCTAATGTAAACTGACCAGTCAGCACATTACAACCATCTGTGTAGTATTGTGTAGGTCTCCATCGTCCTGCTGCCAAAACAGCTCAAATCAGTTGAGGCATGGACTTCACAAAAGCTCTGAAGGTGTCCTATGGTATTCGACACTAGTTAGTTAACCAGAAAGTTAGCATCACGTCCTTTAAGACCTCTAAGTTGCAAGCTGAGGCCTCCATGGATCAAGCTGCTTTTTCCAGTGCATCCCAAAGATATTGAATTGGACAGAGATCTGGGTAATTTGGAGGCCAAGTCAACATTTTTGTTACGGACACGGAGTGTGGACCCACTGGACCAACCAACCAGTTTGGCTTTAGGCGGCCCCGGTGTGCCTGGCAGCTGACCTCTGGTGAACAGATGGGAAAACTAGACCTTGACTAGTAAGGGAGATTAGGGTAACTTTGCCTAGGAGCAGGGTAGGCATCCTGTTAAGAATGGCCCTGTGGTCTTCCTCTCAGGCCTGACTAACCCTGAGGGGACACAGGAGAGTAAGACTGGACACAGGATGCACCAAAGACACAGGACAGAGCTGTACAAACCAAGGAACTTGGGATGGTGCCGAGACCATATCTAGCAGCAGACAGACGTGCACAAAGGCACAAGCAAGAACAGGGACAGACCAGGGTCAAGAACAATGTACGACAGAAAACAAGCACATCCAATACATAGAGGTCCGGCAGCACTCAGACTCAGCTTATCCAAATGGGCGAGGTAGGTGTATGCACAGCAACCAGTCAATGGGATCATGGACCTCTAATCCCGGGTCAATCCATAACACTAAGGTAGAGGCGGCAGCATCAAAGGTGTAGAATAAAATTTAAAATCCTTTTATTGCTTCCATATAGTAAAAGGCAACATTTCGACTACATGTCTTTTTCAAGCCTGAACATTGCTGACACAATAAAACTTAAATATACAACACCTACATACAAACTGACCAATCTGGTCAGACACCCCACCCACCAATACATAATAATACAATCCACCTGACGATACCAGCATGTAATAGGTGAATGTCGTCTGCTTGATCAACTTCTCCATGTCTCCAAATCGGGGCATGTTCAATTCAGTATAAACTACCCAGGTGTGCACTCACCCTAGTATCAACCTGAGGCCGTCAGAGCCATGCATAACGAAGGTAAAAGAGTATATCTGGTGTTAGAGAATCAGCTACTATCTAACTGATGCCACACCTAAGATGGTGGATGTTCACATTATTGCGCATGCGTCAGAATGACGGACACCTTCATTAACAGAGGGCACGTTATTGTTCTTATCCCAGAATAGAGGTCATAACCAAGATGGCCGACGATCTCCTTACTGAGCATGCGCCAAAACAACAAACTGCATTCAACGATAGAGAGCACATCATTGTAGTGCCTTAGGTCAGGCGTTTGCCACAACCAAGATGGCTGCCGTTATCATTACCGCGCTTGCGCCAGAAAGTCTGTTATATCTGATTGGAGAAGATCTATAACAACTTAAATCATATTGAGAATGGCTGGCCCACTATCCAGTATGTGTGTGCGTCAGCGCTAAAGCGCATCCACATAACGCCGGTACTTTTGTCAACATGTGGCAGAGAAATGTTGATAATCTGTTCGACCACTGTACCATCTTCTAAGAATAAATCCAAATTGAAAAATAGAGGACGCATAGTCACTGCATTAATCTTGCCACAACCAAGATGGCCACCAACATCATTATCCCGCTTGCGCTGGGCAGTCCGTCCTATCTTATTACAGAAGATCTATACCAACTATTATCCATGGACTAGTGCTAGCCATGTTTGGAACAATTATATGAGTATGAAATATGTTTACATGGTCTCACTCCCCCTCACATGGAACACTTACATATTGGTCATATCAAAAAATAATATATTCTAAAAAAAATAGTGTTCATATACACAAAAAGTTAATTGCAAACCCCATATGTTTATTGCAATCCATATATATATATATATATATATATATATATATATATATATATATATACATATACATATACCAATCCAACAAGAAAAGTGCATCAAACTGTGTCATGTATAGCAGACAAGTATAATCCCATTCACAAAGCCCAGAAATATTCAATAAAGAGGAAATCTTTTATATTCTTTATATTTTTAATGCAAGGCAAAAAACATTTTTCAAAGAAAGAATTTTTATAAAAAAACATTTTTTGTAGAAAGTGCATTAATCTACGAATGGTGACATGGAGAGCAGACCAAGAATATGGATCGACCATAAAAAATATAATCAATCCACAAGAGAAGACAAACAAAAAAAGGGGACAATAAAGGAATTCAGGGTGCAGAACTAAATACACATTTAAACAAACACTATAAATACTAACATCATACAGTTCGGCTAAAACCAATACGGTCAAAGGAATAAGTCTAGATAAATGGCGAAAAATGATAGTCCATATTCAAACCAAGGGGGTATATTGTATTCAGGGTAAGAGGGACTCCCTATTCCCCCCTCTGGTCAATGGAGGAACATCGTCAATGATGCGAAAATGTAATTGGCTAATCGTATGTCTTTTCTCACTAAAATGTTTGGGAATAGGTAGATCCAGGCATTTTGTTCAAATGGTGTCTTTATGTTTTGTTATTCTTGTGTGAACTTCTAGAGTGGTCTCACCAACATAGCAGGTTATTAGATAAATGACAAAAGAGGAGATACAGGTGTATCTTTTTCTAATTTTGTATCTATTGCCCGCGGAAGGATGATAGAATGAGTCTGCTGTTGCTAAGTTCCCACAGGAACAACAATTATCCTTGTTTGAAGTGTTGTTCCCCATCCAGAAGAGATGCTGAAGACCAGTGCCGGGGAGAAGATGCAGCGGAGCCCTGGACAGTGCTTCTAGGTGAAGCGTATATTTCAGGCCCCAACTACCACCCACCCCCCGAAAATCCTCACATGTGGTGCTACAAAGTTGTGCAACTTTGTAGCAGCACATGCGACTTTGTAGTGCCGCAAAATCACGATACTGCCACGAGAAAACGCAGCGGCATTGCACGGACCACCAATGCGATATTGCTGCGATTTTCTGAGGGCGATGCCACGTCACCCGTGTGAAGGAGGCCCAAAAGGTATTGTTTGCTATGTCACAGCAGTTGTTGTTGAAAGTTCTGCTGTTGGAACAGACTGAGAGCAGAGCCCTCAGCACAGAAGAGCTGCAGAAGACCCTGCTATCATGGAGGAGACGGTTGTGGCTCTCTCTCTCTATATATATATCTACGACGAGTATGACCTTATGCAATTACAGATGTATGTTGTATGTTCTCACAAAATTTGCAGAATCAGTGAGGGAAAACAATTCTATTCCATTGCATGCAGTACTAATGAGCTAATCTCATTGGTTTTAGGGGAGAATAGAAGCATGTGGCACTATAGGGACTCTATGTACTACTGTATGGACTCTGCCTTTATTGTGTTCACGATCCCTAGAAGTAAAATGCAGTAAGTGATCCAAGGGTCTCCTATGCTGCCAGATTCGGGAGAGGCAATACTTTGTGAAAATCTTTTTAGTGAAGGTCAGTGAATAGACGTCCTCTCACTGCTTCTTGTAATTCTCAGGGAAAGCAGAATGGAATAAGTCTTTCCAGATGACCTCAGTTCTGTGCAGTCAGACTGGGTGTGATAAACTAATACTCCTACAACTATTGACTTCTAGTTTGCATTTACACATCCGCTTCAGCCCCCTGCTTTTTTCCCATTTCTCCTGTGCAGGAGTTTGTGTGTGTCATATGCCGGATGAGGGAAGTATTCTAAGTAAAGCCAGATTATGGCATCTGTTGGTGAGCAGCCTACAGACCTGGATGTCTGGTCCTTCTAAGTCAATGGCAAGTCATTGGCCATTACTTTGGCAGCTGTAATGGAGCAGTGTCTCTGTAAAGGGCATTGCTAAACTGTATTAATACCTTCCTGCAGTCTGCCGTCCATCACGTTATGAGTGTTTGCCAATCTCTAAAGGTTTTTAATAAATCTTGTCTTTCATGGATAAGCTCACACAACAGGTCTACGTAACCCATCAAATCGTAGGGTTGGCCGGAAAGGCTGCAATATTCAAAGTTACACTCCTAAGGGCGGCCTCACATGGGCGTAATTGTGTATTCTTGCGTGCGTAATAGAGATGAGCGAACGTACTCGGTAAGGCCGATTTTGCAATTGAGCACTGCGATTTTCGAGTACTTCACTACTCGGGTGAAAAGATTCGGGGGGCGCCGGGGCGTGGTGTGGTGGAGCGGGGGGTAGCATCGCGGAACAGGTGGGAGCTCTCTCTCTTTCTCCCTCTCCCCCCCACTCCCCTCTGCAACCCCCCGCTCACCCACGGCGCCCCCCGAATCTTTTCACCCGAGTAGTGAAGTACTCGAAAATTGCGAAATCGGCCTTACCGAGTACGTTCGCTCATCTCTAGTGCGTAACATTTATGCACGCAGTATACAGAAAACAGAACTCATGTAAATAGGTTTGTAAACGTTTCCTGAGTTCTGTGCGCCCATCTTAAACAATAAATTCTGCTAGGTTTTTCTGCGCACCAAAGGTCCCTAAAGAAGTCAATAGGGGTTTGCAGATGTACCTGCAATACACAGGGGATGCATGAAACACGTAATCTCATGAAAAAAAACAAACACCTGAACCTCATTAGGCAAAAAAGCCATTTAAATTGGGGCGTGTTCGTCCGCGCAAAAAGTACAGTAAAATATGCCGCTACGTGTACAAAAAAGCCTCTATCATAGCGCAAATACGTAAGAATAAACGCATACACCTGTTTCAAGCCACTCTAGTAGCCCCTTCAGATGAGTGTGTGCAAATGCACTCGCTATGTATTTACGCAGTGAATGAAGTCGATTTGTTCGCGCATCAAACAAATCAAGCTCAAGGCCTATCCACATGTGCGCACAACACACTCCCGCCGTGATTTCCAATGCCATTTACATTAATGAAGTCCAGATGTATTCTTTCTTTCAGGCTTATTCACATGTCCGTATATTGGCCGGGTTTCCACACCCGTCCGATATACAGTGTCCCTTTCTGCAGGGAGAGGAGGCGGGCCGGCAGCAGTGCACTGAGCTCCCACCCCTCCCCGCCCTTCGCTACTATGTGCAATGGGAGGGGTGGGCGGAGCAGAACTTAGCCCCACTCCTGGCCCGGACCTCCCATTGCAAACAGTGGCGAGGGGTGGACAGAGGGCGGGAGCTCAGTGCACTGCTACCAGCCAAGCTGGCCTCCTCTCCCTGCAGAAGGGGACACCGCATATCAGCAGGGCGCGAAAACCCGGCTGATATACGGACGCGTGAATAAGCCCTCAGGGAATTGTGCAGCATATTACGCATTTTCTTGCAATTTTCGTGTGCATTTGCATACCGTCTATAGATTTCTATAAGGTCTTTGGTGCGCAAATACGCAGGAAAATATGCAGAAAAAGAAAATGAAAATAAACCCTTTGAAATCAATGGGTTCTATTCTCTACATATGGCGTGCGTATGTTTTGTGTGCGCAAAAACGGGTGTAAACATCCACATATGAAGCACATATTTCAAAATCACGAACAATAGCGCAGAGTTTGAATAGTCAAAAAAAAAAACCAAATACTGGATCATGTGCTAGTACGCTCCGCAGCGGCGAGGTTATTAGCACATGCGCCCTTCTGTTTCAGCCCTTACTGTGTAAGGGAATTGGAACAATCGATATTTAAACTGAACAATTAGTGAACGAGCCGACAATACCTGCATAGAATTAATGAGAAACGAAAAACGAACGATTTATTGTTGGTCAGTCGGGCTTTAGTTGCGTTTGCACTGAGCGATTACGTTTATTTTCGCTGGTTTAAATGATTTCTTATAAGATAATCATTATGTTTAAAAGGTCTTATTTAATTGATATGTTAATCACAGTGCAGAAATTCAACTTAAATATCATTCGTTGAACTATTGTGATGTCCTGATACAAGTAGGACAAAAAAAAAGAGGGAAAAAAAGTAACTTTTTTTAGATAAAAAAATAAAATAATTATTTAAACAACAAACATTTTTGCGTTATTTTGTCACAAGGACGGTGCAACTAATAGGCATCTCTCTTGCCTGCCGTCTTGGTATTTAAATGGAGTTGTCGACTTACTGTGATTCACATTAATACAGGTTAGTGATAGTCTTGGCTCAGGCTGCACCCAGTCAGAAGGACTCACACCTCAGTAACATAACTCCTTCTTGGGTGCCGAGTGCTGGGAGGGACTCAAAATTGCAATACAGATTGAAAAAGTGATTGGTGGCGACTAGAGATGAGCGAGCATACTCGTTAAGGTGATATACTCGAGAGAGAGCATCGCCTTTTTCGAGTACCTCCTGGCTCCCTCCTGAAGATTCGGGGCCGGCGCGGGGCAGGGAGGAGAGTGAGAGAGATCCCTCTCTTTCTCTCCCTCCCGATCCCCTCTGCAACCCCCCCCCCCCGAATCTTCAGGGATGAGCCAGCAGGTACTCAAAAAAGGCGATGCTCTCTCTAGTATATCGCCTTACTGAGTATGCACGCTCATCTCTAGTGGCGACTTCCTTACAAATGTCATCACCTTCCTAATTGAATCATACAATTCTGATTACACATAACATCTGTATCGTATAACTGTGAGGGTATATGTATATATTACCAAATGTTTTTTATGCTTTTATACCTGTATGCAAGTTCTATTCAATGCTAAAATGAGAAAAACTTATATGTCGCCTTACATCAGATATTCCAAAAGTTTGCAAGGCAGAGAGAGATGTTTCCAGAAATTCAGAGATGATACAGAACCGAACACGAAGGCCGCGTACTTGGCTGTTTTCCCAGAAGCGCCATATCTAGATAACGACTGTTCAACTACGTATATAACTTTCACTGTCTCAGGCCGGAAATCCGGACTTCCCATATATGGTTATGCAGTGAATTTGAGCCAATGAGCCCATCACCCATTCCTAGTGATGAGACCAAAGGGTATAAGATCCCATGTAATCTGTAATAAAGTGCGCAGTCATGTTCCCGTGTGAGGAACTATACCAGACCTCCGTGTGTGGTGTCTCTTCTTTACCGCCGGCAGCGGGGCATTGGGGTGGGCCTGATTGGTGCTGTACGCAGAAATTACCTTGACATAACGAGCAACATTTTTACTGCCGTGCAAAGATACCTGTATGTAAAGCCATCCAAGCGAGTAACATAGCGAGAAAAATAATTATTTCTGTTGGCATCGATGGATGTAAACAGTAATAAAAAATAAGAAGCTGATTATAAAATATTGAATTTTATAAAGATCTTTCTCACCTTCATTTTAATAATCTAGAACCTGAAATCACAGGGAGATGACTTTTGTCCAGGATCTCCCTATCAGAGTACCCAAAGGAAGAACAAATATACAATAATGCCCAAGCAATGTATATAGATTAGGGGTGTCAAAATCATCTTAACTGAGGGCCACATCAGCATTACAATTGCTTTCAAAGGGCTGATTGTAATTGTAAGACTGTATTTTAAAGGATATATTAAAAGGGGGAACATATGGATCAGAGCAAGGTTCTAGTCCTGAAAAATTGGGGCACAAGTCTCCCAACACAGAAACTTGACTCCAAACTGCCAGATAGTCAAAGAAAAGGAGCAATTATGGGAGTTAGCAGAGCCTGGTGAAAAGTTCCCAAAAAATTCCTTACTCACTAGAATTTGTGCAGCGGCCCTACAGGATATGGACATGCAGGCTGGAACAGACTGTCCCCTGCAGGATGGTAGCGAGGACCAGCTGGCATGTATAACCCACTTCACATTCTGAGCCCCGGCAAGCAACGCTGTACTGCAGGATAGGCTCAACAGGAGAAGCAGACGGGGGAGGGCACACCAAACACTCCGGGGACTGCAGTAAGAGCCACAGCACTCAGTCCAACGTCGCAAGGTAGCTCAAAGATGGCAGTCGCGATTCTGCAAATGAGGCCACAGTGCAGCAGAGGCTCTTCTGGGCAAAGCTCAGGATCCTTTAAACTAGAAGAAGCTCTTCTGCGCCTGGACCTTGTGGGCCACAAAAAATGACGTGGAGGGCCACATTTGTCCAACGGGCCTTAAGTTTGACACGTGATATAGATCTACAGATATACTGGGGGTGGACAAAAATAAGGAAACACCGGACAAAATGCATGTCTTAAGTTACATTATAATCATATTTCATAATACTACTAGTAAATTTAAACTATATCAAAAGGGCAGCTCAGTGCTAATGATTAAAATCCCATGCGGATACCTCCTAATGGTCCGGGAATCATACATGTGTAGTACATCGGAGTTAGCAGGCGGTGCTGTAGTTTTTGCGTGATGCAATGGCCTGTATAACAATGTCAACATCTGGTAAGTGTCATTTATCTTTGAGACAGCGTTCTGCGCAGTTGTGGCAGAGGTGACGGAATGCCAACAAGGTCAAATTGTTGGGGCCCGTACGGTGGGTGCCTCTGTAACAAAGGTATTGGATATTTTTCTTGTTTCACGAGGCACAGTATCCAGGATTATGAGCGCATACAGTAAGACTGGAAAAACCGCATCCGACTAACCCCATCGTGAATGGAAATGTGTGTTGAGTCACAGAGACAGACAATCATTGCTTATAGTTGTGATCCACAAGGAGCAGACTACAGCTTTTGTGTTTCCATATTTTTGTCCACCCCCCCTCCCCCGTAGGTATTTGCTCTACAAAAAGACTTGAATATCTTTGACATGCTGCAGTATCAATGTGCTGGAAAGTTTATTTTAATTTCCTCCTCAAATTAGAAGAACATATATTTCTTCAGTGTATATATTCTAAGAAAGCTCCGTGATTCCCATCCACAAGCTTACAGCAAAAAGTAAGTAAAGATTATTCATGATGAGATGAACACAGCACAGCGAGGAAATATTTCTGGCAATGAAATATTTATGTGAGTCACTATAAACAGAGTAGTGAGTCAGATCAGACAAACTATTGCTGTGTCAATGGCAGTGCCGGCCTTAGTTTGGACGGCTCACAGAGTTGAATTTTTTTGATGCTTCCATTATTAAGAAATAGCTATATATATTGCACTAATAGGCAGTCTGTCTGTATTCTGCTTGTATAGAAAGCAGCAAGATGGCAGCATTTCCACACTAGGACAGCTCAGTGAATAAATACTGTACCAAAACCAAGTTCATGACATAAATACAGCACCAGAACCAAACTTAGTACATGAATACAGCACCAGAACCAAATGATCAAACTTATAAATACAGTACACAGTTACAATACAAGAACCAAGCTCATAATATAAATGCATTCCCAGAACTAAGCTCATAAAATGAATACAGTAACAGTACTAGACAACTGTTTTCGGAGCACAGACAGTGGGCTGATAGTGGTGCCTCGGAACATCAGAGGGGAGGAGACAGAGCCTGGATGATTTATGTAGCTGCACAAGATGCCACAAGGAGCAAGAAGATCACCTGCCTGGGTGGACGTAAGGCGGGCAATCACTCACAGCCTACTGCTGCCTGGTGTTACCTTACAAGCTTACTCAGCTCTAGTGAGGGGAATTTGGTCTGAGTTCTTATACTACACAAGATGTGTGGCACTGTTTTTGTTTTCTAAGCCTAGACACCTCTATTATGCATTCCTGATTCTGCATAACAATATGGAACATTGTGTATCGGTGGGTGTTCTTCAATATGTTATTTTAGAGACTCTGTAAAGATGACCGTCGACCATGGCCAGTCTTATGGCCCTTTTACATGGAACGATTAGCGTTCAAAAAATTGTTCGATAGTGCGAATTTAAACCAGAGGAATGTCACTGTTTCTGGAAGAAAGTAAAGCAACCCTATATCTCTAAGGTTGCTTTTACATCTGCGACGGCGGTTCTGTTCAGGGAGCAGGATAGGGGAATCCCAGGGACCAAATAGATTCATCTTATGCCGGAACTGAACAATGCCAAACAGACCCAATTGACTATAATGGGGTCCATTCTGTTTCCGCTTAGCTGTCTGGCATTTTACCAAAAGGCAACCTAATCATAGAAATTCCCATTAACGAATGAGACAGACAACTGGTAACTTAGACTATGACCAGTTCTAATATCTCTGATGGATATAGGGTGAATATTATATTGGATGGATCACCAGACGTTGGTAGTCAGTAAACAGGCTTGTGTCATTTTACAACCAGACAGGAGACTCTTGTAAATATTAGCATTTCTAAACCACACTACAGACAGACTACAAGTTTCCAGTTTGAGTACAAAAATAATAAGTATAACCAAATAAATGGCCACTATTCAGGCACGGAGGGTATTTGGATACAAAATAGTATTACTAGTGTTGGAATGGGGTTCCTTCGGTCCCCCAGAGGAAATTATTCTAAAAGCCTATCCTTCATTTAACTATATCAAAAACTTTATCACTGCACACACAGGACATATCATCAATATAGTCTTATACTTAAATAGTGAATTGAACAAAAAGAAAAAATTGTTATGGACTAATGATTGACTCAGTCAGCTCCAAATGGGATTGTCTTCTGCTAAACTTTTAGGAAGCTTTATTGTATCAGAGAACAGAGAAACATAGAGAGGACTGGCCTACAGAGTATCCAAGAGTTGGACATGACTGAGTGAATAGAATGGGAATTGTATCAGAACCTAGGACCATAGGGGTAGTCCCTGGTACTCCAGAGGAGCAGTTCAACCCTGTCTATTTTGGAGACTAGCAATAAAGAGTTCATCTATATATATAAAGCTGAAAGCCCTCACTGACTCACTGACTCACTCACTGACTGACTGACTGACTGATTGACTGACTCGCCAAACGTTCTCCAACTTCCCGATGTCGTAGAAACATGAATTTTGGCACAAGCATAGATTATCTCCAAAATAGGAAAAGTAATTGGGTCCAAACTCGATTATTCAATTCTAGCGCAAAAGAATTAGCGTCGAAATTTTACGTACGTAATCTAAAGCTCTCACTTCCCAATGTCATAGAAACTTAAAATTTGGCACGGGCATTGAATATGTCATAAATAGGAAAAGTTAATGGGTCCAAAATCGATTATTCAATTCTATGCGCAAAAGAATTAGCGTCCAAATTTTACGTACGGAATCTAATTCTCTCACTTCCCGGTGTCATAGAAACTCGAAATTTGGCAGGAGCATTGATTATGTCATAAATAGGAAAAGCTAATGGGTCCCAACTTCATTATTCAATTCTTTGCGCAAAAGAATTAGCGTCCAAATTTTACGTACGGAATGTAATTTTCTCACATAGAAACTTAAAATTTGGCACGAGCATGGATTATGTCATAAATAGGAAAAGCTAATGGGTCCCAACTCGATTATTCAATTCTATGCGCAAAAGAATTAGCGTCCAAATTTTACGTGTGGAATGTAATTTTCTCACTTTCCGGTGTCAGAAACGTGAAATTTGGCACGAGCATTGATTATGTCATAAAGAGGAAATGCTAATGGGTCCCAACTCGAATATTCAATTCTATGCGCCAAAGAATTAGCGTCTAAATTTTACGTACGGAATGTATTTTTATCACTTTCCGGTGTCATAGAAACGTGAAATTTGGCACGAGCATTGATTATGTCATAAATAGGAAAAATTCATAGGTCCCAACTCGATTATTCAATTCTAGCGCAAAAGAATTGGGGAAATTTGGCACGAGCATTGATTATGTCATAAATAGGAAACGCTAATGGGTCCCAACTCGATTATTCAATTCTATGCACAAAAGAATTAGCGTCCAAATTTTATGTGCGGAATGTAATTTTCTCACTTTCCGGTGTCATAGAAACGGGAAATTTGGCACGAGCATTGATTATGTCATAAATAGGAAAAGCTAATGGGTCCCAACTCAAATATTCAATTCTATGCGCAAAAGAATTAGCGTCCAAATTTTACGTACATAATCTAAATCTCTCACTTCCCAATGACATAGAAACATGAAATTTGGCACAAGTATTGATTGTGTCATAAATATGAAAAGTTAATGGGTCCCAACTCGATTATTCAATTCTAAGCGCAAAAGAATTAGTGTCCAAATTTTATGTACGTAATCTAATTCTCTCACTTCCTCATGTCATTTTATATAAAGGAAATGTCGCATGGTTGCCTCCACGTGGGGTTTCCTGGGTAACGCAGAGAACTATGCAAAATGGTGAACATGTTTTTCCTCAGTATCTCTAAAGTAAACATGACTTCATAAGATTTTCTGTGTGAACACCAGATAAACACCAGTACCAAATTAACTTGGGCGAAGCCGGGTATATCAGCTAGTTATATATATAAAGGTGAAAGCCCTCACTGACTCGCCACTAATTCTCTAGCTTCCCAATGTTGTACAAACTTCAAATTCGGCACAACCAGTCTTTAGGTCATAAATAGAAAAAGCAAAGAGGTCGCAACTTGATTATTCAATTCTAAGTGCAAGAGTTAGTGACCCCCTCTATTATGTACCTAATCTAATTCTCTAACTTTCCAGTGTCGTACAAACATGAAATTTGGCATGACCATTCTTTATGTCCTACATAGGAAAAGTAAAGTTGTCACAACTTGATTATTAAATGCCAAGTGCGAAAGTAAGTGACCCCCTATGTAATATGCCTAATCTAAATCTGTAACTTCTCGGTGTCATACGAACTTGAAATTTAGCACAAGTATTCTTTAGGTCGTAATTAGGGAAAAAAGGGGTCACAACTTGACTATTTAATTCTAAGTGTGAAAGTAAGTGACCCCCTGTGTAATGTAACTAATATATCTGTACCGCACAAACATGGAATTCATCACAAACATTTTTTACATCCTAAATAGGAAAAGTAAAGGGGTCACAACTTCAATATTCAATTCGAAGCGTAAAAATCCACGATACAGGAGATAGTTTTTTTGTCAGAAACCCCAAAGCCTAGAAAAATGATTTGTATAATGAGGAGAATCTACCTCACTTCTATGTGTATATACTGAAGAGAATCTACCTCACCTCTATGTGTATATACTGATGAGAATCTACCTCACCTCTATGTGTATATACTGAGGAGAATCTACCTCACTTCTATGCGTATATACTGAGGAGAATCTACCTCACTTCTATGTGTATATACTGAAGAGAATCTATCTCACCTCTATGTGTATATACTGAGGAGAATATAACTGACCTCTGTGTGTATATACTGAAAGGCTGTAAAGTACATAGGAAAGCAGCCATGGACTGCAGGGATTGAGCATGCCTTTAAGACTAAGAAGGGGCTGCCACCTCCAGTCTTGGGTAAAATTTAAGTAAAAGGGTTTTACCTTTAAGGTTAAAAAATGAGGATAGCGGGAGGGGCGGCACATTCTGCAGAGGGACATCGGTACATGCAGTCTGAAGAGAATCTAATACTCCTCTATTTGCTTACATATTTTATTCCTCGATTCCTCTGAAGTAACTATGACTTCAGAAAATTTTCTGTGCACACAACAGGTAAACACCTGTACCAAATTCAGCCAGGTAGATCAGCTAGTACATACCTATATGAATGTTTTCAGAAAGTATAAACACAGCTTACACTTGTATGAATTGACACTGCAACATTTGAAAAAGAGGCTGTCATTACCGGCTTACAAAGTCATACCGGCACTATAGAACAAAGCAATGCAATTTAATAATATGGTATTTTTTAGTAAGTCTTTGCAGCATGCAGCTCTGCTGTGGAGCAGTTTTGAACGTTTCAGCATGAACACAAAATTTACGGGTAGTAATAGATAACTTTACAAAGATCAGCTCTTACAAAGCAGATCCACTTCACACCTTCTGTTTGATCAGAAAATCTATTGATGTTCCAGCTGTCTCTCTCATGTTTGTTAGAAGCCACATTCGGAAATGGTGCTAATTTCTCCAGGAGATGCTTGGCTTTGATGATGCAGAACATGTTCTATAATTGAACGGTGTGTGTTCTCTAAAGCAGAACAGCACGATCCCTTTCTGGATCATTGAGACATAGCTGACTTGAAGACTATTACAGAAGGTGCGTTTTTGTCAAGTTACTCAATCTCTTCTGAATTAGAGGCTTTACGTATAAAGGGGTTTAATTATTAAACTTCTGCCTAATTACTACTTTTTCTGATTGCTAGAAAACTTATGTCCCATGGTTGAAAAGCAATAGCAGTTAGAGTAATCCCTTAATTTAGGTGATTCTCAAGGGCTGTCAAAGCCTTACCAACCAGGTATGCCCAATCTGTACGGCGCATCGGAGAAGAACTTAGACACAACACTGAAATGGTTGAGTCACAGCCAGAGCTCTTCTGACAATTGCCTTCTCTTTTATTACTTAATAAGTAAAGAATAACAATAAGCAATTAGTGTCAGACAGCGCCCTATAGCTATCCAATCACTAACTGACTACATCGATAGCATGTTAAAGGTTTTATCTATTATGCATGCATGCATTAATCTTATAATCATACAAATACTGTATATGACCGTATATAGTGCCTTCAGATTTCCTCCAAGCAAACCAGCAAGCCAGTTTGTTCCACTTCTAACTGCTTTTATGTGTCTCTGAGTGAACTGTAATAACCATGAGGAATAATGTGCTAAAACAACCATTGAATTACTCTTACATAGTCAATACTGATGCACGAATTTATTATATTAATTGTACAATCTTTAGTTCTAAGAAGAATCTGTTATGAAAGGCAGGCTTTTAATCATATTGATATCACATTGCCCTTAAAGGGGTTGTCCCGCGGCAGCAAGTGGGGGTATACACTTCTGTATGGCCATATTAATGCACTTTGTAATGTACATTGTGCATTAATTATGAGCCATACAGAAGTTATCAAAAGTTATTCACTTACCTGTTCCGTTGCTGGCGTCCTCGTCTCCATGGTTGCCGTCTAATTTTCGCCGTCTAATGGCCAAATTAGACGCGCTTGCGCAGTCCGGGTCTTCTGCTCTTCTCAATGGGGCTCGGTGTAGCTCCGTGTAGCTCCGCCCCGTCACGTGCCGATTCCAGCCAATAAGGAGGCTGGAATCGGCAATGGACCGCACAGAAGAGCTGCGGTCCACGGAGGTAGAAGATCCCGGCGGCCATCTTCACTGGGTAAGTAAGAAGTCACCGGAGCGCGGGGATTAAGGTAAGCGCTGTCCGGTGTTCTTTTTTTACCCCTGCATCGGGGTTGTCTCGCGCCGAACGGGGGGGGGGGGGGGGGGGGGTGTTGAAAAAAAAAACAAACCCGTTTCGGCGCGGGACAACCCCTTTAATGTGGAAACAGAGTCCGCTCCTAAAACTGATCTTTTGTCATACACGCTAACTGGTTATATTAGATGACATTGGTAAGTTGAGTTTCTTTTTCTACAATAATTCTATACACTCTATGTATACAGTAAAAGTATACAGCTGGAGGGATAGGTGGGGTGGAGGGGCTTGAAGTTGCACATGCAGCTTTTATTATATTTGATGAGCCAGCTAAGACATCTGGGTAGCCTGTCTGCTAATAATTACAAGCACTGGCCACTAGAACCTGGCTCTGGATCCTGTCAGCGATGTGAGCCAGATTCCACCAGAGAACAAAGTAATTTTTCTTCACTGCCCTGTCTGCTGCCACTGCTGTACCGGGCATTAGAGACTGAGGGGAAGAGCAGCAGAAGTACAGGCAGTGTCAGCGGGAGTACAGGCAGCAGCACCATGAGTACAGGCAGCTGCAGTGGAAGTACAGGCAGCTGCACCGTGAGTACAGGCAGCTGCAGCGGTGAGCAGAACAGTAAAGAAAAATCAATTATATTCTCTGATAGGACCCAGCAGACCACATTGTTGCTATCCTACTTGTAATTTTGTCATCAAGGAAATTATATTAGCTCTGTAGGTATTTTGTACCTTAAGGACCAAGTGATTTTCATCATCATATTGAAAGAGCCATAAGTCATTGACAAATCCATATAAGGGCTTTTTTTTTTGGGGGGGGGGGAGGGTACGGGGGACATTATATGTACTCTGGGGTACATATAATGGGTTGTAGAACTCCTATTACATTTTTGGGGGGACAGGAGAAGATGGAAAAAACATCTGGAAATTCCACCACTTTTTTTGGTTTTGTTTTTACAGTGTTCACTATTTAGTAAAAATAACATGAAAACTTTCATATCTGGATCAGCACAATTACTGCGAGTTTATAAAGAATTTTTTTTACTACTTTTGTACAATAAAACACGTTTTTAAAGAACAGCAATTGACTGCATCGCTGCATTTAAAACCCAGAAGATTTTTACTTTTCTGGTGGCAAAGCTCAGTGACGGCTTGTTTTTTGGGGCAAGAGCTGCACTTTTCATTTGGACCACTTTCATATATGTTTGACTTTTGAATTGCTTTTTATTGCTTTTTTTAGGAGGCCAAAAAAGAAAAATATCAATTCTGACATTACTTTATTTTTTAACAGTTCATATATATATATATATATATATATATATATATTCTTTCTTTTTCAATTTTAATAGGGTGGGGGAAGGGGTTACAACAAAAATAGAGGTAAGGCTGCATTCACACGAACGTATATCGGCTCGGTTTTCACGCCGAGCTGATATACATCGTCCTCATCTGCAGGGGGGGAGGATGTAAGAGCCAGGAGCAGTGCTCTGGGCTCCCGCCCCCTCTCTGCCTCCTCTCCGCCCCTCTGCACTATTTGCAATGGGGAGAGGCGGGATGGGGGTGGGGCTAATTCTCAGAACTTAGCCCCGACCCCGTCCTTCCTCTTTAAATTGCAAATAGTGCAGAGGGGCGGAGAGGAGGCAGAGAGGGGGCGGGAGCTCAGTTCCTGCTCCTGGCTCTTCCATCCTCCCTCCCCTGCAGATGAGGACGAAGTATATCGGCTCGGCGTGAAAACCGAGCCAATATACGTTCGTGTGAATGCAGCCTAAATCAGTGGTTAATCACATTACAAATCAATTAATTCTGTATACAACAAAACACAATGACAGCTCTGTTGAAAAAACACTACAAACATCAGAAAGGAAAACAGATACAAATATATAAAACATTAATGTATTGCGATCATATAATAAAATACAAAAACAATCCAATGGTTAGGGTGTATCAATGGTATATGATACTGGGCCAAGGATTCTGTGTAGAAAAGTCAACCAGGGGCTCCAGAGATTTGTGAATTCCTCCAAGCCCCCTTCACGTCTGACATTACTTTTTTAATCAAGTTTTCTGACATTGACCATGCGCCATACATTATAAAATATTTTCATCGTCTGAATTCTTATAAAATTTTTTTTAGGGGTATTTGATCCAACTAAAGGCTCACACTCACCAGCAATAGCATTTTTGCGGGTGCGAACTTGCGTTTTTTGTGCGATTGCGATGCGTTTTTGTTCTCTGAAACTGGCATCCCACGGTAGGAGTATTTAATGCCTCTCGTGCGTTTTTTTATGGTCTTGCTTTTGTCCAAACTTGAATAATGTAGTTCTACACAGAAAACATAGCACCATCACATCGCATTCTCGCACGCATTATGCGTTTTGCGATGCGATATTACAGCACTCCATTGACTTACTTGGGCGAGAAGAAAATAGCACATTGCAAAGAAATAGGACTATAGCACACGAGAAAAAAACGCAACCTCGCAGACGTGGAAACATCGCAAATGAGCACAGCCGCAGTAGACTCAATGCATTTCAATGTCATACAAAAAAACACAGCCTTGCAATATCGCAAAAACGCTATCGCAAGTGAGTGTGAGCCCTGAAACAGTTTTTTGGTGGAAAAAATGCATATTTTTCTTAACTGGATTTTTTTCTTTGCATTAAACTTTATTGAACTTTTTTGATGCCATTTGTTAGTCCCTGAAGGGTACTTGAAGATGCGATTGTTGAATTGCTAGAATAGTACACTGCATAACTTATGCAGTGCATTCCATCATCTGTATGACAGCAACTTATTAGACTCTACAGGCATTTAGGCCTAATTGGCTGAGTTGTATGCCAGACACGGAGGCCTTTGTCAGGCTTTCGACTGCCATGGGAACCCATTGGTACCTTGCGATCACAGTGTGTGGTGCTGATTAGTGATAGGAGGACCTCCTTTCCCTGTGATCTGCTTACATGCTGCAGTTGCTATTGATTGTGGCATGTGAGGGGTGAAACTGCCAGAATCTAAGGCTTCTGTGCTCCTGGCTGTTAGAGCAGGAGCCTGGCTGTCAGTAGTCATTTCTACCCATTGCAGCATCTGTCAGACACACCAACATGCTATTGATGAATACGTAGCAGACTGAAAACAACATCAGCTCTACGCAATTCTCCCCCTTGTTGCACATGACGCTTTATACATATGGCATTCTACCTGAACACCATTAGTCCAAAAGCTAGCATAACTACAAAAATACATTTTCCACATTGTTGCTTTCTGATTTATATTTCAGACTTAAATCAAATTTACAGCTGAAAATCTTTTATTCTTCCAGTCTCTTTCCGATGGATGGACATTTTGAATGGATAACATGTATCTGGATTTGACTATAAAACGTTCGCATTCAAATAGCAAGTTATCACTGCATCAAGCGCCGAACAGCAAGCCATCACTTCTGAATTCATTCAACCTGAGAGCTGGCAATCCTCCAGGTCAAATATTGTAAAAACCGGAACGGAAATGTCTGTTTCACAGAATCTATTATTTGAGACAACTTCTATAGTCGGTTGCGTTCCCAGAATGAAAAGCAACAAAGTGAAATGGCGAAGAAATATCAGGCTCAAAGGGAAGGCGGGCTTGTAGGATTCACGGTTTTCACGGCACCCTTTAAGTGCCTCCATAAATTGAGCACAATTCACGCCACGCATAATGAGACCATAGCAGGAACGTTAAAGCCTTCGGTTTATCACGGCATCGAATATAATTACCTTGTTACTACTCTGAGATAGGGATCGTCTTATTGCATTTTAAATTCAGATGAGATTTCAGGGCTGGGATGATGGGAAGGAAAATTGCAGATATTCCTGAATCATTTCTGTATAGGAGCCAAATTGTGTTCAGCTTTTTAAATATTAACCAGTGTAATATCACGCTGTCATTCTGTCACTCACGTCTAAAAATACATTCCAAGGATATCACGCCTCAGACAAGTCACTCCATCTCATATCTCTCTACTAGTTTTCGAGCCAACAAGTAACAATACAGCATGTTATATAAATGTTAGGCCTGTGTAGCTGAACAGCGAAATATCATTCTAATTTACTTGTGTGGTTTTTTTTATTAGTTCTATTTAACCCCTTAAAGGGGTTGTCCCGAGGCAGCAAGTGGGTCTATACACTTCTGTATGGCCATAATAATGCACTTTGTAATATACATTGTGCATTAATTATGAGCCATACAGAAGTTATAAAAAGTTTTATACTTACCTGCTCCGTTGCTAGCGTCCTCGTCTCCATGGTGCCGACTAATTTTCGGCCTCCGATGGCCAAATTAGCCGCGCTTGCGCAGTCCGGGTCTTCTGTAGTCTTCTATGGAGCCACTCGTGCCAGAGAGCGGCTCCGTGTAGCTCCGCCCCGTCACGTGCCGATTCCAGCCAATCAGGAGGCTGGAATCGGCAGTGGACCGCACAGAAGAGCTGCGGTCCACGAAGACAGAGGATCCCGGCGGCCATCTTCAGCGGTAAGTATTGAAGTCACCGGAGCGCGGGGATTAAGGTAAGCGCTCCGGTAAGCTTCCTTTACTTCCCTGCATCGGGGTTGTCTCGCGCCGAACGGGGGGGGGGGGGTTGAAAAAAAAAAAAACCCGTTTCGGCGCGGGACATCTCCTTTAATGCCATAGGACACTTAACGCAACACACCATCCACAGGACTTCTGTGATTGACAGTGAGAACACCGATCCCCCTGCTAATCCTTTACATGTGCGACCAATGTAAATTGAGGCATGTAAAGGGTTCATAGAGGAAGCATGCTGCCATCGTGATGTCAATAACATTGCGGAGGGCCGACAGGTTGTCATTGCAATGGAATGCCAGACAATGGTGTCTGGGACTGCCATGGCCTCTGATCGCTAGTGTAAGCGATAATGCATTGCAGTACTGAAGTACTTTTTTAACTTTGTTTTTTACAATAAATAACATTTTATTGCTCTGATTTACACTTTTTTCCCCTGGGGGACTGCAACATGCGATGCTTTGATCGCTCCTGCAGTATAATGTAATGTCACAGCATTAAGTCATACTGCTTATTGACAGGCAGTCTATCAAGCCACCCCACAGGGACCAATCACAGGCAGCTCTCAGCTGTCATTCAATAGCTGAGAACTGCCTCTGATTGGTCACAGTGCTCAGCCAATCAGAGGCAGCCCTTTTAGCAGGCGGGGATTTTAAATCCCGGCCTGCTGAAAGTACTTCAGAGCAGTGCGGGAGAAGAGCTGGCTGGATGCGCCTCAGCCCCGGCAGCTGCAGAAAGGTGAGTATACTTTTTTTAAATTTTTTTTACACATTTTAGGGATAATTTTCAGGGTAGGACTTATATTTAAAGCCCTTCCCCGAAAATCACTGCAGATCTTGCTGTAGCGCCGGCTCCATTGAATTCAATGGGAGAACAGCTGGGCCAGAGGATCGCGATCTTCACTGTATGTTCTCAATGACGTCGGCGCTGCTGCTGCCGGACCCGATGAGCACAAGGTGCAACTCCTGCATGTGACAGCATCCAGGGGTTTCACTTTCAAAAAAATGCTGCAGTTTCCTACGTTTTAAAAAACGGTGCCCTATAATTTTTGCCGCAGACATTTTTGCGCATGTAAAATTCGCACATGTGAATACTCACATTGAAGAGCATTGGTTCTATATAGATGCGGACCGCAAACGCAACTAACAGACGTGCGTTAAAACGCCCGTGTGACTGAGCCCTTAGGGAATATTCTTTCGTATGGCATGCCACGGGCACCTGGCATACATATATTAGACAAGTTTGGAACTCGTTAAAAATTTGAATCCCACTTCTGAGGGTGGTGACTGATGTGTATGATGACAATCTCTGTGTATTTCTGCAAAATGGGTTACCCAATAATCAACAGGAAATGATTAAATGGAGCAAGCTACTTACATTTTTTTTGCCGGACTCACAACCTGAGAGTGCCCCTAATCTTCTTGGCGTTGTAACCTGCGTGGGATCCAAATTACGGTTTTGTATAATTCAGAAGTTGTTCAAACTGTGACATGGCTGTGTGTAAGAGGCTGAAATGTGGGCAGATTGTGAGTATATTAAATCCAAACCCTGAAATTATGGCTGGGTTAAGTGTGCTGTATTTATGCATCATTGCAGATGAACACTATGGTCCCTGAGTCTGTGGTCCTTGCTTAGCAATTCCTGTTACCCCTGCACATATTTGCATATTTCTTTCAATACTAGTTTACTGTTCTACACCAACAATCTATGCTTGCCGTGTGGTATTAGCTCTTGTGTGAGGATGTTTTTTATTTAGCGGTATGAAAACACAAATGTAGGAGTCAATCCTATGTAATTATGGTTGCTGAATAGTTGGCTTCAAGTCTCAATTACCTGGACAGTGACCACAGTAAAGTGTTGGACTTTCCTGGTGATAAATACAAGTATCACCTGCGCTGGGGCTGTTCTGTCTGAAACTCTTCAAGGCATCAAACTTTTTTTTAAACTATGCTGCACTATACAAGGAAAATGTCAGAGGGCGTAATGGCAGTTGGACAGACCCCATTATAGTCAATGGGGTCCGTTCAGTGCCATATGATTCCTCAAAGAGATAAATCTGTTCAGGCAGGGATATCATTTTCCTGATCTCACAACTGAGCAGGAATCTTGAGCGGAAGCCCGAACACAAAAGTAAATGTGTCTTAAGAAATAAATGACTAGCACAGTACTATAGGGGATAGCTTACCAACTACTGGTGTCATACAATATATGGTTGACTGAATCACCTTTTACTCTGTATTCTCCAACTTACTGGGGGAGTTTAATAAGTCCCTAGTGCCAGAATTCTGGTATCAAAAAGTCACAATTTGGTGTGAGTGACCCAAGGACCCTAGATGGGCCGGATACATTGAGAGGTGTGCACCTTGCGATGGTGGAGGTGCCCAGTAAATTATTTTGTAGTTTGTAATGCGTTTGTCAGACAATATGGGTTTGTTTATGCACAAGGCATTAGTTCTGTTTCTCCAGATTGCTTTACCGTAGTTCTAGAAATATTACTAGTAGTACTGCATAGGATTAGTTTCAATGATTCAGGTTGCTGGAAATATTACTGAGTAATTCTGTTCCATGGTAACATAATCGTATCATCCAGTCGCTGCGGATCTGTTGGCTGTAGATTTATGCTTTGAATTTCCCATTATGAAACCTCCCACATGCATTTATGGATTGGAGATCTGTAATAGTCGGTGAGTGTATAGCTATTACATTTCACTGGAATGACTGTGACCATAAAAGTTTGCACATGGCGAGCAACAGACATGCTATAGCATTTAAAGGGAGCCTGTCAACTTTAACATACTGTCCAATCTGCAGGCATGAAGTTATAGAGCAGGAGGAGCCGAGTGTCCTGATATATAGTTTATGGGGAGCAGGGGCGTAACTATAGAGCGTGCAGGGGATGCGGTTGCACCCGGGCCCAGGAGCCTTAGGGGGCCCATAAGGCCCCTCTTCTCCATATAGGGAGCCCAGTACTATGAATAAAGCATTATAGTTGGGGGCCCTGTTACGGGTTTTGCATTGAGGCCCAGAAGCTTCAAGTTATGTCTCTGTGCAGCATGGTTTAGGTATGGGTACGGGTACAGATACAGATAGAGGTGGGGCCCTAGCTCACGTTTTGCATCAGGGCCCCTGAGCCTTTAGTTACGTCCCTGATGGGGTGATTCGGTAGAACTTGTATTGGCAGTGGCTCATGCTGGATGATAAATCTGGCACATCTTTAGACACTTCTAACTTTACCTCACCTACTAGTTGTCTTAGTTTTCCATAGTTTGTGTGACAGAATTTTGGTGCAATTTGTAATGCACAATATGCTATGTATACTACCCCCCTTTTCCCACAGAGACATGCCCCTTTCCACAACTCATGGTCTTTTTTGGACATGGCGGCAAAAGTATGTAAAAATATCTAAAATGCATAAATATAGGGTAAATGCCACCAGAAAATGCCACATTTTTTAATAGAAAATTTGACTCAATGTTTTCCAAACCTTCCGGATCTGGTGAGTCTGTACCAGCTTGTAGTTGCAGTCTTCTGTTCATAGCTGAAAGGGTACAGCTACCTTCTGCATCTGCTCCAGCTCATCTCCTTCAGGGTTTTGCATGTCATTTATTCAAAGATGCTCTGCTAAATTACAGAGACCTAACAAGAGGTTATTTGACTTGCTCTTTCCTTCCAGTCAGTTTCAACCACTTTGCCCTGACCTCTTTCAATAACAAGTGCAAGGCATTTCTGCAAGTAGAAATGATTAGATGTAAGTCACAATAATGCACTGTATGAAGAAGTAAGTAAATCCTCTGGAATGATCTGGATTTCTGCATTCATCGCTAATAAAATTCATAATTCTAGACAAATGCAATCTAAGTAAACTACCAATAATTGTACCGTTCATGTCGTTTTTCTGGATACATTGAGTAAACATTAACAGTACAGGGAAAAAAAGTAAATGAACCTCTGTGATTTATCCATGACACCAATTGCAAAAAACCTGAGAGCTACATCTCAGATTCTAAATGCCTCAGTTAGCATCTTAAAGGGGTATTGTGGGACATTTTACATTTTTTTTCTATTGATGACCAACAGGTCATCAATAGATGATCGTTGGGGGACCCACCGCTCGGATTTCCAACGATTAAAGGGGTTGTCCCGCGATAGCAAGTGGGTCTATACACT
Organism: Eleutherodactylus coqui; assembly: GCF_035609145.1. Lineage (NCBI taxonomy): Eukaryota > Metazoa > Chordata > Amphibia > Anura > Eleutherodactylidae > Eleutherodactylus > Eleutherodactylus coqui. Next base: position 203,466,461 of record NC_089843.1, on the reverse strand, counting down.
TCTGTATGGCCATATTAATGCACTTTGTAATATACATCGTGCATTAATTATGAGCCATACAGAAGTTATTCACTTACCTGTTCTGTTGCTAGCGTCCCCGTCGCTATGGTGCCGTCTAATTTCAGCATCTAATCGCCCGATTAGACGCGCTTGCGCGGTCCGGTCTTCTCCCTGGTGAATGGGGCCGCTCGTGCCGGAGAGCTGGTCCTCGTAGCTCCGCCCCGTCACGTGTGCCGATTCCAGCCAATCAGGAGGCTGGAATCAGCAATGGACCGCACAGAGCCCACGGTGCACCATGGGAGAAGACCCACGGTGCATCGTGGGTGAAGATCCCGGCGGCCATCTTGGTAAGGTAAGTAAGAAGTCGCCGCAGCGTGGGGATTCGGGTAAGTACTAAACCTTTTTTTTTTTTTTTTAACCCATCCCTTGGGTTTGTCTCGCGCCGAACGGGGGCCTATTGAATAAAAAAAAACCCCGTTTCGGCGCGGGACAACCCCTTTAACTGATTCCCAGCAGCGTGGTCACTGCAGTCAGCACAGGAAGCAGAATGCGCTAACCATAGTATAGTGGCCTGTGTTAGTATTGCAGAATCACTTAGTCAGTGGAAATTCGAACGGTGGGTCAACGTCAATCACTGTCATAACTATAGGGGATGCGGTTGCACCCGGGCCCAGGAGCCTTAGGGGACCCATAAGGCCTCTCTTCTCCATTTAGAAAGCCCAGTACTATGAGCTCTTTCTATAGCTAATAGGGCTGTTAGTGAGTTTTTGCCAAAGATTTCGGGAAGCCACTTTTCAGAGAATTCTGACAGGTTATTCCCTTCTGCTTTTTCTGGAAAACATACTATTCTCACATTATTCCGTCTTTAGCGGTTTTCCAAATCATCAGTTTTGTTTTGGAGTGCTCGTACATTGTGCGAGGTGTTTTCAACCTCACGTTGAAGTGGCTGCACCACATCCTCCATATCGCTCACCCGTATCTCAATTTCCGTCATATGTTCTGAAAGTTTTGCATATCATGGCACAACAGTCCCATGTTAGTTTGCATAGTTCCTAATTGCTCATTAAGAGTATTCAGGGTTGCATTACATTTAGTAATTCCACCAAAAATGTCTTTCAGGGTGGGTTCAGCCATATCAGTGCTGTTCTCTTGCATATTGTTGTTATGTGCCACACCTTGCCCTGCTACATAGTTCCCTTCACATAATGAGCTCTCCTCACCCCTTGCTGTTCCTGGAGACTGTGGCATGGCATGAGGCTTGTCCTGCTCCTCTGTTTTATAGAGTCTTGTGGTGTCTCCACTTTACCCTGCTCTCCTCTGAAATACCTGGCTAACTTTTTGGCTGCCTCATTGCTGCTGCTGTGGGGGCGCGGGATCAGCGTCCCTGTCTCCCGCCGACTGGTGCTGGCGCCATCTTGAATTGTGCGGCTGCTGGCCTCCCCACTCTTCCCCTTTTCTTTCCCCCTCGTCATGGCCGTGTTGATTGTCAGGACTGTTCCCGCTGCTCTCCGCGGTATGTGGGTCTTGTAAGTAGCACTTTCTGGCGCCTCTATTACCCGGTTACAGGGTATCTGGCAGGATGGTGTGAGGAGCTGTGATGAAGTGTGGCCTCTCACATCCCTGGTCCGGTTCCACCCCCTAATAGAAAGATTCTAATGATAATGTATTATGTATTCAGTCTCTTATGACCCAGCAGTATAGAAAGCATGCTGCCCACTCCCTGTGACCTAGATGGGTTTGTATACACATAAGAAGGCAAATACCTACTTATGTAATATACTATATACACACATATACGTAAAATAGTTAGCTTACACATGTTGCGGGAATATTAAAGATACATTGTAGGCCTCTTGCACACGGGCAGATTTCAATTGCGGAGTCCACAGCGGGCGTTCGCCTCCAGATTCCACAGCAAATACCACCCCATATCATGCTATGATTTCATCACCACGTCCTTAGGCAGAGAGTTCCACAGTCTCACTGCTCTTACAGTAAAGAACCCCCTTCTGTGTTGGTGATGAAAACTGCTTTCTTCTAGACGTAGCGGATGCCCTCTCGCAGTCCTGGGTATGAACAGATCATGGCAGAGATCCTTGTATCGTCCCCTTATGTATTTATACATAGTTATTTGGTCGTCCCTTAGCCCCCTTTTTTCCAGGGTAAATAATCACAGTTTTGATGCCTCTCTGGGTATTCCAGTCCTCTAATTCCGTTTATTAGTTTAGTTGCCCTTCTTTGAACCCTCCCAAGCACTGCAACATCCTTCCTGAGCACTGGTGACCAGAACTGTGCGCAGTATTCCATGTGAGGCCTGACAAGTGCCTTATATAATGGAAGAATAATTTTGTCGTCGTTCACCCCAATACCTCTTTTAATGGACCTAAAGACTTTACTTGCTGTACCCCATTTAGTGTATATTGGTGACATCCGTTTCTCCTGCCCATGTGCAGAACCTTACATTTATCAACATTGAACTTCATTTGCCATTTTTCTGCCCAAGCCCCCAGCTTATCCAGGTCCGTTTGTAGCCGCACATTGTCTTCCGTTGTATTAATTACCTTGTGTAATTTTGTATCATCTGCAAATATTGATATTTTGCTGTGCAGCCCCTCTATCAGGTCATTGATAAATATATTGAACAGAATGGGGCCTAATACTGAACCCTGTGGCCCCCAACTAGCGACGGTGGCCCAATCAGAATACGAACCATTTATTACCACCCTCTGTTTTTTTATCTCTGAGCCAATTCTTTACCCAAATACACACGTTTTCACCCAATCCAAGCTGCCTCATTTCATATATCAGCCTATTATGCAGCACGGTGTCAAATGCTTTAGAGAAATCCAGATATACAAGATTAATAGACTCTCCCAGGTCCAGGCTAGAGCTTACTTCATCGTAGAAGCTGATCAAGTTGGTCTGACATGATTGACCCCTCATGAACCCATGCTGGTGAGGAGTTATTCCCTTGTTCTCTTTGAGGTATTCTAGGATGGCGTCTCTCATAAACTCTTCAAATATTATTCCAGTTACTGAAGTGAGACTTACCGGCCTGTAGTTACCAGGCTCTCTTTTAGACCCCTTTTTGTATATTGGAACCACATTGGCGATGCCGCAATCTAGTAATACAACCCGGGTCTCTATAGTGTCCATAAATATAAGAAATAGTGGTCTAGCCATCACATCACTTAGTTCCCTTAGAAACCTTGGATGTATTCCATCTGGGCCTGGCGATTTATCGATTTTAATCCTCTGTAACTGGCTCTGCACTTCCTCCTATGTTAGGCATGCAATATTTAGTGGGGGGGTTTGTTTTATTCCTCTACATCTCGTGTGACATTTCTTTTTGCAGTTCAAGCATTGCGTTTTTGTTTGCCACATCCAATGAATATGCCCTGCGGGTGGAAAGAGTACTGTATAATACGCTGATATGCATGCAAAAAAGCATGGATCATTCTACAAAAGTGCAGCGCTCGAGCGTGCACAAATACGCATGTGAAGGGGGCCGAAAACTTGATTTTCGCTTTATAAACCAAGTGCATATTCCGACTCTCAAAAGATGTGATGTTTGTCTTAAAACATACAGAAGACATATTAGTCTGGTTGTCATATGTCAAGTTCAAATTTGCTGCTTTCATCAAAAGATATTGGCCGAATCATTAGCATGACATATTCCTTATTCTATTAGCCTACCGAAAACTAAGCAGAAAAACTGTTCTTCAGAGAGCCTTTAGATCTCATTCGATTCTTCCTACCTAATTGTTTAAAGGGATTTTGATATGATGAATTAATGCACATTCATACACATTGGAAGCCATTAACTCAGCATGTGACTGGAGAATTGTCAAAGAGTCATCTGTGAAAATACCAATTATATTTGTAGCGGCGCTTGGTAGAATCTTGTTTTGTGAATATATAACAGCGCCATCTAGTGGAAAGCATAGCAGATTGCAATAGGAGAAAATGAGAGAATCATACTTCCAGCAATATAAAGCAGAATGACCCGAGTGATCCGAAAACTGTATCAACTAGTTATGGAAGTATTTATCTGCAGCAAATCATTTAGCTTTATATCTATAGAAGAATCATGGAAGACGTTTGGGCTTCTTCACATGGACTGGGAGAGTAGATTTGCAAGGTAACAGATATATAGTGGGTTGGGCTGATTACTTTCTTAACAATTAGAGATGAGCGAGCGTACTCGGATAAGCACTACTCGCTCGAGTAATTTGCTTTATCCGAGTATCGCTGTGCTCGTCCCTGAAGATTTGGGTGCCGGCACGGAGCGGGTAGCTGCAGGGGAGAGCGGGGAGGAACGGAGGTAAGATCTTTCTCTCCCTGTCTCCCGCCCGCTCTCCCCTGCTCCCCGCTGCGACTCACCTGTCAGCCGCAGCGGCACCCGAATCTTTAGCCCCGAGCACAGCGATACTCGGATAAAGCCAATTACTCGAGCGAGTAGTGCTTATCCGAGTACGCTCGCTCATCTCTATTAACAATCAAAGAAAATGTTAAAGATATGTGCTATTACTATATAACTATAGATCATCCTCATCTATTGACCATAGCAGAGGGAAGCTGCAAGGAGGGTCTCCTGCTCTGAAAGAACTTGCATGTATGTGTATTACATTGAAAGCCTATGAATTTCAATGGGAGTTGTGTAATTAATCATTTCCCCCATGAGGGCACTGAAGGAATCCCCCATAGTGTACTGCAAAGCGTTTTGGTTACAGCAGTGAGATACTACATTATAGGCTTTTTGTTAGGAGTCTCTTTTACATAGAATGAAGACAATGTCCATCTAGTCCAGCCTGTTTATCCTCCTATGTTGTTGATCCAGAGGAAGGCAAAAAACCCCAAGAGCAGAAGCCAATTAGCCCTTTTGGGGAAAAAATTTGTTCCCGACTCCCTAATGGCAATCAGACTGTTCCCTGGATCAACCCCTAATATTTCCTACCTGCCTGTAAACCCGAATTAACAATTAACCTAAGATTTATAACCTATAATATCCTTCCTCTCCAGAAAGACATCAAGTCCCCTTTTAAACTCCTCTCTGGATTTTGCCATCACCACGTCCTCAGGCAGAGAGTTCCACAGTCTCACTGCTCTTACAGTAAAGAACCCCTTTCTTTGTTGGTGATGAAACCTGCTTTCCTCTAAACGTAGCGGATGCCCTCTTGTTACCGTCGTAGTCCTGGGTGTAAATAGATCATGGGAGAGATCCTTGTATTGTCCCCTCATGTATTTATACAGAGTTATTTGATCGCCCCTTAGCCGTCTTTTTTCCAGGGTAAATAATCCCAATTTTGTTAGCCTCTCTGGGTATTCCAGTCCCTTCATTCCATCTTTCCTGAGCACCGGTGACCAGAACTGTGCGCAGTATTCCATGTGGGGCCTGACAAGTGCCTTATAAAGTGGAAGGATAATGTTCTCATCCTTCGCCCCTATACCTCTTTTAATGCACCCCAAGACTTTATTTGCTTTTGCAGCAGCTGACTGGCATTGGTTACTCAGTTAAATCTACAATCCACTAGTACTCCCAGGTCTTTTTCCATCTCACTTTTCCCTAGCTGTACCCCATTTAGTGTATGTTGGTGACATCTATTTCTCCTGCCCATGTGCAGAACCTTACATTTTTCAACAATGACCTTCAAGCTGAGCTCTATTCATCATGAGAAAGGGACTTGGTGACTATTATTTATTTATTTTTAATTGAGGCACTAATAAGAGGTGCTGTGGGGCATTATTGCCTAATAAGGGCACTATGGAACACTATATCCTAATAAAGGGGCACTATAACTTAATAAGAGCACTATGGGGCATTAACACCTACTAAAGGTACTGTGGGGCATTATTACCTAATAAGGATGCTATGGGGCACTATAACAGAATAAGGGCGCTATTATTAAGTGGGAAGGAGGAAATGTTACATAATAAGGGCACCATCGGACACTATTTCTTAAGGGATACTGAGGGACACTATTGAGTGGGGAGGGGGAATTATTACCTAATATAGGCACTGAAGGGCATTATTTCTGAATAAGGGTACTAACTGGGAGCACCAAGGGGGCACCATAGCCAATTGGTGGCATTAAGTGGGTAACATTATTGAGTAATCACTCTAAATGGGTCCACATGGTGCACTGTTGCTTTTAAAGGGGCACGTAGGGCACTATTAATTTTTAAGGGAACATACATGGATCATTATCCCTTTCAAAAGGCATTATCATTGTCAAGAGGGCAAAAAAGAGAGAACTGCTGCTTTTTAGGGTACACACAGGGGACATTATTATATCCTACAGGGATATAGGGCATTATTGCTTCTAGAGGGCACAATAGTGAGTGGTATTACTATGTGGGAGCACTAAGAGAAGCACTATTATTGTTTGGGACACTAAGAAGATTACTTTTAGGGTGCGGGCAGACGAGCGCATAAACGGCGCGTTTTTGCGACCAAACGTATATACGTGACCATCTGAGGCGTTGGTTTCGAATGTATTCGTTCACATGGGCGATTTTACGGCGCGTAAAAACGGCAATTCGAAAAAAAACGGAACATATGCGACCGAAATACGCGCCAACGCATATTCGATCGCCGAAAAGACCGTTTGCAAAGTAGGAACAAACGAAAATACGCTTTCTAGCTCTGGTCGTGATCGGTGAAAACGATCGCTCGGGCGATTATACGTTGCGCTTGTGCGAAAGTTAATACGCCTACGCTCGTCTGCCCGCACCCTTATTCTGTGCAATGTAAAAGATGGCCCTTTAATTGTATGGTGCATTATTAACCCCTGGGGCACTATATAAATGTATAGCACGTTTGGATCAGTAACAATATGAAGGTAAGATTTAATGACTGTATGGAAGCTATGTGGACCAGACATAATGGCAACAATATTAGATGATAACTAAATATGTACATAGTTCAAATCCTTTTTTTGGTGGTGGTGGTGGGGTGACGAGAGACATATAATGTAGCTTTTCAGTAGAGAGAATTGGCATAGTCATTACAAGGTGTGGTGTTCTGCATTAGCTAGGGAACGTTACCCATGTTTTATTTGCATTTAATCATGTGTAAGATGCTACATTAGTAACAGTGTAACTAGAAGTAAATTCCAGAAGGTGACTAGGATTGTGTATAGTACTGCCATACTTACTGCCAACGATTACATTTACTGACATGAAAGACAAGAGGAATCCCTTAATGGTTGGTTGCATCATGGCAGCTTGAACTGAATGCCTTTTTTCTTTGTCTGTAGCTTCACCTTTCCTGCAGTTGGCTAAGTCTCAACTTTGAGTAAGCATGCTCTTTGCTCTTTTTGATAGACATAAGGATACTATAAAAGTAGCGCAAAGTGGAGCTTATTTCATGCTGCCATTGCATCTTTTGAAGCATGTATGAACTCACTAATAGAAATCTGTTATACAATGCCAAATCCTTTTGCATTTTCGCTTGTTTCTTTACATTTTAACTCGAGTATTAAGCTTGTTGTCCTTCAGTTGGTTTTGACTTTGGTCATAATTAGAGATGAGCGAGTATACTCGCTAAAGGCAATTGCTCGAGCGAGCATTGCCTTTAGCGAGTACCTGCCCGCTCGAGACAAAAGGTTCGGGTGCCGGCGGCGGGCAGGGAGCTGCGGGGGAGAGCGGAGCGGAACGGAGGGGAGATCTCTCTCTCCCTCTCTCCCCCCCCCCCCCCCCCGCTCCCTCCTGCTGACTGCCGCTACTCACCGCTCCCCCGCGCCGGCACCTGAACGTTTCGTCTCGAGCGGGGGAGATACTCGCTAAAGGCAATGCTCCCTCGAGACTTCATAGAGTCTTTGCATTAGTGTGTACCATTAGTATTATGAATTCAGAGATCCCCACCTTTCACACTAGTAGGGCTTAAATACATGGCCACATAACGGGATGAAACATTTCAGTGGTTTCCTTTTCATTAGCGGTATTCTCGCTTCTTAATTGTACAGGTGAGAAAAGATAGGACTTGCCCCATCTTTCTTGCATGTAGTTAATACCAAGTGTGGAAAGATAGGGCAGGAACTATCTTCCCGCTGTTTTCTTGCAAACTTGCTCAGTAGCACGGAGTTTGAAAATTCCAGAAAGGAAAAGAAAATCCCAGTTGATGCACAACTACGCTCTGTAGCGGTGAGCATAGTTGCGCATATGGCTGTCTGTATTGCCCATAGAGTTTATTATGAAAAAACCTCCAGGGTATTTGTATATCTCCATAATACTCATTGCATATGGTAGAATATGATATTGTTTGTCCACCACAGCACATAAAATGTAGCAGCCCACATGACAAGTGCTCAACATCGGATGACATGGATGGATTAGTGCTTTCACATCTGCGTTGGTTGGTTTCACATCTTCCAGTTGGAAGTTCCATCATACATCCAGAAGGAAATACCAGAACCAACCCCCTGATGCAAGTGTGAAACCACCTTAAAGTCACTATATATGGTGGTTAGTTTGATGTTTTGTGAAATCCCCTTGGCCACATTAGATGTTTGGACTTCATTAAAGACCAGTAAGTTTGGGCTTTGAATTTGGATGAGATCATCTCATAGTATCTGCTCCATTCAGTAACATTTCTTAGTATTTGTTGTGAATAAAGTAATCATACCACTTACTTTTAAAGATATTAGATTTTAGCATTAAAAAAATGCTGTGAGAGCTGTCAAATTAACTCCCCCCACCTCAAAAAAAGGTACAAAGGTTTTTTTTTCCCATTTTAGCCCACATACAATGTATCGAAGCTTTGCTGTACATTAAATGGTACATCATGTGGTAGAAATAAAATATATAACTTACCCTCATGAGACAGAGAGGGAGATAGAGAGATAGAGATATGAGACAGATAGAGATAGATGGATGTTAGAAAGATGTGAGATAGATAATAGATAGATTGGATAGATAGATATGAGACAGACAGATAGATAAATGTTAGATAGATAGATAGATAGATAGATAGATAGATAGATAGATAGATAGATAGATAGATAGGAGACAGACAGATAGATAAATGTTAGATAGATATGAGATAGATGGATAATAGATATATTAGATAGATAGATATGAGACAGATAGAAAGATGTTAGATAGATAGGAGATAGATAGATAAATGTTACATAGATGTGAGATATATAGATTAAATAGATATGCGATAAATAGATAAATAGATAGATAGATAGATATGAGATAAATAGATAGATAAATAGATATGAGACAGATGGAGATAGATTGATAGGTGTTAGATAGATGTGAGATAGATAGATAGATATGATGATGAGGACGATGATGATAGTGTTGCAGTTAGATAGACAGATATTTCTTTCTGCTTAATATTCAGTAAGTGGCACTTCCAGCTGTGACCAAGCTTACCCTTCATCATCCTTAAGTGTTTCACATTCCTTTAGAGTAGCTGAACAAATGACTAATCGTGCTTTGACATGCCTTGAATATTAATTATTCATTTTACAAAGAGAACAGAAAATATTAGGACAATTGATGTTTAATGTCTTTTTTGTAGGAAATCCCCAATCAGTTCCTTAATTATAAGCAGTAGTTGATTAGTGATTAAAAATATACACATGCCATCCACGTCAGTAGAAACATGAAATAACTAGAGATGTAATTGGCAGGAATTCACAAGAAATATGTCATGCTAAAGATTTTTATCTTTGTAACCGAGGTGCTAAGATTGGTCTTTTTATTCTAAACTCTCTAAAGAGTATCACAAAAGAGTGGTAACAATGTATACAAAGAGTAACAGGGATTGTTGTAAAGTTTGACCTTGACTGTTAACTATTGTTCATTCCACTTCATTCTTTATTGGTTATTATTATTATTTAAATGAGAATGAAAGCAACTGCCCTTTCTACATTAGGCATTCAATTTCCCTTTCCCAGCAAGGTCAATGTTAGGGGCAAATGGTAAATATACAAATGGCCCCCGAATTTCAGATGCAAAGCCAGTAGTGATACAGTGACAAGTGCCGCTAGTTATAGCCTCCAAAATGCAAATGACTGCAAAGCAAGGTTATTCCCAGATGGTCCCAGCGGTATTTTATGACTTGCACCCTACATAAGTAATCATCAATGCTGCACCCTTGTAAACCAAGAGTAAGGGCGAGCACCCACTGGCGTTTGCGTTGTTAGTGCGTGAAAAACGCAGCGATTTCGCATCTACTTGTTTGCGTTTTTCGCGCGTTTTTTTGCGCAAAACGTGGAGAATGTCTCATCCTAAAACGTTGCATAGCGTTTCTATACCAACACACCCTACAGCACCTGTGAAGAATGCCCGCCCTTCCACAGTCTTCAGTAATGTTGTCTGCAAAAACGCCACGCGGCGCGTGCGAATTGCGTTGCGTTGCGTTTTTTCCGGGAGCATTGAAAACCATGGGAGAAGTTAGATTAAAAAAAAGGAGCCAGAGTGTAAGGACAGCTGCGATGCGATTTTGCGGGGCGGGGCGATTTTAAAAACGCCAGTGGACATGAGCACACTTTATCTCTATGCCTGTGCAGGAAAAACGCAAAACGCAAAACGCAGGTAAAAAAACGCCAGTGGGTGCTCGCCCTAAGGGTGAATACATACGAACGTATATCGGCTCGTTTGTCACGCCGAGCCGATATACGTCGTCCTCGTGTGCAGGGGGAGGGGGAAGGCTGGAAGAGCCAGGAGCAGGAACTAAGCTCCCGCCCCCTCTCTGCCTCCTCTCCGCCCCTCTGCACTATTTGCAATGGAAATATTCTTGAACTTAGCCCCGCCCCCGTCCCGACTCCTTTCATTGCAAATAGTGCAGAGAGATGGAGATGAGGCAGAGAGGGGGCGGGAGCTCAGTTCCTGATTCTGGCTCTTCCATGCCCCACCCCCCCCCATGCACACGAGAACAATGTATATCGGCTCGGCGTGAAAACAGAGCCGATATACGTTCGTGTGAACGCACCCTAAGGGTGCATTCACACGAACGTATATCGGCTCGGTTTTCACGCTGAGCCGATATACGTCCTCCTCGTGTGCAGGGGGGGGGAGGATGGAAGAGCCCAGGAGCAGGGACTGAGCTCCCGCCCCCTCTCTGCCTCCTCTCCGCCCCTCTACACTATTTGCAATGAGAGGAGGCGGGACGGGGGCAGGGCTAAGGTCTTCGATTTAGCCCCGCCCCCGTCCCGCCTCTCCCCATTGCAAATAGTGCAGAGGGGTGGAGAGGAAGCAGAGAGGGGGCGGGAGCTCAGTTCCTGCTCCTGGGCTCTTCCATCCCCCCCCCCCCCCCCCCTGCACACGAGGAGGACATATATCGGCTCGGCGTGAAAACCGAGCCGATATACGTTCGTGTGAATGCACCCTATGACCCAGGTAAAAGTACAGAGGAACTTTTGGTTCATGATTAGATTAGTACTACAGTGTTCAACTTTAAATGTGTAACACCCCAATGCACTTACTGTGCATATGGCCGGAGGTCTAGTCCTTGTCACGGTAACGCCACACTCTAATTGGACTCTCCAGATGATATGCCACAGACGAGTCCAGTAAATCAGTAATCCGAGAGTGAGCAGATTTACTAATTGAGGTGATTTGCAATGAACACGTTGATTACAGCACTTGGTGAAGATACAGTTGTAATGATGACACTTTAACTTCAACGCTCTCTCTATAATATTTACTGCAGATAGACGAATAGAATATTTCACCCACTAATAGATTTGAGTAAAGAATTGATTTAGATCAACTGAAGAATAACTAAAACAGAAGGATAAGTGGCTAGAAGACTAATCACGGTTTGACTTCACAGGAAAGTTAGGACTCACTATTTTTGTAGAAGGGGATCTTGGAGAGATGCTTCTCTTCCTCTGCTGTGGGATGCCAAGGGAATGGGTGGTAACCACGTCCCCTTGGGGCAAAACGTGCTGCACTCCTCGCTCTCTCTCTGTCTGACATCCTCCTCCTTCCTGACTCTGACAACGACTGACTAACTGCTCTCCCTTCTTCTATTTATCACCTCTCTCTTTCCTTCCAGCAGTTTCTAAACTTCTCCTCCTGCTTAGGGACTAATAAAGCTGCTTCCTCATCCTTGAGCTCTGCACCAGTAAGATTAAACCTGACTGTCAGCCAATTAGGGACCAGCTGACATCAGGGACGAACTCATTGCTAAGAGCTGACAGAGAAGACACAGGTTCTCTCCCACAGACGGCACCTTCTGTATGCAAGGATGGCAAACAGACAGGTAAGACAGGACAGTGGGCTGTGTGTGTTTTGTAGTGCCCGCTGGGACATTACAAATGATCACGGTGCTTTGACTTTGGCACCAAGTTTAGAGCGCATATTCTATCTAAAACCTGCCTGGTCGTAGATTTTATTTCATCTTTTTTAAACACAGGCTATTTTATACATTTTGCAATTTCCTAACATACTCTGCAGATGCATGTATTACACACACATACATATGTACACACACATATATATATATTATGTATAAATTCAGTACAGGTAAAGGTTAGAGATGAGCGAGCACGCTCAGATAAAGCAGTTACTCGAGCGAGCATCTACTGGTCCGAGCAGGCTTGGGGAGTCGGCTGGTGTTAGTGGGGGGTAGAGAGAGAGAGAGCTACCCCCGCCGCCCCCCACCTCCCCGAGTAACTGCTTTATCCGAGCGTGCTCGCTCATCTGTAGTTAAGATACTTTTACATGGGCCGATAGTCGCCTAAGTGATCGCTCCAAAGAGTAATTACAGACGACTGTGGTCTTGTGTAAAACTAAGTGAGCGAGTCATTCCCTTTTTGGAGTAGCTTAGTTTTTTAGTTCCCCATGTAAATAGGCAAATGTTCATCTATGGCACGCGGACAGAAGAGATCTCCCACATGGTTTGCCTCCATTCAATGAAGGATAATTGCTGTCTAACAGCATGGGAACGATAATCGTTGGGACATCTATCAGTCCATGAAGAAACACCCTAAAAGTACCCTGACACGATGCTCTACCAGTGACTATCAATTCTGTATTTTATAGACAAGAGCCAGAGTAGGCTGGGGATCGTTCAATTTCAGTGAGCTGAAATGAAACGATTAGCAACAACTGAGCGACTTCTTATTGAGTACCCTGTTCAGAGCCGTGTATACACCCAAAGTCACCCGAAATCACTCACTTGAGTAGTTATCCAGGTGACTATCGGCCTGTGTAACAGTTAGTTAATAGAGATGAGCGAGTATACTCGCTAAGGCACATTGCTCGAGCGAGTAGTGCCTTAGCCGAGTATCTCCCCGCTCATCTCTAAAGATTCGGGGACTGGCGCGGGTGACAGGTGAGTTGCGGCGGGGAGCGGGGGAAGAGAGGGAGGGAGAGATCTCCCCTTCGTTCCTCCCCCTGCTCCCCGCCGGCCCCCGAATCTTTAGAGACGAGCGGGGAGATACTCGGCTAAGGCACTACTCGCTCGAGCAATGTGCCTTAGCGAGTATACTCGCTCATCTCTATTAGTTAACTTTATTCTCTGAATGAAGCCTGGGCAGGGTGGCTACTATAGATTTAGACCAAAGAAGCTCCTTTTGAAGTGGTTTGATGGCATTGAATGAACAATGCTGGGTGTAATTTTGGCATGACGGGTGTACTCAAACCAAAATGAAAGTTGGCCAAGGGAGTTATACTATCAGACCAGTCAAATTATCAAAAGTTTTATCACTTGATCTGGATTACAAGACTTGTGTTCTGGAGTTGGCGCAATCCAAGTTATCATTTCATCCTGACCCCGCTGTCACACAGCTAACACTTGGGTTTTTTGACAGCCATTCCATCCGGCATTAATAAATTAAAGTAAATGAACGTGCAAGATCAATTCTGAAAGAACAAAAGAACAGGCAGGTCAGATACTTTTAGAGTGACTCCTCGCACAGGAACCAGGATTCTATTTAAGAACTGTGTGAAACTGACACCACAACTTATGATCTGAGCATCAAGTGTTAGAATGTACAGCTCATACTATCATGTGCTTCCCTGGTATTTATACCGCAGGGATTGATTCACTTATCGGCAATGTTTTAAAGGAAAGCAAAGTGTTGAAATTTGATTGATTTCTATTATGTATTTTTAAAGCACCATTCATTACAGGGAGCCGTAATAGGAAAAACATTGACAGAATATAACAAAAAAGAAATAACAAGACTGATGAACAAGACTGCCGGAGTGGCAGACCGCTAGAGAGGACTCTGCCCACTAGGATCTACAAGGTGAGGGGAAGGCGACTATGGTCTTGTTCTCATGGGGCGCAAGCGCATTTTAGTTGTGCAAATACTTCTGCCTGTGTATTTCACCCACTCTGGCATGTATTTGTGTGCACAAATTTACCCCGTTTGCGCACATAAAAATATACGTACACCTTCCCACTGATTTTGTGCATATATACGCCGCGAATATACAGGTTTTCTGCATATCATGCGCATTTACACAAGCCCTTTGATTTCAATGGCTTTTGCGATGTGCAAATGCTTACCAGATGGGTCATACCAGATATATTTTCACGTGATTGCACATCGCGTAAAAGAATATGCGCATGTGAATGAAGCCATTGAAATCAATGAGTTCTATAGCCTTGTAAATTATGCAAGCAAAATTTGAGTACGTAATACACTGCGCAAATACGGCCGTGGAACTGGACCTATAGGTGAGGGTAGAGTTGGAAAGCTGCTAATACAATAGTTTAGTGCTGATGCCATTTTTCAGGTTCCTGTGGTCTCACTGGTGGTGGAGATTCTAAAGGCCTGGAGTAGTAAGTTCCTTGCTCTGGGGGACGAACAGGAGAAGTCTTGGAGATGACAGAGAGAAGCAAACAAGTGGAGAGCGGAGAAGGATATCTCGAAAGGATTGGAGATTATGTGTGGAGAGGTATCAGGAAATTAAGCCAGAAATGTATAGAGGGGACAGGTTGTAGACGACCTTGTATGACATTGGTACTATTTAGAACTGTATTTGCTAGAAAATGGTAGCCAGTGAAGGAATTGACTGAGACAAGAAAGTGAGGAGTAACAAGTGCAGCGGTAGATTAGCAGGGCAGTGGAGTAAGGGCTCAGTCACACGGGCGTTTATTGCCGCGATTTGCGCATGCGCATGCGTCCGGCGATTTTTTAAAACCATTGCTTTGCAATGGTATCGGACACATGAGCGCTTTTTATGCGCTCGTCCGATAAATTAGAGAACAGAAATCGCAGATCGCACCTATCTGCGATCTGCGATTCCTGTTCTCTTCTCTACATGCGCTCAATGGGGCCGGCGGCAGCAGCGCCGACCCCAATGAGAACATATAGAAGACAAATCATTCTTCTCTGCCACAGCTGGAACAGCTGTGGCAGAGAAGAACGATGTTTGCCCATTGAATTCAATGGAGCGGCAATACAGCCGCTCCATTGAAAGCAATGGGCTGCCAGCGTGCGCGGGGTTAATTGTCGGGAAGGGGTTAAATATATAACCCCTTTCCTGCAATGCATCCTGAAAAGTGAAAAAATAAAAAAAAAGGATGTACTCACCTGCTCCCGGCAGCCTGAGATCCCCGCGGCCGTCCTGCAGTGGGTGTGAAGGGGGTGTGACTCAGGCTTGCCCCTGATTGGCTCAGCCTGAGCCAATGAGAGGCTGATCTCAGTCACACCCATTCATGAATTCATGAATGGGTGTGACTGAGACTTGCTTCTGATTGGCTCAGCGCTGAGCCAATCAGGGGCAAGCCTGAGTCACACCCCCTTCACACCCACTGCAGGCCGGCCGCCGGGATCTCCAGCTGCCGGGAGCAGGTAAGTACATACATTTTTTTTATTTTTTCACTTTTCAGGATGCATTGCAGGAAAGGGGTTATATATTTAACCCCTTCCCGACAATTCATCCCACACTCGCCCGCAGCGCTTGCATTCAATGGAGCCGCTGTATTGCCGTCTCTATTGAATGCAATGCGCTGGACAGCTCCGGCCCGTTTCTAATGAAACGCGGCGAGGAGCAGATTTTCGGGCGATTTTTGGGCCGATTTTTCGGCGCCGGTCACGCGATTTGCGCATGCGCATCCGTCATGCGATGCGCAAATCGCGTGAAAAAACGCCCGTGTGACTAAGGCCTAAATGTGCATTCATACAGGTGAAAAGTCATGCAAGTTTTGTGCATTGCAAGATGCTCAAAACTCTCATAAAAATAAAACCCATTATTTGCAATGGGAATATTTACAGGGTTTTTTTCAACTGTAGCGATACTGCAAGATGGAAAAATCGCAGCATGTTCTACTTTCTTGTGAGTCTCACACAAGAATAGAACATGCAGATGTGCGGTCTCCCGAACATCACACAGCACATGGATGGTGTGTGCTGTGGTGTGTGAATCGCGCCCGAGAATGTCCGACAAAACTCACTGTTGCGCATGTGAATGCACCCTTAGTGCCGCAGATCATACATTGACACTCCATATATGTGGGTGTTGGCTGTTTCTTACAGTTAACATCTGCCTGCTGATTGGAGCTGTTAATGCTTTAAATGTTGGCATTAATTCTGACAGCAGCATTTAAATGCCCTGATCTATGTTTAGGGGTCCCACACTGCCTCCTACGATGAGATTGCAGGGTGCCATGTGGTTCAACTGGAGGATGGAATTGATGGAAAACTGATCAAATTTGCTGAAGACACAAAGCTAGGAGGGATAACTATCACTAGAGAGAGAGAGAGAGTATTCAAAGAGATCTAGAAAAGCTTGAACAGTGGGCGGTGCCTAACAGAATGGTATTTAACAAGGAGAAATGCAAAGTCCTACATCTGGGCAAGAAAAATGAAGAAAGCACATACAGAATGGAAGGAATTGGGCTATGCAGCAGCACATGTGAAAAAGACTTGGGTATACTAATAGACCATAGACTGAACATGAGTCAACAATGTGATGCAGCAGCCAAAAAGGCAAACACAATTCTGGGATGTATTAAGAGAAGCATAGAGTCTAGATCACGTGAGGTCATTATCCGCCTCTACTCTTCCTTAGTCAGACCTCATCTGGAATACTGTGTCCAGTTCTGGGCTGCCCACTTAAAAAAAGACATAGACAAACTGCAGCAAGTTCAGAAAAGAGTTACCAAGATGGTAAGCGGTCTGCAAATCATGTCCTATGAGGAACGGCTAAAGGATCTGGGAATTTTTAGCTTGCAGAAGAGAAGGCTGAGAGGAGACTTAATAGCTGTCTACAAATATCTGAAGGGCTATCACAGTGCAGAGGGATCAGCCCTATTCTCATCTGTACAAGGAAAGACTAGAAGCAATGGGATGAAACTGAAAAAGGAGGAGACACAGATTAGATATTAGACACTGAGGGGATCAATGAGGGGAACAGGTTACCACGGCAGGTGGCGAGTTCTCCTTCAATGGAAGTTTTCAAAAAAACGCTGGACAGATATCTGTCTGGGATGATTTAGTAAATCCTGTACTGAGCAGGGGGTTGGACCCGATGACCCTGACGGTCCCTTAAAACTCTACCATTTTATGATTCTATGCTATGGCAAATTGCTTATCAGATAGCAATATAATGTAATACTATGTTATTACATCATACTGAAGGAACCATCAAACCTTTGCAAATTCGTGTCTCCTATGGGAACCAAAAAAAATTTAAAAAGTAGTTTAAAAAAGTTTTATTAATTTTTTAAAAGAAAAAAAAAAGGTAATGAAAGTTTCAAAGAGAAACTTTTGCAACATGTGTAATAGAAAAATCAAAATAGCAAAAACATATTTGGTATCGCTGTATCCATAAAAGTCTGATTTATCAAAGTAGCACATTATTTAACCAAAACAGTGAATGTCGTCAGAAAGCAAAAAAAAACAAAAAAAAAACAATGCGATAATTGTGCTTTTCTGGTCACCCCAAGTAAAAATGTGATAAAAAGTGGTCAAAAAATCGTATGTACTCCAAATAGTACTGATAGAAACAATAGGTTGTCCTGCCAAAAACTGAGCCTTTGCACAACTATGTCGATGGAAAAAAAAAAAAAGTTACTTCTGTCAGAAGATGGCGGCAGAAAATAATTAAAAAGAAATAAAATATATATCTTTGGAGAAAAATAAAAGTAGAACAGCAAAGATAAAACTATATAAATTTGGTATCGTAGTAATCGTACTGACCCATGGAATAAAGTTATCAAGTCTTGATTGCTGCAGTGTGAATACTGTAAAAACAAGACACCCCACCCCCGTCAAAGATGGTGGAATTTGTTGGGGGTTTTTTTGCATTTCATTCCACTTAGATTTTTTTTATGTTTTTCAGTACATTAAATAGTACCATTGAATAATACAACTTGTCCTGCAAAACAACAAGCCCTCAGATAGTTACGTTAAGTAAAAGAGTTATGCTTTTTTAAAAGTGGGGAGGAAAAACTGAAAATGGAGAAAAAGGGTCGCATCCTTAGGCCTTAGTCAGACGGGCGTTTTTAGCCGCGATTTGCGCATGCGCATGCATCCGGCGATTTTTTAAAACCATTGCTTTGCAATGGTATCGGACACATGAGCGCTTTTTATGCGCTCGTCTGATAAATTATAGAGCAAAAAAAAAAAAATCGCAGATCGCACCTATCTGCGATCTGCAATTCCTGTTCTCTTCTGTATATGCGCTCAATGGGGCCGGCGGCAGCAGCGGCGACCTCATTGAGAACATATAGAAGACAAATCATTCTTCTCTGCCACAGCTGTAACAGCTGTGGCAGAGAAGAACGATGTTTGCCCATTGAATTCAATGGAGCGGCAATACAGGCGTGCGTGGGGTGAATTGTCGGGAAGGGGTTAAATATATAAACCCTTCCCTGCAATTCATCCTAAAATGTGTTAAAATAAAAAAAAATTGTATACTCACCTTTCCGCTGCAGCCGGAGTCCAGCCGCGGCTGCTGTCAGTTCTCCTGAACTGCTTCTCGGCACTATTCAGTCGGCGGGGCTTTAAAATCCCCGCCTGCTGAATGGTCTGCCTCTGATTGGTCACAGCCCTGACCAATCAGAGGCAGGTTTCACTCACACACCCATTCCTGAATTCATGAATGGGTGAGTGACTGCTGCCTCTCAGCGCTGAGCCAATCAGGGGCAGGTCTGACTCACATCCATTCATGAATTCATGAATGGGTGTGAGTGAGGCATGCCTCTGATTGGCTCAGCGCTCAGCCAATCAGGGGGCAGGTCTGACTCACACCCCCTTCACACCCACTGCAGGACGGCCGCGTGGAGCTCCGGCTGCCGGCAGAAGGTGAGTATACAATTTTTTTAATTTAACACATTTTAGGATGAATGGCCGGGAAGGGCTTATATATTTAAGCCCTTACCGACAATTCATCCCGGGCTTGCCCGCAGCGCATTGCTTTCAATGGAGACGGCTGTATTGCCGTCTCCATTGAATGCAATGCGCTGGACAGCTCCGGCCCGTTTCTAATGAAACGCGGCTAGGAGCAGATTTTCGGGCGATTTGCGGGCGACTTGCGCTCACCGGTCACGCGATTTGCGGATGCGCATCCGTCATGCGATCCACAAATCGCGCGAAAAATCGCCCGTCTGACTAAGGCCTTAAGGAGTTAAGGGTGGATTGGAGGGACACAAGAGTCCTGGATGGGAGTCTACAGAGAAGGATGATAGTCTTGGTGGGAGATAACAGCCTAACTTGAGGAAGAGTGGATGTGGGAGATGTTTTTTTCTAGATGAAAGACGCAGGAGTTGGTAAAGGCCTTAGATGTTTGATTTAAAGGTGACATTTGGATCAGAGAGGTGGATTGGAGGATTGTCAGTGTAAATGTAGTAGTGAAAGTCACAGGATTTTTTGACCTGCCCTAGGCCAAATAGGTGATCAGTGAGAGAGTCTTTGGTTTGAGCCCAGATTTTCAAAAATTTTCGGTGACACTGATTTACTGCTGGCACATCTGTAGTGGAAGATTCAGGCAATGGTATACGAGGATGTTGAGCATAGACTATGCAGAAAGGTGTGGTTTTGGAAGACTGATAGACATTATTATTGTGAAGGATTTCAGCCCAGGAAAGAAGAGATGACCAACTGTCCTACTGAACAGATTCAGAGGTGAAGGAACAATTCCAGCGATTGATTAGAGCACTCAACCTGGCCATTAGTCTGGGGATAATACGTAGAAATGAAGTCTTACATCAGACCACATAAAGCTCTCCAGAAACATGATGTGAATTCACTCCTCTCCCTTACATATTCTAATGAGGTTATACACCCCATGGAGATCAAGCTTTGTAAAGATGGTAGCCCCCTGTATCCTGTCAAACAGTTCAGAAATTAGGGGTAATGGGTATTTATATTTTATTGTGACAGCATTCAGAACTCTATAATCAATTCATGGTCAAAGAAGAACGACGCGCTGGCTGGTGAGGACGACTTTGAGATGAAAGCTCTCTTCCGAATCTCCTAGATATACTCAGACCTGGCTTGAGACCCTGGAAGAGACAACAGACACCTTCAACCTCTAGGAGGTGATACTCCTAGCAAGAAGTAGATTGGGCAATCATAAGGTCTATGTGGCAGAGTCTCAGCTTCTTTCTTACTGAAAACATCTGCATATATAGAGTATTATTGACCTGGAAGCTCTGGAGGAACTTGTGGTTTGAGGACTGGAGCAACAACATGCAGGCAGTGGGTATAGCAGTAGGTATTCCGACGTAAGATTTACCCAATATGCCAGTCGATGAATGGAGAATGCAGGCAAAGACAAGGAAAACAACAATGACTTTTATGGCTCTGGGCAGAATTAGCAAAGAAATCTCACTGTGCAGAACTCCAATTCGTAGATAACAAAGCTGATCATATCAGACAGGAGCTTCTTATCAACATAAGTAATGAAAATGGGCTTCTTCAAGGGTAACGTTCAGCAATGCTGAACTTTCTCTAAAAACACCCATCAGCAACTACTGAGAAGGAGGTATGATGACCTCAAAAGGCGTATATATGCTGGTTTTATAAATAATCAGGGAAGTCTGGAAAAATATACCTTATCTAATCATCTGTGACTGAAGGTCGCACCTTATTCCCTATTTTTTACCTTTCTGGCATTTGTTGTCTTAATAAATGTAGGGAACGCATCTTGAAAATAACATAGCCAAGAAATATATAATGTAGTACAATTAAACAAATTGACCTATAAATAAGGGAAGATTAAAGGAAAAATATAATTAAACATTCAGACCATTCAGGTGAACCATATGCAGGGTATAACTCCATACGGCCCCCTTTTGTAATATGCACCTGTACCAGTTCCTACCATGATTAGGGGGACCCATTCTATATCCATAAATTTGCATCTTGCATCACCTGCATGAGTGTCGTTAAAGTGACACACAATAGATGTATCTCTCTTATGTGAAACATCATTTAGGTGCTCATCCACACAACAACAGAACTCTTTGATTGTTTTGCCAATATACTCCATCCTACAGACACAAGTAATTTGTAAACCACTCCCTTGGATTGCCAGTTCATAAACTGTCTCCTGATGAGTCTGGTATAGAGATTATCCAGACGAAATGCGTTGAGATGTTAATATGGGACCTTTTACCTACATGGATTAAGTAGGGCATTGATAACTATTGATAATTAATCAGGATAATGCAGGGTCGCTCTTGTCAGGGCGGTAGCTACCCCGCCTTCATTCTAGGGTACACCACATTATCAAGCCTTGATAGGGATAGCAATTGGTCCCTTTTTCCCTGTGGATACAGATGCTAACATCAGCATACCTAAACAGTTTGTATGGACATGATTACAAGCCATGAACAGATTTCTGAATGTAAGAGTGTTCTCATACTAACCACTGATGATAATTTGTGTCTTGGCATTGTGATTATGTTTACTTATGAGGTATTAGCATATATATATATTTTTTTCTCCCTACCTTCATTCCCTGGTCACCTTTCCCACCATTTCTTCCTCTTTTTTTCCTGTTCTCCTTCTGTCCCCTCTTCTTCTCTTCTCCTCTTTGGTTGATTGCCGGAATGTTAAGTTGGAGTTTTGATAGAGTTTACATTATTCGGCGCCTGTTTATTCTTCTTAGCTGTATTGATATCAGTCAATGCTGGTGTGGTACAAGATTTCTGTATGTTTTACATTGTACTTATTTTTCTATCCTGTTTAAATTTGAAAATAAATTAATACACAGATTAAACAGAAGGAAAGACATTTGGAATCAACGAGGCCAAATCTGTAAAGCTATGCAGTCAGCCCCGCTGCCATGAGGATATGACAGGCCGTCTTTAATATGGTCTCTTTACCTCAATCATTTTAAAGCTAAATCGCCCCCTAGTGGTCAGTCATTACCTGTTAATGGATAGAGTGATCACATAATTATTGCAAAGACCAATGCAGTGATATTAATTACTTTTCTGAGAATATATGTATCGCACTGCATGAATTACAATCATTTACATACCAGTTCTTATAATTTATCCTTCTCTCCTTCATATATACCTAATTTACAGCTTCTAATCACAGAGGAATCCTCAGCAATAAAACCGTTACTGTAAATCATTTAGATGATACTTTGTTGCATAAACCTCTGTGATTGTGATTTCATTAATCTGAATAGGATTTACAGGAATCCATGATGTGCCTGTTACCAAAAAAAATACCATTTAGATAAATGGAACTGATTCTTAGGCCAGGCTCACACAGACATAAGTGGAATCCAGCTGTGAGCCCGGCCGGGACCCTGCATACGGCCTTATAATTGTACTGTGTATGACAGCGTAATCACGCAGGTGGTCATGCGTAGTACACTTTTAAAAAAATGTATATTCCCGCATCGTCACTTAGCGATGATGCAGATACCTGCAGCCCATGTGCAATGTAATTGTATATGGGCTCAGTTATATCCGCGACCATAAAGAACAATAGGCTCTATGTCGCAGATATCCGAGGTAAAATACAACATGCTGCGATTTATTTCCCATGAGCGGATTACACAATTCTGGATCGCTAATGTGATCGGAACTGTGTAATTCAATGCACTTGATTGATCCGTGTATTACCGCGGATCATATGCTTGCAGAATCCGCAATTCCAATACGGTCATGTGATACCGGCTTTAGTCACAGAAAAATTTGCAAGTTTACTGTATAAGGAATATAGTCTGATAAACAGAAAAGATGATAAAAATCACCCGTAAAGCTATGGAGTATTCTAGAAAAAAAAGCAATGTTTTCTGGGGCAAAAATATTGACTTATCCTCAGGATTTGCACCGTTGATGCTGTTATGCTTCTCTTCTATCCTCAGGATACGGCATCAATATTAAATCTGTGGAAGTCTGCCCCTCGGCCCCCCCCCCCCCCCCCTCCGATCAGTCCCACTCCATTGGAAGCTTCTGTAATCCCTGAGCTCACCTTAGGACACTTGCGTTACAGTTTGACAGGTGTACCAAAATTTCAGTTGAGCACCATGGCCTCCTTTTGCTGGCCACTGCTGCTAATAGACATGCATGAGAGGAGAGCATGAAGGAGCTGGGAAGTATAAGGCACACGGTTGACACGGCATCGCCACGAGAAAATCGTAGCGATATCGCATCGCTGGTCCGTGCGATATTGCTGCATCTTCTCACAGCAATACCGTGATTTTGTAGCGCTGCAAAGTTGCATGTGACACTACAAAGTCACACAACTTTGTAGCATCACAAGGGGGGGTTTTTCAGGGGAAAGGGGGGCTTGAAATATAAACCCTACCCTGAAAAAAGCTGTAGCTGAAAACTCTTAGCCAATCACTGCCAGTGCTCGATGAATGGCTGTGATTGGTTCAATTGCAGTCATTCATTGAGCACTGGCTGTGATTGGCTAAGCATCAGCCAATTACAGCCAGCGCTTCAAGAAGGCGGGGATTTTTCAACCCCGGCAAAAAAATGAAGAAGAAAAGCAGTGCCGGGACCTAGGGAGAAGCTGCGGCATCCGAGAGTGCTTCTAAGGTGTTTTTTTAGTTTTTTTTCTGCAGCTAGAGCTTAGATTAAGTTTTGACAGTAGGACTTTGTTGCCCGTGTGAAGGAGGCCTAAGAGTAATATCTACAGGCTGTAGCTATTATCTATTTTGCCTGTGTACGGATGTTGCTCATCTTGATTAACCAGGTAATAAAATTGACCCAATTTTAGCAAATTCTAAACCATTTTTTTGGGGGAAAAAAAGCAGGAAAATTGAATTTCCCATAATGCCTGCATGCAGTCAATTAGCAGCCAGGGTGCCTTGATGATATCACCAAATGTGCTCTTCTTCTAGCATATGGGCAGCAGTTTCACTGGACGCCTGCAGCACATGACCTAGTCGTATATAACACGTGGTCTGTTGTTAGGGCCAGATATTGTACAGAGGATATATTGCTGCTGGTGTGAAAGCTTGTATACCAGCAGAGGACTTAAACAGGTTCTTTTGGAGGGAGCAGAGAAAGAAGCTGCATCATGTTTATATGCCTCTACGAAACATGGTCTGTACATTGGGAGAGGGAATATTTCGGCTGCTGTGACAGTATATAGCAGCAAAGCGGTCTAAGCAGCTGTTTGATCATTCAGCATCATGGATGTCAACTGGACAGTCCGTACAACCAGAGGGAGAAGAACAAGACATTGAATGCACTAATTCCCAACCATTTTTTCTTCTCTGAAGCAGATGAGGGTGGGTCAATGCACACAGTCAGCCCTCCACAGGCAATGTGTGCTCATGGGGATGTGGAAATGGAGGTGCCAGCTCCCAATGCTCACTGTGATGTAGGGTCCACTCCGGAGGAGAAGGATGATGAAGAGGAAGAGGAGGTGGAAGATGATGAGGGGCTTGACCCAACACAGACAGACAGGGAGATCCATGATAGCAGCTCACAGGAAAAGGATGAAGAGGGGAAGATTACGGGGCAGCACCATGCTAAGACACGCAGTAGAGTGTTGATGAAAAACATAAGAGCCATACCATCACCCTCAGCTACTACTAGTCATAGGAGCACCAACATCAGGCCCGCAGCTAGGTCTGCTCACTGGATTTGTGCAGCCTCATCCTGCTCCCTCTTCCACTGCTGTAGCTTCACTCTTCCTCCATCTCCCACCCTGTTTATATATTAGTCTCTTAGCACAGAGAGTCAGTTTTGTGTAGGGGCCATAGTACACCTCCTTCAGGCCTCTCCCCCGCAATTGATGATTGGGCTGCAGGCTTCAGAGCCAGGAGTTGGAAATGCAGAGCCGAACTTAAAGGGGTTGTCCCGCGCCAAAACGGGTTTTTTTTTCAAACCCCCCCCCCCCCCCCCCGTTCGGCGCGAGACAACCCCGATGCAGGGGTTAAAAAAGAACACCGGAGAGTGCTTACCTGAATCCCCGCGCTCCGGTGACTTCTTACTTACCTGCTGAAGATGGCCGCCGGGATCTTCACCCTCGGTGGACCGCAGGGCTTCTGTGCGGTCCATTGCCGATTCCAGCCTCCTGATTGGCTGGAATCGGCACGTGACGGGGCGGAGCTACAAGGAGCCGGCATCCAGCACGAGCGGCCCCATTGAGGAAAGAAGAAGACCCGGACTGCGCAAGCGCGTCTAATTTGGCCATTAGACGCAGAAAATTAGACGGCCTCCATGGAAACGAGGACGCTAGCAACGGAGCAGGTAAGTGAAAAACTTCTTATAACTTCTGTATGGCTCATAATTAATGCACAATGTACATTACAAAGTGCATTAATATGGCCATACAGAAGTGTATAGACCCACTTGCTACCGCGGGACAACCCCTTTAAGCTGCCATCATCACCACCACCTTTGCTGACATTGAAATCTACCTCATATTGCAGTGTGTCTCAGGTGAGCAGTCAGCCACCCATCCCCTAGCTGTTGGAACATAAAAGAATACCACCCCAACCATCCACGAGCGCAAAGCCTAAATGCAAATATTGCACAGCTGCATGCAATTAAAGTGCCACCCTCCAGACTGGTGGACACAGATACCTTCCTTAACGTGATGCTCCATGCTAACACACAGTACCAGATGCCTAGATGTCATTTCCTTACCCAAAAAGCTATCCCTGTCCTGCACCAGCATGTGAGTGATGCACCTGGCATTGGATGACTGCGGTCTGTGGCAGGGTGCACCTGACCATGGACACATAGTCCACTAAGCATGGCCGGGGGTGTTACATATACTTAACAGTTCACTGGGTTAATGTCCTGCAGGTGGGGAATTAAACTGAAGGTGGTAGTCTATGTTTCATGATACCCCCAAGAGTTGTGGTACATTCATCTTGTCTGTCCCCTCCTGAACCGCCTTCTCCTCCTTCTCCCAAAATAAAAATGTTATGTCCATCCTTCCTTTCACATTCAACATAAATCCATCATACCAGCATGCATAATCAGATTGCATTGCTAAAATAAGTACAAGGTATTAGTTTCTGGATTGGCCAAGTCACTTAAGCTAGCAAGCCCACTCCAAGGGTCCTTGTTGTCTCATGAGTCACTGCTCTAATGAGACAACTACCCCCAGGAAGTCTGATTGCAGGCAGGACGATTGTCCCGATAAGGATGGCCCCGCACAGGAACCTAAGTACCTAACTCACCCAGAGATGATAAGCTATCCACAGTAGGACAGGACACAGTTCACACTAACACACCAGAAATTGCATGCAACCGAGAACAGAACAGTTCACATCACATGTGCGGCCACTTGCCCAGACACAGAACATGTCACTGTTCACACTACAGAACCAGACTCCACTCAACTCTCATGCAAACAGATATCAAACCATTGCTATCCCAAATGTCCTTACACCAAGGGGAAAGAGAGTCAGCCACCATGCTGACATTACAGGGAACCGTGTCAGAAATCACCCATCTGACCATACGGGACATCACACGTCTAAAGGCCGCACCTGTGAAAGGAGAAGGGAGAGTGGGTCCGGATAAGATGTAGACAGGGACAACAGGTGTCCAGACTGCCTCAGGGAAGGTGAGAGAAACACTTCAGACAACAAGCATAGCACCCAGCTCTGAGTGAAGGGATACCAGCTTCCTTATGTAGGGGAACTGGCATATATATGCAGCAGACCAGTGGAGATTGGCTGGCTGGAGAAATCAATACCCAGCCAGCTCAATTATTCCACACCTGTGGGTGTGTGCTCCTGGAAGCCTGTAGAACAACAGGTCCCAGCACACACACCCTGACAGAAACATTTTTGAAAGCACAAGAAACATCTACAGCTTTTCCTTGGAGAAGGTCCGTGCTTAACTGTTCTGGTCACCTGGTAGAAAACAAGCAGCACACCTGCTGTCTCCCTTGGCATAATTTTTTTGTAACTCTATTGCTTTTCCCTGAAGGAGGAGGAATAGGAGGCCTGTGCTGTCTTGTGTAGCATAATTATGGGAAGCTCCAGAGCTGGTCCTTGGAGTAAGTCCATGCTTGAGTGTTGTGTTCATGTTAAAGAATTTCTCCTTATAAAATTTCTGACAATGCTTTTAAAACAAACAACACATCTGCTGGCTTGTATAGAAAAATTTTGGTAGCTCTAAAGCTTTTCCTTGCAGCTGGTCCATACTTGAGTGTTGTGTTCACCTGGCAGAATTTGACATTGTAAAGTTTATGATATTGCTTTTAAAACAACTTACCCATAAAGAAAAGTGCAGCCATACACTACTTCAATATAAATATATTGTAGCACGGCGGGAGTTAAAGAGCACTCCAAACCGTCACTTTTCTTTTCTTTAGGTTTATTTACACAGTCTTTAACAGGCAACAAAGGTAACTGGGTCTCCAGATAAATAGTAAATTATAGCAACAACAAAAAGTCTGTTCAGGATTAACCCTCCTCAGTCCGGAGGTAACGCAGGTAAACTCCTCAGCTAATGAAACCATACAAGTCCTTAGAGGTGCACAGACCTGTGGATGTCCAGAGCGCCGCTGGTCCTTATGCCCTTACTCTCTGTGGCTCTGGTCCAAGGGCAGGCGTATCCCCTGCAGGGGTCCTGCTGCAATCAGGTGGCGCCTCGTCCACAGCGTCTCTCTCTGTTTACAGTGGAAGTCACACAAAGCAACTGTAGCCTGTATCTCCCAGACACACATACCTCTCTCTACCTTCCACCTGTCTCCTTAAATAGCAGGCTGGACAGGTAGTAAGATGTGGCCTGGAGTGGAAGAGGACCGGACTACCTCACAGAGGCTAATAACCTCTATGACACATACCTTCCACTCCAGACCATTCCTCTTACCCTGTTACATACCTCCCCCCTCTGCCCCAACTGCAACTGCACAGTAAATCCTAGACAGGGCATCTGCATTACCATGTAATTTTCCCGGCCTATGTTCCACCTCAAAGTCAAATTCTTGTAACGTTAAGAACCATCTTGTCACCCTGGCATTATGCCCTTTATTTTTATACATCCACTTCTAGGGAGCATGGTCTGAGATTAGTTTAAATTTCCTGCCCAGGAGGTAGTACCTTAGGGAGTCTAATGCCCATTTTACTGCTAACCCTTCCTTCTCAACTATGGCGTAATTTTTCTCATAAGGGGACATTTTCCTGCTTAAGCATGGGATGCTCTTCTCCGTTAGTCTCTTGGGACAATACGGCCCCCAGCCCTACTTCCGACGCGTCTGTCTGGACTATGAACTCTTTTGAAAAGTCGGCCGCTATCAATATGGGCTGTCGACACAATACACGTTTTAGCTGTTCAAACGCATGTTCCGCTTCTGGTGTCCACTGCACCATTACCGACCTATTCCCCTTGGTAAGCTCTGTCAGCGGGGCTGCAATCGTGGCAAAATTTGGGACGAAGCATCGGTAATAGCCCACTATACCTAAAAACGCCCGCACCTGTTTTTTTGTTAGGGGTCGTGGCCAGTCCTGAATGGCTTCCACTTTATTAATTTGGGGTTTAACTAGCCCCCTACCCACTATGTAGCCCAGGTATTTGACCTCTTCCATTCCCACTGCACATTTTTTTGGATTTATCGTGAATCCCACCCTTCTGAGGGAGTCTAATATTGCCTGAACCTTGCTGAGGTGGCTTTCCTAGTCCCGGCTAAATACTATGATGTCGTCTAAGTACGCTGCTGCGTACTTCTTATGGGGAGCTAGGATTTTGTCCATCACCCTCTGGAATGTTGCGTGGGCTCCTTTTAGTCCAAAAGGCATGGTCACATACTGGAAACACCCTTCTGGGGTAGAAAAAGCCGTCTTTTCTTTTGCGTCGGCCGACAGGGGAATCTGCCAGTACCCTTTTGTGAGGTCCAGTGTAGTCATATACCGGGCTGAGCCGAGTCTGCCAATCAGCACGTCAACCCGGGGCATTGGGTATGCATCAGATTCGGAAACTTCATTAAGCTTCCGGTAATCATTGCAAAAGCGCCATTCCCCTGACGGTTTTGGCACCAAGACTATGGGGCTTGACCATCCACTTGTGGATTCCTCAATGACCCCCATTTCAAGCATCCTTTTTACCTCCTGGGACACTACTTTCCTGCGGGCTTCAGGGATTCTATAGGGTTTTATATTGACCCTTACGTTAGGGTCTGTCCGGATCTCATGTTCCAGGACCCTAGCGCGACCAGGTCGGTCGGTAAACAGATCCCTATTCCTCTGCAAAAATTCTCTGCTTTCTTGTCTCTGGGATTTCGACAAGATTTCTGCTATAGTCACATCCTGGATATTACCCTCCGGCTCCGTGACCAAGCAGGGAGAACCCAGTGAATCCCGCTCCTTCCAGGGTTTTAACAAATTTACATGGTAGATTTGGATGGGCTTTCTCCTACCTGGTTGGAGGACTTTATAATTGACCGTCCCTACTTTTTCCACCACCTCGTATGGTCCCTGCCACTTGACAAGAAACTTACTTTCTACGGTGGGGACTAGGACCAGCACCCGATCCCCTGGGTTAAACTGTCTGACTCTGGCTGCCCGATTATAGACATTCGCCTACCTTTCCTGCGCTTGGAGGAGCTGTTCTTTTACTAATGGCATTATCTTGGCAAGTCTCTCCTGCATTTGGGCCACATGTTCAATGACACTCTTATGTGGGGTGGCTTCGCTCTCCCATGTCTCTTTTGCTATGTCCAGTAAACCACGGGGTTGTCGTGCGTACAATAGCTCAAAAGGAGAGAACCCCGTGGAGGCCTATGGTACCTCTCGAATGGAAAACAATAAGTACGGAAGCAAACAGTCCCAATCTCGGCCATCCTTTTCTACCACCTTCTTTAGCATATTTTTTAACGTTTTATTGAACCTTTCCACCAACCCATCTGTCTGGGGGTGGTAGACGAAGGTGCGCAATTGCATAATCCGCAGCAACTTGCACAGTTCCCTCATCACCTTCGACATGAATGGGGTCCCCTGGTCTGTTAGGATCTCCTTGGGAAGCCCCAACCGAGTGAACATCTGGAACAATTCTTTACCGATACATTTAGAGGAAGTGTTCCTCAGAGGCATTGCTTCTGGATACCTGGTGGTGTAGTCCACGATTATGAGGATATACTGGTGACCTCTGGCTGACTTCACCAGGGGTCCCACCAAATCCATAGCGATTCGCTCAAATGGTATTTCGATTATTGGTAATGGTACCAACGGGCTTCTGAAGTGTGAGATAGGAGCAGATATCTGGCACTGACGGGAGGATCTACAGAAATCCTCTATTTCTTTATGGCACCCCGGCCAGAAAAACCTCTGTAGAATGCGTTCCTGTGTTTTTTCTGCCCCTAAATGACCGCCCAGTATGTGAGTATGGGCTAGGTCAAGGACCGTACGCCTATATCCACCAGGTATCAGAAGTTGTTTTATCACTTCATTATTTACTTTCGTTACCCGTTATAACAATTCATTAATCAATTCAAAATGAGGAAATCGCACCTCACCCCCTGCCTCTTGGGGTACACCATTAATCACAGAGATATTTTCTCATGCATTCCTTAAAGTCAGATCATTAAGCTGTGCAGTCCCAAAATTATCCCTATTCACCTCAAGGTCAGGTACCTGGGGTTCCGGAGTGGGTTCCTCAGAAACAGTCAATCCTGCAAAGGGAAATTCGTTATGCTGATGCTGAACACCTCCCGTGGTGCTCGACGCGCCGGCTCCGCAAGGCCGCGGCACCTCCGCCCACAGTTCCCAAAACAACGGGAAGTCCCTCCCAATTATCAGTGGGTAGAGTAATTTGTTAACCACCCCCACCTGGTGTATATAGGTTCCGCGCACTGTGCCAATGGTCACCTGGGCAGCCAGGTATTCTTTAGTGTCCCCGTGTATACAAACCACCCCCAATCTGCCCCGGGAGTCCAGTCCTGTGGCGATGGCTGAGTCCAGCAATGAAATCATGCTCCCTGAGTCCAGCAAGGCCGACACCTCCACACCATTCACTGTCACTTGACACATCTGTGGCTGGGTGTCTCTGTCCACCCCTGTAGTGCAGGTAGAATGTGCCACCAAAGAACAGTCCCAGCTATAGGAGCATTCCATGGGTTCAACCCGAGCTGGACAATGAGCAGAAATATGCCCAGGACGTTGGCACTCCCACCACGTAACGGGGTTGACCGGGTTTCTTTGTACGGGCTCCAAACCTCTCTGGTTCCTTTGCTTCCTTTCTGAAATGGATTTGGTGCTGTCTCTCCGAGCGTCTGCAGGACGACCAGGAGGCCTCACAGCTGTCGCTGTCTCTTCCGCTGCAACATACCGTTCGACCAAGCCCACCAGGTTGTCGATACTCTGGGGATTTCCCTGGGCCACCCATCGTCGGATAGGCCTGGGCAGAGTCTGTATAAACCGGTCCATCACAACCTTCTCTACTATTTGTGTAGGCGAGGAGGTTTCCGGCTGTAGCCATTTTTGGGCTAGGTGCAAGAGATCAAACATTTGTGACCTGGAAGGTTTGTCTTGGCTATACTTCCAGTGATGGACTCGCTGTGCTTGGACTGCCATGCTCCCTCCCAGGCGAGCCAAAATCTCAGTTTTTAGCTTATTATATTCCCCGGCATCCTGTTGGGGCAAGTCATAATATGCCTTTTGCGGCTCCCCAGTGAGATATGGGGCTATAACTTCCGCCCATTGTTCTGGTGGCAGTTTTTCCCTCACTGCCACCCTTTCAAAGATGGCCAGGTAAGCTTCCACATCATCCTCCGGGATCATTTTTTGTAACGACCCCCTTAGAGTTTTTAATATGTCCATGCTAGTGGATGACTTCTCCTCTTTTCTTTTCGTCTCCATTAGCATCGCCATCTGACGAATCAGCAATTGATTTGTTTCTTGCTGCTGTGTGCTAGTTACTACTACCAGTTTGATTAACTCCTCCATGGCTATGGCAACAGTTTGTGTTTTTCTCAGGGAGTCTACTACTGTCAGTGCCTTGAGCTGTTTTATTACCTCCTCCAGAGCTATGGAAACAATTTGTTTTTTCTCTCGGGGAGTCTCTTAATGCCAGCGCATCCTCCACCACTTGTAGCACGGCGGGGGTTAAAGAGCACTCCAAACCGTCACTTTTCTTTTCATTAGGTTTATTTACACAGTCTTTAAAAGGCAACAAAGGTAACTGGGTCTCCAGATAAGTAGTAAATGATAGCAACAACAAAAATTCTCTGTTCAGGATTAACCCTCCTCAGTCCGGAGGTAACGCAGGTAAACTTCTCAGCTAATGAAACCATACAAGTCCTTAGAGGTGCACAGACCTGTGGATGTCCAGAGTGTCGCTGGTCCTTATGCCCTTACTCTCTGTGGCTCTGGTCCAAGGGCAGGCGTATCCCCTCCAGGGGTCCTGCTGCAATCAGGTGGCGCCTCGTCCACAGCGCCTCTCTCTGTTCACAGTGGAAGTCACACAAAGCAACTGTAGCCTGTATCTCCCAGACACACACACCTCTCTCTACCTTCCACCTGTCTCCTTAAATAGCAGGCTGGACAGGTGGTAAGATGTGGCCTGGAGTGGAAGAGGACCGGACTACCTCACAGAGGCTAATAACCTCTGTGACACATACCTTCCACTGCAGACCATTCCTCTTACCCTGTTACAATATATATTACTAGCTGATATACCCAGCCTTGCCTGAGTTAATTTGATACAGGTGTTTATGTGTTGTTTGCACGGAAACTTTTATGAAGTCAAGGTTACTTTGACTTCAGCAGTATAATATATAACAGCCAATCACAGCGCAGCTTTCATGTTACCACAGCAGTATAATATATATCAACCAATCACAGCACAGCTTTCATGTTACCTCAACAGTATAATATATAACAGCCAATCACGTCACAGCTTTAATGTTACCTCAGCAGTGTAATATATAACAACCAATCACAGTGCAGCTTTCATGCTTGTATGACAAATTTTGTGTTTGTACGACATCAGGAAGTTAGAGAATTAGTGGCGAGTTAGTCAGTCAGTCAGGGCTTTCACCTTTATATCTCTAGATATAATCCGTGTGCATAGTTGCATTAATAACAGCTGACTAAACAACAGGAAAGAAAGGGTAAATATTGCATTATATCCTGTGACTTTGCATATTACGTATAAGGTGACAGTGTGCAGAACAAAGGGAAATAAATACCACCTATCATTAAATAAGTAGTGTCAGTACGCTCATAGTCTATCTAGCCATAATAAAATCATCAGAGGGTTATAGAGACGAGACCAAAAATGGATGCAAACCCCTATAGTGCAATGCTCCATAAGACTTATTTATCCTGAGGAACAGAAGACACACATGTGGGGAGCGTGCACACCAAGGCACTGATGTACGGGTGAGACATGCTATAGGTGACTCAGTGATGTCATTGCTTGCGCATAGATTGCTTGGCATGGGGAATCAGTAGGGAGTTTGGTGATTACAGCCATTTGTGGTGTCATCCAGGTGATTTTCTTTTGGCTGGACAGACTATAGACATGCTGACACTACTTATTTAATGATGATCAGTGGCATGTTTTCCCCTTTGTTGTGTGCACTGTCACTGTATATATATATATATAATTATGGCTGGACAGACTATGGGTATACTGACACTACTCATTTAATGATCAGTGGCATGTTTTCCACTTTGCTGTGTGCACTGTCACTCCGCTCTCCCCCGCTACTACCTGAATCTTTTCTTCCGAGCGGGCAGGTACTCGCTAAGGACAATGCTCGATCGAGTAATTGTCCTTAGTGAGCATACTCGCTCATCTCTATTCTTGGTGTATTTACTTTTTGTACTGTTTTTGGACAGTCCTTTTCAGTCTTTTATAATGTTTTGTATAATAAAGATTAATGTATGGATTTTCCTAATCACTGTGTGGCTTCGCCTTTCTTTGGGGCAAATAGTTATATTGGAGTTGTTACTACAGAACTCATTTTGGGGCTATGATGAGGTATATTGTACTGGGATGTACCTAGACATTACATGTTTTTGTATGTTGGTGAATCATAGTGAATTAATTGTTTTTAAAAGAAGCACCACATCTGTTGCCATTTTTGGCACAATTTTTTGTTCTAGGAGATCCTATCTGCGCCTTTATTTGCATTCAGTGACACCCGTGTATCATGATAGACCCCTACACCACTGTACACTATATTTTCCAATTTTGGGGAGACTCACAGAGTTCCCGAGATGTGTGGCTGTATTCCTATGCAATTTGGAGGCTTTGACTGCATTGAGGACATTCTGGAGGGCAAATTATGGAACTGAATTTTTACTGCCATTGACTTTAATGAGAGTTGTAATTGGCCGTCCCAATTCATGATAACTTGTGTGACATAGGCCAGATACCGACAAGAGCAAATCATTCTAGAGGCTTTGGAAATCACTCTTGCAGCTCCGTTGTAGCACCATAAGGTGTACCTAGAGCCTCCTCTTCCTTCTAAGTTCTTCCTCCAGGTCAAACTCTTACCAGGTCAATAGAACAGAATCCACAAGGTAAAACATGTTCCAAAGTCCAAAACCTGTGAGTGCTTCTGGCTAGACTTTGAATGCAGCAGTGAAAAACATAATAATTTCCCCCAAAAATGGGGTTTTATTGTGCAAAAGTGGGAAAAAAAATTACTATATTGTTATCATTGCAGAAAAAATGTATCATGTCATTCATGCTGCATGATTAATGGTGTAAAGAATATAAGGCAACAATGGCAGAATTTGTGCTTTCTCTTCCTGCCCCTCCCAAAAATGTTTTATAGAAGTTATACAATACATTATTTGTACCCCAAAATAGTACCAATGAAAACTACAGTTTGCCACACAAAAAAACAAGAACTCATACAGGCCATGTTGACGGAAAAATAAAAAGTTATGCTTTTTGAAAAGTGGTCCAGGAATTTCTAGCTATGCCAATGAAATTATGCAAACCATGAATGATCATTGCTTCTTAAATGAAAATTCAGTAAAAATGATCTGAGGGCTCAGTCAGACGAGCGGCGATCCGCACACACTGCCGCGCGGAAAAAAGTGCACCGCAAAAATCCGCACCTGCCAAAAGAAAGAACATATGGATGGCAATGGAGGTGGTCATGTGGACTTTCGTCTGTACACGGTGCGGATGTTTATCCATGCAGAAATATGCGCGGATCACCGCTCATCTGACTGAGCCCTGATGGATGGATATAATTTAGTACATCACCTTTGCTCTGGGAATGATTTCCAGAATGAAAGAACTCACCACTTTGGCATTGCTCATAGATTTAATGTACTGTAAGGCCTCCTGCGGCTCACCTGCTCTGCCAGCTCATTCGCTCTGATATGTGCCGCTGCTGCCCAGCCAGCGCATGCACAGAGCAGAGCCGGCGCGTCACTGGTGACGTTTCTGTGCAGGCCTCTGCGAGGTTTGCACAGAAATAAGACATGTTGCGTTTTGCTTACTGCGGTCAAACTGCGGCTGTCTGCATAAGATTGCATTCTCTGAATTTCTGCCCATGTGCAGAAGGCCTAAATCTGCTGCAATATTCTCAGTATGCTTAGCATGCTGTGCAGGTTTCCAGTAACAGGAATTGACATTTTTTTTTATCACCAATGTGATCTTCTTGCAGGAGTATTCAATAACAGATCAGATAATAATTTTGATTGGCTTTTCTAATTACCATGCAGTACCCAGAACTTACCACAAGGTGGAGCCAATGCTCCTGAACAAAAGAAGGAAGTGTAAAATATGCATTACTGCTTTTTCTGTTGTATAAGGGCAAGCACCCACTGGCGGTTTTTTACCTGCGTTTTGCGTTTTTCCTGCACAGGCATAGAGATAACGTGTTCCTGTCCACTGGCGTTTTTTTTGCGTTGCGTTTGCGTTTTTAACATAGGAACTGTCAGTTGCATATGTGTCCTTATTTTTCTCCTAATGCACCCATGAATGTCAATGGAAATTAACGGAAAAATCGCGGAAAACGCCGCGAAAACGCCGCGGAAAAAGCAAACGCCAGTGGGTGCTCGCCCTTATACTGAAACATTCATAGTTAATGTGACACATTTTATTGCAGACGCATCAAAATAAAATGAAGGACCCTTAACCCTTTAAGGACATGGACTATTTTGGGCTTAAGAACACAACGTTTTTGGCGGTTTTCATCTCCATTTTTTAAAAGCCATACCTTTTTTTATAAGGGCTTGTTTTTGCGTGGCGAACTCTAGTTTTTATGTGTGCCAATTTTGGCTACATAGACTATATTGTAAAACTTTTATTATATTTTTTTTTATGACCACATGGAGAGAAAACACATAAATTCTGCCATACATTTGTTTTTTTTTAAGTGTTAATTATGCAGCATAAATGACACAATACATTTTTTTCTGCAGGTCGGTATGATTACAATGATACCAACATTCTTATATTTTTTAACAGTTTTTCCACTTTTCTGAAATAAAAACTGTTTTTTTTTTGGAAATTTTTTTTTTCTAAATTGCTGCATTCAAAGTCCTATACCTATTTTATTTTTTCATGGGCGGAGCTCTGTGAGGGCTTATGTTCTGCAAGACAAGCTGTAGTTTTTATTGGTACATACGGCTTTTTTGATCACTTTTATTGTGATTTTTGCGAGGCAAAATGCTAAAAATTTGAATTTTGCCCCAGTTTTTTAGCCTTTTTTTTACGCTTTTTGCCGTGCAGGACAACTTATTGTACGTGTCGTTATGGACATGATGATACCAAATATGTGGGATCATTTTTATTTTATTTTTTTCATGCTCATATGAGAAAAAGTCCCCCAAGAGTTTTTTTTTCATTTTTATTTTTTGTACATTTTTCTTTTCTTTTTTTTACACCATTTGTGTCCCTCTGAGGGATTTGCACCATACCAGCTCTGATCTCTAAGATAAGGCATTGCAGGGCTTCTCTCCTTCAATGCCTTACCGCTTATTACAGCGATCAGAGGCACTGGTAATACAGGACACTGGTGTCTGGCGTCCTGTTGCCATGGCAACCAGCCGGGCTCTCTGTGATTATATCGGGAGCGCCCAGCAATGTCACAGAGGAAGTGTGCTCCCTCTGTGACCCCTTCCCATTCGGCGATCTACATGCAAGGAGTTAAAGGGGTTGTCCCGCGCCGAAACGTTTTTTGTTTTTTTTTCAACCCCCCCCCTTCCCGTTCGGCGCGAGACAACCCCGATGCAGGGGTTAAAAAAGAACACCGGACAGCGCTTACCTGAATCCCTGCGCTCCGGTGACTTCTTACTTACCCGGTGAAGATGGCCGCCGGCATCTTCTCCCTCGGTGGACCGCAGGGCTTCTGTGCGGTCCATTGCCGATTCCAGCCTCCTGATGGGCTGGAATCGGCACGTGATGGGGCGGAGCTACACGGAGCTACACGGAGCCCCATTGAGAAAAGCAGAAGACCCGGACTGCGCAAGCGCGTCTAATTTGGCCATTAGACGGCGAAAATTAGACGGCACCATGGAGACGAGGACGCCAGCAACGGAACAGGTAAGTGAATAACTTTTGATAACTTCTGTATGGCTCATAATTAATGCACAATGTACATTACAAAGTGCATTAATATGGCCATACAGAAGTGTATAGACCCACTTGCTGCCGCAGGACAACCCCTTTAACAGTGGGGGGCGCATTTCCGAGGCACCCCCGCTGTTGAAGCAGGAGGCTGGCTATCAGTGACAGCCGACTCCCGCTGATGGATAGTACAAGATCTCTTTTGATCTTGCGCGATTCCTATGACATAAGGTTACATCCAGTTGCGGGAAGTACCCCGCTGCCATGATGTACACTTACTTCATATGGAGGGAAGGGGTTAAAGAATATAATTATAACATACAACTAAAATATGAGGATGTACCACCAGATAAACAGTCAAATCTCTAACTACACATTCTTCCATATACTTGGAATCCATGGAGCAGGCATACCTGTCCTGAACATATACCCAAATTGGTAATATTCCCCAATATCACAATGTGATGTAGGACAGTGTACAGCAGTACTGAGCAGCGAAGATGTGAATAGACAGCAGTTATTAACTTACCATTAGCTTTGTTTTAATATTTCTGTGAAGATCTCGCTCTATTTTTTCACTCACCCCTTCCCCTCTGCTCTCATAGACTTCAATGAGCAGGATGACTCATCTTTCTTCACTTGCATTTGTAGCCATACAATTTATATGGCTGTGATTACTGTTTGTATTTATTATGCTACTTATAGTATTATTTGCTGCTCTGTCATTTTTAGCTGTACTACACCCTCCCCCGCTCGACCTCCATTTCCATTCCTTAATCGCAGAACTCTGTCTATGCTGTCTTCCACCAAACTTCTTCTTCCTACACCAACTCTAGAGCCACTTGTTTACCTCCCTCCTCTCCCAATCTCTTTCTTCTGTAGCTCATGGTACAGGGAGTATTTCTGAGAAATACTGCCTTATAAACAAGAATCTCCCTCTGTGAGATCCTGTCCCTCAGTGCCATCCAATCATTGTAGTGGGAAAAGGGGGAAGAGTGACATTTTGTACTAGCCGATGGGCATGTGCAACTCTCACATCATCATGTGTCAAGCAATGCACAAGAAATGTGTTATACTTTGTGGATTGGTTCTTCTACCAGATAAAGAGATGCTGCAATGGGCAGTCACTATGAGTCAAATTATGCAAATTTCAACCTGGGTTTGTAGGAAGACCAAATAATGCACACAGACAGTTCTTGAGATTGAGGCAGAATTGTAGTGCTGAGAAGCACCTTAAATAACAGTCGAGTATCCTCTGCAAAGCTTCAAAAGTAGTAGTTATCCACACTGGACTTTCTCTAAAGCATATGTGTCATAAGCAAGGCACAGAGGCTGAAACCGGCCTGCCATGTCATTTTATGGTACTTTTGACACATACTTTGAGAAATCTTGGTGTCACGTCCATCCAGGTCATGGGGAAATAGAACAGTAAATGAGACTTACAAGCAGATATTCAACAACGACTGACAAATGACAAAACACTCCCCCATAATACCAACACACATAAGCAGATGGAACAGCTAATAAAAACGAGGTATTAGTGCCTTAGACAAAGTATAAAAGCTCACAAGCCCACGTCAAGGGTCCTTGTTGTCACCACTTTAACAAGACAACTTAACCCCAGGAGTATCTTGCCTACATACGGGCAATTATCCTAATATGGATGACTCCATGCTGGAACCTGGTGGCCTGGCTCACCCTATATGGAACAGAGAGAAAAGAATAAAGCTAATACAAACAAGACAGCACAGCTATAAGCCGGACTTAGTTCATACAAGGCATCTGCAAACCTACAGATGGGCAGACAGACAAAACAAGGCCCTAGTGTCCACCTACCAATGGACAAAAAGGACAGGACAAGTTTCGGGCATCTGTCCACTAATGGATAGCTAGGACAAACAAACATGAACCAGGTCCCAGCAGCCAATAGATCAATAGAATGGAAATAGTTAAGACATAAGCCATAACAGAACATCTGACAGAACTCACACAAGAGAAATATAAACAAAAACCAAACTGAAAAGCATGCATGCAGACCACACAGGAGACTGACAGAACAAGGCACACAGAACAAAGATCTGTACAGCATGCATCCTAACACCAATGTAAATAAGGAGATGTTAAAGGTATAAATAACCAAAACCCTCTAGCAAGAGAGGCTGGTATTTAAGTATACAGATTGATGGTGATTGGCTGGCTGAAATACTCCACATCATTGGCCAGCCAAATCAACCATATCTGCAGCAGTGTGCTCCTGGAAATTCACAGAACCACAGATCATAGGAGAACAGACGTGACCTTCATTTAACCCCTTATACACAGAGCTTTTTTTTCGTTTTTTCTTTTTTTTCCCCCAATTTAAAAAAATCATAATTCCTTTATTTATCCATCGATGTAGCTATATGAGGGCTTGTTTTTTGTGGTACGAGTTGTATTTTTCAATGGTGCTATTTAATGTACCATAAAATCTACTGAAATACTTATACAAAATTCTAAGTGGAGTAAAATGATGAAAAAACTAACTTCCACCAAGTTTCAATGCATTTTATTTCTACAGTTCGCAAAATGCAACAAAAATTACGATAACTTTTTTCTATAGATCAGTATGATTACTACGATACCAAAGTTTTATATATTTTAATTTTTTTCAAATACATTTTTTTTTATTATTATTTTCTGCCGCCATCTTCTGCACGCAATATCTTTTTTTTTGGTTTACGTTCATTGTGCTGGGTAAATAATGCAGTTTTATGGATGTATCCACACCAAATATGTACTTTTGTTTTATAATCTAGATTATTTTTTGTAAATATGGCAAAAGGTTTGCCTTTTAACTTTTTTACTGTTTTTGTCAACAATTATTAAAACTTTGTTGTTCTCATTTTTACTTTTTTTTTAGTTCCCATAGGGGTTAGCTACTAGGGATGATTTGATCGCTTCTGCAGTGTGATGTAATGCCATAGCATTACTTCATACTGCGATCGGGCAGGCAGTCTATCAAGCCACCCCATGGAAAGGGCTTGATAGGCATTCTGCAAAGACAGCCCTGGGGTCTTTTTAGAAAGCCCCCGGCTACCATGGTACCCTCGCAGCTCCCTGCAATCTCATCTCAGAACCCTTTAAATGCCGCTGTCAGTTAACAGTTCCAATTGGCAATGCGGCTGATCATGGCTGTTGACATCGGGTGTCGGCTGTAAGAAACAGCCAGCACCCGGGATGTATGAGGGTATGTTACCCCACAATCTCTCTTCATACAGAGACCGCTGATACAGGCTGTCAAAGGGCATATCGGCGGTCATTAAGGGGTTAGTAAAGGGGTCTCTGGATCCTTGAGACATAAAAAAAATTATAGGATCTCCTTCACAGACCCAACAATGTGTAAGACTTATCCGTGCAGTCCTGATACAGATGCAACTATGTCATAATCAAGAGTGAGCAAACCCAGAGGATATAATGATGACAACCTCCTACAGACACGTAGTCCTGCAGGACTTATCCATACAGGCCTAGTATGTAAATTGTCCCCATAGGGACAGTCCCATGCTGGATTATAGAAGCCTGGCTTGCTGCAGATGAAATACAACATATATGCTGAACAGGACACTGTTCACACTCACAAACAGACATGGAACATACACCCTGAACAGGTCATTGTTCACACCACATACAAACAATAGAGATACATACACACTGAACAGGACTGTTCAATCCTCATGTTTGGTCACCAACACAGTAACTGAGCACATTGCTGTTCAAACCAAGAAACAGGAAATCCCACCCAGAACCTCATGCATGCTACTCTCACCAAAGCAGAACATGCACAACTCCAAACACCAGGAGAGGGAATAAGGAAAAAGGGATAAATGACCAGCACAATCTAGAAAAAGGGGCTGGTATTTATATGATAGCAGACTGGTGGTGATTGGCTGGCTTCGAGAAATGCACACCTACACCCAGCCAAATAATCACACCTGCAGCAATGCGCTCCTGGAAACCCACAGAATCACAAGTCCCAGGAGCACAAATGTGACACTTGGGAGCCTCCGACTTCATCTTTCAAATTTTGTTTTCTCTTCCTTCCCTATCCTTGGCTATTGATTTTCTAGATGATGCCTCGGTTAATGCAATTAAACTTTCTCATAGAGTCTCTGCTCTTTCTAATTTAGCCAGAAGAGCCTTATGGTTGAAGATATGGGAAGCGGAAATTGTTTCAAAAAATAGACTTTGCCATATTCCTTGTTCAGATGATTGCCTTTTGGTCCTCCCTGAGATAACTTGTTGGACAAAGCCTTAGATAAGAATAAATATTTTCCATTTATTTCTAGACCTTCAACTTCCTTTTTGTTATGTAGACAGGGGTTTTAAACAAGGAAGAAAAATGTTCTTGAGTTTTCATGTTTTGGGTTTTTAGTTTACAGGAAACCGCAGTTATACGCTTGAAGCAGCTGCAATATTCCTTTTACTGTAGAGTAACTTCTGTGTGTTAAGCTGTAACGTGGCACTAGTAACACAGAGCGTACACGTTATCTTCACGCTGAACGTTAACACCCAGCACAGATGCAAGGCATTTTAGGACTGGAGAGGAAAAAAGGGAGTACGGATGTGCATACATGACCGAACACCAACCTCAAACAAGCATAAACCAGAAGCACATCCACAAACCCAAATGGAAAACCAGGACAACAGACCCAAACACTCACCAGATGGCCTCATACTTACCAAGGTACTAAACAATTAGACAGATCAAAATATCTAGTGCAGGTATGAGGTTTGGCTTGTATTTTGGTTCAAAACACAGAACTGCACAAGCCCGCCTCAAGGGTCTTCATTGTCTTGTGAATTCCTATAATAAAAAGACAACAACAAAGGGAATAGGGACCCTGCCTATAAGTAGGGCAATCAACCTGATAGTGTTGGCCCCACTCTGTAACCTAGGGGCCAACTGTCTCACCCTAGATGGTAATGAGTAGGAGCACCAGAAAAGAAAAATACAACATAATGCCCACCGAACAGGACAGCTCACACCTAGAGTAGTCCATGCCTTCAGACGTACACTGAACAAGTCATGGTTCACACCTTAACCCCGCTTACAATCGTATGCATGCATAGAGAAACAGGAGCTTGTTCAAGTATCCACACACCGAGAAAGGGACAAGAGTGTCAGATATCAACCATCTGAAGGCAACAAGGAGCATGGTGTTAGACATCACCCATCTGACAACAACAGGGAATATGGTAACAGACATCACCCATCTGACAACAGCAGGGAATATGGTAACAGACATCACCCATCTGACAACAGCAGGGAACATGGTAACAGACATCACCCATCTGACAACAGCAGGGAACATGGTAACAGACATCACCCATCTGACAACAGCAGGGAACATGGTAACAGACATCAAACATCTGACAACAGCAAGGAACATGGTAACATACATCACCCATCTGACAACAGCAGGGAACATGGTAACTGACATCACCCATCTGACAACTGCGGGGAACATGGTAATACATCACGCATCTGACAACAGCAGGTAACATGGTAATACATCACCTATCTGACAACAGCAGGAAACATGGTAACATACATCACCCATCTGACAATAGCAGGGAAGATGGTAACATACATCACCCATGTGATGGCAGCAGGGAACATGGTGTCAGACATCACCCATCTAACAGAACAAAGGACATCCGATGTCTAGAG
This sequence comes from Eleutherodactylus coqui, assembly GCF_035609145.1. Classification (NCBI taxonomy): domain Eukaryota; kingdom Metazoa; phylum Chordata; class Amphibia; order Anura; family Eleutherodactylidae; genus Eleutherodactylus; species Eleutherodactylus coqui. The sequence continues at coordinate 203,422,905 of NC_089843.1, read as the reverse complement.
GCGGCACCTGATAAAAGGAAAGCGAGAATGAACCCGAAGAACATGTAGACAATGAGATAAGATATTCAGACTATCTTAAGCATGCAAGGTACCAAGTACCGAGAAGGAAAGTGACAGGTCTGGAAATCATTTGCACAGGCCGGTAGTGATTGGCTGGCTGGAACAATCCAAACACCCAGCCAGCTCAATCATCCCACCCCTGTGGAAGTTTGCTCCTGGTAATCCATAGAACTGCGGGACCCGGGAGCAGCACATAACACTATGTTATATATGGCTAGCCATGTGATGTAGGAATTCAATGAAAATGCTGCCCATATGCAACATGGAGGACATATTTGGTGATATCATCAAGGTGCTCTGCCTGCTGATTGGCTACATGCTGACCTGCTTTAGCATAATTTAATTCTGCCATTCCCCAGCCTTCAACCAGTCACAGCGCAGCAGGATTAGGCCAACATCACATTTGATTGTCCGTTCAATGATCGCAGACTGGCCCCATGACTTTGCAAACTAATGGAAATTAAGAAATGAAGTGATTTTGGATTTCTTGCTGTCACAGTGGCTGCAACTTGTTACTTAGAAGTCCAGAAATAACAGCCCCATTATAGAAATGACATACTCATGTGTCCAGGAACTGCATCTCCCTGCATACCCTTAAGCCCTTGCTGCTCTGTGATGTACACTTATGGCACTGCTGAGAAGACCTTAATTAAGATGACCAAATTTCCCCAGGGTCAAAGCGGGACAGAGGAGTATGTTCAGGGGGCGGGGCTTATCACAATGTATGATTTTATCTATGTCATTGTAAAAAATACAGCGCCGGTTCAAAAAAAAGACATGGGTCAAAATCTGTACCATTTGTGTGGATTTTGACTGGAAATCAGTTGCGTATTCGCAGCTGATTTCATACTATATAGTGCTCCCCTCACCATCTCTGTAGGCTTCCCGCTGTCAGCGCTCCCAGTTTCTGGTGCTGAGCGGCCTGTGGTGGCCTCACCAGACCAACAACTCTGCACCTGACCAGGCTGCTGGGAACCGGAAGCTAGGGAGTGCTGACAGCGGGAAGCCCTCGGAGGAGTGCCATGTGGAAACATACCCTAAGTCAGATTGAGGTACACTGCCACTTGCAGAGTGTCCTCACTAGTAATAGTGACCCCTGCAGTGACCCCAGTAGTAGTATCGCTCTCCTATACTAGCCCCAGCAATATTACTACCCCCACAGAAGCCCCAGCAATAATAGTAACCCCCCCCCCCCCACATGAGCCCCAGCAATATTACTACCCCCACTGAAGCTCCAGCAATAATAGTGACCTCCATAGTATTCCTAGCAATAACAGTAACCCCTACGGAAGCCCCCACAATAATAGTGATCCCCACAGTATCCCCAGCAATGATAGTGACTTCCACAGTATCCCCAGCAATAATAGCAACCCCCACAGAAGCCCCAGCAATAATAGTGACCCCCACAGTATCCCTAGCAATAGCTGTGACCCCACAGAAGTTCCAGCAATAGTAGTGGCTCCTACAGAAGCCCCATAGTATTAGTGCTCTCCTATACTCACCCCAGCAATAATAGTGACCCATAGTATTAGTGCTCCCCTGTACCAGCCCAGTAACCCACATACTCACCCGCCTACTGGTTTTCACAGCACCGATGATCCTCTCAGCGCTGTTGCCGGTGGGCGGAAGCATGTGCGCACCTGCAGCAGTGCCTCCTCCCCTCTGTTCTCATCTGCTCTCTAGCAGAACCAAAGAGGAGAGCTGAGGGGAGCAGGATCCTGGATGCACACACTGGGAGGATGCCGCGGTACCTCACCCGGTAATCACTTTAATGGTAACTAGACATCACCTGAAAGCGGGACGAATGCCTGTTACACTGGGGTCCCGGAGTAAGGCGGGACAGAGGGTGCCAAAGTTACACTGTCCTGCCTAAATCGGGACATCTGGTCACCTTACCTTAATGTAAAATGGGCACTAATTAACCGGTGTGCTTTCAAAAGCCAGGCCTGAATTTCAGATCAAGTCTGGCCCTGTACGATTCTACAATTTTGTATGTATGGACTCCTATATTGTATTGTACTAAAGTTTGTATTGGCATCCTCCGCTACTGTGTAATGCAGTGTTTCCCAGCTCCGGCCCTCAAGCACCCCGATAGGTCATGTTGTCAGGATATCCTATAGTATGAACGCCTATGGCAATGTCTAAGGCACTGACAATAAAATTACATCACCTATGCAACACTGAGGAAATCCTGAAAACATGACCTGTTGGAGTCCCTGAGGAGCGGAGTCGGGAACACTGGTGTAACGTAAAGATCTGTGTGAAATGTTTGTGGTATATAAAGAAATAATAAAAATGATGATCGTGATGGTGCTCGTAACTCGAGCCGAACTTTTTGTAATGCTCGAGAGCTCGTTTCAAGTAACTGTGAGGGATTATAAGAACCAAAGCACCTCCATCTTGTCTCTTCATATACACATTTAATGGACAATTCTAACATGATTTTAACTAACATTCACATGATGATTCAGCATAAAAGCTAAAACTATTAATCCTGTGATTATGAGCAATGTACATCTGGTATCTTGTGCTAGACACTGGTTCCCGTAAGACTCAAGGACAGACAGTTTCACCTTCTGTTATTGTAAAATCTGTGGGAAATTCCAGATTGTCAAGAACGCACGTACACTGTTTTGCTAAAACGCCTTCATTTCTTTGAAATGGTATATAAGACTGAAGGTTCTGCAATAAATCAGGAATTTCTAGCATATAGCCAGTTGCTGTGTCGCATTGATTTTTCTCCAAGCCGGCTTAATACTCTAATTTGGCAATCGGTAACATATTGAATGAAAACTTTTAGCTTTTCGCCGACAATTGGCCCCCAATTGGGGCTCCTGAAGTTGAGGAATCGTGCTGCATGCCGACTCCCGACCGCTCAGCAGGACAAGGTGTCTAGAACTACAGATTTTTAAAACAGCGCTGTAATTTAAGACCATTGTTTTGCAAATACTATCTGTGCTTCTAGAACTACCTTTTTCTCTGGTCAGGGGTAAGTTTGCATGCCTTTCTTCTATTATTGCAGGAGCTATAAAGAATTCCCGTTGTTATATGGGCAGATATATTACTGATTGAAGTTGAAATTCTTTTTTGTTTGCTCTGGGTGTAATGCTGTGGATTGTACTATTGACTTGGCTGCTCTTCCTCATGCAAACAGGCACAAGGTGGCAGTATTGAGGCATCTGAACTGCTCTCTGAAGGTGAGCACGGCTACAGATAGCTGGGGACGCTTTCTGAGAAATTGCCGAGTAGCTACGGCAAGGCGAACCTGGGTCTGAAAGAGAGGGACAGGTTACAAGAGACAGTTGTGTACAGGGGGCGACACGGGCTCCCGGTTTAAAATATGGGCAATGTCCCAGGAACAGACACTTTTATGTGGAGGACAGCTAAGACAATAGTACAAGAAAGAGAGGGAAAAACAGCAGGTTGTTAAATAGTTGGCAGAAAGTAAGTGAGGCAACATCACGGGAAGGCTATTTGAATAAAGAGCACAAGGGCATTGCGTACTATGCACCTCCTTTAAAAGGACATAGTGCACCACCTGTGTACTGCAAACTGTCTGCACCACCCCTCGCCACCCAAGATTGTTGGCAGCAAAATCCTGGGTGGCGAGACACTTGCTCTGCATGTCGAGCACCTCGCCATAGAAAATTGCCTGCTGTCCTGCCCGTGGTAACAAGATCAATGGCACGTGTAATAAAGGAAGAAAATGTAGCGCAGGTAGAAAGAGCAGAAAGACAGTCAGAGAAAGTTAAGTATGTATACATTATTTGTTTAAGAAAGTATCTGTAAGTGAAATGTTGGAAAGTACAGTAAGTGATCGGGAGAGTGTCGGGAGAATGTCTATTGAAGGTTACATTGGCAGTTAGGTAGGGAGAGAAATATGGGGAACAAGCAAAGTCGAGAGGAAGGTTACTGGCATGTGATTTGGTGGCAGAGAGAGAGAGGAAAAGGTGTATAATACTAGGTGGATAGATATAGATTAGAGATGAGTGAGCACCAAAATGCTCGGGTGCTCGTTGCTCAAGTCGAAATTTCCGCGATGCTCGAGGGTTCGTTTCGAGTAACGAACCCCATTGAAGTCAATGGGCGACTCGAGCATTTTTGTATATCAGCCATGCTCCACTAACGTTTTCATTGGTGAAAATCTGCAAAACCCAAGAAAGTGCTGGAAACGACACAGAAACGGATAGTGCAGGCGAGGGGCAACATGCTGGGTTGCATTTCAGGTTCCCAGGTCCCACTATTCAGCCACAATAGCGGCAAGAGTGCCCCCCCCCCATTTTTACTTCGGACAAACCCTCATTAGTAAGGCACACCTTAGCTAAGCACCACACTACCTCCAACTAAACACAAGCACTCCCTGCGGGACACACCCCTGCCTCTTCTCCTGGGTTACATGCTGCGCAACCCCTGCGCACGACCCAGTGTCCACAGCGCACACCAAAGTGTCCCTGCGCAGCCTTCAGCTGCCCTCATGCCACATGCTGGTCTCATAGCCACACCACCCTCATGTCTATTTATAAGTGCGTCTGCCATGAGGAGGAACCGGAGGCACACACTGCAGAGGGTTGGCAGGGCCAGGCAGCGACCCTCTTTAAAAGGGGCGGGGCGATAACCCACAATGCTGTACAGAAGCAATGAGAAATCCAATCCTGTGCCACCTCCGTCAGGAGCTGCAAATGTGGGCATAGCAATGGGGAATCCATGTGCCACACAGTATTCATTCTGTCAAGGTGTTGCATATCTCAATCCACACTGCAAGGGGAAAGCCATCTGTGCTTTGCCCCCATACGCAAGTCAGTCAGTGCCTTTGTGCCAGACAGGTCAAACACCGCAATGGGAACTAAGTTTGCATAGGTGGGTCCTAGGAAGCCCAAGACATGAACAAAAAATTGATCTGAGCGGCCAAACATGGCAGACTTGCACCGCGCCTACGACATAGGCCTCAGCCCACAGCTTCAGCAATCCTAGGCAGGAAGCAGACTTTCACTGCGCCCAGGACATAGGCCTCTGCACAAACCCTCAGCAATCGCGGGCCTACAGCAGACTCCTATGCTAACGTAGCTGTGCACGTCTCATTAGCGCTGTATTGCTCCTGCAGTTTGTCCCAATGCAGTGCCCCGGATAGTAGAGCTAACGTAAGATTAAATACAAAGTATATCCAAAAAAGGCAGCAGGAGTATTCGGGTGCAGTAAAACAGGTAATATTCCTTTATTCCATCCTCAGTAATCACGCAACGTTTCGGCCGTTACAAACAGCCTTTGTAAAGGCTGTTTGTAATGGCCGAAACTTTGGGTGATTACTGAGGATGGAATAAAGGAATAATACCTGTTTTACTGCACCCGAATACTCCTGCTGCCTTTTTTGGATATACTTTGAGATTTTGGATGATCTGGATCCATCTCCTGGTCAACGGCTGTGCAGGGAATGCCTCCCCTTGGATAAGGGTTTGTTGTAGTGCTGCGGGTATCTGTGTATTGTTGGAGAGTAAGATTAAATACAGGTGGGCTTCGGCCCACACTGCATGCCCCAGTCTGACCTGGGTTTTTTATAAATAGTCACAGGCAGGTACAACTCCGCAATGGGAATTCCGTGTGCACCCACAGCATGGGTGGATTCCTGGAACCCACCGGCGGTACATAAATATATCCCATTGCAGTGCCCTGGACAGCAGAGCTAACGTCAGATTAAATGCAGGTGGGCTTCGGCCCACACTGCATGCCTCAGTCAGACTGGGGTTCTTTATAAGTAGACACAGGCAGGTACATCTGCGTAATGTGAAGTCCGTGTGGACCAACAGCATAGATGGGTCCCAGGAAGCCACCGACAGTACATAAATAAATCCCATTGCATTGCCCAGCACAGCTGAGGTAGCATCAGATGAAATGCAGGTGGGCTTCGGCCCACACTGCATGCCCCAACCTGACCGGGGTTTTTAATACATAGACACAGGCAGTTACAAATCCCCTATGTGAAGTCCCTGTGGACCCACAGCATGGGTGGCTCCCTGGAACCCACCGGCGGTACATAAATATATCCCATCGCACTGCCCAGCACAGCTGAGGTAACATCAGATTTAATGCAGGTGGGCTTCGGCCCACACTGCATGCCCCAGTCAGACTGGGGTTCTTTATAAGTAGACACATGCAGTTACAACTCCGTGTAGACCGACAGCATGGGTGGGTCACAGGAAGCCACCGGCAGTACATAAATATATCCAATTGCAGTGCCCTGGACAGCAGAGCTAACGTCTGATTAAATACAGGTAGGCTTCGGCCCACACTGCATGCCCCAGTCAAACTGGGGTTTTTTATAAGTAGACACATGCAGTAACAACTCCGTGTGGACCAACAGCATGAGTGGGTCCCTGGAACTCACCGGCGGTACATAAATAAATCCCATTGCAGTGCCCAGCACAGCTGAGGTAACGTCAGATTAAATGCAGGTGGGCTTCGGCCCATACTGCATGCCCCAACCTGACCGGGGTTTTTAATACATAGACACAGGCAGGTACAAATCCCCTATGTGAAGTCCCTGTGGACCCACAGCATGGGTGGCCCCCTGGAACCCACCGACGGTACATAAATATATCCCATTGCAGTGCCCAGCACAGCTGAGGTAACGTCAGATTAAATGCAGGTGGGCTTCAGCCCACACTGCATGCCCCAACCTGACCGGGGTTTTAAATACATAGACACAGGCAGGTACAAATCCCCTGCATGCCCACACTGCATGCCCCAACCTGATCGGGGTTTTTAATACATAGACACAGGCAGGTACAAATCCCCTATGTGAAGTCCCTGTGGACCCACAGCATGGGTGGCTCCCTGGAACCCACCGGCGGTACATAAATATATCCCATTGCAGTGCCCAGCACAGCTGAGGTAACGTCAGATTTAATGCAGGTGGGCTTCGGCCCACACTGCATGCCCCAGTCAGACTGGGATTCTTTATAAGTAGACACAGGCAGTTACAAGTCAGTGTGGACAGACAGCATGGGTGGGTCCCAGGAAGCCACCAGCGGTACAGCAATATATCCCATTGCAGTGCCCTAGACAGCAGAGCTAACGTCAGATTAAATGCAGGTGGGCTTCGGCCAAGAATGTTTTCATAGTTGGAGGAGGAGGACCGAAAAGTTTTTGAGGCAGTACTTGTCCTGTCCCCGTGTCCGTGGTTATATGCACCTTCCCAGTGACCGTGTCGCTGAAAAGTTGTCGCGCCTGTGAAACCTAGTAGTGCGGCCTCGCCACCATCATGTCTTTGGGAGGCCTTCGTTTCCACTTCCCTGTAACATTGCAGTAGCAGCAGCATAGGCAGAGCCGAGAATTAGTAACATTTCAGCGGTAAGAGTATGCACAAACCCCTGTAACATTTCATTGGCAGCAGTGAGGACAGACCCCACTAACATTTCATTTGCAGCAGTATACACAGACCCCAGTAACATTTCAGTAGTATCAGTATAGACAGACCCCAGTAACAGTAACGTAGAAGCAGTATGGGCAAAGCAGCAGATTCACATTTCCCTGGCCGCAGTGTAGGGAGAGCATAGTATTGGTAAGATTTCAGTAGTAGGAGTATAGTCAAGCCCCAGCTACAGCAACGTAGAAGCAGTATGGACAAAGCAGCAGATTCACATTTCCCTGGGAGCAGTGTAGGGAGAGCGTAGTATTGGTAAGATTTCAGTAGTAGGAGTATAGACAGGCCCCAGCAACAGTAACTTAGAAGCAGTAGAGACAAAGCAGCAGATTCACATTTCCCTGGCAGCAGTGTAGGGAGACCGTAGTATTGGTACGATTTCAGTAGTAGGAGTATAGACAGGCCCCAGCAACAGCAACGTAGAAGCAGTAGAGACTAGAGATGAGCGAACGTACTCATCCGAGCTTGATGCTCGTTCGAGTATTAGCGTGTTCGAGATGCTCGTTATTCGAAACGAGCACCACGCGATGTTCGAGTTACTTTCACTTTCATCTCTGACACGTTAGTGCGCTTTTTTGGCCAATAGAAAGACAGGGAAGGCATTACAACTTCCCCCTGCTACGTTCAAGCCCTATACCACCCCCCTGCTGTGAGTGGCTGGCGAGATCAGGTGTCACCCGAGTATATAAATCGGCCCCTCCCGCGGCTCGCCACAGATGCATTCAGACATAGCTCAGGGAAAGTGCTGCTGATGCTGGAGCTGCTGTAGGGAGAGTGTTAGGAGTATTTTAGGCTTCAAGAACCCCAACGGTCCTTCTTAGGGCCACATCTAACACTGTGCAGTAGTGTGGAGGCTGCTTTTTGCAGTGTTGCACTTTTCTTTTTTTTGTATATGGGCCGTGCAGAGCATTGCGCCCTGCAGTAATTATACATAGTCCAGGTCCAGTAGTGGTGGTGAGGCAGGGACAGAAGACATATTTCTTGAATATAGGCAGTGGGCCTTTCCAAAAACTTTTGGGAAAAAAATTCTATTTGGGCTGCCTGTGACCGTCCTCAGTGTACTGGGTCTCTGCTGAGGGTAGTTGTCCAAATTCATACGCAGCCAGCTAAGTGTTACAGCAGGCTTGCGCTAAATTATTTCCTGGCTCTGTGTTGGCTGTTACATCAGCGCTGTATTCCAGTCCACAGTGCAACACTCTGCAGTTATTTTACATGCTCCAGGGCCAGTAGTGCTGCTGAGGCAGGGACAGAAGACATATTTCTTGAATATAGGCAGTGGGCCTTTCCAAAAACTTTTGGGAAAAAAAATTCTATTTGGGCTGCCTGTGACCGTCCTCAGTGTACTGGGTCTCTGCTGAGGGTAGTTGTCCAAATTCATACGCAGCCAGCTAAGTGTTACAGCAGGCATGCGCTAAATTATTTCCTGGCTCTGTGTTGGCTGTTACATCAGCGCTGTATTCCAGTCCACAGTGCAACATTCTGCAGTTATTTTACATACTCCAGGGCCAGTAGTGCTGCTGAGGCAGGGACAGAAGACGTATTTCTTGAATATAGGCAGTGGGCCTTTCCAAAAACTTTTGGGAACAAAATTCTATTTGGGCTGCCTGTGACCGTCCTCAGTGTACTGGGTCTCTGCTGAGGGTAGTTGTCCAAATTCATACGCAGCCAGCTAAGTGTTACAGCAGGCTTGCGCTAAAATATTTCCTGGCTCTGTGTTGGCTGTTACATCAGCGCTGTATTCCAGTCCACAGTGCAAAACTCTGCAGTTATTTTACATGCTCCAGAGCCAGTAGTGCTGCTGAGGCAGGGACAGAAGACATATTTCTTGAATATAGGCAGTGGGCCTTTCCAAAAACTTTTGGGAAAAAAATTCTATTTGGGCTGCCTGTGACCGTCCTCAGTGTACTGGGTCTCTGCTGAGGGTAGTTGTCCAAATTCATACGCAGCCAGCTAAGTGTTACAGCAGGCTTGCGCTAAATTATTTCCTGGCTCTGTGTTGGCTGTTACATCAGCGCTGTATTCCAGTCCACAGTGCAACGCTCTGCAGTAATTATACATAGTCCAGGGCCAGTAGTGGTGGTGAGGCAGGGACAGAAGACATATTTCTTGAATATAGGCAGTGGGCCTTTCCAAAAACTTTTGGGAAAAAAATTCTATTTGGGCTGCCTGTGACCGTCCTCAGTGTACTGGGTCTCTGCTGAGGGTAGTTGTCCAAATTCATACGCAGCCAGCTAAGTGTTACAGCAGACTTGCGCTAAATTATTTCCTGGCTCTGCTGTGCGTTCCGTAAGCGAAGTCAGCCTCCAACCACAGGCCAATAAGCGGCACATTTAATTACAGCGTTCTGTTTCTGCACTACTGGTAATACACCATGCTGAGGGGTAGGGGTAGGCCTAGAGGACGTGGACGCGGGCGAGGACGCAGAGGCCCAAGTCAGGGTGTGGGCACAGGCCGAGCTCCTGATCCAGGTGTATTGCAGCCGACTGCTGCGAGATTAGGAGAGAGGCACGTTTCTGGCGTCCCCACATTCATCGCACAATTAATGGGTCCACGCGGTAGACCTCTATTAGAAAATGAGTAGTGTGAGCAGGTCCTGTCGTGGATGACAGAAAGTGCATCCAGCAATCTATCGTCCACCCACAGTTCTGCGCCGTCCACTGCTGCAACTCAGAATCCTCTGGCTGCTGCTCCTCCTTCCTCCCAGCCTCCTCACTCCATGAAAATGACACATTCTGAGGAGCAGGCAGACTCCCAGGAACTGTTCTCGGGCCCCTGCCCAGAATAGGCAGCAATGGTTCCGAATCCTCTCCCACTGTAGGAGTTTGTCGTGACCGATGCCCAACCTTTTGAAAGTTCCCGGGGTCCGGGGGATGAGGCTGGGGACTTCCGGCAGCTGTCTCAAGACCTTTCAGTGGGTGAGGAAGACGATGACGATGAGACACAGTTGTCTATCAGTGAGGTAGTAGTAAGGGCAGTAAGTACGAGGGAGAAGCGCACAGAGGATTTGGAGGAAGAGCAGCAGGACGATGAGGTGACTGACCCCGCCTGGTTTGCTACACCTACTGAGGACAGGTCTTCAGAGGGGAAGGCAAGGGCAGCAGCAGGGCAGGTTGGAAGAGGCAGTGCGGTGGCCAGGGGTAGAAGCAGGGCCAGACCGAATAATCCACCAACTGTTTCCCAAAGCGCCCCCTCGCGCCATGCCACCCTGCAGAGCCCGAGGTGCTCAAAGGTCTGGCAGTTTTTCACTGAGAGTGCAGACAACCGAAAAACAGTGGTGTGCAACCTGTGTCGCGCCAAGATCAGCCGGGGAGCCACCACCACCAGCCTCACCACCACAAGCATGCGCAGACATATGATGGCCAAGCACCCCACAAGGTGGAACGAAGGCCGTTCACCGCCTCTGGTTTGCACCGCTGCCTCTCCCCCTGTGCCCCAACCTGCCACTGAGATCCAACCCCCCTCTCTGGACACAGGCACTACCGTCTCCTGGCCTGCACCCACACCCTCACCTCCGCTGTCCTCGGCCCCATCCACTAATGTCTGTCAGCGCACCATCCAGCCGTCGCTAGTGCAAGTGTTGGAGCGCAAGCGCAAGTACGCCGCCACGCACCGGCACGCTCAAACGTTAAACGTGCACATAGCCAAATTTATCAGCCTGGAGATGCTGCCGTATAGGGTTGTGGAAACGGAGGCTTTCAAAAGTATGATGGCGGCGGCGGCGGCCCCGCGCTACTCAGTTCCCAGTCGCCACTACATTTCCCGATGTGCCGTCCCAGCCCTGCACGACCACATCTCCCACAACATTGTACGCGCCCTCACCAACGCGGTTACTGCCAAGGTCCACTTAACAACAGACATGTGGACAAGCACAGGCGGGCAGGGCCACTATGTCTCCCTGACGGCACATTGGGTGAATTTAGTGGAGGCTTGGACAGAGTCAGAGCCTGGGACCGCTCACGTCCTACCTACCCCCAGAATTGCGGGCCCCAGCTCGGTGCTGGTATCTGCGGCGGTGTATGCTTCCTCCACTAAACCACCCTCCTCCTCCGCAACCTCTGTCTCGCAATCAAGATGTGTCAGCAGCAGCAGCACGTCGCCAGCAGTCGGTGTCGCGCGGCGTGGCAGCACAGCGGTGGGCAAGCGTCAGCAGGCCGTGCTGAAACTACTCAGCTTAGGAGATAAGAGGCACACGGCCCACGAACTGCTGCAGGGTCTGACAGAGCAGACCGACCGCTGGCTTGTGCTGCTGAGCCTCCAACCGGGCATGGTCGTGTGTGACAACGGCCGTAACCTGGTGGCGGCTCTGCAGCTCGGCAGCCTCACGCACGTGCCATGCCTGGCCCACGTCTTTAATTTGGTGGTTCAGCGCTTTCTGAAAAGCTACCCACGCTTGTCAGACCTGCTCGGAAAGGTGCGCCAGCTCTGCGCACATTTCCGCAAGTCCCACACGGACGCTGCCACCCTGCGCACCCTGCAACATCGGTTTAATCTGCCAGTGCACCGACTGCTGTGCGATGTGCCCACATGGTGGAACTCTACGCTCCACATGTTGGCCAGGCTCTATGAGCAGCGTAGAGCTATAGTGGAATACCAACTCCAACATGGGCGGCGCAGTGGGAGTCAGCCTCCTCAATTCTTTACAGAAGAGTGGGCTTGGTTGGCAGACATCTGCCAGGTCCTTGGAAACTTTGAGGAGTCTACCCAGATGGTGAGCGGCGATGCTGCAATCATTAGCATCACCATTCCTCTGCTATGCCTCTTGAGAAGTTCCCTGCAAAGCATAAAGGCAGACGCTTTGCGCTCGGAAACAGAGCCGGGGGAAGACAGTATGTCGCTGGATAGTCAGAACACCCTCCTGTCTATATCTCAGTGCGTTGAGGAGGAGGAGGAGCATGAGGAGGATGGGGAAGAGACAGCTTGGCCCACTGCTGAGGGTACCAATGCTGCTTGCCTGTCATCCTTTCAGCGTGTATGGCCGGAGGAGGAGGAGAAGGAGGAGGAGGAGGAGGATCCTGAAAGTGATCTTCCTAGTGAGGACAGCCATGTGTTGCGTACTGGTACTCTGGCACACATGGCGGACTTCATGTTAGGATGCCTTTCTCGTGACCCTTGCGTTACACGCATTCTGGCCACTACGAATTACTGGGTGTACACATTGCTCGACCCACGGTATAAGGAGAACTTTTCCACTCTGATACCCGAAGAGGAAAGGGGTTCGAGAGTGATGCTATACCACAGGACCCTGGCGGACAAGTTGATGGTAAAATTCCCATCCGACAGCGCTAGTGGCAGAAGGCGCAGTTCCGAGGGCCAGGTAGCAGGGGAGGCGCGGAGATCAGGCAGCATGTACAGCACAGGCAGGGGAACACTCTCTAAGGCCTTTGACAGCTTTCTGGCTCCCCAGCAAGACTGTGTCACCGCTCCCCAGTCAAGGCTGAGTCGGCGGGAGCACTGTAAAAGGATGGTGAGGGAGTACGTAGCCGATCGCACGACCGTCCTCCGTGACGCCTCTGCCCCCTACAACTACTGGGTGTCGAAGCTGGACACGTGGCCTGAACTCGCGCTGTATGCCCTGGAGGTGCTTGCTTGTCCTGCGGCTAGCGTCTTGTCAGAGAGGGTGTTTAGTGCGGCTGGGGGAATCATCACAGATAAGCATACCCGCCTGTCAACCGACAGTGCCGACAGGCTTACACTCATCAAGATGAACAAAGCCTGGATTTCCCCAGACTTCTCTTCTCCACCAGCGGACAGCAGCGATACCTAAGCAATACGTAGGCTGCACCCGCGGATGGAAGCATCGTTCTCTATCACCATCAAAAGCGGGGACATTTTTGCTTCATCAATCTGTGTATAGTATTCATCCTCCTCCTCCTGCTCCTCCTACTGAAACCTCACGTAATCACGCCGAACGGGCAATTTTTCTTAGGGCCACAAGGCTCAGTCATATAATTTTTGTAAACAATTTTTATACGTTTCAATGCTCATTAAAGCGTTGAAACTTCCACGTGAACCAATTTTTATTTAAACTGGGCTGCCTCCAGGCCTAGTTACCAATTAAGCCATATTAACCAAAGCGATTAATGGGTTTCACCTACCCTCTTGGTTGGGCATGGGCAATTTTTCTGAGGTACATTAGTACAGTTGGTACACCAATCTTTTGGGGCCCTCGCCTACAGTGTAATCCAATTAATTTTTTGCCCACCTGCATTACAGCTGACGTTACCTCAGCTGTGATGGGCACTGCAATGGGATATATTTATGTACCGCCGGTGGGTTCCAGGGAGCCACCCATGCTGTGGGTCCACACGGAGTTGTAACTACATCTGTCCACTTCTAAAGAACCCCAGTCTGACTGGGGCATGCAGTGTGGGCCGAAGCCCACCTGCATTAAACATCACATTACCTCAACTGTGATGGGCAATGCAATGGGATATATTTATGTACCGCCGGTGGGTTCCAGGGAGCCACCCATGCTGTGCGTCCACACGGAGTTGTAACTACATCTGTCCACTTCTAAAGAACCCCAGTCTGACTGGGGCATGCAGTGTGGGCCGAAGCCCACCTGCATTAAACATCACATTACCTCAGCTGTGATGGGCAATGCAATGGGATATATTTATGTACCGCCGGTGGGTTCCTGGCACCCACCCATGCTGTCGGTCCACACGGAGTTGTAACTACATGTGTCCACTTCTAAAGAACCCCAGTCAGACTGGGGCATGCAGTGTGGGCCGAAGCCCACCTGCATTAAACATGACAGTACCTCAGCTGTGCTGGGTACTGCAATGGGATATATTTATGTACCGCTGGTGGCTTCCTGGCACCCACCCATGCTGTCGGTCCACAGGGACTTCACAATAGGGAGTTTTACCTGCCTGTGTCTATGAATTAAAAAGCCCGGTCAGGTTGGGGCATGCAGTGTGGGCCGAAGCCCACCTGCATTTCATCTGACGTTAGCTCTGCTGTCCAGGGCACTGCAATGGGATACATTTATGTACAGCCGGTGGGTTCCAGGGAGCCACCCATGCTGTGGATGCACATGGAATTCCCATTGCGGAGTTGTACCTGCCTGTGACTATTTGAATAGTGTGTGGCACATAGGTTCCCCATTGCCATGCCCACGTGTGCAGCTCCTGATGGCGGTGGCACAGGATTCTATTTCTCATTGCTTCTGTACAGCATTGTGGGCTATCGCCCCGCCCCTTTTAAAGAGGGTCGCTGCCTAGCCGTGCCAACCCTCTGCAGTGTGTGCCTGCAGTTCCTCCTCATGGCAGACGCACTTATAAATAGACATGAGGGTGGTGTGGCATGAGGGCAGCTGAAGGCTGCACAGGGACAATTTGGTGTGCGCTGTGGACACTGGGTCGTGCGGGGGGGTTGGGCAGCATGTAACCCAGGAGAAGTGGCAGCGGAGTGTCATGCAGGCAGTGATTGTGCTTTGTTGGAGGTAGTGTGGTGCTTAGCTAAGGTATGCATTGCTAATGAGGGCTTTTCAGAAGTAAAAATTGTTGGGTGGGGGCACTCTTGCTGCTATTGTGGCTTAATAGTGGGACCTGGGAACTTGAGATGCAGCCCAACGTGTAGCCCCTCGCCTGCCCTATCCTTTGCTGTGTCGTTCCCATCACTTTCTTGAATTGCCCAGATTTTCACAAAAGAAAACCTTAGCGAGCATCGGCGATATAGAAAAATGCTCGGGTCGCCCATTGACTTCAATGGGGTTCGTTACTCGAAACGAGCCCTCGAGCATCGCGAAATATTCGTCCCGAGTAACGAGCACCCGAGCATTTTGGTGCTCGCTCATCTCTAGTAGAGACAAAGCAGCAGATTCACATTTCCCTCGCAGCAGTGTAGGGAGAGCGTAGTATTGGTAAGATTTCAGTAGTAGGAGTAAAGACAGGCCCCAGCAACAGTAACGTAGAAGCAGTATGGGCAAAGCCCACTATTAGTTACATTTCTGTTATAGCAATATAGACCTGCCCCAGTAACATTTCCGTTGAAGCATTATGGGCAGAGCCCAGTATTAGTAAAATTACAGTAGTAACAGTATACACTAACCAAGGTAACATTTCAGGAGCAGAAGTATCGGCAGACCGAAGTAACATTTCTGTTGCTGAAGTATAGTCAGACCCCTGTAGCATTACTGTGGCAGAAGTATAGGTAGGCAGAACAGAGTTACATTTCTGTAGCAAAAGTGTAGGCCAACCCCAGACACAGTGGCGTACCATGAGTGCAGGCGAAGCCCATAAAAATTACTTGGATTACATTGTAGGCGAGGGCCCGAAAAATTGGTGTACCGACAGTACAAATGTACCCCAGAAAAATTGCCCATGCCCAACCCAGAGGGCAGGTGAAACCCATTAATCGCTTAGCGTACTGTGGCTTAATTTTTAGCTAGGCCTGAAGGCAGCCCAGTCTTAAAAACAATTGGTTCAGGTGGAAGTTTCAATGCTTTAATGAGAATTGAAACAGATAAATATTATTTAGAAGAGTTACATGAGCCTTTTGGCCCACAGAAAAATTGCCCATTCGCGGTGATTACGAGAGGTTTCAGGAGGAAGAGCCAGAGGAGGAGGATGAATACCATACACAGATTGACAAAGTTCTTTAGGTAGCGCTGCTGTAAGCTGGTGGAGAAGAGAAGTCTGGGGAAATCCAGGCTTTGTTCATCTTGATGAGTGTAAGCCTGTCGGCGCTGTCAGTTGACAGGTGGGTACGCTTATCCGTGATGATTTCCCCAGCTGCACTAAACACCCTCTCTGACAAGACGCTAGCCGCAGGGCACGCCAACACCTCCAGGGCATACAGCGCGAGTTCAGGCCACGTGTCCAGCTTTGACACCCAGTAGTTGTACGGAGCAGAGGCGTCACGGAGGACGGTGGTACGATCGGCTGCGTACTCCCTCGCCATCTTACAGTGCTCCCTCCGACTCAGCCTGGACTGGGGAGGTGTGAGACAGTCTTGCTGGGAGCCATAAAGCTGTCAAAGGCCTTGGAGAGTGTTCCCCTGCCTGCGCTGAACTTGCTGCCTGATCTCCGCGCCTCCCCTTCTACGTGGCCCTCGGAACTGCGCCTTCTGCCTCTAGCACTGTCGGATGGGAAGTTTACCATCAGTTTGTCCACCAGGGCCCCGTGGTATTGCATCACTCTCAAACCCCTTTCCTCTTTGGGAATGAGAGTGGAAAGGTTCTCATTATACCGTGGGTCAAGCAGTGTGTACACCCAGTAATCCGTAGTGGCCAGAATGCGTCTAACATGAGGGTCACGAGAAAGGCATGCTAACATAAAGTCAGCCATGTGTGCCAGGGTACCTGGACGCAAAATATGGCTGTCCTCACTAGGAAGATCACTTTGAGTATCCTGCTCCTCCTCCTCCTCAGGCCATACACGCTGAATGGATGAGAGGCAAGCTGCATGGGCACCCTCTGCAGTGGGCCCAGCTGTCTCTTCCTCCTCAGGCTCCTCCCCCTCCGCCACGCGCTGAGAAATAGACATGAGGGTGCTCTTACTATCCAGCGACATACTGTCTTCCCCCGCCTCCGTTTCCGCCCTGCAAAGCATCAGCCTTTATGCTTTGCAGGGAACTTCTCAAGAGGCATAGCAGGGGAATGGTGACGCTAATGATGGCAGCATCGCCGCTCACCATCAGGGTGGACTCCTCAAAGTTTCCAAGGACCTGGCAGATATCTGCCATCCAGGCCCACTCCTCTGTAAATAATTGAGGAGGCTGACTCCCACTTCGCCGCCCATGTTGGAGTTGGTATTCCACCATAGCTCTACGCTGCTCATACAGCCGGGCCAACATGTGGAGCGTAGAGTTCCACCGTGTGGGCACGTCGCAAAGCAGTCGGTGCACTGGCAGATTAAACCGATGTTGCAGTGTGCGCAAGGTGGCAGTGTACGTGTTGGACTTGCGGAAATGTGCGCTGACCTGGTGCACCTTGCCGAGGAGGTCTGACAAGTGTGGGTAGCCTTTCAGAAACCGCTGAGCCACCAAATTAAAGACGTGGGCCAAGCATGGCATGTGCATGAGGCTGCCGAGCTGCAGAGCCGCCACCAGGTTACGGCCGTTGTCACACACGACCATGCCCGGTTGGAGGCTCAGTGGCAAAAGCCAGCGGTCGGTCTGCTCTGTCAGACCCTGCAGCAGTTCATGGGCCATGTGCCTCTTCTCTCCTAAGCTGAGTACCTTCAGCATGGCCTGCTAATGCTTGCCCACCGCTGTGCTGCCGCGCGACACCGACTGCTGGCGACGTGCTACTGCTGACAAGTCTTGATTGCGAGGTAGAGGTTGCGTTGGAGGAGGAAAAGGAGGAGGAGGAAGGTTTAGTGGAGGTGGCATACACCGCCGCAGATACCAGCACCGATATGGGGCCCGCAATTCTGGGGGTGGGTAGTACATGAGCGGTCCCAGCCTCCACTAAATTCACACAATGTGCCGTCAGGGAGATATAGTGGCCCTGCCCGCCTGTGCTTCTCCGCATGTCTGTTGTTAAGTGGACCTTGGCAGTAACCGAGTTGGTGAGGGCGCGTATGATGTTGCATGAGACGTGGTCGTGCAGGGCTGGGACGGCACACCGTGAAAAAAAAGTGGCGACTGGGCACTGAGTAGCGCGGGGCTGCCGCCGCCATCATACTTTTGAATGCCTCAGTTTCCACCAGCCTGTATGGGAGCATCTCCAGGCTGATCAATTTGGCTATGTGGACATTTAAAGCTTGAGCGTGCGGGTGCGTGGCGGCGTATTTGCGCTTTCGCTCCAACGATTCTCTTAGCGACAGCTGGACGCTGCGTTGAGAGACATTGCTGGATAGGGCCGAGGACAGCGGAGGTGAGGGTGTGGGTCCAGGCCAGGAGACGGTAGTGCCTGTGTCCTGAGACGGCCGTTGGATCTCAGTGGCAGGTTGGGGCCCAGGGGGAGAGGCAGTGGCGCAAGCTGGAGGCGGTGAACGGCCTTCGTTCCACCTTGTGGGGTGCTTGACCATCATATGCCTGCGCATGCTGGTGGTGGTGGCTCCCCGGCTGATCTTGGCGCGACAAAGGTTGCACACCACTGTTCGTCAGTCGTCCGGCGTCTCCGTATAAAACTGCCACACCTTAGAGCACCTTGGCCTCTGCACAGTGGCTTGGCGTGAGGGGGTGCTTTGGGAAACAGCTGGTGGATTATTTGCTCATGCCCTGCCTCTACCCCTGGCCACCCCACTGCCTCTTCCAACGTGTCGGGCGGCTGCAATTGCCTCCCCCTCTGAAGATCGGTCCTCAGTTGGCTTATCACACCAGGTGGGGTCAGTCACCTCATCGTCCAGCGGCTCTTCCTCCGAATCCTCTGTGCGCTCCTCCCTCGGACTTACTGCCCTTACTACTACCTCACTGATAGATAACTGTGTCTCATCGTCATCGTCCTCCTTACCCACTGAAAGCTCTTGAGACAGTTGCCGGAAGTCCCCAGCCTCATCCCCTGGACCCCGGGAAGTTTCCAAATGTTGGGCATCGGTCACGACAAACTCCTCCGGTGGGAGAGGAACCATTGCTGCCCAATCTGAGCAGGGGCCCGAGAACAGTTCCTGGGAGTCTGCCTGCTCCTCAGAATGTGTCATTTTCATGGAGTGAGGAGGCTGGGAGGAAGGAGGAGCAGCAGCCAGAGAATTCAGAGTTGCAGCAGTGGACGGCGTAGAAGACTGGGTGGTCGATAGATTGCTGGATGCACTTTCTGCCGTCCACGACAGGATCTGCTCACACTGCTCATTTTTTAATAAAGGTCTACCACGTGGACCCAAAAATTGCGATATGAAGCTGGGGATCCCAGAAACTGTCCTCTCTCCTACTCCCGCAGCAGCCGGCTGCGATTGACCTGGACCAGGAACTGGGCCTATGCCCACACCTTCACTTGGGACTCCGCGTCCTCGACCGTGTCCATGTCCTCTGCCCCTACCCCAACCCCTTAGTATGCTGGATTAAGGATCGAGCAGAGACAGAGCGGTATAAAAATGTTTGTGAATAGAGATGAGCGAGCACCAAAATGCTCGGGTGCTCGTTACTCGGGACGAAAATTTTGCGAAGCTCCAGGGTTCGTTTCGAATAACGAACCCCATTGAAGTCAATGGGCGACCCGAGCATTTTTGTATATCGCCGATGCTCGCTAAGGTTTCCATTTGTGAAAATCTGGGCAATTCAAGAAAGTGATGGGAACGACACAGAAACGGATAGGGCAGGCGAGGGGCTACATGTTGGGCTGCATCTCAAGTTCCCAGGTCCCACTATTAAGCCACAATAGCAGCAAGAGTGGGCCCCCCCCTCCCAACAATTTTTACTTCTGAAAAGCCTTCATTAGCAATGCATACCTTAGCTAAGCACCACACTACCTCCAACAAAGCACAATCACTGCCTGCATGACACTCCGCTGCCACTTCTCCTGGGTTACATGCTGCCCAACCCCCCCGCACGACCCAGTGTCCACAGCGCACACCAAATTGTCCCTGCGCAGCCTTCAGCTGCCCTCATGCCACACGCTGGCCTTATGCCACACCACCCTCATGTCTATTTATAAGTGCGTCTGCCATGAGGAGGAACCGCAGGCACACACTGCAGAGGGTTGGCATGGCTAGGTAGCGACCCTCCTTTAAAGTGGCGGGGCGATAGCCCACAATGCTGTACAGAAGCAATGAGAAATAGAATACTGTGCCACCGCCATCAGGAGCTGCACACGTGGGCATAGCAATGGGGAACCTATGTGCCACACACTATTCATTCTGTCAGGGTGTCTGCATGCCCCAGTCAGACCGCGTTTTTTTTCTAAATAGTCACAGGCAGGTACAACTCCGCAATGGGAATTCCGTGTGCACCCACAGCATGGGTGGCTCCCTGGAACCCACCGGCTGTACATAAATGTATCCCATTGCAGTGCCCTGGACAGCAGAGCTAACGTCAGATGAAATGCAGGTGGGCTTCGGCCCACACTGCATGCCCCAACCTGACCGGGCATTTTAATTCATAGACACAGGCAGGTACAACTCCCTATTGTGAAGTCCCTGTGGACCGACAGCATGGGTGGGTGCCAGGAAGCCACCGGAGGTACATAAATATATCCCATTGCAGTGCCCATCACAGCTGAGGTAATGTCATGTTTAATGCAGGTGGGCTTCGGCCCACACTGCATGCCCCAGTCAGACTGGGGTTCTTTAGAAGTG
The DNA here is from genome assembly GCF_035609145.1 of Eleutherodactylus coqui. NCBI lineage: Eukaryota > Metazoa > Chordata > Amphibia > Anura > Eleutherodactylidae > Eleutherodactylus > Eleutherodactylus coqui. Next base: position 203,402,247 of record NC_089843.1, on the reverse strand, counting down.
GACACATGTAGTTACAACTCCGTGTGGACCGACAACATGGGAGGGGGGCCAGGAAGCCACTGGCGGTACATAAATATATCCCATTGCATTGCCCATCACAGCTGAGGTAATGTGATGTTTAATGCAGGTGGGCTTCGGCCCACACTGCATGCCCCAGTCAGACTGGGGTTCTTTAGAAGTGGACACATGTAGTTACAACTCCGTGTGGACCCACAGCATGGGTGGGTGCCAGGAAGCCACCGGCGGTACATAAATATATCCCATTGCAGTGCCCATCACAGCTGAGGTAATGTCATGTTTAATGCAGGTGGGCTTCGGCCCACACTGCATGCCCCAGTCAGACTGGGGTTCTTTAGAAGTGGACACATGTAGTTACAACTCCGTGTGCACCCACAGCATGGGTGGCTCCCTGGAACCCACCGGCGGTATATAAATATATCCCATTGCAGTGCCCATCACAGCTGAGGTAATGTGATGTTTAATGCAGGTGGGCTTCGGCCCACACTGCATGCCCCAGTCAGACTGGGGTTCTTTAGAAGTGGACACATGTAGTTACAACTCCGTGTGGACCGACAACATGAGTGGGTGCCAGGAAGCCACCGGCGGTACATAAATATATCCCATTGCATTGCCCATCACAGCTGAGGTAATGTGATGTTTAATGCAGCTGGGCTTCGGCCCACACTGCATGCCCCAGTCAGACTGGGGTTCTTTAGAAGTGGACGCATGTAGTTACAACTCCGTGTGGACCCACAGCATGGGTGGCTCCCTGGAACCCACCGGCGGTACATAAATATATCCCATTGCATTGCCCATCACAGCTGAGGTAATGTCATGTTGTAATGCAGGTGGGCTTCGACCCACACTGCATGCCCCAGTCTGACTGAGGTTCTTTAGAAGTGGACACATGTAGTTACAACTCCGTGTGGACCGACAGCATGGGTGGGTGCCAGGAAGCCACCGGTGCTACATAAATATATCCCATTGCAGTGCCCATCACAGCTGAGGTAATGTGATGTTTAATGCAGGTGGGCTTCGGCCCACACTGCATGCCCCAGTCAGACTGGGGTTCTTTAGAAGTGGACACATGTAGTTACAACTCCGTGTGGACCCACAGCATGGGTGGCTCCCTGGAACCCAGCAGCGGTACATAAATATATCCCATTGCAGTGCCCATCACAGGTGAGGTAATGTCATGTTTAATGCAGGTGGGCTTCGGCCCACACTGCATGCCCCAGTCAGACTGGGGTTCTTTAGAAGTGGACACATGTAGTTACAACTCCGTGTGGACGCACAGCATGGGTGGCTCCCTGGAACCCACCGGCGGTACATAAATATATCCCATTGCAGTGCCCATCACAGCTGAGGTAATGTCATGTTTCATGCAGGTGGGCTTCGGCCCACACTGCATGCCCCAGTCAGACTGGGGTTCTTTAGAAGTGGACACATGTAGTTACAACTCCGTGTGGACCCACAGCATGGATGGGTGCCAGGAAGCCACCCAGGGTACATAAATATATCCCATTGCAGTGCCCAGCACAGCTGAGGTAACGTCAGCTGTAATGCAGGTGGGCAAAAAATTAATTGGATTACACTGTAGGCGAGGGCCCCAAAAAATTGGTGTACCAACAGTACTAATGTACCTCAGAAAAATTGCCCGTGCCCAACCAAGAGGGCAGGTGAAACCCATTAATCGCTTTGGTTAATATGGCTTAATTGGTAACTAGGCCTGGAGGCAGCCCAGTTTAAATAAAAATTGGTTCACGTGGAAGTTTCAACGCTTTAATGAGCATTGAAACGTATAAAAATTGTTTAGAAAAATTATATGACTGAGCCTTGTGGCCCTATGAAAAATTGCCCGTTCGGCGTGATTACGTGAGGTTTCAGGAGGAGGAGCAGGAGGAGGAGGATGAATATTATACACAGATTGATGAAGCAAAAATGTCCCCGTTTTTCATGGTGATAGAGAACGATGCTTCCATCCGCGGGTGCAGCCTATGTATTGCTTAGATATCGCTGCTGTCCACTGGTGGAGAAGAGAAGTCTGGGGAAATCCAAGCTTTGTTCATCTTGATGAGTGTAAGCCTGTCGGCACTGTCGGTTGACAGGCGGGTACGCTTATCTGTGATGATTCCCCCAGCCGCACTAAACACCCTCTCTGACAAGACGCTAGCCGCAGGACAAGCAAGCACCTCCAGGGCATACAGCGCGAGTTCAGGCCACGTGTCCAGCTTCGACACCCAGTAGTTGTAGGGGGCAGAGGCGTCACGGAGGACGGTCGTGCGATCGGCTACGTACTCCCTCACCATCCTTTTACAGTGCTCCCGCCGACTCAGCCTTGACTGGGGAGCGGTGACACAGTCTTGCTGGGGAGCCATAAAGCTGGCAAAGGCCTTAGAGAGTGTTCCCCTGCCTGTGCTGTACATGCTGCCTGATCTCCTCGCCTCCCCTGCTACCTGGCCCTCGGAACTGCGCCTTCTGCCACTAGCGCTGTGGGATGGGAATTTTACCATCAACTTGTCCACCAGGGTCCTGTGGTATAGCATCACTCTCGAACCCCTTTCCTCTTCGGGTATCAGAGTGGAAAAGTTCTCCTTATACCGTGGGTCGAGCAATTTGTACACCCAGTAATCCGTAGTGGCCAGAATGCGTGTAACGCAAGGGTCACGAGAAAGGCATCCTAACATGAAGTCCGCCATGTGTGCCAGAGTACCAGTACGCAACACATGGCTGTCCTCACTAGGAAGATCACTTTCAGGATCCTCCTCCTCCTCAGGCCATACACGCTGAAAGGATGACAGGCAAGCAGCATGGGTACCCTCAGCAGTGGGCCAAGCTGTCTCTTCCCCCTCCTCCTCATCTTCCTAATGCTCCTCCTCCTCCTCCTCAACGCGCTGAGATATAGACAGGAGGGTGCTCTGACTATCCAGTGACATACTGTCTTCCCCCGACTCTGTTTCCGAGCGCAAAGCGTCAGCCTTTATGCCTTGCAGGGAACTTCTCAAGAGGCATAGCAGAGGAATGGTGACACTAATGATTGCAGCATCGCCGCTCACCATCTGGGTAGACTCCTCAAAGTTTCCAAGGACCTGGCAGATGTCTGCCAACCAGGCCCACTCTTCTGTAAAGAATTGAGGAGGCTGACTCCCACTACGCCGCCCATGTTGGAGTTGGTATTCCACTATAGCTCTACGCTGCTCATAGAGCCTGGCCAACATGTGGAGCGTAGAGTTCCACCGTGTGGGCACGTCGCACAGCAGTCGGTGCACTGGCAGATGAAACCGATGTTGCAGGGTGCGCAGGGTGGCAGCGTCCGTGTGGGACTTGCGGAAATGTGTGCAGAGCCGGCGCACCTTTCCGAGCAGGTCTGAAAAGCGTGGGTAGCTTTTCAGGAAGCGCTGAACCACCAAATTAAAGACGTGGGCCAGGCATGGCACGTGCGTGAGGCTGCCGAGCTGCAGAGCCGCCACCAGGTTATGGCCGTTGTCACACACGACCATGCCCGGTTGGAGGCTCAGCGGCGCAAGCCAGCGGTCGGTCTGCTCTGTCAGACCCTGCAGCAGTTCGTGGACCATGTGCCTCTTATCTCCTAAGCTGAGTAGTTTCAGCAGGGCCTGCTGACGCTTGCCCACCGCTGTGCTGCCACGCCGCGCGACACCGACTGCTGCCGACGTGCTGCTGCTGACACATCTTGATTGCGAGACAGAGGTTGCGGAGGAGGAGGAGGAGGAGGGTGGTTTAGTGGAGGAAGCATACACTGCCGCAGATACCAGCACCGAGCTGGGGCCCGCAATTCTGGGGGTGGGTAGGACGTGAGCGGTCCCAGGCTCTGCCTCTGTCCCAGCCTCCACTAAATTCACCCAATGTGCCGTCAGGGAGATATAGTGGCCCTGCCCGCCTGTGCTTGTCCACGTGTCCGTTGGTAAGTGGACCTTGGCAGTAAGCGCGTTGGTGAGGGCGCGTACAATGTTGCGGGAGATGTGGTCGTGCAGGGTTGGGACGGTACATCGGAAAAAGTAGTGGCGACTGGGAATTGAGTAGCACGGGGCCGCCGCCACCATCATACTTTTGAAAGCCTCCGTTTCCACAACCCTATACGGCAGCATCTCCAGGCTGATAAATTTGGCTATGTGCACGTTTAACGCTTGAGCGTGCGGGTGCGTGGCGGCGTACTTGCGCTTGCGCTCCAACACTTGCGCTAGCGTCGGCTGGACGGTGCGCTGAGAGACATTGGTGGATGGGGCCGAGGACAGCGGAGGTGAGGGTGTGGGTGCAGGCCAGGAGACGGTAGTGCCTGTGTCCAGAGAGGGGGGTTGGATCTCAGTGGCAGGTTGGGGCACAGGGGGAGAGGCATCGGTGCAAACCGGAGGCGATGACTGGCCTTCGTCATACCTTGTGGGGTGCTTGGCCATCATATGCCTATGCATGCTGGTGGTCGTGAGACTGGTAGTAGTGGCTCCCCGGCTGATCTTGGCGCGACACAGGTTGCACACCACAGTTCGTTGGTCGCCTGCACTCTCAGTGAAAAACTGCCAGACCTTTGAGCACCTCGGCCTCTGCAGGGTGGCATGGCGCGAGGGCGCGCTTTGGGAAACAGTTGGTGGATTATTCGGTCTGGCCCTGCTTCTACCCCTGGCCACCGCACTGCCTCTTCCAACCTGCCCTGCTGCTGGCCTTGCCTCCCCCTCTGAAGACCTGTCCTGTGTAGGCGTAGCAAACCAGGTGGTGTCAGTCACCTCATCGTCCTGCTGCTCTTCCTCCGAATCCTCTGTTCGCTCCTCTCCCGGATTTTCTGCCCTTACTACTACCTCACTGATAGACAACTGTGTCTCATCGTCATCGTCCTCCTCACCCCCTGAAAGGTCTTGAGACAGTTGCCGGAAGTCCCCAGCCTCATCCACCGGACCCCGGGAACTTTCAAAAGGTTGGACATCGGTCACGACAAACTTCTCCAGTGGGAGAGGATTCAGAACCATTGCTGCCCATTCTGGGCAGGGGCCCGAGAACAGTTCCTGGGAGTCTGCCTGCTCTTCAGAATGTGTCATTTTCATGGAGTGAGAAGGCTGGGAGGAAGGAGGAGCAGCAGCCAGAGGATTCAGAGTTGCAGCAGTGGACGGCGCAGAACTCTGGGTGGTCGATAGATTGCTGGATGCACTTTGTGCCATCCACGACAGGACCTGCTCACACTGCTCATTTTCTAATAAAGGTCTACCGCGTGGACCCATTAATTGTGAGATGAATGTGGGGACGCCAGAAACGTGCCTCTCTCCTAATCCCGCAGCAGTCGGCTGCGATACACCTGGATCAGGAGCTCGGCCTGTGCCCACACCCTGACTTGGGCCTCCGCGTCCACGTCCACGTCCTCTAGGCCTACCCCTACCCCTCAGCATGGTGTATTAGCAGTAGTGCAGAAACAGAACGCTGTAATTAAATGTGCCGCTTATTGGCCTGTGCTTGGAGGCTGACTTCGCTTACGGAACGCACAGCAGAGCCAGGAAATAATTTTGCGCAAGACTGCTGTAACACTTAGCTGGCTGCGTATGAATTTGGACAACTACACCCAGCACAGACCCAGTACACTGAGGACGGTCACAGGCAGCCCAAATAGAATTTTTTTTCCCAAAAGTTTTTGGAAAGGCCCACTGCCTATATTAAAGAAATATGTCTTCTCTCTCTGCCTCACCAGCACTACTGGCCCTGGAGTATGTAAAATAACTGCAGAGTGTTGCACTGTGGACTGGAATACAGCGCTGATGTAACAGCCAACACAGAGCCAGGAAATAATTTTGCGCAAGCCTGCTGTAACACTTAGCTGGCTGCGTATGAATTTGGACAACTACCCTCAGCAGAGACCCAGTACACTGAGGACGGTCACAGGCAGCCCAAAAATAATTTTTTTCCCAAATGTTTTTGGAAAGGCCCACTGCCTATATTTAAGAAATATGTCTTCTCTCTCTGCCTCACCACCACTACTGGCCCTGGACTATGTATAATTACTGCAGGGCGCAATGCTCTGCACGGCCCATATACAAAAAAAAAAAGTGCAACACTGCAAAAAGCAGCCTCCACACTACTGCACACGGTTAGATGTGGCCCTAAGAAGGACCGTTGGGGTTCTTGAAGCCTAAAATACTCCTAACACTCTCCCTATAGCAACTCCAGCAAGACGGCACTTTCCCTGATGACGCAGGGGGAAGTTGTAATGCCTTTCCTGTTTTTCTATTGGCCAGAAAAGCGCGCTAACGTCTCAGAGATGAAAGTAACTCGAACATCGCGTGGTGCTCGGTTCGAATAACGAGCATCTCGAACACGCTAATAATCGAACGAGCATCGAGCTTGGACGAGTACGTTCGCTCATCTCTATTTTTGAATTATTGCCACGCAGTTGGTGGCTGCCAGCGGTTATAGAACGCAAAAAGAAGCCTTAGCTAAATTATAAGGAAGGATGCAAGCAGGACTAGCAGTGCACTATGCAGTTGAGATTCACCTCCAGTCCCACTGGCCACGCAGTAATGTGCACTGGGTTACAAGCAGACGTAAAAAAGGAGTCCTTTTTTAAAATTAGTTTTTTTCCAATGCAATGCAGGCAATGGAGCATGTATTGGACTCTCCCTCTATGGCTGTCTGGCACCGTACACTGTGCCGGCAGCTCTCTGGTAACAGAGAGCGGAGAAAAATATTAGTGCTTTTTAAACGTGCACTTGGAGGTAGAGAGCTCTTACGTTACACTAACTGCCTCCAGCAAAAAATGACACTGAAGGCTGAACTGAGGCCTTGCAGTGCACTATGCAGTTAAGATTCACCTCAAGTCCCACAGGCCACGCAGTAATGTGCACTGGGTTACTAGCAGACGTACAAAAGGATTCCTTTTTTTAAATTAGTTTTTTCCAATGCAATGTAGGCAATGGAACGTGTATTGGACTCTCCCTCTATGGCTGTCTGGCACCGTACACTGCGCCAGCAGCTGTCTGGTAACTGAGAGCAGAGAAAAATAAGAGTGCTTTTTAAACTTGCACTTGGAAGCAGAGAGCGCTTATGTTACACTAACTGCCCCCAGCAAAAAATGACACTGAAGGCTGAACTGAGGCCTTGCAGTGCAATGCAGAGGTACTACAACTCTCAGCAACCATGGAGTTAAATGCACAGGTAGACAGGATTCCACACTACCACTGTCCCTGCCTCACCAATACTTCCCCTATACTACTTAGTACAGACTGCAGCCTGAGAACGCTATAGCTGTAATGGGGCTGCACGCCCGATATACCAAAAAAAAAAGGCAAACTGCTCCCAGCACACACAACAGTAGTGCACTAGGTGAGCTGTGGCCCTAAGAAGGACCATTGGGGTTCTTGTAGACGCTAACACTCGCCCTAAACCAGCAACAGCAGCACTGTCCCTCATCTATCTTAGCGTGTATCTGTGGCGAGCCACGGGCGGGGCAGATTTAAATACTCGGGGGTCACTTGATCTCGCCAGCCACTCACAGCAGGGGGGTGGTATAGGGCTGGAACGTTACAGGAGGAAGTTGTAATGCCTTCCCTGTCTTTCTATTGGCCAGAAAAGCGCCCAAATTTCTCAGGGAAGGAAATGTAATGGAGTCGAGTGCCGCGTGGTGCTCGTCTCGAGTAACGAGCATCTCGAACACCCTAATACTCGAACGAGCATCAAGCTCGGACGAGTGTGCTCGCTCATCTCTAATATAGATGTATGTATGTGTGTGTATATATGCATATGTATATACAAGTGGTTAACTGAGCTCACTTCTAGTGGGAGAAGGATTGTTTACTTGAAGCTGCATTGTCTGTCTAGCTTTTCAAGGCCAAGAGATTAGAGTGGAGCAGAATTTGATACTAACGTTGGAAAGTAGCTTTGTTTGCTTTAAAAGAATAGAAACTTGTAATGAATCTAATGAATTATACTGTCTTAGAAGGCAGGAAAGATTGCAATTTTAAGGTATATTCTTGCTGGGTTCTGAGGTCACAAATAGGCACATCTTGGTCTCTTTCATACATGTGTAAGAAAGTTATACCCCACTCACATCCGGTGGGGGCTTTTAAAAATACAGGGGTTGAAAATGCAGAACATGTTGGCTGTCAGAAGGTCCCAGCATATGTATTATTTATGAGTTTAAATGTAGGGAATAGTTAAACTAAAACAACTTTGTTCAGTCGGTGTTTCATATTCACAGAGAGATAACAGACAGTTGTTTTGCAAAGGTGGGGGCTTTCAGACTTCACTCTTTGCTCAGGGTCACAGACAGAGAAGGAAAGACAGGGGGCTGAAAGATACCCATGCATTCTAAAATATATCAGCGTTTAATATAGCATATAATAGCTTCAGTAAATAAGAAAGATAGAATGTCTCAGTCACTCAGCAAACATTTTCACACTTTTTTACTAGTCAAAAATAGCACTTCTTCACAATCCCATCTCATTAGAATCATGTACTTTATAACATTATAGCACTCACCTCAATGCCCAGTGTTCAGGCTGTGATGAATGTAAAATGTGTAATGCAGGTATTGACTGGGGATAAAAGTGTCCCCCCCACCCCCCGCATAAGACTTTACTTGTTTGTGATGTGGATGGGCAGACTGTAGAGTTTAAATGAAAGTGTTGAAGATTTTTTTAAATGGAAAATTACAGCTCAGATGGGTGCATCTGGGTTATGGGGAAGTGGAGGGGGGGGGGGGGGGAGGAATAGGGCTGCTGCAACTGCTAGCATTAGCTTTTGTGGAAGGTCTTAATCCCTCCATAAGAACAAAACTGATGGATAACACGCCAGAATGGAGACATACAGAACCACTGGCTGTCTTACAAGCTGCAAAAGGGCTAGAAATGAATGAAAGGATGAAAAAAAGATTTCACCAAAGTGGCAATGATAATTCAAGGTGAATCAGAATATACTAAGGGTTTTGGGAAAGAGGGCGGCCGACCTCGAACTCACAACTTCAAGTGTTACTTCTGTGGGAAGACAGGACATTTCAAAAGAGACAGCAGGGCTTTTAAAGTGCAGAAGGGAAGGGGGAAACCCACACCTGATCCTAGGGACACAGAAAATCAGGCATGAGGTGTGGGTGATCCCTTGCTCCTGCTCCCCGCTAAATTAGCTACAGTTCAAGGCGTTTCTACCTTTGCTAAGGGGGAGCTTTTAAACAAGAAAGTTTCTTTCCTTGTTGATACGGGAGAAGCCATATCAGTAATTCAGGGGTAGCATATCCTTGAGTCCTACAGACAGCAAACTACCCAGTCAGTGGTGGGGTTGGGAGGGATCCCTATCTCCTTACAAAAAACTATAGCCCTTAAAATTTAAAGATCAGACGGTTATTGCTAAATTGTTAATTAGTGATGATGTATCTTATTCCATTTTAGGTACAGACATTCTGTCTGCCTTATCTGCATCCATTCACTTCACCCCTGAAGGAATAGTGCAGGTTGATTTTGCAAACACTTGTACAAATAAATTTTGTCAGTCAGTTGTCCTTGCATCAGAAGACCCTGCCCTTATGGTCTGTGTCCTAACCACGGAGGATGAGTTGCTGTTAGCAACCGTCCCAGCCACCTTGTGGGCCAAATCAAAAACTGAGATTGGATCACTGAAGGTTGCACCTATGATGGTTTTTCTTAAGCCTGGTTGTATCCCTCCACGAGTCAAACAGTACTCTCTTAGTATGCAGCAAGAAGATGCTGTTGCTGTACAAGTGCATGATTTGCTTGCAATGAAGGCACTTAAAGAGATAGTGACCCCTGCCAACACCCCTCTGTTTCCGGTAAAGAAAAAGACTGCTAAGGGACAACCAGATGTTTACAGGATGGTCCATGACCTCCGGGAGGTAAACAATGTAACGGTATTAGCGTATTTTTCGTTCCGCTCTACCCAGATTGTCAATATTTGTTTGCTTTTACTTTCAGGGGTAAACAATATGCTTGGACAGTTTTGCCCCAAGGGACGCAAAACTCTCCAAACATGTACATGCAGGCACTACAGTCTGTATTGCAGACCTGGCAGATGCCGGAAGGCGTGGTCCTTCTACAGTATGTTGATGATCTTCTCCTCTGTGCGGAGAATCTGGAAACATGCTGGCTGGTCACCCTTTCTTTGCTAAACTTTTTAGCAGAAAACAGGTACAAAGCTTCTAAAGACAAATTGCAATTCTGCAAACAAAAAGTGATTTTCCTTGGACATTGTTTGTCACAAGGTGTGCGACACCTCACTAAGGACCGCAAAGCTGCTATCCAGAACCTGCCTTTCCCTCACTCTGTTGCAAAACTCCGAACTTTCCTGGGACAGGTATCATACTGCCGGCCCTGGATCCGCTCTGCTTCTGTTCTAATGCAACCTCTGTATGACTGTCTGTCCACTACACCTTTTTCTCTTTCTTCAGAAGCAGTGGACAACTTTTACTCTCTAAAACTGGCTATTCTCAGCTCACCTGCCCTAGGTAATCCAAACTATACCTATCAATCTTTCCTGTACTGAACTTCTGGGTCATGCAACAGCTATCCTCACTCAACGTCATGGAGGCCCACCCCGGCCAATTGGCCATTATTCCATGAGGCTAGACCCGGTAGCCAGAAGAGCTCCCTCTTGTGTCCGAGCAGTGGCTGCTGTCCAGTCCATGGTGGATAAGGCCTCAGACATAGTCCTAGACTACCCCCTAGTGGTCCAAACTCCACATGACATTCAAGGAATGTCACAGTTCAGCCAAAACATCTGTCCATTGCCAGGCAAATTAGGTTACAATGTGCCTTTCTCATGCATCTTTTAAGCGCTGCACTAAGTTGAACCCGGCTACTCTTCTGCCAATAGAGTACCCCAGTTCAAATGGGGGAGGAGAGAGTGATAGCGCAGACAGGTTGTTTTTTAAATTCAATTACAACGGAAGAAGAGGCTTTTGATGTTGAGCATGAACATGATTGTGTAGCTGTAATAGAACAAGAAACAGCAGGTTTTGAAAATGTAACGGAAAAACCTCTGGATAACCCGGATTTTGAGTTTTTTTGTAGATGGTTCCAGGTATGGTCGGTTCCACACTGGATATGCAGTGGTCACACAACACGGCACCATAGAAGCAAAATCTTTGCCTCTGCATTTCTCAGCACAAGAAGCGGAACTGAAGGCCCTCACTGAGGCATGTAGAGTGGTGGAAGGTAAGACGGCAACCCTTTACATTGATTCCCATTATGCATTTGGCATAGCTCATTATTACAGCCCAATATGGAAGGCCAAACAGTTTTTTACCTCAGCAGGACAGCCAATTAAGAATGGTGCAGTAGTGCAGAGTCTCATGGAGGCCCTACTTCTACCTGACAAAGTGGAAAGCTCACACCAATTCCTACACTGGAGAAGCAAGAGGCAACGCCATCACAGACCACACAGCAAAGGCAGCGGCCCTCAAGCCGTGGAAGAAAAGAAGAAAAGAAGAATTTGACAAAAATCTTGGACATTGACTAAACTTTGGACATTGATTAAAACTTTGAACATTGATAAAAACTTTGGACTTTGATATGCTAAAGACTTTACAGTTACAAGCCAGCAAGGAAGAAAAGGAAAAATGGACTAAAAATGGGAGCAGCAGAAACAGGACAGCGTATGGTGAACAGTCAACAGAACTTGCTTACCGCGGTCCCTGTGCCCATGATGGCCCAGCTAATGCACGGAAAGACACACCTATAAAAAGCAGCAATGATGTCGGCGCTTGAATGAGGACGGGTGGCTCCTGGGTTCTCTGTAGCTGCTGCATCATTTGTCCAATCTTGTCTTGCATGATCTATGCCGTAAGCAACTACAGTCAAAATTTGCCACATAACATTTGCCGGGGCCACTCTACCCATTTCAGGGACTGCAAATTAACTACATTTAGCTTCCTAAGGTAGGAAAGTATGAATATGTGCTGGTCTGTGTTGATTGATTTTCCAGGTGGGTTGAAGCTTACGCTGTCAATTCTGCAACTGCTCAGGTGACCGCTAAGAAACTCATGAATGAAGTCATCTGCAGGTATGAGGTGCCAGAAGTAATTTAGTCAGACAGAGGTACACATTTCACAGGAGAAATAATGCGACACATCATGTCAGCTCTGGGGGTTACTCAGGCCTTCCACACGCCCTACCACCCTCAGAGTAGTGGCAAGGTGGAGAGACTGAATGGCACCCTGAAGCTGAAAATTCAAAAAGCAATGAACGAGAAAGGGTTCTGCCTTACTGATTATGTACTGTCCCTTTGTAAGTGCCTGGCAATAACACACAAGCAGGTCTTCTCTTCCATTCCAGGTCCAAATTCCCTGGAAGGTACCCACGACCTAGAACCCGGAGATTGGGTGGTCATAAAAGACACGTGAGAAGGGCACTTGAACCCAGATTTGACGGACCCTATCAGGTTCTGCTAACCACCAGCATCTTGGTTATTGTACCTATTGTACAGGAGTGTTTAAGTACTACGAGCCAGAGAATCATGATATTATGTGTAAATTCATGACCTTGCCAGTAATATTTGGTCCTCCAATGTATTCTCCGCAGTACTGGTTGCCTAAGTTCGTAGGTACACTAATGGACAGTAAGAAGAGAACACATAGCGAAGAAACATGTGAGAGTACCTATAATGGCTTAGTGTGCGGACAAGGTACTCCTGTATATGAACTATGTTTCCTTCAGCACTCTGTGAGCATCTGTGACTGGACAATCATACCGATCAGTACACAGATGTTCATGGAGGTAGGCCCACAATACATCTGTATGGTTACCAATGATGCAGCAACCACCAATTTGTACAACCTGCTTAATCCTGTCACTGGATGTCTGCAAAATATTTCTATATTGTTCTGGGGTAATCACACTTACACCTTTTTGCCTGATGCAGAGCAATGGGTAAGGCTTCATTGGTTCCCATCATTCCTTCCGATGTCCAATTTTACTGTATCATTGGGAGGAGTGATTGCTCTAATGAAGGACACTGAACACCCGCGTAAACACCTAGAAAAGGCCAACACATCACTTATGGAGATTCAGAAGCAGACCATCTGGGTGGGACAAGTTAGCAGAAATAGGCACTAAAATACAGGCAGATACAGGACATCATTAGTATGATATTTTCACTGGATGGTCACCAAGTGCAGTTAGTTTTGTGGTACACCCTATACTGGTCATTTTCTTTTTGTTTGTTTTCTTGAGCATGATGAATTTTTGGCTGTACTTTGCTATAAGGAAACAAAGCCACACCATAGAGACGATTCCCCTAAGAATGCTTTAAATCATCCATTGAGGAAAGAGTTATGGTGGGAACCCGATTGAAGAAGCAAGGAAACCCTACAGGAATGGAAGGACCGGAATTACCATCAGCTACCATAGACATTGGACTCTTTCTAAATGGACAATTCAAATGGGGCACTGTGAGGGATTATAAGAACCAAAGCACCTCCATCTTGTCTCTTCATATACACAGTTAATGGACAATACTAACATTATTTTAACTAACATTCACATGATGATTCAGCATAAAAGCTAAAACTATTAATCCTGTGATTATGAGCAATGTACATCTGGTATCTTGTGCTAGACACTGGTTCCCGTAAGACTCAAGGACAGACAGTTTCACCTACTGTTATTGTAAAATCTGTGGGAAATTCCAGATTGTCAAGAACGCACGTATACTGTTTTGCTAAAATGCCTTCATTTCTTTTTGTAATGGTATATAAGACTGAAGGTTCTGCAATAAATCAGAAATTTCTAGCATACAGCCCGTTGCTGTGTCGCATTGATTTTTTTCCAAGCCGGCTTGATACTCTAATTTGGCAATCGGTAACATATTGAAAGAAAACCTTTAGCTTTTCACCGACAGTAACGAACCCCATTAAAGTCAATGGGAGACCCAAGCATTTTTCAAGGTGACCCATGCTCTGCATAGGGGAGGGTGCGTGATTCACTTGAAAACATCAGAAAGTGATGGAAACACCACAGAAATGGATAGGGAACAGCAGGGACAGCATGCATGGATGCATCTGAGGCTCCCAGGTCACACTATTAAGCAAAATTGTGGTCAAGAGCCTGGTGGTAACCCCCTTAACAATTCAGTTGGGCCAGACCATAATTAGCAAGGCACACGCGCTGGCACATCCTATCTAAGCACCACCCTAGGTGCAACGAAGGCCAATCAATGCCTGACACCACTGCCTCTTCTCCTGTTTTACATGCTGCATTGCTGTCCAATCTCCCCCCCAGGACACAGACACGAGCCTGCGTCCACAGCGTAATGAAATTTTTCCCAGTGCAGCGTCCAGCTTTCCTCATGCCACATGGTTGCTTGATAGCCACACCACCCTCATGTCTATTTATAAGTGTGTATTGGATGAGGAGAAACCAGAGACACACACTGCAGAGGGTGGGCTGGGCCAGGCAGCGACCCTCTTTGAAAATGTGGGCGATAGTCCACAATGCTGATGAGAATTGCTGATAAATTAACATACACTCATAATTCCAATCCCATGCCACCTGCGTTACAAAATTTCCTGAGCCGCAAATGTGGGCATAAAGGGAACTCAGATGCCAGTAGTTTTACACATCTCCACAATTCAACAACCCATTCTAAAGCAAAAGATTTTTTTACCCAGAGTGCAGGTGAACACCTGAAAGATTTGTTTACCAAGAGTATAAGTGCACCCTTGAAAGATTTGTTTAAAGGGGTTGTCCCGCGAAAGCAAGTGGGGGTATACACTTCTGTATGGCCATATTAATGCACTTTGTAATGTACATTGTGCATTAATTATGAGCCATACAGAAGTTATTCACTTACCTGTTCCGTTGCTAGCGTCCCCGTCTCCATGGTGCCGTCTAATCTTCAACGTCTAATCGCCAGATTTGACTCGCTTGCGCAGTCCTGTCTTCTGTCTTCTGAATGGGGCCGCTCGTGCCAGAGAGCGGCTCCTCGTTGCTCCGCCCCGTCACGTGTGCCGATTCCAGCCAATCAGGAGGCTGGAATCGGCAATGGACCGCACAGAAGACCTGCGGTCCACCGATGGTGAAGATCCCGGCGGCCATCTTCACAAGGTAAGTAAGAAGTCACCGGAGCGCGGGGATTCGGGTAAGTACTACCCGTTTTTTGTTTTGTTATCCCTGCATCGGGTTTGTCTCGCGCCGAACGGGGGGGCTATTGAAAAAAAAACAACCCGTTTCGGCGCGGGACAACCCCTTTAACAAAGAGTGCAGGTAAAAACCTGAAAGATTTTTTGAGTGACAGCTCATACTCGCTTAATGGGATTCGGGTGGCGGTCCACTGACAGGCAAGCTACCGCCTGTCCCAGCCCCTGCCTCTCCCCGAGGGGCTTGTTAACTAGTGCCTCAGGGAAAAAGAGCATGAACTGTAAAAAAAAATAGTGGCCAAAGCTGGACACGGCGCCGGGATACATTTCCATATGCTGTGTGAGGCTTTTAAAATTGTGCTTCATAGCTGACAAATCGCAGACAAATTAATGTATGATAGTAAGTGCCATCCAATGCCACCTCAGTCGCACCAATTCATTAGCCACAAACGCCAGCAAGGGGGGGGGGGGACTTAGAGGCCAGTACTTCTACATTTTTAATGAAGAAAACAACCAATTTTAAAAAGAAGAGTTCAGGGTATTTGTTTACCAACAGTATAGGCGAAACCCTGAAAGATTTGTGTACTTAGAGTACAGGTGTACCCCTGGAAGATTGGTTTACCCAGAGTGCAGTTGAAGTCCTGAAATATTTTTTTTAACATAGAGCTCCTACTTGCTTAATGGGATCCAGGTGGCGGTCCACCGACAGGCAAGCTACCGCCTGTCCCAGCCCCTGCCTCCCCCCGAGGGGCTTTTTAACCAGTGCCCCAGGAAAAGACAGCATGTACTATGAAGAAATTAGAGTGGCCAAACCAGGACAATTCATTCTGTCTCAGTGTCAGATAGCTGGACACTGAGCTAGGATACATTTGTGGACTCTGTGGGCTTATGAAGCTGGAACCAGCGTGTTTGCTGAACTCTAGTGGTGAACCTCTTCAAAATTGGGGGCGAGAACCTGGAGGCAGCCCTCAGAAAAAATTGTTGTGACAGAGCCTGGAGGCAGCCCTTAGAAAAAAATAGTTTTTAAAGAGCCTTTTGGCCCTCTTAAGAATTGGCTGTTCAGAGTGCTGACATGCTGGTTTAGGAGGAGGAAGATTAAAGAAGGATAGACCAAGCTAAGTCTACTCTTTTTTGGGGGTTATAGAGGTTCATGGTTCTCCAGTTCCAGCTTAAAGATACTTTATCTTAAGCTGCTTTCCACTGGTGGAAAAGAGAAATCTGGGGATATCCAGGCTTTCCTCATCTTAATAAGTGTAAGCCTGTTGGTGCTGTCAGTTGACAGGTGGGTATGCTTATCCGTGATAATCTCCCCAGCAGCACTAAACACCCTCTCTGATAACACGCTAGCGGCAGGGCAGGCCAGCACCTCCAAGGCGTACAGCGCAAGTTCGTGCCACGTGTCCAGCTTTGACACCCACTAGTTGTATGGAGCAGAGGGATCACGGAGGACGTTGGTACGGTCGGCTATGTACTCCCTCACCATCCTTTCACACTGTTCCCTCCTACTCAATCTACACTGGGTAGTGGTGACAAAGTCTGGCTGGTGTGCCATAAAACTGGCAAAGGCCTTGGAGAGTGTTCCACTGCCTGCGCTGGACATGCTGTCTGTTCCCCCCATCTTCCCTGCTAGTTGGCCCTCTGAACTACGTCTGCTATGTTGTCAGATGGGAAGTTTAGTATCAGCTTTTCCACCAAGGCCTTGTGGTATTGCATCACTTTCGTACTCCTTTCCTCTTCGGGAATGAGAGTGGAAAGGTTCTCCTTATACCGTGGGTCAAATAGGGTGAACACCCAGTAATCCGTGCTGGCCAGAATGCGTCAAACGCGAGGGCCACGGTAAAGGCAGCCTAAAATGAAGTCAGCCATGTGTGCCAAAGTCCCAATACACAACACATCACTGTCCTCACTAGGAAGATGGCTCTCAGTCTCCTCCTCCTCCTCTTCCTTCACATCTTTTCAGTGTGTATGGGCTGAAGTAGCATGGGTACCCTCTGCCGTGTGGGCAGCAGTCTCTTCCCCCTCCTCCAATATGCACTGAGAAACAGACCTGAGGGTGGTCTGGCTATCAAGCGACATATTGCCATCCCCATCTCCTGTTCTAATCGCAAAGCGTCAGCCTTAATGCTTAGCAGCGACCTTCTCAGCATGCAAAGCAGCGGGATGGTTGCGCTGATAATGGTGGCATCGCCCCTTACCATTTGTGTTGACTCCTCAAAGTTTCAGACATCCATGCCCACTCCTCTGTGAAGAAGTGCAGAGGCTGACTACCACTCCGACGGGCATGTTGCTGCTCATAGTCAACCACAGGGTTTACGCTCCTCATAAACCCTGGCCAACATGTGCAAAGTTGAATTCCAGCACGTGGCCACGTTGGTGAACTGGCAGCTGGAAGCGCTGCTGCAGTGTCCTGAGGGTGACCCGCAGGCGGTGAATGGCCTTTGTTCCACCTCGTCGGGTGCTTAGCTATCATATGACTGTGCATGCTGGTGGTGGTCAGGCTGGTAGTGGTGGCTTCGCTGCTGATCTTGGTGCGGCACAGGTTGCACACCACTGTTCGTCGGTCATGTGCGCTCTCATTAAAAAAACTCCAGGCCTTTGAACACCTAGCCCTCTGCACAGGAGCTTGCCGCAAAGAGGTGCTGTGGGGAACAGTTGGGGAATTACTTGCTCCTGCCCTGCTTCTCCCTCTGGCCACTCCACTGTCTCTTCCAACCTGTTCTGGTGCTGCACTTACCTCCCCCTTTGAAGCAATGTCTTCAGTAGGCTTATCAACCCAGGTCGGGTCAGTCACCTCATCATCCACCAGCTCTTCCTCTGAATCCTCAGTCTGCTCCTCCCTCAGACTTACTGCCCTAACAACAACCTCACTGACAGACAACTGTGTCTCATCATCATCATCATTATCATCAAGAAATACCTTCTGAGACACTACTTGGAAGCCCCCACCCTCATAACCCCGAGACTGTGAAAGGTCCACATTTTCGGCATCGGTCACGACAAACTCCTCAGGTGGCACATTAACCATTGTTTGCGACTCAGGGAAGGGACCTGAGAACAGTTCCTGTGGGTATGCCTGTTTAGAATCTCTCCTTTTCCTGGAGTGAGCAGGCTAGAAGGAAGAAGGATAAGCCTGAGGATTCACAGGTCCAGTCCCTTGGCTAGCGTGAGTGGACTGTGTGGAAGACTAGGTGGTGTATAAATTACTGGATGCGTTATTCGCTATCCAATTCATCACCTGGTTGCACTGTTGTAATTTTAATAATGTCCAAAGGAAAAATCAATGTATTAAGGCAGCATCAAAAGGATAAAATTTCTTCTTTATTCAATCCATTAAAAAATGGAGGATGAAGCAAACAGCCACGTATCGGCCCTACAATTGGGCCTTTGTCAAGCTAATGGTTCATTCCACACATTAACACATATAAAGTGACAATCTACCAAACAATGTACAGAGTAAAAATGTCTAAATAAGACACATGTGTGTATACCACCCACCTGCAAGATCCGCTGAGAGGAGCATGGGGAAGCATGGCAGCATCCAGATTCCAGTGTGGTTATTGCGGCGGCCCTAAGCCGCACTGAGCATGCGCGACGATGACGTCATAACGCTCGGACGTCCCTGAATGTATTCCACATTAACTGCGCATGCGGCTGACAGAGCATTCAACGTAATCAGGAAGTCCCGGACCATCATGGCGCCCTACAACTTCATTGGGCATGCGTGGCTTTAACGTCATCACATTCAGACGTTTCCAGGAGTAATGCGCAGTTAATAACCACACTGGAATCTGGATGCTGCCATGCTTCCCCATGCTCCTCTAAGCGGATCTTGCAAGTGAGTGGTATACACACATGTGTCTTATTTAGACATTTTTACGCTGTACATTGATTGGTGGATTGTCACTTTATATGTGTTAATGTGTGGAATGAACCATTAGCTTGACAAAGGCCCAATTGTAGGGCCGATACGTGGCTGTTTGCTTCATCCTCCATTTTTTAATGGATTGAATAAAGAAGAAATTTTATCCTTTTGATGCTGCCTTAATACATTGATTTTTCCTTTGGACATTTGGGGATCTGTGGAGTCGGGTCCCTACCTGGGATTTGCATCTTTTTGGTGCTCCATGTCAATGACATAAATATTGTGAGTGCTGCTGTTAATCTTTATACTTCCTGTGGTTTTAATAATGGTCTACCACGTGGACCTGCAAACTGTGAGATGAAGCTAGGGAGCATAGATTTGTGGCGTTCTACTTCTCCCTCAGCAGCAGGCACTGTTTCACCCCACCCAGGACACCGGCCTCTGCCCACACCCTCATCCGGACGCCCACGTCCTCGACCCTTACCCCTAGTGTTGATCATGTTGTATAATGCACTGCGTCAAAATGCTACGCAAACTGTGAGGTATTTTGCGTATGCTTTAAGCCAAAAATAGACAGTGTAAAATGAGTACAGTCTTGTGATACAGTGCAGATTGACAGGACACACACTAAGGGTATTTTGCATACACTTTAGCAAAAAATAGACAGAGTAAAATGAGTATAGTCTTGTTATATATTGTGGATCGATAGGACACACACTTGGGCCTATTATTCAAATGCTTTCAGCCAAAAACAAATAAAAAAATGAAAAATGAGAGTTTTGTTAGTTCCTATATAGTCTTTGTACACCGGTAGCAATTTACTGTATAGAACCGGTAACAGTATGCAGTATACAGCCGGGATGCTTGTGAATGCTGTGTGCGCACTACTGGTCCAAGGCAGCCAAACTGATGATGCACAAAAGTGGAGTTGTAGTTCTAAAAAGGACTGTTGGTCTCTTTGAAGATGGATCCCTGCCTAAACGCTCCTTCTTACCTACACTAGCGCTCTCCCTCATTCACAGCAGCCCTGCCCTTCAGCTAATCCAGCCTCCGTGTGAGGCGAGCACCAGGTGACCTGAGTTTTATGGTACTAGGTCACCTGATCTGGCCAGCCAATCACTGCTATATACGTACACAGGGTTAGCACGTCATAGCAGGAGGCGCCAAAGCCTTCCCTGCATGTTCATTGGCTAAAAAAGTCGCTAAACATGTGTGGAGGAGAAGGTGACATTTTCTCGAACACTGCGTGGTGCTAGCTCAAGTAATGAGTACTTTCTAGTATGCTAATGCTTGACCGAGCATCAAGCTTTTAAATAATTAAAAAACTGAAGGAAACCACAAAAAAAGACAACTAAATTGTATTCTTATAGATATTCAATACATGTCACTTATTGTATTGAGGTTTTTGTTTAGTGTACAGTATTTAACAGCCTTCATATTAATTTCAGCCATTGTGCAATACTTAGTCAATGAAAAGCCTTTATTCATCAAGTTCTTTCCCGTTGCAGATGGGTTAAGAGAAAATTCTGCATCCAATTCCCACTAGAAATTTCCTCAGTTGTAAATTACTAAAAGTTTAGTCCTTGTTCTCTAGAGTGATGCTGACAGCGACAATATGGTTCCTGCCCTGTAATTATGATGGTGAATTGTGGCATATGGCTGGGGAATTCTACACTGGGCGGGCAGCACCATGACATATGAGGAGGGGGCCATTATGCTCCTCTCGTCCATTTTTACTTTTATTCTTTGTTCATCCTGTGTAATCATGTAGCCAGGTGACTGACTCCTAGATGTAGGACAGATTTATCCGTGTAGTGAGGGAGGGGGAGCGGAGCGCGGCAGCGGTGACTGCGACTCTGACCTGTCATCTGGCTATACAGGAGGATTCAGTGTAAAATCTAATACAACGAGTAATACAATAACTCAATACAATGTGTAATAAAGTATATACATGGAACTACATTATACAGGTTATAACACAATAAACCATGCGTCTGGGCTATACAGGATATAATACAATGAATAATGCAATAAACTTATACTACCGGACTATACAAGAAAATCCCATAGATCTGTACTATACGAGTTAGTAAAAAAATTTTTTTTTAAATGAACATACAAAAAAAATTACATTTTATCCTCATGATCATTAATACATATATTGGGCTTTGATCAGTAAAACGGATATAATAAAATATGACCTTAAATATGCAAAAGACTAAATACTGTATCTCATGATCACACAGAGAACAGAGCACTTTATGCACATTTGAAACTTCCTTGATCGTGTAAAAAATTACAAAAAAATGCTTAAAAATTGTTTTTATATATATATACACTACCGTTCAAAAGTTTGGGGTCACCCAAACAATTTTGTGTTTTCCATGAAAAGTCACACTTATTCACCACCATGCGTTGTGAAATGAATAGAAAATAGAGTCAAGACATTGACAAGGTTAGAAATAATGATTTGTATTTGAAATAACATTGTTTTTACATCAAACTTTGCTTTCGTCAAAGAATCCTCCTTTTGCAGCAATTACAGCATTGCACACCTTTGACATTCTAGCTGTTAATTTGTTGAGGTAAGCTTGTGAAATTGCACCCCACGCTTCTAGAAGCATCTCCCACAAGTTGGATTGGTTGGATGGGCACTTCTGGCGTACCATACGGTCAAGCTGCTCCCACAACAGCTCAATGGGGTTCAGATCTGGTGACTGCGCTGGCCACTCCATTACCGATAGAATACCAGCTGCCTGCTTCTGCTGTAAATAGTTCTTGCACAATTTGGAGGTGTGTTTAGGGTCATTGTCCTGTTGTAGGATGAAATTGGTTCCAATCAAGCGCTGTCCACTGGGTATGGCATGGCGTTGCAAAATGGAGTGATAGCCTTCCTTATTCAGAATCCCTTTTACCCTGTACAAATCTCCCACCTTACCAGCACCAAAGCAACCCCAGACCATCACATTACCTCCACCATGCTTAACAGATGGCGTCAGGCATTCTTCCAGTATTTTTTCATTTGTTCTGCGTCTCACAAACGTTCTTCTTTGTGATCCAAACACCTCAAACTTGGATTCATCTGTCCACAACAGTTTTTTCCAGTCTTCCTCTGTCCAATGTCTGTGTTCTTTTGCCCATCTTAATCTTTTTCTTTTATTGGCCAGTCTCAGATATGGCTTTTTCTTTGCCACTCTGCCCTGAAGCCCAAAATCCCGCAGCCGCCTCTTCACTGTAGATGTTGACACTGGTGTTTTGCGGGTACTATTTAATGAAGATGCCAGTTGGGTACCTGTGAGGCGTCTGTTTCTCAAACTAGAGACTCTAATGTGCTTATCTTCTTGCTTAGTTGTGCAACGCGGCCTCCCACTTCTTTTTCTACTCTGGTTAGAGCCTGTTTGTGCTGTCCTCTGAAGGGAGTAGTACACACCGTTGTAGGAAATCTTCAATTTCTTAGCAATTTCTCGCATGGAATAGCCTTCATTTCTAAGAACAAGAATAGACTGTCGAGTTTCAGATGAAAGTTCTCTTTTTCTGGCCATTTTGAGCGTTTAATTGACCCCACAAATGTGATGCTCCAGAAACTCAATCTGCTCACAGGAAGGTCAGTTTTGTAGCTTCTGTAACGAGCTAGACTGTTTTCAGATGTGTGAACATGATTGCACAAGGGTTTTCTAATCATCAATTAGCCTTCTGAGCCAATGAGCAAACACATTGTACCATTAGAACACTGGAGTGATAGTTGCTGGAAATGGGCCTCTATTCACCTTTGTAGATATTGCACAAAAAAACAGGCATTTGCAGCTAGAATAGTCATTTACCACATTAGCAATGTATAGAGTGCATTTGTTTAAAGTTAGGACTAGTTTAAAGTTATCTTCATTGAAAAGTACAGTGCTTTTCCTTCAAAAATAAGGACATTTCAATGTGACCCCAAACTTTTGAACGGTAGTGTATATATATATATATATATATATATATATATATATATATATATATATATATATTCATCTTGTTTAATAATCTCACAATTTCCTCCTTCTGGAAGCCTGTAGTACATATATGCTCAGACATGTGCAGTGCTGGATGACAAGAACAAAGTATTTCCAAGCCATGAGCTGTGTTTATCTGAATGTACTTACAGTATGGAAAAAATTTGTCCTGAAAGCCCTTAATACTGTGGGCCATGGCAAAAGAAAAAGTGGCCGCAATACGAAGGGTGCAATGGGTTGTCCCACAAGATGAAGTGGAACAGATTACTATTAGCGATGAGCGAGCATACTCGTCCGAGCTTGATGCTCATTCGAGTATTAGGGTACTCGAGATGCTCGTTACTCGAGCCGAGCACCACGCGGTACTCGAGGCAATTCCATTTCCTTCCCTGCATGTTTAGCTCCATTTTCTGGCCAATAGATATGCATGGAAGGCACTACCACTTCCTCCTGTGATGTTCCAGCCCTATCCCACCCCCCTGCAGTGAGTGGCTGGTGAGATCAAGTGACCGCCGAGTACTTAAAGCGGTCCCGCCTGCGGCCCGACTCGACACTGGGAGAGTATAGGGAAAGTGCTGCTGAGGAGATAGGGAAAGTGGTAGTGTAGGTTCCTGTCTACAAGAACCCCAACGGTCCTTCTTAGGGCCACATCTGACCGTGTGCATAACTATGTGGCTGGGAGCAGTTTAGCACAATTTTTTTTTTTTTTATTTCGGGCTGTGCATTACAGCTGTAGCGTTCTCAGTCTGCAGTCAGTAATACAGAGTATAGGGAAAGTGCTGCTGAGAAAGGGAAAGTGGTAGTGTAGGATCCTGTCTACAAGAACCCCAACGGTCCTTCTTAGGGCTACCTCTGACTGTCAGGGTGTCTGGTGAGAGTTGTAGTCCATCACGCCTGTTTGCAGCCTTCTGTACAATTTTTTTCTGGCTGGAGTTTGCCTTAAAATACCACTCTCAGCGAGAAAGTGTACACACATAATTCCATGATTACTTACACCGGTCTGTGTCTGCAGTGAATTTGACGCACAGCGTACGGCCACAGCGACTGATAGAGGGAAAGTGATATACACACTATATAGCCTGTCTTCTTTTTCCAAAAAAACCCCAAAAAGCTCCTTCGTTGGGCTACCTTTGACCATTTAAATTCTACTAGGTGTCTGGTGGGAGTTTTAGTCTATCACCATCACTATTGCAGTTAGGCCTGTTTGCGTCCTTCCTTACAATTTTTTTCATCCTGGAGTTTCCCTTAGGGCTCCCACCCACTGGCGTTTTTTTCTCCACTGCAATGCGATTCTAAAGTTAAAGTCTCGCATCGCTGTGCGGGAAAAACACAGGAGATAACCCAAAATCACTGGGATATCACTGCGACATCGCCAGTCTTTTCAATAGGGCCAGCGGCAGCAGCGCTAGCCCCATTGAAAAGATATGGAGAATGCCGGGGACCGCAGGGATAAAGGAATCCTCTGTCACAGCTGTGGCAGAAGTCCGCGGCATGCTATCCCATTGCTTTCAATGGGATCGGCACTGCTGACGATCCCATTGAAAGCAGTGGTTTCTGACAAGCCCCGCAGAATGATTATCGGAGAAGGGCTTGAAATATAAGCCCTTACCCGATAATCATCAAAAAGTAGTTTAAAAAAATAATAAAAAAGTTACTCTCCTCTCCTGCTGTCAGCCGCGGCCTCCGGCTGGCACCCCGGCACTGCTGTCCAGCATTTTCAGCAGACGGGGATTTAAAAATCCCCGCCTATTGAAAGGGCTGTGCAGATTGGCTGAGGGCTCAGCCAATAGCAGCTATTGCTTAGCTATTGGCTGAGCGCTCAGCCAATGACAGATAGCTCTTAGCTATTCACTCATGAATAGCTAAGATATTGCTATTAATGAATGAATAGCTAAGAGCTATCTGCCATTGGCTGAGCGCTCAGCCAATAGCTAAACACTAGCTGCTATTGGCTGAGCCCTCAGCCAATCCGCACAGCCCTTTCAGGAGACGGGGATTTGTGTCTGCAGTGAATTTGACGCACAGCGTATGGCCACAGCGACTAATAGAAGGAAAGTGATATACACACTATATAGCCTGTCTTCTTTTTCCAAAAAAAACAAAAAGCTCCTTCGTTGAGCTACCTTGGACCGTTTAAATTTTACTGGGTGTCTGGTGGGAGTTGTAGGCCATCACTATTGCACAGCTAGGCCTGTTTGCGGGCTTCCTTACAATTTTTTTCTGCCTGGAGTTAGCGTAACAACACCGCTCTCAGCATGAAACTGTACGCACATAATTCTATAATTATTTACACCGGTCTATGTCTGCTCTATTCTTAATCCGCCATGCTGAGGGGTAGAGGTAGGGGTCGAGGACGTGGACGCGGGCTAGGATGCGGAGGTCCAAGTGAGGGTGTGGGTACAGGCCAAGTTCCTGGTCCAGGTGAATCACAGCTGGCTGCTGCGGGATTAGGAGAGAGGAAAGTTTCTGGGGTCTCCAGCTTCATATCACAATTTATGGGTCCACGTGGTAGACCTTTATTGCAAACAGAGCAGTGTGAACAGGTCCTGTCATGGATGGCAGAAAATGCATCCAGCAATGTATCGGGCACCCAGTCTTCTACGCAGTTCACTGCTGAAACTCTGAATCCTCTGGCTGCTGCTCCTCCTTTCTCCCAGCCACCTCATTCCATGAAAATGACATCATCTAAGCCGGCAGGAACTGTAATGGGATTTATTTAAGTACCGCCGGTGGGTTCCAGGGAGCCACCCATGCTGTGCGTGCACACGGAATTCCCATAGGGGAGTTGTACCTGTCTGTGACTATTTATAAAAAACCCCAGTCTGACTGGGGCATGCACTGTGGGCCAAAGCCCACATGTATTTTATCTGACGTTACCTCAGCTGTGCAGGGCACTGCAATGGGATTTATTTATGTACCGCCGGTGGCTTCCAAGGAGCCACCCATGCTGTGGGTGCACACAGAATTCCCATTGCGGTGTTGTACCTGTCTGTGACTATTTATAAAAAGCCCCAGTCTGACTGGGGCATGCAGTGTGGGCCAAAGGCCACCTGTATTTAATCTGACGTTAGCTCAGCTGTGCAGGGCACTGCAATGGGATTTATTTATGTACAGCCGGTGGCTTTCTGGGACCCACCCATGCTGTGGGTGCACACGGAATTCCCATAGAGGAGTTGTACATGCCTGTGACTATTTATAAAAAAACCCAGTCTGACTGGGGCATGCAGTGTGGGCCAAATGCCACCTGCATTTTATGTGATGTTAGCTCAGCTGTGCAGGACACTGCAATGGGATTTATTTATGTACCGCCGGTGGGTTCCAGTGAGCCACCCATGCTGTGGGTCCACACGGAATTCCCATTGCGGAGTTGGGGCATGCAGTGTGGGCCAAATGCCACCTGTATTTTATCTGACGTTGGCTCTGCTGGCCAGGGCACTGCAATGGGATTTATTTATGTTCCGCCGGTGGCTTCCTGGGACCCACCCGTGCTGTGGGTCCACACGGACTTCCCATAGGGGAGTCGTACCTGCCTGTGTCTATTTATTTAAAAAAAACAGTCTGACTGGGGCATGCAGTGTGGGCCGAAGCCCACCTGTGTTTAATCTGATGTTAGCTCTGCTGTCCAGGGCACTGCAATGGGATTTATTGATGTACCACTGGTGGGTTCCAGGGAGCCACCCATGCTGTGGGTCCACACGGACTTCCCATAGGGGAGTTGTACCTGCCTGTGTCTATTTATAAAAAAACCCAGTCTGACTGGGGCATGTAGTGTGGGCCGAAGCCCACCTGTATGTTATGTGACGTTAGCTCAACTATACGGGGCACTGCATTGGGACAAACTACAGGAGCTATACAGCGCTAATGAGACGTTCACAGCTATGCTAGCATTGGAGTCCGCTGTAGGCCCATGATTGCTGAGGGTTTGTGCAGAGGCCTATCTCCTGGGTGCAGTGAAAGTCCACTTCCTGCCTACGATTGCTGAAGCTGTTGGCCGAGGCCTATGTCGTGGGCACGGTGCAAGTCTGGCACGTTTGGCCGCTCAGATTTTTTTAATTGTTCATGTCTTGGGTTGCCTAGGACCCACCTATGCTGTTGGTGCCCACTTAGTTCCCATCATGGTGTTTGACCTGTCTGGCACAAAGACACTGACTGACTTGGGTAGGGGGCAGAGTGCAGATAGCTTTCCCCTTGCGGTGTCGATTGAGCTATGCGACACCTTGACAGAATGAATACTGTGTGGGCACATGGATTTCCCATTGCTATGCCCACGTTTGCAGCTCTTGACGGAGGTGGCACAGGATTGGATTTCTCATTGCTTCTGTACAGCATTGTGGGTTATCGCCCCGCCCCTTTTAAAGAGGGTCGCTGCCTGGCCCTGCCAACCCTCTGCAGTGGGTGCCTCCGGTTCCTCCTCATGGCAGATGCACTTATAAATAGACATGAGGGTGGTGTGACTCCAAGCTCGCCTATGTGCCGTGTCAAGGCCGATCGATTTGGATCTGCGCGACAGGTATTTTACGTCTCGACCACGTGATAGAACCTGTCATGAGATAAAATAGGAAGTGTTTGCATGCCTGTTGTCTTGAGAGTACTGGTTAACTGGTGACGTCAACAGGCTGTCCCAAGCAGGGCCTGTACAAGGTTTTTCCACTCCTGGAGGGACGAGGGAACGGTCAGGTGTTTTGTGCAGAGACTCAACTCCTGCAAGGCCTGTTTGTAGGGCCCGGGAGAAGGGAGCTGTCAGACGTGTATCCCAAGGGGCAGTGAGACTAAGCCAGTTGTACTAGTGCTCTGTCTATTTGTATGTGCTTCCCTGGTGAAGTCAACAGGTTGCCTAAGGGAGGGTCTGGACTGGATCTTCCCCTCCTAGTGAGGCAGGAAGCGGTCAGGTGTTTTGTGCAGAGACTCAACTCCTGCAAGGCCTGTTTGTAGGGCCCGAGAGAGGGACAGACTGCCAGAGAGTCTGATAAGGGATTTCCGCTCCTGCAAGCCCTGTTTGTAGGGTCTGGGAGAAGGGAGCTGTCAGACCTGTATCCCAAGGGTAAGTGAGACTAAGCCAGCTGTACTGGTGCTCTGTCTGTTTGTGTGTACATCCCACCTCCATGTCGTGTCCTGAATTAAAGAAAAAAGATTATTGTTAACCATAAGCACATGGGGATGGGAGATCTGTAAGCAGGATAACCCCTACCCCGCTCACCGGTGTGGCTATAGTCTACTGGTTGAGGGTTACTATCCACACTTATTTGTTTATCGTTTGAACGTTCATGAGTGGATCCCTCTGTCTGAGGGTAGATTATTAAACTGTGTAACGGCAGAAATGCTAGAGACTCTAGGCGGGACATACTGTGTCCGGCGTCTGAGGAGGATCCTATAATCATAAATCTGGCTGCCATGATTGAGATTGAGATTGTACCAAGGCCAATTCTTGCACCCTCCAGAAAAGTGTGGAAGGTGCGGAGAGTCAAATTATCATTGATTAATCAAGCAATCTTTCTGTGTGCTCAAAACGTCATGCTTGATATTGAATAACAGGCATATTGCTGGGAACTACTAGCAAAACTAAAGAAATAAATTGATTGTATTTTCTTTGAATTTAAGTAGTCCTACCTGTCCTTTATATAAAGTTAGTATGCTTGTCTGTTGTGTAGAGTTAATCCTGTTGAGTTGTTTGCATAGAAATAGCCTGTTAGTCTGTCATATATAATTAGTAGCAGTCCTACTCAAACTGTAAGAAGGGATTGTCGGCAATGAGAAGCACTGGCTGGGTTATAGCCAAGAGTGATGCACAAGTACACAGCGCATTGTTGTGGGTTTGGACTTTATAAGTTAAAGGAGATGTCCCGCGCCGAAACGGGTTTTTTTTTTTTTAACCCCCCCCCCCGTTCGGCGCGAGACAACCCCGATGCAGGGGTTAAAAAAACCACCCGCACAGCGCTTACCTGAATCCCGGCGGTCCGGTGACTTCAATACTTACCGCTGAAGATGGCCGCCGGGATCCTCTATCTTCGTGGACCGCAGCTCTTCTGTGCGGTCCACTGCCGATTCCAGCCTCCTGATTGGCTGGAATCGGCACGTGACGGGGCGGAGCTACACGGAGCCGCTCTCTGGCACGAGCGGCTCCATAGAAGACTGCTGAAGACCCGGACTGCGCAAGCGCGGCTAATTTGGCCATCGGAGGCCAAAAATTAGTCGGCACCATGGAGACGAGGACGCTAGCAACGGAGCAGGTAAGTAAAAAACTTTTTATAACTTCTGTATGGCTCATAATTAATGCACAATGTATATTACAAAGTGCATTATTATGGCCATACAGAAGTGTATAACCCCACTTGCTGCCTCGGGACATCTCCTTTAATAGTGCATTACTGGATCCCTTCTAGTAAAGGCAGATTGCTAAACTGTGTTGCTGTTGAATTGTTTGAAAGTATAGGGTGTGATACATTGTGCTCGTAGGCGGCAAAGAGGGTGAGAATCAATACGTAACAAGGTGGATGTTGACAAGAGATATAGATAGATATAGATATATATGTATCTGAATGTATACAAAGGGTTAACCAAGTTTGTTTTAGTGAGAGAGAAAGGCTGCTTGCTCGAAGCCATGGGCTTGGGAAGCCCCCCCCCCCCTTAACTTACTTCCTCATTTCTAGGAGGGAGTGACGTAGCTTTAATAGAATAAAAGATTATAATGAATGCAATGAATTATACTGTCTTAGAAGGCAGGTAAGATAGAAGTTTTAAAGGGGTTGTCCCGTGCCGAAACGGGGTTTTTTTTTTTTTCAACAGCCCCCCCGTTCGGGGTTAAACAAGAAGACCGGACAGCGCTTACCTGAATCCCCGCGCTCCGGTGACTTCTTACTTACCTGCTGAAGATGGCCGCCGGGATCTTCTCCCTCGGTGAACCGCAGGGCTTCTGTGCGGTCCATTGCCGATTCCAGCCTCCTGATTGGCTGGAATCGGCACGTGACGGGGCGGAGCTACAAGGAGCCGCTCTCCGGCACTAGCGGCCCCATTCAGAAAAGAAGAAGACCCGGACTGGGCAAGCGCGTCTAATCTGGCGATTAGACGCTGAAAATTAGACGGCTCCATGGAAATGAGGACGCTAGCAATGGAACAGGTAAGTGAAGCATTTCTGATAACTTCTCATGGGTCATAATTAATGCACAATGTACATTACAAAGTGCATTAATATGGCCATACAGAAGTGTATAGACCCACTTTGTTTCACGGGACAACCCCTTTAAGGCACATAATGTCTAGGGTCACACATAAACATTCAGTGATGTACTAAAATTGTTAGAGCAGGTGGATTAGACCCAAGCGATAGAAGAGAAAGCAAGTTCATGGAGAATCTGTGACAATTAGCAACTACTGTTCGTATGTCTTGAAGTTTGTATGTCTTGATGTTATGTAATCTAATCTTTGTTGTACGTCCGTCATACAAATGTAAAAAGTTATATGCCACTCATATCCTGTGGGGGCTTTTAAGAATACAAGGGTTAAAGAATGCAGAAAATTTTGTGTTGCAAACTGTAACAAACTGCATAGTCCACCATGCCCACCAGAGAATACATCTATGGTTGCCAAGTCCCCAAATCCAATTGTAACCACATACAAGGTTAGGTGGTCACGGCTGTGTCCGTAAAGTTACAGCATAGTAGTTATACATTAGACCTTAGAATTTCCCTGAATGTCAGTCAAAGGAAGAGAAGGCGGGCTGAAATGGCGTCGGTACCCACGCATGCCAAAGACACCAGCGTTCAATATAACAGTTTAATTGTATAACAGTTTCAGTTAATAAGGACATAGAATAATATCTCAGTCACCCAGAACACTTTTTCACACAATATGTGAATTACAGTACGTTACCAATCAGATGGAGATGCCTGGCATCTAAGACTGCTGCTCCGGTCTCCTGTTTGAAATGCCAGTCGATTTCCCATTCGCCTAGGGATAGAGTAAAAGGCCGTATGTTCCAGCGAGGGCGCACTCTGCGGGGTGTTAACTTGTACAGATAGAGGACATGGATACCTGAAAAACATAGCCCGGGGGGGGGGGGTCCATGTCCTCCTTTTGAGGTGAGGTAGGGATTACACTCACCCTAAGAAAAGGGCCTTGTGGGCAATGGGGAAGCCTTGACGCTGGAGGGATGACCAGGAACAAGTCTGGGACAGATCTGTTGTAAAAGTAAAATTAGCCACGTTTTCCCTTTTACTCCTGACTCTTTGTCTCTTCCATTCTGTGTTATAGAGTTAATGTACATTGTGGTCTGCGGGGAGCAAGGAGGGGCTGTACGGGGGAGAGATTTTAAAAAGAGGAAGAAGCATTGGAACTGCAGCATCCGGCAGTCCCAGAGTAGATAACTTAGCAGACAGTATAAAGTTAAACAAATTACGGGGAGTTAGGTATAGATCTAACTTAAGCGGAGAAGCCAAAGAATGGGAAACAAGCAGGTAACGATAAGGCCTGGTATCTACAGGAGGGACGGGGCAGAGTGGACCTGTGTTCAGGCTGTGAGGAAATGTAAAATGTGTGATGCAGATATTAACTGCAATTTTCTCCCTTTCCCCCCTCTGCATAAGACTTTACTTGTTTGTGATGTGTATCCGAGGACTGCAAACTTTGAATGAAAATATAAGGAAGCAAGTGATCAGCCAAGTTCAGAGGGGTGGAGCTAGATGATACAAGAGTACGTAATGGGTCATTCCTCTCTTGTCTCCACAAAGGAGGGGTGAGAGTCTTGGGTAGCCAGAAAAAGTTTTGTTTTATTTTTCCCCCCGGTCTCAAATTTGATGAGACATTGCCGGCAGATTAGATTAAATTAATGATGAGTTCTCTTAAAGGATATCACATTTTAAATATGGCTGCCCTGATGGAAGGCATGTCTCTGTTATTGGCATTGATATTTTACAAGCCCCATCTGCATCCATCATAATGGCACCAGATGGATCGGTACGGGTTGGGACCTGAGGTGCCATTTCAGAAGAATTTTTTGTAAATTAACTCCTCTTTTGGTTGAGCCGGCTTATGTGTTTGGCCTGATAACTGCTGCAGAAACTCAGCTTTCCGCAGGGTCACCTACGAGACAGACATAGGGAAATTTAATGTACCCCCCATGATGATATATCAGAAACCAGGATGCACACCCCTGGGTCAAACAGTATCCCCTTAGTTTAAAAAAAAAGGGGTGAAGGGTCAGCCACGCATTTAGGTGCTGTGTGCTGATGATTTTGGAAAACTGCCGACCGGCCACAATTTCACTTATAATTTCCCTTGCAGAAGATGGCTGTGAGGCCTGGAGGCCTCCAAAGACAAACTCCAGTTCTGCAGGAAAGGTTGTTCTCCTGGATCATTGCTTAGCCCAGGGAACTAGACATCTGGCAGCAGTACAGGCAATGGTTGACAAATCTTCCGAGTTGTTATTGGACTACCCCTAGTGGTCCTCACTGCAAATGACATCCAGAGCATACTCATGCAAGTGCAACCCAAGCACTTATGTCTGGCCTGTTAGATGCGGCTACAATGTGTTTTTTTAATGCCTCTCCTAATATTTCTTTCCAATGTTGTACTACCTTGAACCCGGCTACTCTTCTTTCAATCGGGTATTCCGGTTCAAATGGGGAGGCATGGGTGATCTGAGTATTGCAGATCAGCTATTTTTTAAATTTTTTAATTCTTTGCAACAAGAAAACTGTTAATGGAACGCACTGTTAACAATGCATATTTTGAGTTTACTTTTTGTAGATGGCATCAGGGTGAGGATTGATGACTCCAAACCGGATATGCAGAGGTCACACAACAAGATGTCCTAAACGCAGAAGCTCTGCTTCCGCATGTCTCAGTGCAAGAAGCGGAACAGAAGGCCCTCACTGAGGCGAGTAGAGTGGTAGAAGGTAAGCAGTGCAGAGTCTCATGGAGGCTCTACTAGAAGAAGAAAGAAGAAGGAAGAAGAAGAAGGAAGAAGAAGGAAAAAGAAGGAAGAAGGAAGAAGAAGGAAGAAGGAAGAAGAAAGAAGAAGAAGGAAGAAGAAGAAGAAGGAAGAAGAAGGAAGAAGAAGGAAGAAGAAGGAAGAAGAAGGAAGAAGGAGGAAGAAGAAGGAAGAAGGAAGAAGAAGGAAGAAGAAGGAAGAAGAAGAAGAAGGAAGAAGAAGGAAGAAGAAGAAGAAGGAAGAAGAAGGAAGAAGAAGAAGAAGAAGGAAGAAGAAGAAGAAGGAAGAAGAAGAAAAAGGAAGAAGAAGAAGAAGGAAGAAGAAGGAAGAAGAAGAAGGAAGAAGAAGGAAGAAGAAGAAGGAAGAAGAAGAAGAAGGAAGAAGAAGGAAGAAGAAGAAGGAAGAAGAAGAAGAAGGAAGAAGAAGGAAGAAGAAGAAGAAGAAGAAGGAAGAAGAAGAAGAAGGAAGAAGAAGGAAGAAGAAGCAAGAAGAAGGAAGAAGAAGAAGGAAGAAGAAGTAAGAAGAAGCAAGAAGAAGGAAGAAGCAAGAAGAAGGAAGAAGAAGTAAGAAGAAGCA